>NC_060146.1:35415392-36040392 GCF_021461385.2 Schistocerca piceifrons | reverse complement strand
TTCTTACAGCTTCGGAACGTTCAATACCACGCACCTCCGCATTGCCCCGGCGCCCCCCAGTTCCCTGGTGGAACGAGGCATGCCGTGACGCAGTACGTGAGCGGCGACGTGCTCTTCGCGTTTTCCGCCACCATCCTACTTTGACCAACTGTATCCGGTATAAGCAGTTCAGTGCGCGATGCCGTCGCGTCATCCGCGATAGCAAGAAGGAAAGCTGGGACTTCTTTACTACCTCATTTAACACCTTCACTCCCTCCTCGGAACTTTGGAGTCGGATTCGACGGTTATCTGTCGCGCCTAGTTTCTCCCCGGTCTCTGGGCTCACTGTCGTGCATGATACCTTAGTGGACCCCGTCGCAATTTCTAACTCATTGGGTCAACACTTTGCTGAGATTTCGAGTTCTTCAAATTACCCGCCAGCGTTTCTCCCGAAGAAACGTGCAGCGGAAGTGCAACCTCTTGCTTTCTACTCTCAAAATCGCGAAAGCTATAATACTGTTTTCTCCATGCGGGAACTCCAACATGCACTCTCTTCTTCTCGCTCCTCCGCCCCAGGAGCGGATGGTATCCACATCCAAATGTTGCTGCATTTATCATTATACCATAGTCTGCTTTACCTCCTTCGCCTTTATAATCGAATTTGGACCGACAGTACCTTTCCCAGACGATGGTGGGAAGCTATCGTGGTTCCTGCTCCGAAACCTGGAAAGGACAAACATCTCCCCTCCAGCTATCGCCCCATTTCTCTCACGAGTAGTGTATGTAAGGTTTTGGAGCGTATGGTGAATTGCCGTTTAGCTTGGTGGCTGGAGTCCCGAAGTAGATTAACACCTGCCCAGTGCGGTTTCCGAAAGCATCGTTCTGCAGTTGACCATATTGTTGCTTTCTCCACTTATATCATGAACAATTTTCTCCGGAAATGCCAAACAGTAGCAATATTTTTTAATCTGGAGAGAGCATACGATACCTGTTGGAGGACAGGCATCCTCCGCACACTGTTCTCTTGGGGCTTTCGAGTTCGGCTGCCCCTTTTTCTTCGAGAATTTATGGCAGAGCGCACATTTAGAGTGCGGGTGAACACTACTCTCTCCCGTACTTTCTCCCAAGAAAACGGGGTACCCCAGGGCTCCGTGCTAAGTGTTGTACTGTTTGCCATTGCCATAAATCCGATTATGGGTTGTCTCCTTCCTGATGTCTCGGGCTCCCTCTTTGTGGACGATTTTGCGATCTACTACAGCTCTCAACGGACCAGCTTTCTTGAACGACGTCTTCAAAGATGTCTCGATCTCCTCCACTCTTGGAGCATCGAAACCGGCTTCCGCTTTTCTCCCAGTAAGACCGTTTGTGTTAATTTTTGGCGTCGTACGGAGTTTCCTCCACCTTCCTTACATCTAGGACCTGTCAACCTTCCATTTTCGGACGTCGCTAAATTCTTGGATCTTATGTTTGACAGAAAACTGTGCTGCTCCTCCCACGTTTCCTATCTTTCGGCTCGCTGTCTGCGATCCCTCAACACCCTCCGCGTCCTGAATGGCACCTCCTGGGGAGCGGACCGGGTGGTCCTTCTCCGCCTCTATCGCGCCTTAGTGCGCTCGAAATTGGATTATGGAAGCATAGTCTACTCCTCTGCTCGGCCGTCTATTCTTCGGCGTCTCGACTCTATCCACCACCGTGGATTACGTTTAGTGTCTGGAGCTTTTTACACCAGCCCTGTGGAAAGCCTTTATGCTGAGACTGCAGAACCTCCGCTGTCCTATCGGCGAGCTGTCCTCCTGAGTCGTTATGCTAGACATTTGTCTTCTGTGCCTGCTAATCCGGCCCATAACATTTTTTTCGACGCCTCCTTGGATTTAGGGTATGCAGGCCGCCCTTCCTCCCTGCTACCACTGGGAGTCCGCTTCCGTCAACTGCTCCATTCTCTTTCCTTCCGCTTTCCTAAAACTTTCTTCACAACTAGGGGTACAGCACCGCCTTGGCTCCGTCCCCGGACCTGCCTGCTCCGTGACCTTTGTCGATTTCCCAAGGATGGTACCCCTTCACTTGTTTATCATCGGGCGTTTGCTGCTCTATGTGCACAAATGAAGGAAACCACATTTATTCACACTGATGGCTCAAAAACATCGTTTGGTGTAGGGAGTGCCTATATTGTTGGCGACACTCCAAATCGATTTCGGCTTCCCGACCAGTGTTCGATTTATACTGCGGAGCTTTACGCTGTTCTCCAGGCTGTCCGATACATCAGCCGCCATCAGCGGATAATGTTATCTGTTCAGATTCTCTCAGCTCTCTCCTCAGTCTCCAAGCTCTCTACCCTGTCCACCCTCTGGTCCACCAGATTCAGGACTGCCTATGCTTGCTCCACTTGGGGGGCGTCTCTGTGGCGTTCCTCTGGCTCCCAGGACACGTTGGTATCTGTGGGAATGAGGCGGCCGATATAGCGGCCAAGGCTGCAGTCTCTCTTCTCACGATTCCCTTCGCCGATATACGGACTGTTTTATGTCGTCGTGTTGCTCTTTTATGGCACGCACATTGGTCGACACTTCCCAATAATAAATTGAGGGACGTGAAAGCTCTTCCCTATGCTTGGACCTCTTCCTCATGAACGCGTCGTTGGGAGGAGGTAATTTTAACTAGACTCCGGATAGGGAACTGTCTTTTTAGCCATCGACACCTTTTAAGCAGCGATCCTCCCCCACTCAGTCCCCACTGCTCTCAGCTGTGGACGGTAAGACACCTTTTAATTGAGTGCCCCTGTTTTACTCCGTTACGCGCCCGTCTACAGCTGTCGCCTGATATATCTTCCATTTTAGCAGATGACACGCGCTTAGCCGATCGCATTCTCGAGTTTATTAGTGCCAGTGAGAAGACGTCAGCCATTTGAAGCTCTTTTTGGGGACAACCAACCCCCTTCTATAGTGGTTTTTTAAGCTTTCCTTCTGTTTTTAGTTTCTCCAATTTTCTGAGTTTCGTTCCCATTGCTGCTGGTTTCCAGTTTCTGTTTTTTTACCTTTTCGTAAGTCACAGACCGGGCGCTAGTGACTGTAGCAGTTTTGCGCCCTAAAAACCATAACAAAAAAAAAGCCTGACGGGGCTGCCTCCAAAGGCATGGCTGAACTACAGACAAGACGAGCCGCGTATCTCCTTCCTGGAGGAATGACTGGAACTGATCGGCTGTCGCATCCCCTCCGTCTAATAGGCACTTCTTATGCATAGTTGTTTACATCTTGGGGCAGGTTTAGTGACATCTCTGAACAGTCAAAGGGATGTACATGCGATTCAATACCCACTGTCAACGTCTATCTTCAGTTCTGGGAACCGGGGTGATGCAAAAGTTTTTTTGGTGTGTGTATATGCAAAGTAGCTAGGGGCTTTATTCAAAGAATTTCTAACGAACGTCTCTTTTGTTTCCCAACTACTATATAAACTCAACGAACGTATTGTTAACGTCTTTGGAGTCTAAGAGTCAATGTTTTCTAGGTTTTAGTGTCCGAGCTTCTAGCATTGGAGTCCTGAGTATTCGAGTCTCTTACGTTCATGCGCGACTGTGTCAAATAGTTAACTTCGTTGGGAACCGGGCTACTTCAAGGAAATTTCTGTTCGTTTAATTTACTGTCAAAACTACGAAAACTGCAGAACTGAGATGACGCTAACATCTAGCGAATCGATACCAATAATTGCAATTTAAGAAGCTACTGTTCAAACATTGTGTCGCAACTTGTCGTTCGATTATAGACCGTGTTTGGAGATTTATTATCGAGATAAAGTGTGACCATTCATGGTAGTGAATCATGTCAAAGAAACTTTGTCAATAAAAACCGAGTTAAAGTACAACTATAGTGTCTAATGAATTCGGTCAGAGTATCATGAGAAGTGAACCGTGTATTGGATTATTTCTGGAGAATGATAATAGTAATAATAGTAATAATAATAATATTTATTCAAAATTAATATTTAAGGAAATTGTTTTCAACCGACAGAAGATCGTGCTGTGTTAAATGAACCCCGTGTCTTTTAAAGGAATAAATTCGGTGTACATGTGCTATGCTAATCAAAGATACCAACTCATTTAGAGACGGGAATCGGCGAATGAGCATCTTTAGTGGCAATCGCTAAACAATGCAGCTAGCCGACAGTAATAATTTGAATCTAAGCTTATTAACGAAAGACAAAGACTTGCGTAACGCCGCATATAGGCTCAAATTAGTGAAAAGGGTGGAGGTTAACAACTAGAAATATTGACTGTAATAGCGGTTAGTATAGTGTTGCCTCGCTTTCACGTATCTCGACGAGGTGAAGAATACTGGCTGGGCATAGAAAAAGGACATTACACTTTCGTTGAGCGTGAAAGTGCCAGAAGGCAGAAATAAGCGGCGACACAAACCGTAAAATCAGCAATTTTGAACTTCATACTCTACAAATGTTCTATGAGTGCCCCTCTGGTCACATGACACATATCCAAGCAGTAGTCAAGTTCGTTCCATGTCTTATAAGCAATATCCTGTCAGTGGTCATCTCAGGAACATTGATGCGACTTTCTGAGCTGTTCCAGTGTTGTTGACAGTGGGGGTATGCAAACACAGTTCTTAAGGTATCGCTCACGAAAAAGTCACAAGGCGTCAGGTCACCCTACCGGGGGCTCGAAGCGAGCAGCGCCACGTCAGGTGCACCACTATGGCCGATCTACTGATGCAGGAGTTCCTCGTTTATGTAGCGACAACATCGATACTCCAACCAGTGTCCCTAAATTGTCAATACCAACACACAGTGTTCTGTTTACATGGCGATTCTTTCCAATAATTCCTTCTGAATGCATTTCTTCGCTGTTGTAACAATGTCCAAGACGCTACTCCAGGCGGGTATAAAAATGAATGTGCGCAACGGAAAATAAGAAACGCTAAAATGAAGATTTGGTCCTGTCTGACTATTCCGTGAAGCAGATCTTAGGATCACTTAATTCTATAAATTACAATCTAAACATAAATGAATGATGAAAGAACTAATCCTACTAAATGCTAGACGTTCTTCCTGTTTATATATTATTGTAGAGTAAAAAAACCTTTATATTACAAAAGTTAACATTTCCTAAGTAAATTAGTGATCAGTTGCCCATCTCTGCGCGGTCTAATATCAATAACACGAAATGACTGACATCATCTACGTACCAAACACCAGAAGACACTACTTTCAACGATGATCTACGGTGGTGTGGAACCTCAGTGGAAATAAGCTAACGTCATCACAGCTGTTTAGCTTTATAGCCCTAATAATCCGAAGCAATTTGCGGTATCCCCGTATGTACTGCGTCCAGTGCTTCGAAGTGATGGTTCTCGTACTCATCTGCGACGATGAAAGAACTCCAGCCAGAAAATAAAACTCTTTCAAACACCAGGATGGCAGAAGGCGGTCCTCTGACTAGTATAACCTAATACTGTCTTCTCCTCTCTGTGTTCTACATACGAGAAACGCGAACTCCCAGCCACAAGGACGGAGTTCAGATAACGTCTCAACGTAAGTGTAGGCAGAGGAAGTGCTCTCAATTACTGAACGCTGCGTACTCAACGACGACTTCCAACCCAGAGGTGAAGTCCAGAATCGTATAGGTTAGCAACAGTACAGCGCCTAACTGTTTTAACTATAAACTCTACTGAGAGCAAAGACAGCAAGTCCGTCTGTACCAACAAAAGCTGATATCGAGCGACCGTCACACACGGGCGCTCACAACCGAAGACCTCGTCTCTCCACTGCTAGCTTCCCAGCAAGGCTCGGCTCCCCACCATCTTAATTCCGAAACAACGGTATATCCTCCCTCTTTGCAGATTTTTCCGAACGCCGACCAACCATACTTTATTCTTTTGTCGTCCAGCGCGGAAAGTTTGTGAAGAAAAACGTATACTCGTACAATGGTACGCTCCTGAGTAAAAACCCTTGGAAATAACCGAGCCTGCTTGATTTCCGAGTTCCTTTCACCTGCGTCCAAGATTTTCGTAGTTTCTGAAGTATAATCCTCGTTCGGCTACAAGCCGACCGGTCGCGACTCTATTGTGCTCCAGCGGTTATGTGCTACGATGTCCGTCTTGCTATATCCTGTGTTTGAGCTGGACCAACACACCTGTGTGGGCCTTCCACCCAGGACTTCAGTTCCACCAGCCGTTTCATTTCTACTGGCTTTCCAACCTCTACTAAAAAAGGCAATCATTCATTACGCCGTTTTTGTAATAAAGACACTACGTCACTTTTCATGCAATAAGAGTTAGCAATTATTTAGAAGACTTACGTGACAATGTCAGTCTCCTTCATATATACGATGTAAAACCTATGATACCTAATGTGGTTGTAGATCACGGCAAAGTATGCGGATGAGTTCTTGTAAGGTGCGAAATTATAGCACTCCGTCTTCAGGCCACAAGTGGCCCATCGGGACCATCCGACCGTCGTGTCATCCTCAGATGAGGATGCTGATAGGAGGGGAGTCTGGTCAGCACACCGCTCTCCCGGCTGTTATGATGGTTTTCTTTGACCGGAGCCGCTACTATTCCGTCGAGTAGCTCCTCATTTGGCATCACGAGGCTGAGTGCACCCCGAAAAATGGCGACAGCTCATGGCGGCCGGATGGTCACCCATCCAAGTGCCGGCCACGCCCGACAGCGCTTAACTTCGGTGATCTCACGGGAACCGGTGTATCCACTGCGGCAAGGCCGTTTCCCGAAATTGTAGCCACCTTACAAATGTTCTCCTGTTACAGTATTCTCAAATTGCAAAACACAAAACTCTTTTCTTGATTTGTCGCCATTTTGTCAAGACACTGTATTCGAAACTCCAATTGTTTGTGCACAACACAAAGTCGTGGGTTTATGGTTCTGTTCGTTCATCAATCATATTTGTACGTGTAAAACTTTTTAAAATAAGGAATATTAAATTGGAGTGAATCATTTATGGAGTATTCAGTCACGTTAATATGATCATCCGTGAGAAGCCTCAACAGCCACCAGACGTGTAGGTAGAGAGTCGGTGAGGTCCTGGAACGTACTGAAAGGGATGCGGAGTTATGCCGACTCCGGTGTCGTCGCCAGCGGCGCTACGTTTCTCTATTGAAGACCGATGGCAGGGACACACCGATCAAGGTGGTCCCAAAGATTTTCAGTTCGGTTTAAATGCGGGGACTGTGGTGGCCAGGGGAGTGAGGTAAATGTTGCCTTTTTCTGCTGGTAGATGCCATCGTGCCAAGGAAAATCAAACCACATGGAGAGGTGGACTCGGCCCCCAAGGATAGATGCATACTGGTTGAAATGCCCTGCTTAGCCCGCAGGACAGGACAGATGGAATAAATTGTGGAAAGGGGCCAAAATAAGGAGCTGTCAATTACACTCGAACATACAACTTTATTATTTGATCAAAAATTACAAGAGCCCCAAAAAATTTTTGAAACACACAGCTTTAATCTTTGGGACTTAATTACCGGCTGGAAGCTAATTTAAAAATGGCTGAAGGCCAATAACTTAAAACGCAAGCATAATCAGAAATTTAAAAGGGAAGCCTTATCTTAAAACAGTTCTTCCGTTACGGTGAAATAAACAAGTTAAATTCAAATCGGCGGAAGGCCGAACACTTTACACTCCAAAACATTATTTTTTTTGTAAGTACCGAAGTCCTTACGTGAAACAGTTCTTTAATTCAGGCTGAAGGCCTTAAGAACAACAACTGAAACTCAAACTGGTTTAAGGCCGAAGACTTAAAAATTCAATAGGTTGAAGAAGTTAAATTCAAATCGGCTGAAGGCCAAACAGCTTACGTGAAACAGTACTTGAAGCTAGACTGAAGGCCTTATGAGTAAAACAACTCTAATTTAAAACACAAAACCGGTTAGAAACCATACAAGTACCAACAACAAAAACAAATTTTAAAAAATTAGGCAGTACACACAAGGGCGCCCAGATGTTCCAGGGTCGGGCTGTAATTCAAACAGTAACGCTCGATTAGGTGAGACAGCAAGTCGAGCCAACAATTCACGATCCCATGACAGCCCAGCTGACGGACAGTCAGCGGACCCACCGACAAGATAACTTCCACCTCACCCGAACAGGGCACAGCAGGGAACTCAACAGAACAACGTAAAAGATATTGGCGCCCACAACCAATCATACTCGGAGCTGTCAAACTACACACCTTCCGGACAGCAACAACACGCTGAGGAAACTACACTGCCTGAAATATACGTCAACGGCCAGGGCAGGTAATCGGAATGTTAACGGCCACAAGGCAGAAGATTCCGCAAGTACACTTCAATTCTAACAACCAAATACAGTGAAACTCCACCGGAGGGTGGCTGGAATTTTCCATGTTGAATACCACGTTGTTGCTTGCGAGAATATCCCAACAGCCGACAACGAACTCCAAAAGACACAATGTGAAAAGTCTTGACTTGCTGGTAGGTTAAATCAAAGTCCACGGTGGGTGAGCCACGGACCCCGTAGCAATGGGAACGGCCCCACACACTCCGACACCGCGTAGACTGCCTCGTGATGACTGGGTGTTGTGTGATGTCCTTAGGTTAGTTAGGTTTAAGTAGTTCTAAGTTCTAGGGGACTGATGACCATAGAAGTTAAGTCCCATAGTGCTCAGAGCCATTTTTGACACCGCGTAGAGACCGCCAGTGGACCCGACCAAACTACGCCCCGCCAAGAACTCCTCACTGCTCCACGCCAACCGACCAATTCCCAAACATCAGCCCGGAGACAGGACTAAAATAAATGACCTGTCGACATCACAAGCTACACACAGTTTCACGAACACTTGCACGAAGGACAAGACTTGAGCGACAGCGACTGTGCAATAACAAGCACGAATCACGAGTCGGCACACGCAGGCAACCCATAAGCGATCGCCGGCCAACATACACGTCGTCCGACAAGACGACCGACCGACGACCAACCAAGGTGGCCCGCACTCGAGTGGTATGTATCGGCAACCGACGGGCGAGTCTTGACTGTCTGGATCTCACTGCAGACGCTCCCCGACTGAACTTGAGCCGCTTCGTAAGTCAAACACTGCCAGGTCCGAACTGCACTGCTAGCGCCTCACAATTCACTGGCTCATCCGAACTAACTCCGAACACACGTCAACCAGTAAATAACAGCAGTCAGCAACGATAATACGCCAGGGCTTATATCGATAAGCTCCGCTGCTGCCGCTCACAGACAGGCAAGGCAGCGACTCAGTGACACAAGTAATTGAAATGAACATAACGAGGTGGTCATACAGTAAAAACAGGATGTAAATGAGATATGGCACGAACACGAGCCACACACGGCTCACTAGTGTTGAACCACTGTGACTTCCAGAATGAAGAGATTATCCAGAGAATGCCATGAAAACATTCTCCAGACCATAGTACTCCCTCCTCTAGAATGGACCCTCCCAATCATTGTTGCAGGCTGTTTACTTTCAGATGTTTCACGCCATACAAGCCAATTGCCATCTGTCTGATGGAGCAATTTTTTTTTTTTTTTTTTTGTCATCAGTCTACTGACTGGTTTATGCGGCCCGCCACGAATTCCTTTCCTCTGCTAACCTCTTCATCTCAGAGTAGCACTTGCAACCTACGTCCTCAATTATTTGTTTGACGTATTACAATCTCTGTCTTCCTCTACAGTTTTTGCCCTCTACAACTCCCTCTAGTACCAGGGAAGTCATTCCCTCATGTCTTAGCAGATGTCCTATCATCCTGTCCCTTCTCCTTATCAGTGTTTTCCACATATTCCTTTCCTCTCCGATTCTGCGTAGAACCTCCTCATTCCTTACCTTATCAGTCCACCTAATTTTCAACATTCGTCTATAACACCACATCTCAAATGCTTCGATTCTCTTCAGTTCCGGTTTTCCCACACTCCATGTTTCACTACCATACAATGCTGTACTCCAGACGTACATCCTCAGAAATTTCTTCCTCAAATTAAGTCCGGTATTTGATATTAGTAGACTTCTCTTGGCCAGAAATGCCTTTTTTGCCATAGCGAGTCTGCTTTTTATGTCTCCTTGCTCCGTCCGTCATTGGTTATTTTACTGCCTAGGTAGCAGAGTTCCTTAACTTCATTGACGTCGTGACCATCAATCCTGATGTTAAATTTCTCGCTGTTCTCATTTCTACTACTTCTCATTACCTTCGTCTTTCTCCGATTTACTCTCAAACCATACTGTGTACTCATTAGACTGTTCAGCAGATCATTTAATTCTTCTTCACTTTCACTCAGGATAGCAATGGCATCAGCGAATCGTATCATTGATATACTTTCACCTTGTATTTTAATTCCACTCCTGAACCTTTCTTTTATTTCCATCATTGCTTCCTCGATGTACAGATTGAAGAGTAGGGGCGAAAGGCTACAGCCTTGTCTTACACCCTTCTTAATACGAGCACTTCGTTCTTGATCGTCCACCCTTATTATTCCCTCTTGGTTGTTGTACATATTGTATATGACCCGTCTCTCCCTATAGCTTACCCCTACTTTTTTCAGAATCTCGAACAGCTTGCACCATTTTATATTGTCGAACTCTTTTTCCATCACTACTATATTGTGATCTGAGTTTATATCTGCTACTGGGTACGCCTTACAATCCAGTATCTGATTTCGGAATCTCTGTCTGACCATGATGTAATCTAATGGAAATCTTCTCGTATCTCCCGGCCTTTTCCAAGTATACCTCCTCCTCTTGTGATTCTTGAACAGGGTATTCGCTATTACTAGCTGAAACTTGTTACAGAACTCAATTAGTCTTTCTCCTCTTTCATTCCTCGTCCCAAGCCCATATTCTCCTGTAACCTTTTCTTCTACACCTTCACCTACAACTGCATTCCAGTCGGCCATGGCTATTAGATTTTCGTCCCCCTTTACATACTGCATTACCCTTTCAATATCCTCATACACTTTCTCTATGTGTTCATCTTCAGCTTGCGACGTCGGCATGTATACCTGAACTATCGTTGTCGGTGTTGGTCTGCTGTCGATTCTGAATAGTTGTCTTGTGACAGCCAGAGCGAGAGCACCAGCAGCAGCGAGTACTGTTTGTATAAAGCGTTTTTGTACTTATTTGCTGCGCTTAGCTTTTAAATAGTTTTTCTGGGAAAACCTAGCGTAGTTTTCGCGTCTCGTATTTCAGTGAGTGTTTCTTGATTATCAGAGTAGCTCATCAGAAGATTATCTTGGGAATTTGTCACCGTATAGAGTAGGGTAAACATAGTCATGTGTAGGGACTGTGGTTGTTGTGAGCGGACGCAAGGAGAATTGGCCACTCTTCGGGGGCAGGTGGAGGCTTTGTCTGTTAGGCTCATCGAGCTCGAGGCGCAGGCGTCGGCTCGTAGTGGCGTTGGGGCAACTGTGGTGAGACCTATGCCTACTTCGGTGGCCTTGGAATCACATGGAACCCCTGATGTCGCTGCGTCTTCCGGCAGTGAGCATCTTACCGGTCAGCCATCACTCCAGGGTGAATGGCGGACAGTGGTGGGCTCGCGCGTGCCTGGCCGAAAGGCGAAGGTGGGATCTGGCCGCGTGGCAGCTGCCTTACCCCTTTCCAACAGGTACGGGGTGCTTCCTAGTGGTGATGACATCGTTTCCGAGCCACCACAGGATGCCTCGCCTGTTGGGCCAGTGGCCGATTCTCCGGCAAGGTCCCGACAGTCACAGAGGGCGGGCCTATTAGTTATAGGGAGCTCCAACGTTAGGCGGGTTATGGAGCCCCTCAGGAAAATAGCGGGTAGGTCGGGGAAGAATGCCAGTGTGCACTCGGTGTGCTTGCCGGGGGGTCTCGTCCGTAATGTGGAGGAGGCCCTTCCGGCAGCTATTGAACGCACTGGGTGTGACCGGCTGCAGATAGTAGCACATGTCGGAACGAATGACGCCTGCCGCTTGGGTTCTGAGGCCATCCTTGGTTCCTTCCGGCGGCTGGCTGATTTGGTGAAGACAACCAGCATCGCACGCGGAGTGCAAGCTGAGCTTAATATCTGCAGCATAGTGCCAAGAGTCGATCGCGGTCCTCTGGTTTGGAGCCGTGTGGAGGGTCTAAACCAGAGGCTCAGACGACTCTGCGACTATAATGGTTGCAAATTCATCGACCTCCGTTATTGGGTGGAGAACTGTAGGGCCCCCCTAGACAGGTCAGGCGTGCACTACACACCGGAAGCAGCTACTAGGGTAGCAGAGTACGTGTGGCGTGCACACGGGGGTTTTTTTAGGTTAGAGGGACCCCCCCTTGGGCGAAACGATAAAATACCTGACGGCTTACCAGAGAGGACATTATCATCGTTGATAAAGAACGTCCGTCCTCAGAGACCGAAAACAGGAAAAGTTAACGTAATATTGGTAAACTGCAGGAGTATCCAGGGCAAGGTTCCTGAATTAGTATCTCTTATTGAAGGAAATAGTGCGCATATAGTATTAGGAACGGAAAGTTGGTTAAAACCGGAAGTGAACAGTAACGAAATCCTAGACACAGAATGGAATATATACCGCAAGGATAGGATAAACGCCAATGGTGGAGGAGTATTTATAGCAGTAAAGAATTCAATAATATCCAGTGAAGTTATTAGCGAATGCGAATGTGAAATAATCTGGGTTAAGTTAAGTATCAAAGGTGGGTCAGATATGATAGTCAGATGCTTCTATAGACCACCTGCATCAGCAACCGTAGTAGTTGAGCGCCTCAGAGAGAACCTGCAGAACGTCGTGAAGAAGTTTCGTGATCATACTTTTGTAATAGGGGGAGACTTCAATCTACCAGGTATAGAATGGGATAGTCACACAATCAGAACTGGAGCCAGGGACAGAGACTCTTGTGACATTATCCTGACTGCCTTGTCCGAGAATTACTCCGAGCAGATAGTTAGAGAACCAACTCGTGAAGCTAACGTTTTAGACCTCATAGCAACAAATAGACCGGAACTTTTCGACTCCGTGAATGTAGAAGAGGGTATCAGTGATCATAAGTCAGTGGTTGCATCAATGACTACAAGTGTAATAAAAAATGCCAAGAAAGGAAGGAAAACATATTTGCTTAACAAGAGTGATAGGGCACAAATCGCAGAATATCTGAGTGACCACCATCAAACGTTCATTTCTGAGGAAAAGGATGTGGAACAAAAATGGAAAAAATTCAGAAACATCGTCCAGTACGCCTTAGATAAGTTCGTACCGACTAAGGTCCAAAGCGAGGGGAAAGATCCACCGTGGTATAACAATCATGTACGAAAGGTACTACGGAAACAAAGAAAGCTTCATCATAGGTTTAAGAGTAGTCGAATCATAGCTGATAAGGAAAAGCTGAACGAAGCGAAAAAGAGCGTAAAGAGAGCAATGAGAGAAGCATTCAACGAATTCGAACATAAAACATTGGCAAACAATCTAAACAAGAACCCTAAAAAGTTTTGGTCATATGTAAAATCGGTAAGCGGATCTAAATCCCCTATTCAGTCACTCGTTGACCACGATGGCACCGAAACAGAGGACGACCGAAGAAAGGCAGAAATACTGAATTCAGTGTTCCGAAACTGTTTCACTGCGGAAAATCGTAACACGGTCCCTGACTTCAGCCGTCGCACGGACGCCAAAATGGAAAATATTGAAATAAACGATATCGGAATTGAAAAACAACTGCTATCACTTAGTAGCGGAAAAGCATCCGGACCAGACGAGATACCCTTAAGATTCTACAGTGATTATGCTAAAGAACTTGCCCCCTTTCTATCAGCAATTTATCGTAGATCGCTGGAAGAACGTAAAGTACCTAGCGACTGGAAGAAAGCGCAGGTCGTTCCCATTTTCAAGAAGGGTCATAAATCAGATGCGAATAATTATAGGCCTATTTCGCTTACGTCAATCTGTTGTAGAATAATGGAACATGTTTTGTGTTCTCGTATTATGACGTTCTTAGATAATACAAATCTCCTTCATCATAACCAACATGGATTCCGCAAACAGAGATCATGTGAAACTCAGCTCGCCCTATTTGCCCAAGAAATTCACAGTGCCGTAGACACTGGCGAGCAGATTGATGCCGTATTCCTGGACTTCAGGAAGGCATTTGATACGGTTCCGCACTTACGTTTAGTGAAAAAAATACGAGCTTACGGAATATCGGACCAGGTTTGTGATTGGATTCAGGATTTCCTAGAAGAAAGAACACAACATGTCATTCTTAACGGTTCAAAATCTGCAGATGTAGAAGTAATTTCGGGAGTACAGCAAGGAAGCGTGATAGGACCTTTATTGTTTACAATATACATAAATGACTTAGTTGACAACATCGGTAGCTCCGTGAGGCTATTTGCAGATGACACGGTTGTCTACAAGAAAGTAGCAACATCAGAAGACGCGTACGTACTCCAGGAAGACCTGCAGAGGATTAATGCATGGTGCGACAGCTGGCAGCTTTCCCTAAACGTAGATAAATGTAATATAATGCGCATACATAGGGGCAGAAATCCATTCCAGTACGATTATGCCATAGGTGGTAAATCATTGGAAGCGGTAACGACCGTAAAATACTTAGGAGTTACTATCCGGAGCGATCTGAAGTGGAATGATCACATAAAACAAATAGTGGGAAAAGCAGGCGCCAGGTTGAGATTCATAGGAAGAATTCTAAGAAAATGTGACTCATCGACGAAAGAAGTAGCTTACAAAACGCTTGTTCGTCCGATTCTTGAGTATTGCTCATCAGTATGGGACCCTTACCAGGTTGGATTAATAGAAGAGATAGACATGATCCAGCGAAAAGCAGCGCGATTCGTCATGGGGACATTTAGTCAGCGCGAGAGCGTTACGGAGATGCTGAACAAGCTCCAGTGGCGGACACTTCAAGAAAGGCGTTACGCAATACGGAGAGGTTTATTATCAAAATTACGAGAGAGCACATTCCGGGAAGAGATGGGCAACATATTACTACCGCCCACATATATCTCGCGTAATGATCACAACGAAAAGATCCGAGAAATTAGAGCAAATACGGAGACTTACAAGCAGTCGTTCTTCCCACGCACAATTCGTGAATGGAACAGGGAAGGGGGGATCAGATAGTGGTACAATAAGTACCCTCCGCCACACACCGTAAGGTGGCTCGCGTAGTATAGATGTAGATGTAGATGTAGATTAGAACAACCCGGTCACTGAACTGTTCACAGTTAAAAAATGGTTCAAATGGCTCTGAGCACTATGGGACTTAACATCTGAGGTCATCAGTCCCCTATAACTTAGAACTACTTAAACCTACCTAACCTAAGGACACCACACACATCCATGCCCGAGGCAGGATTCGAACCCGCGACCGTAGCCGTCACGCGGTTCCAGACTGAAGCGCCTAGAACCGAAACTGTTCACAGTAACACACCCTCTGCCCTACCTCCCTATTCATAACGAATCCTACACCTGTTATACCATTTTCTGCTGCTGTTAATGTTACCCGATACTCATCTGACCAGAAATACTTGTCTTCCTTCCACTTCACTGACCCCTACTATCTCTAGATTGAGCCTTTGCATTTCCCTTTTCGGATTTTCTAGTTTCCCTACCACGTTCAAGCTTCTGACATTCCACGCCCCGACTCGTAGAACGTTATCCTTTCGTTGATTATTCAATCTTTTTCTCATGGTAACCTCCCCCTTGGCAGTCCCCTTCCGGAGATCCGAATGGGGGACTATTCCGGAATCTTTTGCCAATGGAGAGATCATGATGAGACTTCTTCAATTACAGGCCACATGTCCTATGGATACACGTTATGTGTCTTTAATGCAGTGGTTTCCATTGCCTTCTGCATCCTCATGTCGTTGATCATTGGTGATTATTCCGCCTTTAGGGGCAATTTCCCACCCCTAGGACAAGAGAGTGCCCTGAACCTCTATCCGCACCTCCGCTCTCTTTGACAAGGCCGTTGGCAGGATGAGGCTGACTTCTTATGCCGGAAGTCTTGAGCCGCCAATGCTGATTATTTATCAAAATTTAGGCAGTGGCGGGGATCGAACCCGGGACCGAAGACGTTTTGATTATGAATCAAAGACGCTACCCCTTATCTGAAAGGGCCACTTGTCAGCACTCAGTGGATGTCCAAGTTGCAGCCTTCATCACTGATGCAGCAGTCATCGAAGATGCACGTATCAGGTGTCTGCTGTGGAGGCCCAAACGCAGTGTTCGCTGTCTGAGTAGAAACTGTTTGCAGCCCCTTGGTTCATCTCGACAGTTCCATGCTGATTCTGTAATGTTTCAATACATAGTTACTAGTGTAGCGCTTGACACAGTCACGTCGATTAAATATTTGGGCGTAACATTGCAGAGCGATATGAAGTAGGACAAGCATGTAATGGCAGTTGTGGGGAAGGTAGATAGTCGTCCTCGGTTCATTGGTAGAATTTTGGGAAGGTGTGGTTCATCTATAAAGGAGACCGCTTATAAAACACTAATACTACCTATTCTTGAGTACTGCTCGAGCGTTTGGGATCCCTATCAGGTGGTGTCAGGCTGCTAGATTTGTTACTGGTAGGTTTGATCATCACGCGAGTGTTACGGAAATGCTACAGGAACTCGGCTGGGAGTCTCTAGAGGAAAGGAGGCGTTCTTTTCGTGAATCGCTACTGAGGAAATTTAGAGAACCAGCATTTGAGGCTGACTGCAGTACAATTTTACTGCCGCCAACTTACATTTCGTGGAAAGACCACAAAGATAAGATAAGAGAGATTAGGGCTCGTACAGAGCCATATAGGCAGTCATTTTTCTCTCGTTCTGTTTGGAACAGGGAGAGAAGATGCTAGTTCTGGTACGAGGTACCCTCCGCCACGTACCGTATGCTGGATTGCGGAGTACGTATGTAGATGTAGATGTAGACACATGTTCCCGCGGCTGTCGTTCGCCCCTGTGATCTGCGTCCTGTGGTGAACCACATTTACCTCCGTGCCGGTTTTGGTTAGCGCCATTTAGCCATGCACGGTATTCTTCAACCACAGCGGCACGGGAACTGTTTACAGACTTAGCCTTTTAGGAAAAGCTTCCACCTTTGGCCCAAAAGGCAATGATCATGGACTTTTGGACGTCAGAGAAGTCGTCCCGTTTCCCAATTACGACAGCAACTGCACAGCTTTGGGCGTCCCCTGGACACGCTTTATATACCCTCCACTGCTAGTGCTGCCATCTGCCCTCTGTAAGTGGTTATTGCACTTCGACATCTAACATGGGCGGTGATCACATTAATGAGACTCGACCGTGTAGTAGCCCTGTATTAAGTAGTGAAACAGTGGCAAAAATAGTGCTTTTTTTCGTAGTAACGCGTAAATTTGAAATATAATTTTTCGGAATGATTTTTTGATACCTTCAGCTGCCAAGCTGTTTCCTTGTCATACGAATGTACAGTTTCACCCTCAGAAAAAATGCAAAGCATTGTGCATTGGATGTATTAGTATCAGTTATGAACACTGGAACAACACATGTCCCAAGATACACTAGAGTGATCACAACTTACTTTATGGACGATTCTTTAATGGTATATTATGCTATGTACTGCCTTGCTCCTACGATTGCACACTTAAAAGAAACTAACCACAAAACACCTAACACTAATGAATCGCTACAAACATTACATAAGTTACAGGAAGTTAAAATCATGGATGTGATGCGAGAAATTGAAATTTACCTCTGTCTAAAAGACCAATGGCATTTTATTTTAAATGAATAGAAATATCCGCAAAATCGAAAATTCTTAGACAGCTTTTTATCAGTTCAACAACGAATCATTATAGAACCACAGAATGTATAATTACTGTTATATATGTTAATGAGTATAACAATAATTATACATTCTGTGGTTCTATAATGATTCGTTGTTGAATTGGTAAAAAGCTGTCTAGGAATTTTCGATTAGCATGTCACTTTTGAATAGTTGTTACAAAGATCTTATATACATACATAAGATCTATGTAACAACTATTCAAAAGTGACATCCTCCCACAGGAATAGAACAAATATTTAAAGTTATTTTAATGAAACTGCGTACAGAGGAGAAAGACGTATGTAGACTAATTGACAAATTTCCGCAAACTAATTATAATCTTCCTAGTGTAAGTGCGTTGAAAACGTCGACCTTGTATATAAGAGCTATGGAATGAGTGTTAAAAAGTAGCGTGTTCCTAATATAGTGAAAAAGTACTTCTAATTTATTTTGTGAGAATTACATGCAGTCGTAGGAGCAAGGACGTACTTAGCCTAAAACACCATTAAAGAATCGTCCATGATGTCATTTATAATTATCCTAGTATATACTGGGATATGACTTGTTTCTATGTTAAATTCGTAACTAACACTAATGCATCCAATGTATATTGGTTACGTTTTAGGTATTTGAAAATGGCAAAGGCCCATACTGTTCAATCGAACAACAAATAAAGACAATGGCAGGCGAAAGCATGACGAAATAATTTTTAAAAAAATCATCGCAGCTTCGGACCCTATAGCAATGAATATAATAAAATGTAACAGTTAAAGTATGCTTGCAGGAGAGAGTTCGTGCTTCTGCTGTCCAAGGACTGGAGGTCCTAATGCCCTGGTTGGTCCCGACTGGCGCTGATGAGTGCAAAAGGGAGATAGCGGAGGGGTGGTAGGAGGGGGAGAGGGGGGTGGGTAGGCGCCGATTAAACCCGCCGGCGAACAATCCTTCATTTCCTACTGCGGAGGCGGGGGAAGGGGGAGGGGCCGCATGAGAGGGGTGGGAATGGCACTGGTGGGGGAGGGGAGGGGGGACTACACTGCCCGATGACGTTCATCTCCAGAGTCCACTGCAAACAATGCGGATTAAGAACTTTGTCCAACGCCTCTGCTGGAACATCCGGCTCTTGAGGCGCTGCACTGGCTTTTTATAGGATATAAAATACCGGAACGGAAAGGTTATCTACAACTTATACAGAAACCCTAGTGCGACTGTAAGAGGCGGGAATGGAGAAGGAAGTGAGAGTGGTCTGTAGCTTCTCTCTTAATGCACTACTGGCCATTAAAATTGCTACACCAAGAAGAAATGCAGATGATAAAACGGGTATTCATTGGACAAATATATTATACTAGAACTGACATGTGATTACATTTTCACGCAATTTGGGTGCATGGATCCTGAGAAATCAGTACCCAGAACAACCACCCCTAGCCGCAATAACGGCCTTGATACGCCTGGGCATTGAGTCAAACAGAGCTTGGATGGCGTGTACAGGTACAGCTGCCCATGCAGCTTCAACACGATACCACAGTTCATCAAGAGTAGTGACTGGCGTATTGTGACTAGCCAGTTGCTCGACCACCATTGACCAGACGTTTTCAATTGGAGAGATCTGTAGAATGTGCTCGCCAGGGCAGCAGTCGAATATTTTCTGTATCCAGAAGAGCCCGTACAGGACCTGAAATATGCGGTCGTGCATTATCCTGCTGAAATGTAGGGTTTCGCAGGGATCGAATGAAGGGTAGAGCCACGGGTCGTAACACATCTGAAATGTAACGCCCACTGTTCAAAGAGTCGTCAATGCGAACAAGAGGTGACCGGGACGTGTAACCAATGGCACCCCATACCATCACGCCGGGTGATACGCCAGTACGGCGATGACGAATACACGCTTCCAATGTGCGTTCACCGCGATGTCGCCAAACACGGATGCGACCATCATGTTCCCGTAAACAGAACCTGGATTCATCCGAAAAATTGACGTTTTGCCATTCGTGCACCCAGGTTCGTCGTTGAGTACACCATCGCACTCCTGTCTGTGATGCAGCGTCAAAGGTAACCACAGCCATGGTCTCCGAGCTGATAGTCCATGCTACTGCAAACGTCGTCTAACTGTTCGTGCAGATGGTTGTTGTCTACCAAACGTCCCCATCGGTTGACTCAGGGATCGAGACGTGGCTGCACGATCCGTTACAGCCATGCGGATAAGATACCTGTCATCTCGACTGCTAGTGATACGAGGCCGTTGGGATCCAGCACGGCGTTCCGTATTACCCTCCTGAACCCACCGATTCCATATTCTGCTAACAGTCATTGGACCTCGACCAACGAGAGCAGTAATGTCGCGATACGAGATAGGCTACAATCCGACCTTTATCGAAGTTGGAAACGTGATGGTACGCATTTCTCCTCCTTACACGACGCATCACAACAACATTTCACCAGGTAACGCCGGTCAGCTGCTGTTTGTGTATGAGAAATAGATTGGAAACTTCCCTCATGTCAGCACGTTGTAGGTGTCGCCAGCGGCCCCCTACCTTGTGTCAATGCTCTGAAAAGCTAATCATTTGCATATCACAGCACCTTCTTCCTGTCGGTTAAATTTCGCGTCTGCAGCACGTCATCTTCGTGGTGTAGCAATTTTAATGGCCAGTAGTGTATATTTATTTATTGCTTATTTAGCCGGACCAGGGGCCTTAAGACTCTGTCTTCCATCTGGCCAGCAGCAACACATTCAAAAGATGTTACAAAAATTTGCCAACAATAATAATAGTATTTGAAGAAGTCTCTATGAAAGAAACAGCAGGAAAAAAGAATGAACAGGCGAAAGGAAGTAAAAACTCAGTGAATTAATCAGGTTTGGGATTAAAAGAAAAGGAGATGAAATTGTGAATGGTTCAATTCCGAATCCTTTCCTGAAGATGAATAATCGAGAATAATAATAACAGCGAAGAGCATTTAGAATGATATAATTAGCTTGGCGCATTTTAAGCCATATTTAATATTATCAGAAGCGGAATGGTTAAAGTACGAGGAGAAAATAGAAATGACACTGACAGTGGTTGTTAGGAAAAATAAAAATAAAGAACCCTTCCGAAAAGGGGTGGGAAAAGGTTCTGTGGGCCGGGTGTGGGTGAGGGCAGGTGGGTATTAACGAGAATGAGGTTCACGGAATGTAAGAGAGATGGCTATTGCGATAAAAGGTGGACCATTAGCTGTCTTTTAAATTTTTGGAAGGAATTTAATTTTTATGATTTTTTTAGGAAAATGGTTCGAAAATCAAGTTCCTGATAGAGAAAATAATGCAAAGAACATCACAGCTTTATGTGATGCTACTGTGTGTATTTAACTTCGTTCAAAGCGAGTACTTTTACCCTGCTGTTCAGATAGTAGAGTAAGAGTTAAAGACAGATGAGACGGAATGCAGTCATCAAGAAGACGATACAGCACATGTAGAGTATGATAGTCTCTACTCTTATCGGCATGTAGCCGTGAGAATTGTTCGTAGGCTTTGTGATATGGTAGAAAAAGCGTACGTCACAAATGTATCGTAGACAGTCATTCATCACCAGTTACAGCCGGCGTGAACTTTCGTTCGAAAGTCCTTGGAGACTGGGATTACAACTGTCAAGTATGGGGAATATTAGTGACTCTATGAGATGTTTCTTAAGCTCAATAAGAAATACTTTTTTATATTTCTGTAGTGGGTGAAGTGATTATGACATCCTTTTACAGACTGCAGCTGTGTTTTGTTCAGTCCAGTCTAAATGATGGTCCAGAATTATCCACAAGTTCTTTGCAGAAGAAAAAAAAATTCTGTGACGTTCAGTGTTAATGGTGGAAGACATGCTCTGAGCTGAGGGGTAATAAGTTTTTTTATGCATGACAAAGACTGCTTGAGATTTAGACGTACCGAGTTTCAAACCTACGCTCTGCGCCCATGCTGTTAGGGCAAGTAAATCGGCATTTACGTGAGGGATGGTTGTGCACAGGTTTTTTAGGGCTTGTACACAGATATAACTGAATGTTGTCAGCGTGTATATGATGTTTGCAGTGAGAGAGAATGTAGAGAAAGGGATAATACATAGACTTGGAAATGGGATTAAAAAAATAAATAAAAACATTAACGTTTGTTAATGGCACAGTAATTTTGTCAGAAATGGCAAAGGTTTTTGGAAGGTCAGCACAAGGGGACGGTTAACCTCTTGAGAATATGTTACTAGATGAAAGCCTGCTCTGCGATTTCTGCCTTAACCTGGGAGTTCATAACAGGCTATGAACTCGTATTCATGACCTGAGTTGTAGCCCCCTCTGTATTAAATCTGGACCATACGTGAATAAAAGTTCGGAGTAGCAACGACTTCGAAAAGCGCAACACAATAATTAAAGAGGTCGTTAACCAGGTCGAACAAGGACAAAACTGAAACTGAAACCCTCAACGTGGGTCTCGTAGAGCTACTGACTGTGCATGTAAAGGAACTGCATCTTATAGAACCAACTCGTGCAGTGCAAATCTTTTTTTAATTTTTAATTTGTTTTCAGTCTGCGCACTATATCAGCTAATAACCACCTGAAAGAGTCTCCGTCCCAACTGGTTCGTTCGCGAAGTTCAAAAGCAAAACAGATTTATCTGTATAGCTTATACACGTATACGTCTCGACAACGTGGAGAACTCATATCGAGAACTGGAACACTTGGCAGGTTAAATTCAACAAAGTTTGATACTAAGCTCGTAACAATCCCAAATTATGCTCAAACGCATTATAAGATCTAGTATTTGAATGTGTAGACATGAAGCCTTTTTTATTTTTTTACTCCTTCTAACGCATTTCACTCTCAGAATCATCAGAGTACAAAACACAACTTGTGAAAAGCTGGAATACAGATTTTCTGTACGATGATGCAATGTAAATTTTATTTATTTGTTGTTCTTATTGTGGTCTTCAGTCCTGAGACTGGTTTGATACAGCTCTCCATGCTAATCTATCCTGTGCAAGCTCTTTCATCTCCCAGTACCTACTGCAACCTACATCCTTCTGAATCTGCTTAGTGTATTCATTTCTTGGTCTCCCTCTACGATTTTTACCCTCCACACTGCCCTCCAATGCTAAATTTGTGATCCCTTGATGCCTCAGGACGTGTCCTACCAACCGATCCCTTCTTCTAGTCAAGTTGTGCCACAAACTTCTCTTCTCCCCAATCCTATTCAATACCTCCTCATTAGCTACGTGATCTACCCTCCTAATCTTCAACATTCTACTGTAGCACCACATTTCAAAAGCTTCTATTCTCTACTTGTCCAAACTATTTATTGTCCATGTTTCACTACCATACATGGCTACAATCCATACAAATACTTTCAGAAATGACTTCCTAACACTTAAATCTATACTCGATGTTAACAAATTTCTCTTCTTCAGAAACGCTTTCCTTGCCATTGCCAATCTACATTTTATATCCTCTCTACTTCTACCATCATCAGTTATTTAGCTCCCCAAATAGCAAAACTCCTTTACTACTTTAAGTGTCTCATTTCCTAATCTAATTCCCTCAGCATCACCCGACTTAATTCGACTACATTCCATTATCCTCGTTTTGCTTTTGTTGATGTTCATCTTATATCCTCCTTTCAAGACACTGTCCATTTCGTTCAACTGCTCTTACAAGTCCTTTGCTGTCTCTGATAGAATTACAAAGTCATTGGCGAACCTCAAAGTTGTTATTTCTTTTCCCTGGATTTTTATACCTACTCCAAATTTTCTTTTGTTTCCTTTACTGCTTGCTGAATATACAGATTGAATAACATCGGGGAGAGGCTACAATCCTGTCTCACTCCCTTCCCAACCACTGCTTCCCTTTCATGCCCCTCGACTCTTATAACTGCCATCTGGTTTCTGTACAAATTGTAAATAGCCTTTCGCTCCCTGTATTTTACCCCTGCCACCTTTAGAATTTGAAAGAGAGTATTCCAGTCAACATTGTCAAAAGCTTTCTCTAAGTCTACAAATGCTAGACGCGTAGGTTTGCCTTTCCTTAATCTTCCTTCTAAGATAAGTCGTAAGGTCAGTATTGCCTCACGTGTTCCAACATTTGTACGGAATCCAAACTGATCTTCCCCGAGGTCAGCTTCTACCAGTTTTTCCATTCGTCTGTAAATAATTCGCGTTAGTATTTTGCAGCTGTGACTTATTAAACTGATAGTTCGGTAATTTTCACATCTGTCAACATCTGCTTTCTTTGGGATTGGAATTATTCTATTCTTCTTGAAGTCTGAGGGTAATTCGCCTGTCTCGTACATCTTGCTCAACAGATGGTAGAGTTTTGTCAGGACTGGCTCTCCCAAGGCCGTCAGTAGTTCTAATGGAATGTTGTCTACTCTGGGGGCCTTGTTTCGACTCAGGTCTTTCAGTGCTCTGTCAAACTCTTCACGCAGTATCGTATCTCCCATTTCATCTTCATCTACATCCTCTTCCATTTCCATAATATTGTCCTCAAGAACATCGCCCTTGTATAGACCCTCTATATACTCCTTCCACCTTTCTGCTTTCCCCTCTTTGCTTATAACTGGGTTTCCATCTGAGCTCTTGATATTCATACAAGTGGTTCTCTTTTCTCCAAAGGTCTCTTTAATTTTCCTGTAGTCTGTATCTATCTTACCCCTAGTGAGACAAGCCTCTACATACTTACATTTGTCCTCTAGCCATGCCTGCTTAGCCATTTTGCACTTCCTGTCGATCTCATGTTTGAGACGTTTGTATTCCTTTTTGCCTGCTTCATTTACTGCATTTTTATGTTTTCTCCTTTCATCAATTAAATATTTCTCCTGTTACCCAAGGATTTCTACTAGCCCTTATCTTTTTACCTATTTGATCCTCTGGTGCCTTCACTACTTCATCCCTCAGAGCTACCCATTCGTCTTCTACTGTATTTCTTTCCCCCATTCCTGTCAATTGTTCCCTTACGCTCTCCCTGAAACTCTGTACAACCTCTGTTTCTTTCATTTTATCCAGGTCCCATCTCCTTAAATTCCCACCTTTTTGCAGTTTATTTATTTATTTATTTAACTTGCTCTGACTAGGGCACTCAGATCCTATCCTACAATGGACCAGAGTTTCACGCGTTCAGTACCTCATTTATATTATAGTTCCCTAAGTAATAATATCTTTACTATGGCAAATAGTAGAAAAATGATTTGAGTGTCTTTCCACTCCGCCAGTAAGAGAACTCAGCGAGTGGTCGCCCGGTCGGGGCTTAGTTCCTGTATCTGAGTCTGCGCGTTAGGTCGCGAGTCTGCTCGAGTTTGCTCAGGCAATGGTCATTGGCGGTTGGATCGATCGGTTGGTCGGTCGCGCACTGAGACACGAGATGACTTGGCCGCCTTGAGCGTCGGCGCATGTGAGGTCGGCACATGATTCCTGTGGGCCGCGGCGTATAGCGAGGGGTAGTGACTTCGCGGTCCACACGAGAGCAACAGGAGTCAACCCACGACGTCGGTCTGGCCGGGGCGAGCTGCGACGCCGTGAGACGGGAGATCGGCGCGTCTTCCTGCGTCCGTTGAAGCGGCTGGCAGCGGACGGTTCGGGAGAGCGTTTTGAAGATGTGTGGTGTCACAGCCAGACACCACACTTGCTAGGTGGTAGCCTTTAAATCGGCCGCGGTCCGTTAGTAGACGTCGGACCCGCGTGTCGCCACTGTCAGTGATTGCAGACCGAGCGCCGCCACACGGCAGGTCTAGAGTTCCTAGCACTCGCCCCAGTTGTACAGCCGACTTTGCTAGCGATGGTTCACTGACAAATACGCTCTCATTTGCCGAGACGATAGTTAGCATAGCCTTCAGCTACGTCATTTGCTACGACCTAGCAAGGCGCCATTACCAGTTACTATTGATTGTAATACATGTACCATCAAGAGCGATGTTCACCAATTATGGATTAAAGTTAAGTATTCCAGAAGCTACGTACTTTATTTGCTAGTCTCCATTACTTGTCCTATTCCAGACCTCACGCCAGCCTGCGTGAGCTTAAGCGCGTGCATTTCGGCCTCCTGTAGTAACACGGTGTTGGCTCTTCTGCCAACACTACATTGGCGCCGAGGATTTTGCGTTCGTCTTGCTATTGCTGTAATTTACTTGTGTCATGGCTTCGCCACAATCTCCAGATGCTGTCCGAATTTTATCGCTTACAGAATCAGCAGACGCAAGCCTTATTGGATGTCCTTGGACAGCTCGTCCAGGGTCAACGTGCAATGCAAAACGATGCTCCAGCCGCCGCTCCGCCGCTACCGCAGCCACAAAACGCAGTTGCACCACCTTTTCGTCCTTTTGATGCTGCACTGGAAAGCTGGACGGAGTGGTCACGCCAATTTGGATTCCATCTCGCCGACAGAATTCAAGGTAATGAGCGGCAGCCTTTTCTCCTTTCCGCCTTAGGCGTCCACACGTACCGTGTGATAGTGAAATTATTTCCCTGACGCGACGTAGCAACTCTGTCCTACGACGAAATTTTGTCTGCATTAGATGCATATTTCAAAGAATCAGTCAATGTAGTTGCAAAAAGGTATACCTTCTTTCGTACAAAACGTACGGCCGGTCAGACTAATTGGGAGTGGGTTGCAACTTTCCAAGGCCTTACTAGGGTTTGTGCTTTTGAGTTCCATGTGGACTCCCTTATTCAGATACTATGGTGCGTGATGCAATTGCACAGAACGTTTCTGATGTTCGTATAAGGGAACAGATTTTGAAACTAGTCAATCCCTTCCTTCAACAAGTGATGGACACATTGGATTGACAGGACACACTTGACTTTGCTCAGGAATCATTTGAAACTTCGCCAGCCGTGTGTCACATTAACCGGCCCGCCGGGCGAGCTGCACGGAACAGTAAACACCCCTCGCGCCCGGCCGCGCCAAAGCCGCCTGGTTCTCTGCCACGTGTTCCATGCCGGCAAGCAAATGCAGTGAATTCATGCCCGCGGTGTGCTACTAGACATTCGCGTTAGAATTGCCCGTCACGCCAGGCTATTTGCTTTTTCTGTAATAAAAAAGGACATGTTCAAAGTGTTTGCCAGAAAAAGCTCAGATCGGACACTCACAACCAATCCAGGCCCTTTGCTTCGCGCCGAAATCGAACCAAGGATACTCAGGCTCTTGAAACTTCGCCCATGGAAATTCATGTAGTTCATTCCACTCCGCCCAGTGCCACTCTCTCTAACAGTGACTGTGTTCGTCCCACAAATAGTGTGTGTCGACATCGCCGGAAATCCCGTCAATTTGCAAGTGATTCTGTACCAGTGTCAGTTCACGTTGCACGAGACAGTCGCTCTTGTCGTCAGCAGAACAGTAAACTTTTTGTAGACTTGGACATTAACGGCAAAGTGATACCATTCCAACTCGATACTGGAGCTGCAGTTTCACTGATCAATCAGGATACGTACAAACAGCTGGGCACACCTCCGTTGCGTGCCGCAAATGTTAAGTAGCTATTCAGGACAAGCGATTCCTGTGTTAGGACAGTGCAGCCTTTTTGCAACATACAAGGGACAAACAAAACTTGTGTCATTTTACGTCCTTCGTTCTTCTTCTGCAGTGAACTTGTTTGGTTTAGATTTATTTCAGTTGTTTAACTTGTCTATAGTCAATCAGGTCCTATCAGTGAACCAGACTGTGCCTTCAGACAGTGTTTCTCGTCTATGTGAAGAATTTGCAGACATTTTTGGACCGGGCCTTGGTTGCGCTAAGAACTATAAAGCATTCTTCGCTGCCTCGGCCGCGCTATGTATCTGGTTTTGGGGGCCTCTGGTGAGGTGCGTCGGCATCTCAATCAGCTGCGCCTCTGTCGTCGCACGGGTTCTGCCGCTCCCCGTCTGCTTTCAGCGACGGTGCCGTCCGGTCAGCGCCCTGGGGACCCATCTACTGGCTCGCCTCAGCCCCAGGTGTTACCGACGCTGCTTTCCATTTTGCCCCATGGCGACGCACCGCCGCCGCCGCCTGTTCTCCCGCCGGCGACGCCCGAAGTGGACGCATCGCTGCAACCGCCGGGCGCCTCCCTGGGTCACGCGCCGCCGATCGCTTCCCGTGACCCGTTGTCCTCCGCCATGGACTTCTTGCCCGCTCCGGACCACATGGCGTCTTCGCCCGTCGGGTGCCCCGACCCGATGGAGGTCGACCCTTCGCCCCCCCCCCCCCCCCTGTCTCTCTACGGGCGCATACACCGCATGTTGGCGTGCACCCTGGAGGAGGTTTTCAGGCGTTTCCTAGCTCCCCTCGGACCGAATGGCAGGGTGCGGGTGGCACAGCCTCGCCTGTTGCTAGGCTCCCCACCTCGTCGCGTACGTCAACATGCGGTCCTCCCCACGGCGGGCGGGAGGCTTATAACACAACCGTACGCCGATTTGCGGGGGAGGAATGTGGTGTCACCGCCAGACACCACTCTTGCTAGGTGGTAGCCTTTAAATCGGCCACGGTCCGTTAGTATACGTCGTACCCGCGTGTCGCCACTATCAGTGATTGCAGACCCAGCGCCGCCACACGGCAGGTCTAATCTAGAGAGACTCCCTAGCACTCGCCCCAGTTGTACAGCCGACTTTGCTAGCGATGGTTCACTGACAAATACGCTCTCATTTGCCGAGACGATAGTTAGCATAGCCTTCAGCTACGTCATTTGCTACGACCTAGCAAGGCGCCATTACCAGTTACTATTGATACTGAGTCATGTACAGTCAAGAGCGACGTTCACCAATTATGGATTAAAGTTAAGTATTCCAGAAGCTACGTACTTTATTTGCTAGTCTCCATTACTTGTCCTGTTCCAGACCTCACGCCAGCCTGCGTGAGCTTAAACGCGTGCCATTCGGCTTCCTCCTAGTGGATTGGCTGTCTTGCCAGTCCACAACAAGATGCTACGCCAGGTCTTCGCCAGACATCGTAGTTTATTAGAAGTTAAGTGATTCATGATATGTTGTTTCATTTACTTGTTAAATTCTACTTGTTTTCTTGGTCACTCTCTCGTCCCCAGCTTGCTCGTCTGTCTCTCGTCCGCATTTGTAAGTGTCTGTCTGTCTGTCTGTCGGTCTGCCGTCCGTTAATAGCTGCTTCTGTCATGTTTGTCGGATTCGGTGTTAACGAATTTATTGTTTGAAGTGTACCGGCCTAATTTCTGAAAAATGTTTTATCTTGCCTATCATCTTGAGAGGAGGTATATGTGTAATGTAGAGCATGTTTGACTAACCTTGTATATTTTATGTAAGACTGCAATATGGCTCTGAGGACTATGGGACTTAACATCTGAGGTCATCAGTCCCCTAGAACTTAGAACTACTTAAACCTAACTAAGGACATCACACACATCCATGCCCGAGGCAGGATTGGAACCTGCGACCGTAGCGGTCATGCAGTTTCAGACTGAAGCGCCTAGAACCGCTCGGCCACACTGACCGGCGTAAGACTGCATTTCATGGGTTTTTATTTAAATGGTTATTTTAGTATATAAAGTTGCCACCCTTCCACCGTAAGAGTTCTTTTGCTTTTTAAATCAAGTTGCACCTTCGGTGGCAAGTTAATCTTTTAATGTTAGTTTTGTACCATTTCCATCCCTCCTACGGGGTGCATAGTTTATGTGCTTGTGTGAGTTGTTAAAATTTTTAGTTTAAAGTAATCTGATATGTGGCAGATTTTCAACAGTGTAGTCTTTCAGAGGTTGTTATGAGCGGTCGTGACTACGGCCGTGTCAAAAGGGAGCGGCAAGGTTCTCAGCCCGAAAGCTCATACTGTCAAAAATTTGTTCTTTCTGCCTCTGAATAAATTGTAACTTGATATTTAGAGGGTGCTTTCTGATTATAATTTTAAATCTGTTGTTAGGAATAAAATTTCCGTTTGTTGAAAGAAATTTGATTCGTGTTCAGCAGTTACCCACTGGCAACTACTTCCACGCTCACATAGTGTGATTAAATGTGTTAATGCTCTTGATGAATCGCTAGTAAATAAAGTAAATTCTTAAGGAAAAGGTTTGAAAGTAAATTCACTGTTCAATAATATATGTGAGACGCCCTGCTGGACCCGCAGGACAGGACAGGTAGTTTAAATTGTGGAAAGGGACCAAAATAACGGGCTTGGGACTTAATCACCGGCTGAAAGCCACTTTAATTTAAAAACGGCTGACAGCCAGTAACTTAAAACGCAAGCATAATCAGAAATTTAAAAGGCGATACTTATCTTACAACAGTTCTTTAAATTAGGCTATAGGCCTAAAGAATCTTACGCCTTAAGGGCAAAACAACCTTAATTTTTTAAAAAAAAGGCTAGAAGCCATACAAGTACAAACAACAAGAACAAACAAAATAAAAAAGGCAGTACACCCATGGGCGCCCAGATGTTCCAGGGTCGGCCTGGAATTCAAACACTCACGCTCGTTTAGGTGAGACAGGCAGTCGGGCCAACCATTCACGATCCGATGACAACCCAACCGACCGGCAGTCAACGGACCCACCGATAAGATAACTTCCACCTCACCCGACTAGAGCACAACAGGGAGTTCAAAGGAGCAACGTAGAAGATATTGGCGCCCACAATCAAGCATACATGGAGCTGTCAAACTACACACCGTGCTGGACAGCAAAAACACGATGAGGAGACTACATTGCCTGAAATTTACGTCAACGGCCAGGGCAGGGAACCGGAATGTTAACGGCCACAAAGCAGAAGATCCCGCTGGTGCACTTCATTTCAAAATAACCAAGTACAGTTAAACTCCACCGGAGAGTGGCTAGAATTTTTAACTTGAAAACCACATTGTTGTTCCCGGAAATATCCCAACAGCCGACAATGAACTCCAAACGACACAATGTGAACAGTCTTGACTTGCTGGTAGATTAAATCAAAACTCAACTTTCGTGTCCAGGGTGGGTGAGCCATGGACCTCGTAGCAATGGGAACAGGCCCATACACTCTGACACCGGGTAGAGACCGCAAGCGGCCACGCTCAAATTACGTCCCGCGGAGAATTTCTCGCTGCTCCACGCCAACCGACCGACTGCCCAGGCCCGGAAACGGTGAAAGGACGAAATATACGTCGGCCGATGAGAGGACCGACCGAACGACCAACCAACGGTCGTCCCGCTCCAGTCTCCCCCCGTCGGACAGTCCATGTGTGTTGGCGAGCACTGGCTGTCGGCGCCTCCCCGACTTCGCTGCTGCTGCGTCCCGACTGCACTGCTGGTCCGGAAGTACTATCGCTCGCTCCAGAGATGTTACGACAGTGCACTTAGCGATACGCGCTGCCGCTGCCGCTCACGGGCAAGTAAGGCAGGTAGCTAGTGACGCCAGTACATGGAATAAGAAAACGAGGTGACAGTACCGTAATAGAAGACGACAGAGAATAAATGGAATAAACGCGAGCCTTGCACGGCTCAATGTGTATGTTCATAAAAAGAAAATGTTTGTTGAAAGCTGGTTCATGCTTGTGTTTGTAACATGTAAAAGCTGTAGGGAAGTCCCCCCACAACGGAAGTGGAATGGCCGTATGTGAAAGGTGGATTTGGCGGTCGAACAGAGCGGTTCCTTGGTGTGAACGGTACGCAGTATGCGGCTAGCCGTAGCACGGTCCACTTAGACGGTGCTAATAGAGACAATTCGAACCTGCTTTACAAAGGATTTCCCTCGGATGTGGATCTGGCTATTATTTGGTATTCTCGGTATAGAGTTACATCTCTAATATGTTAAAAATCCGACGCTAAGAAGAGATTTTATATGGCATTCGAACATCAAGAGCTGTGAGTACAGTTAGCCGCCATGTCGCTTGCTACCAATCTTCGCCATTGATTCACTAATTTCGTACATTCAGTAATGGATATGGGCATGGACCAGTTATTTTGTGTGTGGTTTTAATAATAATCACAGCATTATAAATCCGTGTCCGGAACCATATTTTCATTCCTGATCACGAACCTATGCAGGGTCCTCACCTAAGTGCTACTAAAACCGAGTATCCTGATTTAAATGAACAATTCTTGCATTCAAGGGTTTAAAAGTCACTTTTTGGCTAATGTAAAAGGAGTAGTAAAAGTTAAAATTAAAACCACAAAAGTGAAGTTGGGGAGGCTTTTACTAAACTATCCTTAGTTTTGTAGGATTACAATAAAAGATTGTGTAAATATTATTGTTTAGAATACCTGCTTCACAGGTGGTAAAAGGGCAAATAAGCTCATTTTAAAAATAGTGTGGTTTTGACTTCTATCATGAATGGTTCCTTTTTTAAGTTATTGTCTTGCAAAGTAAATTATGAACTACTCCAAGTGAAGTAAATGATAAGCTTTTTGAATTAGTCTTTTCTACTGTAATAATCAGAGAGTGTTGACTAGTGAAACTATAATAGTTTATGGGTCCCGATCATATTCTCCACCTATTAGAAAATTGAACTATTGCTGTTGCTAAGGAAGATTGATGTATGTAGAGGAGATTAGACAGTATATTCATGACATTATTCATCTTAATTTGTTTTTTTTTTTTTTCATGTCAGTTAAGATAAAAGCCCCTCATGTCCAAATTTAGTTGTGCACTTCATGCAGTAACAGTTCAGTATTTGATTAAGTAATGATCTTGAGTGTAGCTGTGTATCCTGTGTGTTATTCAAAGGAAAATATCAACGAAAGTAACTTCAATAACCAATATTCAATTTTCTTAAACATATATTTCCAAATTAATGTGCCTAATTGGGCTGGCGATCGTTCATTTTTTTCATTCACTTACGATTTTACCACTTTCATTAATTCCCAAGGTTACAGTCCGTTTACTTTTTCTGTTAATTTCACCATATTCAAAATTATAGTCCGATACCTTTGTCCGCGGTGAAAATTCGAAATCCTCTCCGAGGGTAGAATTAGCGTGTTTGACGTTAGAGTGATAACCGTTGGTGTTATGTGTGGTTTTTTCCGTGACAGGACTAAAGGTTCGGTTGTTAGGGAAGAGTGACGAACACGCTAGAGTTTTAAGAGGAAGAATATGTTAAATTGTGTGTGCAGTTGAGTTTGAAATAAACTTATTTCTTAATGTGTTCGATCTTACGCACACAATATTTTCTATTAGCTAAATTTGGCAGTGAGCAGAAATCAGTCAATAGCGGTCGATATGAATCTTTATACGACATGAATGTTTGTATAGATTCAGCTACGTCGCCGGTGGTATTCTTACCAGGTACACACAAAGGGTGTAAACTGTTTTACAGTATTTCGCAGCTTGGAGGATTAGTTCCTATATTTCGCATAATTATCGACCGACTTTAAAAATTTAAAATTCTGCCCTAATCATTTAGAGGTATAATATTTTAAAATTTTAACACAATAATACATGTATTGCAGTTAATTTGTGTGTGTCTTGAGGTAAGCCGGCCGGTGTGGCCGAGCGGTTCTAGGCGCTTCAGTCTCGAACCGAGCTACCGCTACGGTCGCAGGTTCGAATCCTGCCTCGGGCATGGATGTGTGTGATGTCCTTAGGTTAGTTAGGTTTAAGTAGTTCTAAGTTCTAGGGGACTGATGACCTCAGATGTTAAGTCCCATAGTGCTCAGAGCCATTTGAACCATTTTGAGGTAAGACGCCCCACAAACACCCATACTATATTCATCCGCTATTTGAGAGTAAGACCACTTAGCCACTTCCAGCAAACTTTAAGCAAAGTTTCAGACCTTTACGAAGCTATTCCCTGCTGGCGGCCCCCTAACAAAATGTTGAAAGGAGGAAAGTTTATCGCAGTTCGCGCAGTAAACCTTAGCATCAAACATGATGTTTTAATTTATTATTTCTTTACTACTTACTCAATTCCCAACAAACTTAGCAGGCACTATCTACTTATAGCACTGAAGGTACCTACAAAATTATATCTCTGTGCGACACGTGGTTCAGGAGATACTACGTCACGATGATGAAGATGCGTAAAAATAGCTTTTGCTTAAAACGTAGCGCTAATTACGTGGACTATATTCACCGAGTGTTTCACGATGACAGCAGTTAGCAGCTTCGAAAACATTTCAAGCATAATTTCAAACCTCTTATTAACTTTTCCTCGCTTACGTACTTAACGTCAAGTATTTGATTCATGAGCTCATTTGTAAAGTTATCAGACATTTGAGCTTCGTAGTACATGAGAGTTCGAGTATTTAAAGAAGGGGCTGTTTACAGGTTAAAAACCATGTTAGACGATAATGCCTAGAGACACAGGGCAATTCAGCTGTCCCTACCGATAGCCGGTCGAAGTGGCCGAGCGGTTCTAGGCGCTACAGTCTGGAACCGCGGGACCGCTACGGTCGCAGTTTCGAATCCTGCCTCGGGCATGGATGTGTGTCATGGCCTTAGGTTAGTTAGGTTTAAGTAGTTCTAGGTTCTACGGGACTGATGACCTCAGAAGTTAAGTCCCATAGTGCTCAGAGCCATGTCCCTACGGATAGGTTTTGTGCAACCTGGAACGCCTAGAAAAATCACGTGCGAGAGTCTCATGTTCTCTCGCTCACTACATGCAAACTATCAGACCTACAGAGATATGAACATGAGCCTTTTTCAGCCAATTTAATGTCGTTAATTTTTATACTCTGTTACGTTTTCGCTGGAGGCTATAGTTGCTGAGTTACTCAATGAAAACCCATCTGAAGGTCATGTTTGTACGCTTTCTTGAAAAATTCGAAAACTGTGGCCTCTATCCAAAACGTATACCAGTATGAAATTTAACTAAATTCCTGTCAAAAGGTCAGAATCATTTCTTCTGTAGGACTAGCGGTTTGCACCTAGTGAGCGAGAGAATATGGAAATCACGCGCTTGGTTTTTCCATGCGTTGTGGGCTGCATAAAAGCCGTAGGTACGAGTAGCTGAATAATCCTCTATACAAATAACTAGCCATTAAAACTGCAAAATCGGGAAGGGTAGGAAATAAAAAAAATAGTTATTGTTCGTAGACACTATAACAGGAAGAACTGATGATTAATATTGAAAAGGAAAAAAACTTCGTAATGTTCTGCAAAATTATATTCATTTGGTCACGAACCGGATTTCGGCTTCTCAGGCCATCTTTGGATGACAACTGAATGTCGCAAATAAAGATAAACGTGAAGTGCGACTTACGAAGATATTATCTTTGCATTAAAAACTTTTTATTTGAATATGAGACACTCCCAGTAGAGAGATGGCGCCTTTTAACACTAGTGCATGTCCTGGGATTACTCTCGGGGGACTGTGTGAGCTTGTGTGCTGATAGGGCGTACACGTGGGGAGCCAGAGAGTGGTACGTGGATCTGGAGGAGCTGCGCAGCCGCTGTTGTAAGTGGGCGGCGGTTCCCGGAACTGCTTCCGTACTCTCCGAGAGACCATTAGGGCTGCGGGCAGGTCGTTGTTTCGGCCCGATCGGCTCGCTTATTTACGTCCGCCGCACACCGCTGTGTCCGCTGCAGCTTATCGGGTACTGGTCGCGTTCCGAATCCTGTCCCAGCAGGACGGCCTGGATACGTCTGCAGCACTTCCCACCCGTACCCCGTCAGCCATTTTACGGTGTGTGGCGGAGGGTGCTGCTGCTATAACTATCTGTTCACACTTTCCTGTTTCATGGTGCATACAAAGAAAGACACCATCTCTGCGAGGAAGAAGCGAGCCTATTCACGATAGCTAAGTACTATTTCTTGTAATGCATTAACGTGAAACGTTAAAAAATATACCAGCTAATTAAAGGTCTTCAATTAACCCAAGTTGTGTTAAAGTTACAGAGATGCTTGAATTAGTACTACGTAAAGCAAAGCTGTTTCACGTATAAAAATAAAATTTATGTGCAGCAGAAAGGTCTCACAAGGCATACAAGTTGTTGTTGTTGTTGTTGTGGTCTTCAGTCCAGAGACTGGTTTGATGCAGCTCTCCATGCTACTCTATCCTGTGCAAGCTTCTTCATCTCCCAATACTTACTGCAACCTACATCCTTTTGAATCTGCTTAGTGTATTCATCTCTTGGTCTCCCTCTGTGATTTTTACCCTCCACGCTGTCCTCCAATACTAAACTGGTGATCCATGGTTGCCTCACAACATGTCCTACCAACCGATCCCTACGTCTAGTCAATATGTGCCACAGACTTCTTTTCTCCCCAGTTCTATTCAATACCTCCTCATTAGTTATGTGATCTACCCATCTAATCTTCAGCATTCTTCTGTAGCACCACATTTCGAAAGCTTCTATTCTCTTCTTGTCTAAACTATTTATCGTCCATTTTTCACTTACATAGATGGCTACACTCCATACAAATACTTTCAGAAACGACTTCCTCACACTTAAATCTATACTCGATGTTAACAAAATTCTCTTCTTCAGATACGCTTTCTTTGCCTTTGCCAGTCTACATTTTATATCTTCTCTACTTCGACCATCATCAGTTATTTTGCTCCCCAAATAGCAAAACTCCTTTACTACTTTAAGTGTCTCATTTCCTAATCTAATTCCCTCAGCATCACCCGATTAATTCGACTACATTCCATTACCCTCGTTTTGCTTTTGTTGATGTTAAATCTTATATCCACCTTCCAGGACACTGTCCATTCCGTTCAACTGCTCTTCCAAGTCTTTTTCTGTCTCTGCAATGTAATCGGCGAACTTCAAAGTTTTCATTTCTTCTCCATGGATTGAAATTCCTACTCCGCCAATTTTTCTTTTGTTTCCTTTATTGCATGCTCAATATACAGATTGAATAACATCGGGGGTAGGCTTTCTTTTCATGCCTCTCGACTCTTATAACTGCCATCTGGTTTCTGTACAAATTGTAAATAGCCTTTCGCTCCCTGTTTTTTTACCCCTACCACCTTCAGAATTTGAAAGATAGTATTCCAGTCAACACTGTCCAAAGCTTTCTCTAAGTCTACAAATGCTAGAAATGTAGGTTTGCCTTTCCTTAACCTATCTTCTAAGATAGGCCGTACGGTCAGTGTTGCCTCACGTGTTCCAACATTTCTACGGAATCCAAACTGATCGTTCCCGAGGGCGGCTTCTACCAGTTTTTCCATTCGTCTGTAAATAATTCGCATTAGTATTTTGCAGCCGTGACTTATTAAACTGATAGTTCGGTAATTTTCACACCTATCAACACCTGCTTTCTTTGGGATTGGAATTATTATATTCTTCTTGGAGTCTGAGGGTATTTCGCCTGTCTCATACATCTTGCTCACCAGATGGTAGTGTTTTGTCAGGGCTGGCTCTCCCAAGGCTGTCAGTAGTTCTAATGGAATTTTGTCTACATCCGGGGCCTTGTTTCGACTTAGGTCTTACAGTGCTCTGGCAAACTCTTCACGCAGTATCATATCTCCCATTTCATCTTCATCTACATTCTCTTCCATTTACATAAAATTTTCCTCAAGTACATCGCCCTTTTAATGACCCTGTATATGCTCCTTTCATCTTTCTGTTTTCTCTTCTTTGCTTAGAACTGAGTTTCCATCTCAGCTCTTGATATTCATACAAGTGGTTCTCTTTTCTCCAAAGGCAGTATCTATCTTACCCCTTGTGATATATACCTCAGCATCGATCATTTGTCCTCTAGCCATCCCTACTTAGCCATTTTGCACTTCCTGTCAACCTTATTTTTGAGAGTTTTGTATTCCTTGGTGGCCTTCTTAATTTAATGCATTTTTATATTTTCTCCTTTCATCAGTTAAATTCAATATATTTTCTGTTACTCAAAGATTTCTACTAGCCCTCGCCTTTTTACCTACTTGATCCTCTGCTGTCTTCACTATTTTATCCGTCAAAGCTACCCGTTCTTCTTCTACTGTATTTCTTCCCCCGTTCCTGTAAATCGTTCCGTACTGTTCTCCCTGAAAGTCTCTACAACCTCCATCCAGGGATGCAAGTATACGAGGTACAACTTCCAATCAAATCTGCCATAAATAAATGAGCACCCTCAAGTGGCACCGGTGTGGAGTATGTGCGTCCTCAGTGGTTGTGGTGTTGGTGACTGGTTTTCCTCTGTCATCGTCTATCAGAAGGCCGTCTGGTGTCCTGCCTGGGCGCCCTCTGTTTTGTCTTTGCAGGCAGTAACTGCCCTGAGTGTAGAGGTGAGTCACCCGATGTAGCCACGCGGTGTGAGGCGCCTTGCCACTGTTCGCGAGGCCTTCCCCGTCGAAAACTCTGCCTGGGAACTGTCTGCTGCAGGATTAAGATCACGTCTGCGTCTTCCCAGACTAACTTTGACATAGTGACTCCATGAAGTACAGGTACTCTTGAGGCCGTGAAAGAATCGAATGGAAAGTGGAAAGGCGCTCCTCTGTCTTCAGTGATTAGAGTAGGTTCTGTCCGTAGGCACGTGATGGCTGAACACTCATATGGCGTAGATTTGGGGAACGCCCTATTCCAACGTGCATTCCCCCTGTACACACTGATCCCACCACAGGATTCACTCTGTGGGGGTCCTCAGTTAAAATTAGCGGTCGCATTTTGCATTTCTACAGGGTAAAGTAATCAGTGGCTGCTACATTGCACCAGTTCTTACGCCCGTGTTACTGCCACTTTGACAGGAAGGTGATGTTATTTGCAGTGGGACAACGCACGTCTACGTAAGTCAGCTGCGATTCAGTATGTTCTTCATGGGATACATCAACTGCCCTGGCCAGCAAGATCATAAGCTCTCTGGACAACTGAACACGTATGAGACATGATGAAGTGGGAACTTACTTGCTTCTCCAGAGCCTGGAAGAATCATTGCCGAATTGCAACAAAGGGTGCAAGATGCTTGGGGCGGTCTATCACAGGATGCCATTCGGCACCTTTATGATGTTTCGCATGCGAGAAAACACACCTGCGTTGCTGTGTATTGGTACTACTTTCTCAGTACCCTTTACTATGACTTGTGTTTCATTTCATCTGAATTTATTGTCATATAGTCCTGCAGTGATGAACTACCTGTTCCATCACATGACATTGTCCTTGATTGTATTGCTTTTTTTCCGGCTGTGTATACAGTAACATGTGCCACTTGTAAGGACAGTATCTGGACCGTTGCTAGGAGACCAGACGACCTTCACCGCAAGGATGTGCGTGTAAACAGCGGCGGAGGGGATTCGAGCCCATCTTCGGCTAGCCGTTCAGGTGTCTAACTTGCAAAAATCGTATTCGCAGCTGTTCATTGTACCTGTCTGACAGGTAATAAATTATATGTTACTATATTGCTGGCAGCATAAATGGTAGATTGGAGTGTGAGCCACTGGTGAGCAACCGATGGAAGGATCTAGCGTGAGCCACTGCTGGTTCACGCCACCCGATCGGAGGACCTAGTGTGAGTCATCGGTAGTACACGCCTCACAATGGGAGAATCTAGTATGAGCTACCAGTAATACATGCCATGCGATGCAAGGATCTGGCACGAGTCACTGGCGGTTCACGCCACCCAATAGTAAGACCTAGCATGAGCCATCGGTGCTTCAGGCAACCAGATAGTAGGGTCTAGGATGAGCCACGGGAGGTTTACACCAGCTGATAGGATGATCTAATGTGAGCCAGCAGTGATTCACACCATCCAATTGGAAGATCTAGCGTGAGCGACTGGTGATACAAGCTCCAACTCACCAACCGATTGGAGGAACTAGCATGAGCCACCATCACACTATCCGATGGGAGGAATGGGAGGATCTAGCGTGAGCCACTGGTGACACATGCCGCCTCCTCTCCTCAATGGGAAGATCTAGCCTGAGCTACCGGTGACGCAAGCCCCCAATGGAATGATCTAGTGTGAGCCACCATTGATATTCGGCAACCAGTCGGAGGATGTAGCATGAGCCACCAGCGGATCACATCACCCGTTGGGAGGAATGCGAGGATCTAGCGTGAGCCACTGGTGACACACACCGCCTCCTCTCCCCCCTTGGGAGGATCTAGCATGAGCCATTGATGGTACACGCGCCTCGATGGCAGGATCTAACATGGGACACCAATGATTTACGCCGTTCAATGAGAGGATCTACTGTGAATAATGGGCAATGTTATTTCTTCACCAGTGGCCAATTTCGACCAAATTGTTAGGTGTCCAAGTGTAGTAGCAAACAACGAACAATGATGACGACCTGCGTAATAGCGTGTTGAACATCCTTTGAAGCAGAGCACAGCAGCAGTTTCACGTGGTGTGCATTCGGCAAGACCTTGACAATTTTTCAGAGGTATGTATCACCAGGTCACGCAGTACCCATAAATTACGGCCTCTTGGTTTTGGGAATGGATCAGACGCCTAATAGCATCCCAGATGTGTTCCATTTGGTTCAGATCAAGTGAATCTGGTGGTCAAGAGCTCAGCGTGAGGTCACTATCATGCTTCTCAAATCACTGTAGTTCCATTCTGCCCATGAGACATGGACAGTTATCCCGCTGGAAGACGCTTTCTCAGAGTGGAAAGACTGCAAGAATGAAAGAATGCAGGTGGCCCACAGTAGTACACAGCTCACATGGTGCCTTTGATTACGACCACTAGTGCCACAGAAGCCCAGATGGAAACTCCCCATAGTGTAGTGCAGGCCTCATCGGCCTTTGTCCAAGGATTGGTCCATATTTCCAGCAGTCGTTTGCGTGGATGACAGTGTACTGGGACACTACGCTTATAATAGACCTGGTGTAAGAAGAAACGCGGTTCATCCGGATGACACATTCATCCACAGTCCAATCTCGATGCTCCTGCAATCGTAAGCGAATATTTCGTTGGACCAACCTAGGAACACGTAGGGGTGGTCTGCTGTGGGGCACAATGGTCAACAACGTACGCTGAATGGCGTTCTTGGAAACACCTGCCCCCACAGCAGCCCTGTAACGAGTCGTAGGAACTGCCACAGTTCCCCGCTTGTCCTGTTTTACAGAGCGCCCAAGTCAAGACCTACACGTTCTGTGAAGGGGTGGGTTCATCAGACGCCTACGCGTGTTTTCCTCCAACCACTCTCCATGCATCCTGATAACAGTAGCATGCGAACGGCCACGTTTCCCCGTTTTTGATATTTTCGTTCCGAGTGGCCGGGCCGTGACAGTCTGCGCTTTGTGGAAGTCGCTTTGGTCAGTCTATTTCCCTTTTCGGTTAACGTCGCTGATGATTCCCCATTCGTCTCTCCGTTTAAAGGCTTTACTTATGGCGTGACGTGCCCTCAACAAAAGTAGGTAGCATTCACTCTCGCGGGGTCGGGGGGAGGGGGGTAGTTCTCATAACGATTTGCCTCATCAGTCTATCTCCAAACATGTAGATAAAAATTTAAAAATTAAGCTTGTCTAGAATGTCAACTGTACGTAAGGAGAAATAAATTAAAAATTCGTAGGGTGGGCAGAAGTAGACTGAAAAGCTTGTAAGGATATTGCAGGGTAGGTGGTGGCGAGAAGTGATTGTCGAGAAGAAAATTGTATACGTTGCACCGTTTCCGAATTGATTAACATTTAATTTAGCCAATCAGGCTCCTGCGCGCGAAAAATTAATGTGGGTCACCAGATACAATTAGTGTCAGTTGTTGTCAATGCGGTGATGATAGCACGCGAGACTGGTGGAGTTTGAACTTTATTACCGTCCGATGTCTAATTTTTGTATCACTCTCTTGTTCGGTTTTAGGAAAGCAACACCGTCTCTGGCGGGGCGCTTGAAATTGCGCTCCCAACGGCCTGATTGACTAACTTCAGTTTTAATTAACTCGGCAACGGCACAAAGTGACGAATTATTTTCGTAACAGTTATTTCTCAGCACAACCTACCCTGCAACACAGTTCGTGACCACCCTGTATAGGATACTAAAGTAGTCGTTTTGAGAGGTGCTGGTATTCATCGGAACAAGAGAAGCAAGTTCAATAAAAATGCGGAAATGCATAGCTCGTTTTGGATCTGAACACTTGTTCATAGGAAGCTCTTATCATGTCATTTAGTGACACTCGTTCAACGGAGTTGCTCAGCATGACGTCCATCCGTAGCAATACATCGATCTGCGCACTCTTCCAAGTACGGCAGCTGTCCGTGAAGCAGCGCCCGCCCAAACGGGAGGTCGACTCACACCTTCCGTCTGCTCCTAATCATTGCACACTGGCCCCAGAATTACCATCAGAAGTCAGGGTGATTTCCAGTCGAAAAATGGCTCTGAGCACTATGGGACTCAACTTCTGAGGTTATTAGTCCCCTAGAACTTAGAACTAGTTAAACCTAACTAACCTAAGGACATCACAAACATCCATGCCCGAGGCAGGATTCGAACCTGCGACCGCAGCGGTCTTGCGGTTCCAGACTGCAGCGCCTTTAACCGCACGGCCACTTCGGCCGGCTGATTTCCAGTCGCTTACGATGTTATTCAATCTGTATATTGAGCAAGCAGTAAAGGAAACAAAAGAAAAATTCGGAGTAGGTATTAAAATCCATGGAGAAGAAATAAAAACTTTGAGGTTCGCCGATGACATTGTAATTCTGTCAGAGACAGCAAAGGACTTGGAAGAGCAGTTGAACGGAATGGACAGTGTCTTGAAAGGAGGATATAAGATGAACATCAACAAAAGCAAAACGAGGATAATGGAATGTAGTCGAATTAAGTCGGGTAATGCTGAGGGAATTCGATTAGGAAATGACACTTAAAGTGGTAAAGTAGTTTTGCTATTTGGGGAGCAAAATAACTGATGATGGTCGAAGTAGAGAAGATATAAAATGTAGACTGGCAAAGGCAAAGAAAGCGTATCTGAAGAAGAGAATTTTGTTAACATCGAGTATAGATTTAAGTGTGAGGAAGTCGTTTCTGAAAGTTCAAAATGGTTCAAATGGCTCTGAGCACTATGGGACGCAACTGCTGAGGTCATTAGTCCCCTAGAACTTAGAACTAGTTAAACCTAACTAACCTAAGGACATCACAAACAACCATGCCCGAGGCAGGATTCGAACCTGCGACCGTAGCGGTCTTGCGGTTCCAGACTGCAGCGCCTTTAACCGCACGGCCACTTCGGCCGGCTCGTTTCTGAAAGTATTTGTATGGAGTGTAGCCATGTATGGAAGTGGAACATGGACGATAAATAGTTTAGACAAGAAGAGGAATGTGATGCTACAGAAGAATACTGATGATTACATGGGTAGATCACATAACTGATGATGAAGTATTGAATAGAACTGGGGAGAAGAGGAGTTTGTGGCACAACTTGACGAAAAGAAGGGACCGGTTAGTAGGACATGTTCTGAGTCATCAAGGCATCACAAATTTAGCATTGGAGGGCAGCGTGGAGGGTAAAAATCGTAGAGGGAGACCAAAAGAAGAATACACTAAGCAGATTCAGAAGGATGTAGGTTGCAGTAAGTACTGGGAGTTGAAGAAGCTTGCACAGGATAGGGTAGCATGGAGATCTGCATCAAACCAGTCTCAGGACTGAAGACCACAACAACAACAACAACAACAACAACGAATGGCAACTATCCTCTAAGTTGCGATCTTACTGGTGCAACGTTTTACAGAAACGGAAAGAAATACCTTTAAACTAAGCTTGCTGATTCTCTCCAAATTTCTGAATCTGATGTGCTGCAAGTGTTACCAGTTGCTTTTAAGAAGTGAAGCGATTAACATCCGAAAAGTGATTTAAGCTGTGATGACACAAAAACTAATTCTCTGATATGTTTTTCGGATTATGGTCAATAACAAAGTCGAAAATGGTGATAATTTACGATAAATGCAGATGACATATACTCATGTTAAATGGGAGAACTAAATGTAACACGATACGTTAGTTATAATATAGGCCACACTAACTGTAAATCTTACTTGTCGATTTACTGCTAAATAAGTTATGCACAAGACTAACGAATTATAGTTTTAAACATTGCTGCCTCAGCAACCGTATATAAGTTTCAGCATAGGAATCGCACAGCCATCCGGCTGCAAATAAAGGTGTGGTACATTGACCTAGGATTCGACAGCTCTAAGGATGTCTTCATGAGAATGGCATTTTAAGAAACCGGAAAGTTTCATTGAGAGAAATCAATGGTCAAAGTTTAGAGGAGATATGATCAAGTCAAAAATTAAATTATCTGCTCGAAACCATTTCTGTTGCTTTGTCGCAATGGAACTTTACGGTTCCTTAAAATTTCATTTTCATGAAGACATCGTTAGAGGCGTCGAAACCTAGGCGAGTGTACCTAACAGTTATTTGTAACCGGTTGGCTGTGTGATTCCTATGCTGAAACTAGCGAGTTACGTAAATTCTCAGAAATAGGCGTTTATTCACGAAGATATATCACGGTGCAGATAGCAAAAAAATCGCGGCGCACCAGCAAATCACGACTTCCCCTTGGAGTGGGTAACAATGAACAGAAGCTTCTCCGGTAATGCACCACCTCTATACCGTTTCCACGACACTGATCAGATGAACACCGTAAACTTGACCAATAACTTAATTTATAAAGATTATTGGAAACGACCTCCACAGGGGGCTACACAAGTCTGAGGCTGCCTAAATTTATTGGAGAAACCTTTCCACAGATCTGATTGTGATATTGTATTGTATTGTATTGCATTGTATGTTACCCGCGGGCCTGGAAACGACAGAGAGGCTCCGTCCCCGCCGCAGCCGCAGTGGTCCACAACCCCACAACGACCACTGCAGTCCACTTCACCCCTCCGCCGCCCCACACCGAACCACTCTTTCACGGCTATTGTGCAGTTCGGCCCCCGGTGGAAACCCCCCTCCCCGCACCAGGGAACGTCCCACACCAGACGAGTGTAACCCCTATGTTTGCGTGGGAGAGTTATGGTACATGGAGAACTTGTTTGCGCAGCAATCGCCGACATAGTGTAGTTGAGGCGGAATAAGGAGAACCAGCCTGCATTCGCCGAGGCAGATGGAAAACCGCGTAAAAACCATCCACAGACTGGCCGGCTCACCGGACCTCGACACAAGTCCGCCGGGCGGCTTCGTGCCGCGGACCAGGCGCTCCTTCCCGCTGCGGGAAAGCCTTGCGTTAGACCGCTCGGCCAACCAGGCGGGCGATTGTCATATGCTTCTCACGTGCGCACTTATTTCAATCTTTAAGTCACAAGAAGTTGGGAAAGGAAACATAGGTACAAAGAAGGTAGCTGCGAAGAAACCATGGGTAACAGAAGAAATACTTCAGTTGATTGATGAAAGGAGGAAGTACAAACATGTTCCGGGAAAATCAGGAATACAGAAATACAAGTCGCTGAGGAATGAAATAAATAGGAAGTGCAGGGCAGCTAAGACGAAATGGCTGCAGGAAAAATGTGAAGACATCGAAAAAGATATGATTGTCGGAAGGACAGACTCAGCATACAGCAAAGTCAAAACAACCTTTGGTGACATTAAAAGCAACGGTGGTAACATTAAGAGTGCAACGGGAATTCCACTGTTAAATGCAGAGGAGAGAGCAGACAGGTGGAAAGAATACATTGAAAGCCACTATGAGGGTGAAGATTTGTCTGAAGTGATAGAAGAAGAAACAGGAGTCGATTTAGAAGAGATAGGGGATCCAGTATTAGAATCGGAATTTAAAAGAGCTTTGGAGGACTTACGGTCAAATAAGGCAGAAGGGATAGATAACATTCCATCAGAATTTCTAAAATTATCGGGGGAAGTGGCAACAACGACTATTCACGTTGGTGAGTAGAATATATGAGTCTGGCGATATACCATCCGACTTTCGGAAAAGCATCATCCACACAATTCCGAAGACGGCAAGAGCTGACAAGTGCGAGAATTATCGCACAATCAGCTTAACAGCTCATACATCGAAGCTGCTTACATGAATAATATACAGAAGAATGGAAAAGAAAATTGAGAATGCGCTAGGTGGCGATCAGTTTGGCTTTAGGAAAAGTAAAGGGACGAGAGAGGCAATTATGACGTTACGGCTAATAATGGAAGCAAGGCTAAAGAAAAATCAAGACACTTTCATAGGATTTGTCGACCTGGAAAAAGCGTTCGACAATATAAAATGGTGCAAGCTGTTCGAGATTCTGAAAAAAGTAGGGGTAAGCTATAGGGAGAGACGGGTCATATACAATATGTACAACAACCAAGAGGGAATAATAAGAGTGGACGATCAAGAACGAAGTGGTCGTATTAAGAAGGGTGTAAGACAAGGCTGTAGCCTTTCACCCCTACTCTTGAATCTGTACATCGAGGAAGCAATGACGGAAATAAAAGAAAGGTTCAGGAGTGGAATTAAAATACAAGGTGAAAGGATATCAATGATACGATTCGCTGATGACATTGCTATCCTGAGTGAAAGTGAAGAAGAATTAAATGATCTACTGAACGGAATGAACAGTCTAATGAGTACACAGTATGGTTTGAGAGTAAATCGGAGAAAGACGAAGGTAATGAGAACAGCGAGAAACTTAACATCAGGATTGATGGTCACGAAGTCAATGAAGTTAAGGAATTCTGCTACCTAGGCAGTAAAATAACCAATGACGGACGGAGCAAGGAGGACATCAAAAGCAGACTCGCTATGGCAAAAAAGGCATTTCTGGCCAAGAGAAGTCTACTAATATCAAATACCGGCCTTAATTTGAGGAAGAAATTTCTGAGGATGTACGTCTGGAGTACAGCATTGTATGGTAGTGAAACATGGAGTGTGGGAAAACCGGATCAGAAGAGAATCGAAGCATTTGAGATGTGGTGCTATAGACGAATATTGAAAATTATGTGGACTGATAAGGTAAGGAATGAGGAGGTTCTATGCAGAATCGGAGAGGAAAGGAATATGTGGAAAACACTGATAAGGAGAAGGGACAGGATGATAGAACATCTGCTAAGACATGAGGGAATGACTTCCCTGGTACTAGAGGGAGCTGTAGAGGGCAAGAACTGTAGAGGACGACAGTGATTGGAATACGTCAAGCAAATAATTGAGGACGTAGGTTGCAAGTGCTACTCTGGGATGGAGAGGTTAGCACAGGAAAGGAATTCGTGGCGGGCCGCATCAAACCAGTCAGGAGACACACAACAGTTTCTGCTGCTCCCCAGAAGAGAAACGTGTGGTGGAGTAAGGTCCGGTGAGCGAAGGGACCGTAGGTTTTTGAGATGACGCATTCCCCAAGAAACTCTTCCCGAAGACACTCGGTGTTGTTGCTTGTGTGCGCAGTGCCACGCTTTTGCTGAACCGTGAAGAGTTGATTTCGTCTTCCTTTAACTGGCCAATGAAATCGTGGAGCATTAAACAATAACATTCCCTGTTCTTCATAAAATAAAGGTCCAGAATCACGCCGCCTGGACATTGCCGCGAACACTCCAGTTTTCCGATCATGCAATGGCGTTTCAAGCACAGCACGAAGATTTTTCGTCTACCATAAGTGCATGTTGTGTGTGTTAACATGATCAAAGAGACTGAACAAGGCTTATTTTGTATAGAAGCTGAAATCAAGAACATCAACGGTATTCCTCTCAAAAGAAGATGTAATCCGTCTGCAGTAACAGATTCGCTTTTCATGTTCAGTATCTTTCACTTCACGCATTGCTGTCACTTTATGCGGGAGCAGTTTCAACGTTCACCTAACCGCTTTATGCAAGACCGATTTGTTTTTCCTGTGTCAACTTCCGCAATGATTTTTCTAGGCTCTGCTGCATAGGGTGAGGAATATGCAACAACTTCTGTTCGCATAGTTTAGATGGTCTTCCAGGTCATTCGCCATCTAACATGCAGACCGTATCCCGAAACCTCTCAACAAGTCGACGAAGGCGTTACGATGAGGTACAGCTGTTCCCAGGAACTTCAAATGCCATCCGCACAAAATCCCTGTATTTGTTGCATTGTCGAAACACATGTTCCAGACGAAAAATACGTTCCTGAGCTGAAAGCACCGTAACTGAAAAAAAAACTGAAGCGGTGATCACCAAACCGCCGATAGCGAGCTACTAGTGGGTCGCGGGAACATTTTCGACAGATTGCAATAACGCTCAACTTGGCCACACTATATCGACAACTGTCAGACCGCGCTCATGGCAACAGTTGCTTGTGCCTCCTGCAACACCATCACTGTCAGTCAAGAATACTACATTGTCATCCTCATAGTTGATTGTCTACACGTTATGTTTTTGTTGTGTATATGAGACATTTGCTAACGTTGACCGTCTGAGTTATTGTTGAAAGTTCCTGGCAGGTTAAAACTGTGTGTCGGACCGAGACTGAAACTCGGGACCTTGCCTCTCGCGGAAAAGAGCTCTACTTCATATCAGCACACACTCTGCAGCAGAGTGAAAATCTCATTCTGGGTACATCCCCCAGGCTGTGGCTAAGCCATGTCTCCGCAATATCCTTTCTTCAGCGGTGCTACTTCTGCAAGGTTCGCAGAAGAGCTGCTGCGAAGTTTGGAAAGTAGGAGACGAGGTACTGGCAGAACTGAAGCTATGAGGAAGGGTCGTGAGTCGTGCTTGAGTATCTCAGTCAGTAGCCTCCGAAAGGAAAGGTCCCGAAGTCGAGTCTCGGTCTAGTTGATGTAAAGATTAAATGTGCAGCACTTCTATTAAAACGAGCGCTCGCCATCCAGGACAAAAACCCTGACAGCGTCACAGCTACGGTGATTACAAGATACAAGCCCGCATCAGAAGAAGCGCCGGTCGACACGAGGCACATCCCCTTCAGAATGCGACACGTCAGGCTGCACTACGTCAACAAAAGTTACTCTCTGGACACTGTGGCGAACCCTGGCTACAGATGAGCCAAGACAATATACTGGGCCCTCAGGGGGAAACCGGCGAGAAACAAAATTGAAAACAAACTTCCGCAGTACAATTGGAAACAAATATGGGAAAAATCTCGTAAAACGTGCTGCCTAAAGATGCAAAGAAGATATGGTACAAAATAGTAAACAGAACGTTACCAAGCAACCAAAGACTGGCGGAGATAAAACTCGTCGCAAGTGACAAGTGCGACGTATGTGCCGTGACCGACCCCCTCGAGCACCGATTCACCTGCGGGAATGTCATCAACATCTGGGAAGCGTGCCGGCAGATGGCGGCCCTCATCAACAGAACGGCGCCGGGAAGCATCACAGTGGAAGCAATCACCGCCCCAGACTGCAACCCACTTCCACGGCCCGAGCGACTGGCGACTCTCTGGATCCTCGCCATGGCGGCACACGCCATCGTAGCGAGGAGGCAGGCCGACCAGCTGGTCTTCCTGATGGAACTCTGGGAGGAGAACAAGACGGCCCAGCAGCACAGGCGCTACCGCGAGAACTTTAGAAACCTCCTGAAGATTCCACTGCAGACAGCAATGGGTAGAGTCCTCCCCAGCCTGTGACCCTCAGCACCGCCACCAGCCACCCCACCACAAGAAGAAAATGTGCAGTGAAGGTGAATGAGTGCAACAGAAAAGATAAAGTGTTCCTTCTCTCGCCTCAAAAAGTCAAGTCTAGTATACTAAAGTGTTTCTTCTCAGCGAAATCAGTGCTACAAAGTGCTTCTCATTAAACATCTGTCATGCTCACATCCAAACCAGTGTCAAAAGGACGGCCAATAGTACTACCTGTGTTTCTAAACTCGTGCTTGTTTAAAAAAAGACAACAATTATTCCTGTCATGGGGTGCTGCATAGCATCCAGGGATGCTTCATCATTTGTACTATATTGTTTAAGATACAAGCACTACTTAAGGAAAAGTGCCCATTACTCATAAAAAAACAATGTTTCCTTTACTATGTGCTTTATAAAATTTATGTTAACAAAAACAAACAAAAAATAAACAAAAAAAGTCCGGCACACAGTTTTAATCTTCCAGGAAGTTTCATATCAGTGCACACTACGCTGAGGGGTGAAAATATCATTCTGATTTATTCTGATTTATTTATTCACTTTATCTGATTAGGGCCATCTGGACCTCTCTCACATTGAACCAGGATTTCACGCATATAGCACCTTTCCTACATCGCAGTTTCCTGAGGAAATAACAGCTTTGGCGAGACAAATAGTAATAAAATGATGTGAGTGTCTAAAGTGCAAATGTGAGTAAATAATACTATGAATTAATAAGGTAAGTGGTGGCTCTACTTATAATACTGCAGCTGCTACCACTAGTAGTGATAATAATAATAATAAGAAGAAAAATAGCATAGTCAAGGGAAAACAGACTAAACAAGAAGATTAAATATTGGATAACCACAGCGACTGCATTGCGATGGAAAAAACAGATACCTATAAATATCTAGAATACAGACAAAAAATTGGAATAGACAATACAAATATTAAAGAAGAACTAAAAGAAAGATATAGACAAAGACTAACAAAAATGCTGAAAACAGAATTGACAGCCAGAAACAAGACAAAAGCTATAAATACTTACGCTATACCAATATTGACCTATTCATTTGGAGTAGTGAAATGGAGTAGCACAGAACTAGAAGCACTCAATACACTTACACGATCACAATGCCACAAATATAGAATACATCACATACATTCAGCAACAGAAAGATTCACATTAAGCAGAAAGGAAGGAGGAAGGGGATTTATCGATATAAAAAACCTACATTATGGACAGGTAGACAATTTAAGAAAATTCTTTCTAGAACGAGCAGAAACTAGCAAAATGCACAAAGCAATCACTCATATAAATACATCGACTACACCACTGCAATTTCATGACCACTTCTACAACCCTTTAGATCACATAACATCAACAGATACGAAGAAAGTAAATTGGAAAAAGAAAACACTACATGGCAAGCACCCGAATCATCTAACACAGCCACACATCGATCAAGACGCATCCAACACATGGCTAAGAAAAGGCAATATATACAGTGAGACGGAAGGATTCATGATTGCAATACAGGATCAAACAATAAAGACCAGATATTAACAGCAAGCATATTATTAAAGATTCCAATACCACAACAGATAAATGCAGACTTTGTAAACAACAAATAGAAACAGTAGATCACATCACAAGCGGATGTACAATACTAGCAAATACAGAATACCCCAGAAGACACGACAATGTAGCAAAAATAATACATCAGCAACTTGCCATACAACATAAACTAATAAAACACGTACCCACATACAAGTATGCACCACAAAATATACTGGAGAGTGATGAATACAAATTATACTGGAACAGAACCATTATAACAGATAAAACAACACCACATAACAAAACTGACATCATACTCACCAATAAAAAGAAGAAATTAACACAACTAATCGAAATATCCATACCCAATACAACAGATATACAGAAGAAAACAGGAGAAAAAATTGAAAAATACATCCAACTGGCTGAGGAAGTCAAGGACATGTGCCATCAGGATAAAGTTGACATTGTACCAATTATACTATCAACTACAGGAGTCATACCACACAATATCCACCAGTACATCAACGCAATACAGCAACATCCAAACATATATACACAACTACAGAAATCTGTAATTATTGATACATGTTCAATTACCCGAAAGTTCCTAAATGCAATGTAACATATACCGTACAGTTAAAAGGAAGTCACGCTTGATCAAGGTCTGCGTCACTTTCCAATTTAACCAAACATAACGTCTGACAAAGGAAAGATAATAATGATAATAATAACAATAATAATAATAATGACAATAATAACAACACCGATAGTGGCACATATGAAAAGATTTATGGGTGTACAAAATAGATGTTTTCTGTTATAGCGAGTTCCGCGGAAAGGAAAATGAAGGAGATTGTATCTGCTAAGAACACTGAGAAATGAGGAAGATATGGTTGGAAAAAAGGATGTGCAGGCATAACGAATGCGTACAGGGGCAATGATAATCATTATTGGTGTTTAAGTAGATAAGTCATCAGCTGTCTCTTGAAGCTGGAGATGTTATTTAGTTCTCTAGTATAATACTGTCGGAGAGTATTCCAGAATCGGATTGGTGCTCTTGAGGATTTCAAGAATGTATCTGAACCACGGAATGGGAAGGAAAGGAGTTTGCTCTGTTGGGATGGGTGTTTGTGCCTTGTTGTTCAGGCAAGAGCGTTAAGGTTGAGGAGGGATATGGGGACAGTGTGCGTTGATAAGACCGTGGAGAAGTCTAAGGGTACGGAAGTCTCTGTTCTTGTCTGCAAGCAGCCAGGGTAGCTAGATGATGATGACATATGATGAAAGAGTCGAACATCACAGGTATAACGAAGACAGGCACTCATAAGCAGTTCTAGGCGCAATGGGCTTTCCAGAGAAAGGCCTTGCAGGATGATATCGTTGTAATCATTAAGTGGAAATATAAGCGCTTGTACAAGTTTCTTTTCCCGGTTAGGAGAAAAGAGATTCTGATGCCTTGTTGTACATTGCAGTTATGTGCTCAGTTCAATAGAGATTTTCCTCCTAGAGCCTTTGGTTAAGGATAGAAGTTGATACTTGTCGCATTTAGGGCTAAAAATAGTAAGAATTCCCTATATTTCGAGTTATTGTGCCTAGAATGACAAATCCGTACTGCTTGTGTTTTGGCTGGGTTGAGTTTCAGCACTATATCACACCTCCATTTGGGTAGTGCTCACAGGTAGGCAGTGACATTCTCGACAGCTCTCTTAGGTTTATTGGGCTTGCACTTAGTCACAACTGCAGGTCATCGGCGTACATGTGGCGTTTGGAACAGGACAAAACTGATGACAAATCATTGACTTAAGGTTAAAAGATTATACGACATAATGAACCCCGTGTGACACCCGACACTACCTACCTCCATTGTGACTTTATGGTGCCAGACGTGATGTACTGCTGGCGAGATGTCAGATGTGAGAGAAACCACTGCACTGCACTTGGCGAGAAATTTAGGCGGCTAAGTTTGTCAAGTAAAATGTCGAAGTCTACAGTATCAAAGGCTTTGCTGAAGTCTAAGAAGCACATGATAGTAGTCTCTTGTGCATCCGTGCCACACTTCAGGTCATTGGTTACGTTTATTAAGGCAGATGTTGTGCTGCAATGTTTACTGAAATCTGATTGGTATCCGACTTCTAGGCTGCTGGTAATTAGGTAATTCGTTAGCTCGTCGTGAACTATTTATTCTAAGACCTTAGACAATGCAGGAAGAATAAATAGGTCAGTAATCAAAGGGTGCTGTGGCAAAGTTCTGTTTTAGTTGTGGCTGAACCTGTCCCTGTTTCGAGGTTAGTTTGTGGCTAAGGGGTGGTTGAAGATATCTGTTGTACTGTGGAGTAGTGTGCCAATAATAATAATAATGTGTCGGACCTTGATGCTATCATGGCCAGTATATGATGACCTGATATACATGATAGTTTTTTTGACGGTATCGCAAGTAACATGCTGTAAATAGAATGTTTCTTGGCTATAGTCGTTTACGCTTCCCCCTCTCCCCCTCCCTGTGCGTGAACTAATCAATGGGTCTCTGTCTCGTTTGTAGTTCAACTGTGCTTGTAGGTAATGTGAAGTACCATTCCAGTACTTCAGCTGGGACAATAGGATCACGTGCAGGTTTTAATTTGCTTAGAACAAGAAGACGCGGCTCTGTTCCACTTCTGCTTGTAGGCAATATAGTTTTCAGGCATCGGGCGTAGTTTTTATGCCAGATGTGCAGTGCCTCTGACATTTATGAGCTGTTTTAGTTGTTAAGTTAGCCAAGATGCAGGTTTCCTTCTTAATTTTCCAGTTTTTAAGGGAGCGCTTTATCATATAGTATGTTTGTTGGCAAATCCACAGAGTTTTCTGTTTATCTGCAAGAAGGCAATAGAAGACATCTCTCAAACTATTTCTACATCAGATAAACTTTTACTAAGCAAGGGTTTGTTCTAATGAATGGCTCCGGTACTGACAGCTGAGAGTAACGTCGTGTGTTTCTGCAACGGAGGAATGAAAACTGCACCTGATTGCCTCTGGTCTCTGTCACCTGTACTACAGGTGTACTGTTTGGTAGAATACTGCGGTGAGTGGGGTTGAAGTAATAATAAAGTATTGGAATTCATTCCCATAGACGGTTGTTTGGAGCAGGCCTCGCCTGAATTGGTACGCTACCCGCACATCCGTTCGGCCAGGCGGGTCAGTCAACATTTCAGGCGTCGCCCTTTGAGGTACGGCCTGCACAGAGTGGTGAACACACAGTAGCGGCAGGATGTCCATGGACACCCTGACTTCCCGAAGGCATTATTTGGAGTCGCTGGTCGAAATTAGAAAAGTAAATCCTACGAACACATCTGCAGAGGTAGGTACTACTTCAGATATGTGTCACTCAGTCCTGTTACAATTTGTCTGTATTTTGAGACAAGTGGAGGTGCTTAAAGTCATTACTACTCATTCAGCCCACCTTCTCAAACACTCGCCACCTCGTGGAAACAAAACTGGTTACCTTGGGCACACAATCGTGTAACGTGTGCACGTTAGCAGTGGGAAAGACATAAGCGGCAGTGTGAAATCCAGAAAAGAAAAAAATCTAAGAGTTTCACATGTGGTGTTAGAGAAGAATGTTGAAAATTAGACGAATTGACAGATAAGAAGTGAGCAGTTGTTCCGCAAAATCGGCAAGAAAACTAATACGAGGGTCATTTCAAAATTCGTACACACTGAGCATGTCCGACGGCTACGGTAGCAATATCAAGTTGAAATTGATATCAGCTGTGAGCGAAACTTTACGCGTGACGGCCGTATATACATTTGCTGGTTCGTCTGGCTGTGTCGCTTTTAAAATGGAAGCAGAAACACAGTCAGGTCGGATTACACGCAGTGACCAGCATTCCTACATGAAAATCGAATCCCTATGTAAAGAGAACTCAATATAAATTTGCAGCGCTTTGAGAGAGGTGTGCTGGCCGCTGTGGCCCAGCGATTCTAGGCGCGGAACTGCGAGACTGCTACGGTCGCAGGTTCGGATCCTGCCTCGGGCATGGATGTGTCTGATGTCCTTAGGTTAGTTAGGCTTAAGTAGTTCTAAGTTCTAGGGGACTGATGACCTCATATGTTAAGTCCCATAGTGCTCAGAGCCATTTGAGAGAGGTCTGTGCTAATGGTGTAGTGTATCGCAGCACAGTATCACGGTGGTCCCCTCGCTTCCGGACTGATGACCATAGATGTTAAGGCCCATAGTGCTCAGAGCCATTTGAGCCCTCGCTTCTGTGACGGTCGGGTAAGCACAGAGGACAATCCAAGCAGTGGAAGACAGTCAACTGCAACAGACTACATGTTTCAGGTTATTCTTAACGACATTTTGAGAGAGGATCGACGAAGAACTTGGGAAGAAATTACATATGATGCCACAATGTCTGTCACTTTAATTTACAGAATCATAACTGAAAAGTTTCCTATAGTAAAATTAAAGAGACCTTTGGAGTAAAGAGAACCACTTGTATGAATATCAAGACCTCAGATGGAAGCCCAATTCTAAGCAAAGAAGGAAAAACAGAAAGGTGGAAGGAGTATATAGAGGGTCTACACAAGGGCGATGTACTTGAGGGCAATACTATGGAAATGGAAGAGGATGTGATGAAGATGAAATGGGAGATGCGATACTGCGTGAGCAGTTTGACAGAGCACTGGAAGACCTGAGTCGAAACAAGGCCCCGGGAGTAGACAACATTCCATTAGAACTACTGACGGCCTTGGGAGAGCCAGTCCTGACAAAACTCTACCATCTACATCTACATCCATACTCCGCAAGCCACCTGACGGTGTGTGGCGGCGGGTACCTCTATCGGTTCTCCCTTCTATTCCAGTCTCGTATTGTTCGTGGAAAGAAAGATTGTCGCTATGCCTCTGTGTGGGCTCTAATCTCTCTGATTTTATCCTCATGTTCTCTTAGCGAGATATACGTAAGAGGGAGCAATATACTGCTTGACTCCTCGGTGAAGGTATGTTCTCGAAACTTCAACAAAAGCCCGTACCGAGCTACTGAGCGTCTCTCCTTCAGAGTCTTCCACTGGAGTTTATCTATCGTCTCTGTAACACTTCCGCGATTACTAAATGATCCTGTAACGAAGCGCGCTGCTCTCCGTTGGATCTTTTCTATCTCTTGTATCAACCCTATCTGGTACGGATCCCACACTGCTGAGCAGTTTTCAAGCAGTGGGCGAACAAACGTACTGTAACCTACTTCCTTTGTTTTCGGATTGCAATTCCTTAGGATTCTTCCAATGAATCTCAGTCTGGGATCTGCTTTACCGACGATCAACTTTTAAATCAGTCCTAATGCGTACTCCCAGATAATTTATGGAATTAACTGCTTCCAGTTGCTGACCTGCTATATTGTAGCTAGATGATAAAGGATCTTTCTTTCTATGTATTCGCAGCACATTACACTTGTCTACATTGAGATTCCATTGCCATTCTCTGCACAATGCGTCAATTCGCTGCAGATCCTCCTGCATTTCAGTACAATTTTCCATTGTTACAACCTCTCGATGTACCACAGCATCATCCGCAAAAAGCCTCAGTGAACTTCCGATGTCATCCACAAGGTCATTTATGTATATTGTGAATAGCAACGGTCCTACGACACTCCCCTGTGGCACACCTGAAATCACTCTTAATTCGGAAGACTTCTTTCCATTGAGAATGAAATGCTGCGTTCTGTTATCTAGGAACTCTTCAATCCAATCACACAATTGGTCTGATAGTCCATATGCTCTTACTTTGTTCATTAAACGACTGTGGGGAACTGTATCGAACGCCTTGCGGAAGTCAAGAAACACGGCATCTACCTGGGAACCCGTGTCAATGGCCCTCTGAGTCTCGTGGACGAATAGCGCGAGCTGGGTTTCACACGACCGTCTTTTTCGAAACCCATGCTGATTCCTACACAGTAGATTTCTAGTCTCCAGAAAAGTCATTATACTCGAACACAATACGTGTTCCAAAATTCTACAATTGATCGACGTTAGAGATATAGGTCTATAGTTCTGCACATCTGTTCGACGCCCCTTCTTGAAAACGGGGATGACCTACGCTCTTCTAGAGACCTACGGTACACCGCTGCAAGAAGGGGGGCAAGTTCCTTCGCGTACTCTGTGTAAAATCGAACTGGTATCCCATCAAGTCCAGCGGCCTTTCCTCTTTTGAACGATTTTAATTGTTTCTCTATCCCTCTGTCTTCTATTTCGATATCTACCATTTTGTCATCAGTGCGACCATCTGGTGAGACAGGCGAAATACCCTCAGACTTCAAGAAGAATATAATAATTCCAATCCTAAAAAAAAAGAGGTGTTGACAGATGTGAAAATTACCGAACTATCAGTTTAATAAGACACGGCTGCAAAATACTAACGCGAATTCTTTACAGACGAATGGAAAAACTGGTAGAAGCCGGCCTCGGGGAAGATCAGTTTGGATTCCGTAGAAATATTGGAACACGTGAGACAATACTGACCCTACGACTTATCTTAGAAGCTAGATTAAGGAAAGGCAAACCTTCGTTTCTAGCATTTGTAGACATAGAGAAAGCTTTTGACAATGTTGACTGGAATACTCTCTTTCATATTCTGAAGGTTGCAGGGGTAGAATACAGGGAGCGAAAGGCTATTTACAGTTTGCACAGAAACCAGATGGCAGTTATAAGAGTCGAGGGACATGAAAGAGAAGCAGTGGTTGGGAAGGGAGTGAGACAGGGGTATAGCCTCTCCCCGATGTTATTCAATCTGTATATCGAGCAAGCAGTAAAGGAAACAAAAGAAAAATTCGGAGTAGTTATTAAAATCCATGGAGAAGAAATAAAACTTTAAGATTCGCCGATGAGATTGTAAATCCGTCAGAGACAGCAAAGGACTAGAAAGAGCAGTTGAGCGGAATGGGCATTGTCTTGAAAGGAGTATATAAGATGAACATCAACAAAAGCAAAACGAGAATAATGGAATGTAGTCGAATTAACTCAGGTGATGCTGAGGGAATTCGATTAGGAAATGAGACACTTAAAGTAGTAAAGGAGTTTTGCTATTTGAGGAGCAAAATAACTGATGTTGGTCGAAGTAGAGAGGATATAAAATGTAGACTGGCAATCGCAAGGAAAAAAGTTTCTGAAGATGAGAAATTTGTTAACATCGAATATAGATGTAAGTGTCAGGAAGTCGTTTCTGAAAGTATTAGTATGGAGTGTAGCCATGTATGGAAGTGAAACATGGACGATAAATAGTTTGGACAAGAAGAGAACAGAAGCTTTTGAAATGTGGTGCTACAGAAGAATGCTGAAGATTAGATGCGTAGATCACGTAACTTATGAGGAGGTACTGAATAGAATTGGGGAGAAGAGGAGTTTGTTTCACAACTTGACTAGAAGAAGGGATCGGTTGGTAGGACATGTTCTGAGGCATCAAGGCATCACAAATTTAGTATTGGAGGGCAGCGTGGAGGGTAAAAATCGTAGAGGGAGACCAAGAGATGAATACAGTAAGCAGGTTCAGAAGGATGTAGGCTGCAGTAGGTACTGGGAGAAGAAGAAGCTTGCACAGGATAGTGTAGCATGGAGAGCTGCATCAAACCAGTCTCAAGACTGTTGACCACAACAACAACAACAACAACAACTGAAAAGTTAAAGATGAGAAAAGCTGTTGCCAGATGGGTTCCGCATAATTGCAGTGAAGGGCAAAAGCATGTCGCAAGATAATCATATAACAATTACTTCAACGTTGTCGAACAGAAGAAGAATCGTTCCTAATAAGCCTTGTTTGCATTTATACCAGGTTTTGAGTCAGAGCTGTCTCGTTCGTTACAATGGAAAAGGCTTTGATGCAGTTGATGACGCTTGCAGTGAGGCGACCCAAGTAACCAGACAACTCAATAATAGAGGTGCTCTGTCCGGAATACAGAAGTTGCAAAAACGTTGGGAAGTTGTCGTGAGCAGGAATGGAGATAACATTGAAGGTTGGTTGTTGTGGGGAAGGAGACCAGACAGCGAGGTCATCGGTCTCATCGGATTAGGGAAGGATAGGGAAGGAAGTCGGCCGTGCCCTGTCAGAGGAACCATCCCGGCATTTGCCTGGAGTGATAGAGGGAAATCACGGAAAACATAAATCAGGATGGCCGGACGTGGGATTGAACCGTCGTCCTCCCGAATGCGAGTCCAGTGTCTAACCACTGCGCCACCCCGCTCGGTCTAACATTGAAGGCCTGTACAGATATTTTGCAAACTCAATTATTTTCTTCAATTCTGTCTTACAATGTGCAGAACTTATATGGAAAAGTATGGCGTTCCTGAGAAGTACAGATCCTTTAGATAAATGTGTAGTTCATCTGTACTCCATGTGTGGCGCGCTAGACTCGACATCCTACGGGGCACGATCTGTCCTAAATAGATACTAGCATGCATCTAGTGGGAAACTGCTTTGGAAAATTGATGTAGTCTCTTACAAGGGGAGGCCACGGCACTGGGATCGCGGATTTACTTCAAACTTTGTAAACCTTTAGTAGGCCATTAGAACAACATTGGTAAAACTTGAGTTTGATTTCAAACACGTACCTGACTCATACGATAATATTTGGTGGTGATTTTAATTTACTCTCGATATGTTGGCGAAAATACATGTTTAATTCTGGTGGTAAGCATAAAATATCATCCGAAATTGTGCTAAATGTATTCTCTGAAAATTATTTCGAGCAGTTAGTTCATGAGCCCACGCGAATAGTAAACGGTTGTGAAAACACACACTTGAGCTCTTAGCAAGAAATAATCCTGAGTTAATAACCAGCATAAAAACCGATAAAGGGATTAAAGAACACAGGGTTGTCGTAGCGAGATTGAATATTGTCATCCCCAAATCCTTGAAAAATAAGCGAAAAATATACCTATTCAAAAAAGCAGATAAAAATTCATTTGACGCCTTCCTGAGAGACAATCCCCACTCCTTCCAAATTAATACTGTAAGTGTAGACCGGATGTGGCTTACATTCAAAGAAATAGTATCTGCTGCAATTGAGAGGTTTATACCAAATAAACTACAAACGACGGAGCTGATCCTCCTTGGTACACAAAACGGGTCAGAACACTGTTGCAGTAACAACGAAACAAACATGCCAAATTTAAAGAGACACAAAATCTCCAAGATTGGTGATCCTTTACAGAAGCTCGAAACTTAGAGCGAGGTTCAGTGCGAGACGCCTATAACAGTTTCGACAACGAAACTTTGTCTCCAAACCTGGCAGAAAATCCAAAGAGATTCTGGTCATATGTGAAGTAGCGGCAAGAAACAGACAATGCCTTATCTTCGCGATAACAATGGAGATACTATCGAACACAGTGCTGCCAAAGCAGATTTACTAAACACAGCCTTCCGAAAAGCCTTCACAAAAGAAGACGAAGTAAATACTACAGAATTCGAATAGAGAATAGCTGCCAACATGAGTAACGTAGAAGTGAATATCCTTGGAGTAGTGAAGCAACTCAAATCACTTAATAAAAGCAAGTCTTCTGGTCCAGACTGTATACCAATTAGGTTCATTTCGAAGTATTCTGATGCATTAGTTCCATACTTAACGATCATATAACACCGTTCGTTCGACGAAAGATCCGTACCCAAAGACTGGAAAGTAGCACAGGTCACACCAATATTCAAGAAAGGTAGTAGGAGTAATCCACTAAATTACAGGCCCATATCGTTAACGTCGATAAGCGGCAGGATTTTAGAACATATATTGTGTTCAAACATTATGAATTATCTCGAAGAAAATAATCTCTTGATACACAGTTAGCATGGGTTTAGAAAATAATGTTCTTGTGAAACACAACTACCTCTTTATTCACATGAAGTGCTGAGTGCTATTGACAAGAGATTTCAGATCGATTCCGTATTTCTGGATTTCCGGAAGGCTTTTGACACTGTACCACACAAGCGGCTCGTAGTAAAATTGCGTGCTTATGGAATATCGTCTCAGTTATGTGACTGGATTTGCGATTTCCTGTCAGAGACGTCACAGTTCGTAGTAATTGACGGAAGGTCATAGAGTAAAACGGAAGTGAGTTCAGGCGTTCCTCAAGGTAGTGTTATAGGCCTTTTGCTGTTCCTTGATTTGGGAGACAATCTGAGCAGCCGCCTTCGGTTGTTTGCAGATGACGCTGTCGTTTATCGACTAATAAAGTCATCAGAAGATCAAAAAACTGCAAAACAATTTAGAAAAAATACCTAAATGGTGCGAAAAGGGCAGTTAACCCTAAATAACGAAAAATGTGAGGTCATCCACATGAGTGCTAAAAGGAACTCGTTAAACTTCGGTGACACGATAAATCAGTCTAATCTAAAAGCCGTAAATTCAACTAAATACCTAGGTATTACAATTACGAACAACTTAAATTGGAAAGAACACGTAGAAAATGTTGTGGGGAAGGCTAACCAAAGACTGCGTTTTATTGGGGGGACACTTAGAAAATGTTACAGACCTACTAAGGAGACTGCCTACACTGCGCTTGTCCGTCCTCTTTTAGAATACTGCTCCGCGATGTGGGATACTTACCAGGCAGGACTGACGGATTACATCGAAAAAGTTCGAAGAAAGGCAGCACGTTTTGTATTATCGCGATATATGGAAGAGAGTGTCACAGAAATGGTACAGGATTTGGGCTGGAAATCGTTGAAAAGAAAGTCGTTTTTCGTTGCGACGGAATCTTCTCACGAAATTCCAATCACCAACTTTCTCCTCCGAATGCGAAAATATTTTGTTGACACCGACTTACATTGGGAGGAACGACCACCACGACAAAATAAGGGAAAGCAGATATAGATGTTCGTTCTTTCCGCGCGCTATACGAGATTGGAATAATAGAGAATTGTGAAGGTGGTTCGATGAACCCTCTGCCAGGAACTTAAATGTGATTTGCAGAGTATCCATGTAGATGTAGACGTAGATGTAGAAATAGTAAGGCGCACTACTCTGGTAATTCCGAGAAACTGTATTTGTGGAAAGGTGCCATCTGTAACAAGTTATTGTGGTGAAGCAACCAGCGTTCGCGCTTAGCAAGAGACGTCTGGACAAGGCGGACGTTCAAATTCCTCGAGCACTACTTTTTAAACCATATTTTTTCATCAGTAGTCATTTTATTTAATGTATGACATTTGAAATGTAATATAATGAAAAAAACGTGTATTTTCATGAACTTGTAATGGATTTCATATTTTATTTGACTATTTACTATTTGTAATTAAATTTTCAAGGACGAGGCACAGGCTTGGAAAGCCCAAGTCAAACATCGATAAATCATTATGCGAATGGCGTTATTCAGAATCAGTAATATAGAAGTCACAATATATTAGACCACAAGAGTAATTAGTGTACAATTACTTGTCGGAAGTGCTCTCTCACTTTGCAGGATGGTATTTGCCATACAGACATCAAATTTCAAGCATATACTTCATACAAACACACGTGCTTGTTCATTTTTTTCATATTACCTTTCAAATGTCATACAAAATAAATCGTATGAACAGAGATGAAAAAAAACAGATTAATGATCAAGTTTGAGCGCGAGCCGTACCACAGCCTCAAACATGTTCATCTTACGAAGCTCAAACGCTAATCAATTGACCACCATGAACTATGACTTCTGGTACCTACACACAGATCTACATCTACATATACGTGGATACTCTGCAAATCGCATTTAAGTGCTTGGCAGAGGGTTCATCGAACCACCATCACAATAATTCTCTATTATTCCAATCTCGAAGCAGCACGCGCAAAAAAACGAACACTTGTATCTTTCGGTACGATCTCTGATTTCCCTTATTTTATTATGATGATCGTTTCTCACTGTGTCGGCCAGCGTCAACAAAATATTTTCACATTCGGAGGAGAAGATTGGTGATTGAAATTTCGTGGGAAGATCCGCCACGACGAGAAACGCCTTTGTTTTAATGATGTCCATCTCAAATCCTATATCTTGTCAGTAACACTCTGCCCCCTACTTTTCGATAATACAAAATATGTTGCCCGACTTGAACTCTCTCGATGTATTCCGTTAACCCTGCCTGGTAGGGATCCGACACCGCGCGGCAGTACTTCGAACGAGGACAGACAAACGTAGTGTGGCGGTCTCTTTAGTAGATCTGTTACATTTTCTAAGACTTCTGCCAATAAGAGGCAGTCTTTGGTATGTCTTCCTCACAATATTTTCTATGTATTCTTTCTAATGTAAGTTGTTCGTAATTGTAATTTCTAGGTATTTGGTTGAATTTGCGGCCCTCTGATTTGACTGCTTTATCGTGTAACCGACGTTTAGCGGATTCCTTTTAGCACTCATGTGGATGGCCCCACACTTTTATTACTTAGGGTCAATTGCCAATTTTCGCACCATACAGATATTTTTCCTAAATCATTATGCAATTTCTTTTGATCGTCTGATGACTTTACGATAAACGACAACATCATCAACAAACAACCTAAGACGGCTGCTCAGATTGTCCCTTAAATCGTTTACACAGGGTGTTACAAAAAGGTACGGCCAAACTTCCAGAAAACATTCCTTACACACAAAGAAAGAAAATATGTTATGTGGACATATGTCCGGAAACGCTTACTTTCCATGCTAGAGCTCATTTTATTACTTCTCTCCAAATCACATTAGTCATGGAATGGAAACACACAACAACAGAACGTACCAGCGTGACTTCAAACACTTTGTTACGGGAAATGTTCAAATTGTCCTCCGTTAGCGAGGATACGTGCATCCACCCTCCGTCGCATGGAATCCCTGATGCGCTGATGCAGCCCTGGAGACTGGCGTATTGTATCACAGCCGTCCACAATACGAGCGCGAAGAGTCTCTACATTTGGTACCGGGGTTGCGTAGACAAGAGCTTTCAAATGCCCCCATAAATGAAAGTCAAGAGGGTTGAGGTCAGGAGAGCGTGGAGGCCATGGAATCGGTCCGCCTCTACCAATCCATCGGTCTCCGAATCTGTTGTTGAGAAGCGTACGAACACTTCGACTGAAATGTGCAGGAGCTCCATCGTGCATGAACCACATGTTGTGTCGTACTTGTAAAGGCACATGTTCTAGCAGCACAGGTAGAGTATCTCGTATGAAATCATGATAACGTGCTCCATTGAGCGTAGGTGGAAGAAACTAAAATGAGCTCTAACATTGAAATTAAGCGTTTCCGGACACATGTCCACATAACATCTTTTCTTTATTTGTGTGTGAGGTATGTTTCGCCGGCCGGTGTGGCCGTGCGGTTAAAGGCGCTTCAGTCTGGAACCGCGTGACCGCTACGGTCGCAGGTTCGAATCCTGCCTCGGGCATGGATGTGTGTGATATCCTTAGGTTAGTTAGGTTTAATTAGTTCTAAGTTCTAGGCGACTGATGACCTCAGAAGTTAAGTCGCATAGTGCTCAGAACCATTTGAACCATTTTTTGAGGAATGTTTCCTGAAAGTTTGGCCGTACCCTTTTTGTAACACGCTGTATAGATAAGGGATAGCAAAGGGTCTATAACAGTACCTTGGGGAACGCCAGAAATCACTTTTGTTTTACTCGATGACTTTCCGTCAATTACTACGAACTGTGACCTCTCTGACAGGCAATCACGAATCCAGTCACATAACTGAGACGATATTCGATAAGCTCGCAATTTGACTACAAGCCGCTTGTGTGGTACAATGTCAGAAGCCTTCTAGAAATATAGAAATACGCAATCTATTTGAAATCCTTGTCAATAGCAGTCAACAGTACATGTGAGTAAAGAGCTAACTGTGTTTCACAAGAACGATGTTTTCTAAATCCATGTTGAATGTGTGTCAATAGATCGTTCTCTTCGAGGTAATTTATAATGTTCAAACGCAGTATATGTTCCAAAATCCTGCTGCATATCGACGTTAACGATATGGGCCTGTAATTTAGTGGATTACTCCTATTACACTGGTGTGACCTGTGCAAGTTTCGAGTCTTTGGATACGGATCTTTCGTCGAGCGAACGGTTGTATATTATTGTTAAGTATGGAGCTATTTTATCAGCGTACTCTGAAAGGTTCGTAACCGGAATACAGTCTGGACTGTAAGACATAAGCACGTAACAGAAACCTAAAAGTTTTCTTGCGATTTTCTCGTAATTACTTGAGTAGTGCACCTTACTACTTGCATAGCCGGCCGTAGTGGCCGAGTGGTTCTAGCCGCTTCAGTCTGGAACTGCGCGACTGCTACGGTCGCAGGTTCGAATCCTGCCTCGCACATGGACGTGTGTGATGTCCTTAGGTTAGTTAGGTTTAAGTAGTTCTAAATCTAGCGGACTGGTGACCTCAGATGTTAAGTCCCATAGTGCTCAGAGCCATTTGAACCTTACTACTTGCAAATTATGTTGTTTTAATGGCCTACTAAAGGTGTACGAAGTTTTAAGTAAATTTGTGATCGCAACGTCTTGACCTCCCCTTGTTACGAGGGTCACTCCAACACTATTTTCGTAAAAATACAGTTTTCATTCTGCATGAGTGAAAGTTTTACAGTGTGTAGATACATCCTTCCCGCTTATTTTCAAACTTAGTTCAACCTGTTCCCGTGACAGGCGCCGTCACAGCATGTCTTCAAGATGGTTGCTACACTTGAAGTTCGTCTGAAGCAATGTGCTGTCATAGAATTCCTGTGCTGTGAAAACGAGACAGTGGGAAACATCCACAAGAGGTTGAAAAAGGTGTATGGAGATGCTGCTGTCGATCGCAGTACAGTTAGTCGGTGGGCAAGCAGGTTACGTGATGAAAGCGGGCACAGCGATACTGAGGATTGTCCTCGCAGCGGCAGGTCTCGTACTGCACACACTCCAGAGAATGTGCAGAGAGTTAACGAATTTGTGACTGCTGACAGACGCATCACAGTGAACGAATTGTCACCCCACGCTGGGATAGGGGAAGGAAATGTTTGCAGAATGCTGAAAGTGTTGGCGTTAGAAAAGGTTTGTGCCAGGTGGGTTCCCAGGATGTTGACAGTGGCTCACAAAGAAACGAGAAAAACGGTATGCAGCGAAATTTTGGAACAGTACGAGAATGGTGGAGATGAATTTCTTGGAAGAATTGTGACAGGTGATGAAACATGGCTCCATCATTTTTTACCAGAGACGAAGGGGCAATCAATGGAGTGGTAGCGTGCAAGTTCACCCAATAAAAAAAAATTCAAAACCATACCTACTGCTGGAAAAGTTATGGCTACGGTGTTTTCGATTCCGAACGACTCTTGCTTGTGGACATCATGCCAAGTGGAGCCACCATAAATTCTGATGCATATGTGACGACAGTGAAGGAACTTCAAGCTCGACTGAGTCGTGTTCGACCACATCGGCAAAAGCAGGATGTTTTGTTGTTGCACGACAACGCACGCCGACATGTCAGTCAAAAAACCGTGGAAGCGATCACAAAACTCGGGTGGACAACACTGAAACACGCGCCTTACAGTCCTGACCTGGCTCCATGTGACTATCATCTCTTTGGGAAACTGAAAGACTCTCTTCGTGGAACAAGGTTTGAAGATGATGACTCCCTCGTGCACGCTGCCAAACAGTGGCTCCAACAGGTTGGTCCATAATTTTACCGCGCGGGTATACAGGCGCTGGTTCCAAGATGGCGTAAGGCAGTTGAGAGGGATAGAAATTATGTGTAGAAATGAAAATATTGTTCCTAAAGGATGTATCTACACACTGTAAAACTTTCAAACATGTAGAATAAAAGATGTATTTAAAAAAAATAGTGTGCATATCCTTTGGAGTGACCCTCGTAGATTAAGAAGCGGAGTAAGAAGAACATGTTATCTATAGTAAGATGGAACCTCCTTGCGACCAAATCGATCTTTGAGTCTGCAGAGAGTCACAAAATATACAGCAATTCCAGAATGAACTTTCACTCTGCAGCGGACTGTGCGCTGATGTGAAACTTCCTGCCAGAATAAAACTGTGGGCCAGACTGGGTCTTCAATCGTACTCGGGTAGCTCAATTGGTGGAGCACTTGCCTGCGGAAAGGAAAAGCCCCGGATTCAAGCCCCGATATGCCTCACAATTGAAATCTGCCAGGAAGTTTAATATCTAGCATTTTTTCTGCTGTCTATGTCTGACAGTATGTTCACTGGAAGATCGCCATTTCTCCAAAGACAGTGCTGTCAATGTTGGCAATTTTACGGACGGCAAAAAATTTAATAAATTTTACACAGATTAATTTATACCAAAGTGTTAAACGTTCATTTGCTATTGTTGCTAACCACTTTCTCTTAACGTTTTCTTAATTTATTTAAGTGCTGTAGCACATATATAATTTATAACTCCTGCTGTTATTGTGTTGTGTTACTATGAACTTTCAATTTGTATGTTTACTGTATGCAACAAGTTGATTTTTGCTATTTGTCTTATACATACCGCTGCAACCCAGATGCCATCATTGTGTTCTGCTGCATACAAGTCAACTTTTACGTCGACAAGAACCTTATGTTAATGGGCCACTACACTTGGCATTTGCTCTGCTCACCTGTAATACTACAGTCGTGGCTTATGATTATTTGTGTTCTTAAGGGGTGACACCACTGTAACGACGTAAAAATACCTTTTCTTGACCATTTTTTTTCGGGCAGAAGGAAAAGGAAGGAAAGGTGGTAGAAAAATAATACTTGGGGGGGGGGAGGTAATTATTGAGCATTTTTGTCAAAAAATATTACAAAATGGTGATACAGCAGCAATTCTCCCGAAGCACGTTGAACTTGAGGCTGTCTGTGGCACGCATTGTAACTGGTGCCGATCTGAATTTTTAACAGGAAGAAAAATTTGTACAATCTACATGAGTGTAGGTAGTGAACCAAGTAGGGAATTTCAGAAATATTGATTTTAGTGTAATCTGAATAAAGTCGTTCGCCAAAAGAGAACAGTCATTTGTTAATAATTATTGTTCAAATCCCCTGTGTAGTTCACTTCGAAATGTTATTTCAAGTTCATGGTTAAATTCTGAAATAAAAAGAGTTAAAGTCGTTGGTGTTTTACTGTGTGCCGTTTCGAAAAATCATATGCCGAGAAAAACGCCTTTGAAGTTTTGGAATGTCGTACAGACATGAACGAATGAAAAAATTCTACTTTCAGAAATCTCTTACCATTACTCTGCTGTCCCTGTCGTACTCTTGCCGTTGAGATCGAAATCATACTCTATTACAAAGCGATTGAAATATCGGCCGTGGGAATTCCATGTAGCACAAAACTTTAGAGGTCCATTTATCCCTACTCCAAGCAGGCGCATTGCTAGGACGATTCAACGGTTGATTTCATATGCGTTCCTTATAAACAAACACTCCTTCTTTGTATAACAACTTCCGGGCAATTTGGACAACCAGTATTTATTGTGAAGCCTCAGCCGAGAGGACTTCGTTTTTGCAGAGTAATGTCTGCATTGGTGTTGGAAGAGTTTTTCAACCTCTCCAAGTTTGATGTCATACAGGTACGGAGTTACAGTCGTGTTTAAGATTTTAAAATAAATAGGGATAGGATGATAGGACATGTTTTAAGATACGGCAGTACCGGAGGAACCGTACAGAGCAAAAACTTTAGGGGAACTCAGAGATAGCCAAGTATGGAGGTGCTACTCTGAGCTGAAGTGACTGGCACTGGGGAGGAAGTCGTGGTCGGCCACATGGAAGCAGTGACGAGAATGGTGACGCAAAAAGATTTACACCCTTCATTAGCAGTTTCATTTACGCACTATATCAATCACCAATTTCCTGGCAGAATAATAAATCTGTGTGCCTTTGGCAGGGCATTATTCTTACCAAGAAAACTGTCCAGGAAAATCTCTATAACTAAATGGACAGTTTGGAGTTGGTGGTTGCCTATCTAACGGAATTCCAGGAGCAACAAAAATGTTATTTTTAGCATTTCGTGTAACTATTGAACGGATTCAAAAAATTTAAAATACTGTCACAATCGACTCAAAGGAGGGACGTTGATGAAAAGCAGACACTATTTCAAAAATGCAACAAATCCACAGTTTTGGAGATATGGCAATGAAATTTTGTACCACGCTTTATATGAAAGTAACACATTTACATATAAAATCCTTTGATTATATATATTCAACTTTTTTTTAATGAAATTTGTAATTTTATTTTCAAAAAATAATGTATGTTTCTTTTCCTCAGAAAGTATTCAAGAGACTTCTACAAAAATTTCTCTGTTTCATCTCTTTATATGTTGTAAGCTTCACTCATGAGGTTTTTGGAATATGTCAAATAGGAGAATTTTCATAACTTTTTAATTATAATTCCACAAGTACAATTTTAAATTCATGGAAAATTCCAAGCACTTTGCCCCATATCTCAGCTTGCAATCAGAATTTCAAAATTTTCTCTTGAGACAATGTGTGAAAAATTTCATAATTCTAGCATTCATAGAAACTGAGGAAAAGGTACATAAACGCTAAAAAACAAACTTTTCAGGCAACGCAATTTAAAGTTCAAACTAACTTTTTTCCTTATGTCACTTCTTCAGTAGGCACCACATTTGTACTCTGTGTCATCTTTCCCTTCAAGGCTTCTGTTCCGGTTTCTTGTTGTCTGTCTTCTTCAACTGACATTTCAGCTGCAGAGACGTGCTGTAAATCTATTTTTCTCAGGATGTCTTGAGTAAAATTTCCTATCTTAAAGCCCATTCCTTCTAATACCTTCATCCTCCCGACGTTCCCATCATTAAACACAATAACTGCATCATAGGTTGCAATTCTGACAACTGTAGCAGATACAAATGTGTTCTTAGGGCATCGTTTCCATATGAGTTTATAAGATACGGAACAGCGTCAAAGATGATCTATAAAACCAAAGAGTATGTATCACGGCCTTCTAGATGTCTCCCGCACACGTCTCGTTGAAAGTAATTCACAGAATCGTTGTTCACTGAGCTGGTATTGAAGTGCTGCTTCAAAACGTGGGTGTGGCAGGGAGCCCGCGTCACACTTTTAATTCATTTTCAGGCACTTCGGATGCGATTTCAACATTGAAACTTTGGGAACTTATTGTCCATGAGTTGTACTAACAAATAAAAAATAAATCGGAAATTGACATTTTTGGTCAATTTCATCAACGTCACCCCTTAAGAGGTATTATCTTAAGTTAGAGGTTTAACACAACAAGACAAGTATTACAGTTAGAATCTGCGTATGTGTGTTGAAAGAGAGAACCTCACGGTGTGGAAACTGCCCAGCCTACAGTCCTCCCGTATTTGAGAAAGGGACCACTTAGCGACTCTCAACAGACTTTACACGTAATTGCAAAGCTAACATTTACGGAACTTTTTCTTGTTTACACCCACCACGAATTAATGAAAGAAAAAAAAAACGTTATCCCCTTCTACATTTTCTCTGTTCGTGCAGGCATGACATTTTAATTTATTGGTTTTTTACTACTAACTCCATTTGCAACACATTTTGAAGATAGTATCCACATATATCAATGAAAGTGCGTACCTGCAAAATTATATCATTGTACTACATAGGATTATGACGCCATAAACATTGGCATGCGTAAAAAATTAGATTTAACTTTCTAATTAGTCTAGGGGTGAATAATCCCAAACTAATAAAACCAGCATAAATGTTTCACGTGCTTAATATAAGATGTTTTCACGTGTTAATTCATTTGTAAAATAATCAGATGCTTGAGCTATTTTGTAGATGCGTGTCCAATTCCTAAAAAAATCGGCGACTGGGGGGAAGAGTGGAGGGGGAACTACTCATAAATCAGATTTGAGGTTCTACAACAGCATCTATAGAGTTGTTTTTCACCTAGTCCGTAGAATAAATTTTTAAGGTCGATAATATTTGATGCGAGACATTGAGATGAGAATAACTGTAACACGTCACACCGTTTAAACATTTAGGGTTTATACTAGGAAGCATATGAAATGGTACGATCACATAAAATCACTATTCGGAAAGTAGCGGCAATGAGGTTACCAACAAAGTTAATATAAAGATTGATGATCATTAAGTAGACGAAGTAAGGGAACTGTGCTATTTACGAAGCGACATCGATGACAGACTAAACAAAGAGGACATAAAAAGTGAACTAGCACAGGCGTGGAGGGTTCTCCTGGACAAAATAAGTCTACTAGTATCAAACATAAGCCTTAATTTGAGGAAAAAAATTCTGAGAACGTACGTTTGGAGTGCAGCACTGTCCGGTGAAGTGTAGGAAAACAGGGAGAGAATAGTAGCATATGAAATGTGCTGCTACGGGAGGATGTTGAAAATAACGTGGAGTGATAAGGTAATGAATAAGGATGTTCTCTGTAGAATCGGTGAGGAAAGAAATTTTTGGAAAACATTGAGGATAAGGAGGGAATCCACCTGCATATCAGACCGCGTTGAAACGCCAGCTTTCGGGATACAGGAAAGTTCACTAGGCCTGTAGCGAATCCGCCCGGAGGCTTAACGACGAGGGTCTATACATTCGACAGTATTAATGTGGTTTTTAGGCGGTCTCCCACATCCGACCAGGTGAGTATCGGGCTGGTACCCAAAGCGCACGTCAGTTACACGATTCGGAAACATTTAGAAAACATTCCCGCACTTGCACTACACACAGGCAAGTGGAGTACAGAATGTGTGTCCTGGTGGGAAGTGGTGGCACCAGGGAAAGTATCCACATCCGAAATAACACGCCGACTCCTTGGAGAAACGGGATAAGGCCAGGCAGAAGTAGGAGAAGAAGGCAATCGCCAATAATAAGGGGGAGGATGATAGGACATATGTTAAGACATCAGGAAGTAGCTGTAGGGAGTGAAAACTCAAGGGGAAGGCATAGACTTGAATACGTCATCATCATCATCAACAACAACACCAACAACAACATCCTCGTCGTCGTCATTATCTTCTTCTAAGAACTAGGTTTACCGTCACGTATTCCGGTCTCTCTATCATCCGTCTACCGAGTTCTCTCATTCTAGTCGACCGACGACTCGTCACTTTTTTTGGAAATCTATTTCATATCATTCTGTCAGCATCATTCTCCCAGTAAATTCTATTTTCTGCCTTGCCAATAACTCAAGAGATTTTTAAATATGATCTTGTTTCATTCCTTGTTTTATCCATCTTTTTTACAGCGCCTTACTTATCTCAAGAACTTCATCTCTGCTTCCTGCATATCCGATTTTTTGTTTTTGTTACTGTCCGTGCTTAGGAACTACATACAAGAGCAGATACAGCCATAACTTTATAGAATTTCGTTTGTGTTTCTTTCATTGCTTTTCTTCCCAAAGTACTCCCAGTTGTTCCACAGTTAGCTTGAAATTTATTAACATTATTTTAAATATCTTTGTCACAGTTGAAACTAACATCACAACCTACATAGCTGAAGTGGGATACCCGCTATAAAATTTACCCATTTTTTATTATTTTCGATCTGACTGGATTCTTTTCTTTGAAAGCCGTTGACTTATTGGAAGATACGGTTAAATTGTATTGCGTTTTGGCTCAATACACCTGCTGCTCTTTGTAAACATTGTTCCGTTTCTTGTATAATTATCTGGTCATCAGCACAAACCAACAAATAAGTGAGGGTGTAGGATGCGAGTGCTGCTCTGCGTTCGAGGGACCTGTACAGGGTAAGGCTTCCAATCCAGTCACTCGCTGATCAGTCTGGCGTGGCAGTGTAAGATAGCAAATGTAGAGCCGAAGATTTAAATTTCGCATTTAAGAATTCGTTTACCCAGGAGAATCGTATAAACATACCGTCGCTTGAAAATCGCACAAATTTCCGTGTGCACGGCGTAGAAATAAGCATCCCTGGCGTAGAGAAACAACTGAAAGAATTAAAAGCAAATAACTAGCCAGGTCCGGATGGAATCGCATTTCGGTTTTACAGAGGGTACTCTAAAGCATTTATCGCGAATCTTTCTTCCAGTCCCGAGAGACTAGATAAAAGCGCACGTGGCTCTTGTAAATAAGAAGAGTAAAAAAAACGGAATAGAAAAATTACAGACCGATACCTTAACATCCGTTTCTTTTGTGTAGAATCTTGGAAAATATTCTCAGTTCGAATACAATGAATTTTCTCGAGACTGAGAAGCTGCTATCCGCGAATCAATGGTTTTTAAAAAATGGTTCAAATGGCTCTGAGCACTATGGGACTTAACATCTGTGGTCATCAGTCCCCTAGAACTTCGAACTACTTAAACCTAACTAACCTAAGGACATCACACACATCCATGCCCGAAGCAGGATTCGAACCTGCGATCGTAACAGCAGCGCGGTTCCGGACTGAAGCGCCTAGAACCGTTCGGTCATAGTGGCCGTGCGAGAAACAGCTCACATGATATCCTGCAAACTATAGACGAAGGGCAACAGGTGGATTTCATATTACTAGATATCCGTAAAGCATTTGACACTATGTCACACTGCTGACTGTTGACGAAGGTATTAGCTTAGGGAATGGCTTCCGAGGCATATGAGTGGCTCGAAGACGTCGCAACTAACACACCCCAGTGTGTTGTCCTCGATGTGAAGTGTTCATTAGAGACAATTGTACTGTCAGGAGCGCCCCAGCGAAGTATGATAGGACCGCTGTTGTTGCGCGGGACTAGCGAGCGGTCTGAGGCGCTGCTGTCGTGGACTGTGCGGCTGGTCCCGGAGGAGGTTCGAGTCATCCCTCGGGCATGGGTGTGAGTGTTTGTCCTTAGGATAATTTAGGTTAAGTAGTGTGTAAGCTTAGGGACTGATGACCTTAGCAGTTAAAGTCCCATAAGATTACACATCCCGCTGTTGTTGTCTATATACACAAATCAGTTGGCGGACAGCGTGGCAGCAATCTGCGGTTGTTTGCTAATGCTGCTGTGGTGTGCAAGAGCGTGTCGTCGTTGAGTGCCTATAGGAGGATACAGGATAACTTTGAAAAAATTTCTAGTTGGTGTGACGAATGGCTGCTAGCTGTAAATGTTGACAAATGTAAATGAATGCCGATGAGTACGAAAAACGAACACATGATTTTCTAATACAGTACCGGTATTAGTTTCTAAGATGGCTGTAATTTCGCACCCTACAAGCACTCATCTACAAACTTTGCCGTGATTTACAACCCGAATTAGGTATCATCTGGTAGGTTGTACATCGCATATATGAATATTTGAAGAAGACTGACATTGTCACGTACACCTTGTAAATAATTATTAACACTTATTGCATCTAAGGTGACGAAGTTTCTTTCAAACAGCGTAATGAATGATTGCCTATAGTAGTAGAGGTTGGAACGCCAGTGGAAATGAAACGGCAGGCGTAACTCAAGCCCTGGGTGGAAAAGCCCGCACAGGTGTGTTGGTCCAGCTTCACACAGGAAGTGCCAAGACGGACAGTCTGGGCAGCTGAGCACAATACAGCGGTGGCTGGCCAGTATTATAGCGGGGCCGGAAGGATAACCGGATAATACTTCGGAAACTCTGGAAAGCTTGGACACAGCAGAGAGGAAGCGTTACCTCGGAAATCAAAAAATGGCTCTGAGCACTATGGGACTTAACTTCTGAGGTCATCAGTCCGCTAGAAGTTAGAACTACTTAAACCTAACTAACCTAAGGACATGATACACATCCATGCCCGAGGCAGGATTCGAACCTGCGACCGTAGCGGTCGCGCGGATCCAGACTGAAGCGCCTAGAACTGCTCGGCCACCTCGAAAATATCAGGCTGGGTTATTTCCGAGAATTTTTACTCTGGGAAGGGTACCATTGTATGAGTAGGTATTTCCTCACAAACTTTCCGCACTGGACGACGAAAGACTAAAATATGGTTGGTCGGCGTTACAAGAATCTGTAGATAGGCAGAATATTCCGTGGTTTCGAGAATATGATTCGCCCTCTGAGTTGCAAGGCAGGGCAGCCAAACTTTGCTGGGGAGCCAGCAGTGGAGAGGTCTTTCGTTTTGAGCGCCCATGTTTGACGGTCGCTCAGTATCAGCTTTTGTTGATACAGACGGACCTGCTGTCTTTGCTCTCAGGAGATTTTATAACGGTTAGGCACTGTGCTGTTGCAAACTTATACGATTCTGGACTTCGCCTCTGGGTAGGGAGTCGACGTTGAGTACGTAGCGCTCAGTAATTGGGAGCACTTATTCTGCCTATACTCACGTTGACACGTTATCTGAACTCCGTCTTTGTGGATGGTAGTTCGTGTTTCTCGTCTGTAGAACACAGAGAGGAGAAGATAGTATTAGATTATACTAGTCACAGGACCGCTTACTGCAATTCTGGTGTTTGAAAGAGTTTATTTTGCGGGTGGAGTTCTTCCATTGTCGAATACGTGTACGAGAATCATCAATCCAACGCACCGGACGCAGTACATACGTTGAAATTGCTAATTACTTCGGATTGTTAGAGCTATAAATCTAAACAGCTGTGATCACCTAAATTTCATTTCCACTGAGGTTGCACACCACTGTAGATCATCTTTGAAAGTAGTGTCTTGTAGTGTCTGGTACCTAGACGATGTCAGTCATCTCGCGTTATTTATATCAGATCGCGTAACCATAAAAAGGGGCAGATTTGGGCAATTGATCAATCGTATTAGTTAGGAAATTCATCTGTATCTCTTTATGTCCACTGGACATTGATAAATAAATATTTGTAATAAAAGAGGTTTTAATCTACAATAAATGTTTAAGCAGAAACAGCATTTATCATTTGGTGATTACTAGTTCCCTTAATCATTCATTTATGTTTATGTTGTAATTTATATGTTAAAGAGCAAGAAAAAAATAATATCACCATTAAGAGATCCTAAGATCTGCTTCAGAGGGTAGTCAGACGCACATTCAATTTTCCCCAGCCTGCAGTAGCATCTTGGATGTTGTGTGCTGCTTGACTCAGCCACGTCGATTGAACATCTAGGGTAACGTTACAAAACAATATCAAATGCAACGAGCATGTCAGAACTGTAGTAGGGAAGGCGAAGAATAGTCCACTGCGGTTCATTGGGAGAATTTTGGAAAAGTGTGGTTCATCTGTAAAGGAGAGCGCATTCAGGACGCTAGCGCCACCAGTTCTTGAGTAGTACTCGAATGTTTGGCATCCGCACCAGGTCGCACTAGAAAGAGAAACTGAAGAAATTCAGAAGCGGGCTGCTACATTTGTTATCGGTAGGTTCGAAGAAAAAGTAAGTGTTACGAAGATGCTAGGGCAACAACACTAGAGCCAAAGTGGCGTTCTTTTCGAGGAGTACTATTGACAAAATAGAGACCCAGCTTTTCAGGCTGACTGCAGAACGATTCTACTGCGGTCAACATATATTGCGCGTAAGGACCGAGAAGATGAGATACGAAAAATTGGGGTTCATACAGTGTTCTTGGAGCCACTCCGTAGCAATTCGGTGTCGCATTGTCCTGCTAGAATTGCCCAAGTCCGTCGGAATGCTCAATGGACGTGAATAGATGCAGGTGATCAGACAGGATGCTTACGTACGTGTCACCTGTCAGAGTCTTATCTAGACTATCAGGGTTCTCATAACACTCGAATTGCACGCGCCCCACACCATTACAGAGCATCCGCCAGCTTGAACAGTCCCTGCTGACATGGATTCGTGAGTTTGTCTCCACACCCGTACACCGTCCATCCGCTCGATACAATTTGAAACGAGACTCGTCCGACCAGGCAACATGTTTCCAGTCATCAATAGTCCAATATCGGTGTTAACGGGGCCAGGCGAGGAGTAAAAAAAAAATGGTTCAAATGGCTCTGAGCACTATACGACTTTATATCTGAGGTCATCAGTCCCCTAGACTTAGAACTACTTAAACCTAACTAACCTAAGGACATCACACACATCCATACCGGAGGCAGGATTCGAACCTGCGACCGTAACAGCAGCGCGGTTCCGGACTGAAGGACGCGTAAAGCTTTGTGTAGCGCAGTCATCAAGGGAACACGATGTAAAGGAACTCAATAATTTTTCTTATTGATAAATAGATATTTATTCGATTCTCATACCAAAGATTAATGTCAAAAGTATTTAACACTGATGGACAAAAGAAGCTCTTCGCTCTTCGTTTATTAGTTTTACTATTAGTTACTTTTCGTTGTTGTCCTGTCTTGGTGATATGACGTGATGTGTAATTTTAAAGTCAAATGGTGTTATACAATGAAAGCAATTCACGGTCAATATGATTTTCTGATTTACGGTACGACGGATCCCAGCTCCTGTAACTCTGGGAGATTATTATTTTAATTTTACATGGAGAATTTAGATGGAGGTGATGATATTGGTTCAAATGGCTCTGAGCACTATGGGACTTAACATCTATGGTCATCAGTCCCCTAGAACTTAGAACTACTTAAACCTAACTAACCTAAGGACATCACGCAACACCCAGCCATCACGAGGCAGAGAAAATCCCTGACCTCGCCGGGTGACGATATTCAAGACGGCTCTGTTCAACAATAGAGGTACGTGAATGTGTTCATCTCTTTCCCTTCGTGGTTGCCAGTGTCAATTTCGATGTACTTGCCGCGACATTCAGAACCTGCAGTCTTTCTTTTCATTTAATTTGGAAGTCCCATAATTTTCCTTCTTAGATGAATAAATGCAATTTAATCGCAATTCTTTTTATCTAGACCACGGGGAATAATAGTTCTTAGAAGATACGTGCCTCTATCCTGATCGTACGTTCGCATACAAATGAGTATGTTCCTTTATGGTATTAATTCTTATTTTGAACCACTCACTCGCGTATGTACGTACCCTCTTACATTGTGCAGTCAGTCGGGCGTATTCTATAATAACGTTACTTGTAATATCCAGTGGCTTAGTTTGAACAATTGACCTTTGACTGTGTCGCAACGGCGCTTCACGCGAGATACTTATCATGGGACCACTATAACAACTCTCATTTCAAAATTACGACACCGGCTGACTAAGTTTCCCAGTGGGCCTTCGGTTCTGATGATGTCTCGTTGAATCGTTCGCACGCTGACACTTGTTGGTGGCCCAGCACTGAAATCTGCAGAAATTTGCGAAGGGGTTGCACTCCTGTCACGTTGAACGATTCTCTTCAGTTGTCGTCTTTCCTGTTGTTGCAGGATCTTTTTGCCGCCACAGCGTTGGAATTTAATGTTTTACAGGTTTCCTGATATTCACAGTGCACTCGGGTAAATCCCCACCTCATCGCTACCCCGAAGATACTGTGTCCCATCGCCGACTATAACACCACGTTCAAACGCACTTAAATGTTGATAATTTTCTCAAAAATGATTCAAGTAGCTCTAAGCACTATGGAACTTAACATCTGAGGTCATCAGTCCCCTAGACTTAGAACTACTTAAACCTAAAGAACCTAAGGCATTTGACTGTGTTGATCTAGCCATTTGACTGTGTTGATCTCATAATATTGCTCCAGAAGTTGGACCATTACGGAATAAGGGGAGTAGCTCACAATTGGTTCACGTCTTACTTTAGCAATAGGCAGCAAAGGTCATTATTCTCAATGTTGATAACGGTTGTGATGTGGGATCTGAGTGGGGTACTGTCAAGTGGGGGGTACCCCAGGGATTAGTGTTGGGGCCACTCCTGTTCCTTATTTCTAAAAATGATATGCCCTCTAGTATTATGGGTAACTCTAGAATATATCTATTTGCTGGTAACACTAGCTCGGTTTCAAATAGTGCAGTACATGACATCAGTTCATGGCTTGTAGAAAATAAACTAACGTTAAATCACAGTAAGACTCAGTTTTTACAGTTTCTAACACACAATTCAACAAAACCTGACGTTTTAATCTCACAGAACGGGCATATGATTAGTGAAACTGAACAGTTCAAATTTCTAGGTGTTCAAATAGATAGTACGCTGTCGTGGAAAGCCGACGTTCAGGATCTTGTTCAAAGATTTAATACTGCCTTTTTTACTATTCGAACAGTATCAAAAGTGAGTGATACTTCGACACGTAAATTAATCTACTTTGCTTATTTTCATTCACTTATGTCATATGGTATTATGTTTTGGGGTAACTCTTCCCATTCTAAAAGAATATTTTTGGTTCAGAAACGGGCGGTTCGGGCAATAAGTGGTGTGAGTTCACGAACCTCTTGTCGACCTCTGTTCACGAGTCTGGGTATTTTGACATTGGCCTCTCAATATGTATATTCGTTGTTGTCGTTTCTTGTTATCAATATTAGTTTATTCCCAAGAATAAGCAACTTTCACTCGGTTAATACTCGGCAGAAATCAAACCTCCATTTGGATCGGACTTCCTTAACTCTCGTGCAAAAAGGTGTGAAGTATACTGCTGCATCCATTTTCAATAAGCTGCCACTCGAATTCAATAAACTTAGCAGTAATCCACGAGCTTTCAAATCGAAACTTAAGAGTTTCCTCATGGGTCACTCCTTCCATTCTGTCGAGGAGTTCCTTGAAAAATTAAACTGATTCTTATTGTATTGCTGATAGCGTTTACTTAAACTTATGGACAGACTTTTTATCAGGTTCATGAACATTTATTTTTATGTGTTATTACTTTTATGTTGTAAGTTTATGTACTGACACGTTCCATGACCTTGGAGATTTGTCCTCAATTTGGTCCTACGGAACTTGACGTGTAAATAAATAAATAAGGACATCACACACATGCATGCCCGAGGCAGGATTCGAACCTGCGACCATAGCAGTCGCGGGGTTACGGACTGAAGCGCCTAGAACCGCTCGGTCACAGCGGCCGGCTGTTGATAACCTGCCATAGTAGCGGCAGTAAGCGATCTAACAACTGTTGTCTCATAAAGGCTTTGCCGACCGGAGCGCGGTCTTTCGCTTGTTTACATTTGTCTTGTATTTCAATACGCATGTCTGTACCAGTTACTTTGGCGATTCAGTGTAATTACCAATCACAGACAGATGCCTACGTGAGAACCCATGCCGCCCGTCCCCACTTTTGGCAGATTGCTTAAGTGTTAGCCCGCTGTTACCGCATATGCTACGGCGCTACTTGAAGACCCGTTGGCTGCGAGGTCAAGGTTTGGGCGCGAGGCGAGCCGACTAACGGCCGGCTATTGAGGAGCTGCAGGCGGCACGAGGTGGGCGAGACCCTGGTGCCGCTAGCCGCCCGCCGACGCTCCGCTTGCCAGACGACCACCAGCCTCCAGGTCATGCGGCCACCAGAGAGACAGCCAAGCCTGTCCGCCAACATTGCCCGCTTAAAAAAAGACGTCTACACTACTGGCCATTAAAATTGCTACACCAAGAAGAAATGCAGATGATAGACGGGCATTCATTGGTCAACTATATTACGCTAGAACTGACACGTGATTACATTTTCACTCAGTTTCGGTGCATAGATCCTGACGAATCAGTACCCAGAACAAACATCTCTGGCCTTATAACGGCCTGGGCATTGAATCAAACAGAGATTGGATGGCGTGCACAGGTACAGCTGCCCTTGCAGCTTCAACTCGATACCACAGTTCATGAAGAGTAGTGACTGGCGTATTGTGACGAGCCAGTTGCTCGGCCACCATTGACCAGACGTTTTCAGTTGGTGAGAGATCTGGAGAATGTGCTGGCCAGGGCAGCAGTCGAACATTTTCTGTATCCAGAAAGGCCCGTACAGGACGTGCAACATGCGGTCGTGCATTATCCTGCTGAAATGTAGAGTTTCGCAGGGATCAAGTGAAGGGTAGAGCCACGGGTCGTAACACATCGGAAATGTAACGTCCACTGTTCAAAGTGCCGTCAATGCGAACAAGAGGTGACCGAGACGTGTAACCAATGGCACCCCATACCATCACGCCGGGTGATACGCCAGTATGGCGATGACGAATACACGCTTCTAATGTGTACTCACCGTGATGTCGCCAAACACGGATGCGACCATCGTGATGCTGTAAACAGAACCTGGATTCATCCGAAAAAAAATGACGTTTTGCCATTCGTGCACAAGGGTTCGTCGTTGAGTACACCATTGCAGGCGCTCCTGTCTGTGATGCAGCGTCAAAGGTAACTGCAGCCATGGTCTCCGAGCTGATAGTCCATGCTGCTGCAAACGTCATTGAACTGTTCGTGCACATGGTTGTTGTCTTGCAAACGTCCCCATGAGTTGACTCAGGGATCGAGACGTGGCTACACGATCCGTTACAGCCATGCGCATAAGATGCCTATCATCTCGACTGCTAGTGATACGAGGCCGTTGGGATCCAGCATGGCGTTCCGTATTATCCTCCTGTACCCACCGATTCCATATTCTGCTAACAGTCACTGGATCTCGACCAACGCGAGCAGCAATGTCGCGGTACGATAAACCGCAATCTCGATAGGCTACAATCCGACCTTTATCAAAGTTGGAAACGTGATGGTGCGTATTTCTCCTCCTTACACGAGGCATAACAACAACATTTCACCAGGCAACACCGGTCAACTGCTATAGGTACACGTATTTAAATACAGATACATGTAAACAGGCAGAATACGGCGCTGCGGTCGCGAACGTCTATGTAAGACAACAAGTGTCTGGCGCAGTTTTTAAATCGGTTACTGCTACTACAATTGCAGATAATCGAGATTCAAGTGAGTTTGAACGTGTTGTTGTAGCCGGCACACGAGCCAAGGGACACAGCATCTCGGGGTTGAAGATTTCAATGCTGGGTCAATTAACAAGTTTCAGCGTGGGAACCATTCAACGATACATCATCGGAGCCGAAGGCCAACTCGTGTACCCTTGATGACTGCACGACACGAAGCTTTACGCCTCGCCTGGGCCAGTCAACACCAACATTGGACTACTGATGACTGGAACATTTTCCCTTGTCGGACAAGTCACGACTAAAACTGTATCGGGCGGATGGACGTGTACGAGTGTGGAGACAATTTCATGAATCTATGGACGCTGCATGTCAGCAGAGGACTGTTCAAACTGGTGTAGGCTCTATAATGGTTTGGGGCGTAAGCAGTTGGAGGATATGGGACCCCTGATATGTCTAGATACGTACGTAAGCATTCTGTTTGATCACCTGCATCCATTTATGTCATGCGCATTCCGACGGACTCTGGCAGTTCCAGCAGGACAATGCGGCGCCCCACACGTCCAAGACTGTTACGAAATGACTCCAAGAACACTCTTCTGATTTGAAACATTTCCGCTGGCCACCAAACTGTCCAGACATGAACGTTACTGAGCATATCTGGGACCGCTACGGTCGCAGGTTCGAATCCTGCCTTGGGCATGGATGTCTGTGATGTCCTTAGGTGAGTTAGGTTTAAGCAATTCTAAGTCTCGGGGACTGATGACCTCAGAAGTTAAGTCTCATAGTGGTCAGAGCCATTTGAACCATGTTTTGAGCATATCTGGGATGATTTGAAACGTGCTGTTCAGAAGAGATATCCGCTCCCTCGTTCTCTTACGGATTTATGGTCAGCCCTGCAGGATTCGTGGTATCCATTCCCTCCAGCACTACTACAGACATTAGTCGAGTCCATGCTACGTCGTGTTGCGGCCCTTCTGCCTGTTCGCAGGGGCCCTACACGACATTAGGCAGGTGTACCAATTTTGTTTCGCTCTTCAGTGTAAATACAGTTATTTTATATTTTATTAATCCAAATAATCTGTTCCATTAAAGTATCAGGCCGTTAATCTCATGCCTTTTGCTTTTTGATTTCACGTATTTATTGATGTTACTTAATTACGAGTTCGTAACGTGGCGCAATGTAGTTAGTAAGCTGCATGTCAGATCTAAGCAACGATGAAAGATTGCGAGTGCAGGCTTTCTCGGCGAATTTTATGTATGAAGTCTTCACGGGTTGTGCATGTCAGATCTAAGCAACGATGAAAGATTGCGAGTGCAGGCTTTCTCGGCGAATTTCATGTATGAAGTCTTCACGGGTTGTCAGCCGAGTAGCATCGTCGTCTCGTGGCAACGGCTGCGGGAAGCCGCGGGAAGCGGAGAGCGGTCCAACAGAGATATAGCCCGCCACCGACGATATCCCGACACTTCGCCTGAAGATGATGGAGATGCATTCCATCGAAACGTTGCTACGAGATGACGATGCCACTCGGCTGACAACCCGTGAAGACTTCATAAACGATGGAAGAATTCTCAGTGATTAATCTCAGCTCAATCAGTTACCTGCTTAATGTCACTAGTATATCTCGTTTGTTTGTAATGTAGCACCTGTTAACGACAAGATTATTTTGTTCAGCTGCTCCCTTGTTCACCTGTTAAATTTATTTTCGTCTACGAATAATTTCTGTAATTTGTTATATACTTCATTAGTTAATGCGTCACATATTTTGTCTTAGTTAAATAATCGTAAATAACATTTGCATTGAAATAAATCTAACATTAACAGTTTTCGTCTTTTGTAACAGAGATATCCTGTGGCTGCACTAGTTTAAAATCTTTTATCCTACAAAAATTCGACTCTACCACATATTCCTGTTTGTACCTGATGTAACAACTGAAACCGGTTTGTGGAATAATTAATAAATATTGCAGAATATTACACGAGTGTTGTCTGCATTTCTATTGATAGTTATTATGATTCTTGTGGGAGAAAGTTATTTACATTTCTAAACCCTAAGCCCTTTCATGTGTCATGGTCCAGACTCCCAGTTGCATGGATTCCTGCTGCATAAAAATTAACTTCAAATATTCCACATAATTACTGGCCGTATTTAAAAAAACTGAAATGCCGTCATAATGTACTCGTCAAGACGTGTAATTTCATACGAAAGGCTCAGCACAAAAACAGAAGTATTACATTTAGGAACTGCGTAATTCACCGCCCGTAAATTACTCAGAATGGATTGACTCCGTATTTGACAATGAGGCCGCTTAGTCACTTTCAACGAACTTTACAAATAATTTCCAATCTTTACAAAATCATTACAACGTCTGCAAAATGATGGAAGGGAAAAAATTCATCGTTTGCTCCATTTTCGTTCCGCATGGAGTAAAACTTCAGGATCAGGCACGACGTTTGGAATTTTTATTCCTTCACTACCAAATGTATTCAAAACAAATTTTGCAGTCAGTTTCCACATGCACCACTGACTGCACCTATAAATTAATATCAACATAGTTCTCTGGAAATAACATCATAATCATTGAGATATGTGAAAATATAGTTTTCGCTTAAAACGGAGCGCAAATTACCCAGCACACCCTCATCCAGTCGGTCGTAATAATAGCACTTGGCGACTTCCAGCAGGCTATATATCTAATTTCAAACTTTTTGTAAACTGCTTCTAGATTACAGATTCACAAAATAATGCTTAACGGAGAGTATTTAATACATTAACTCACTTGTAATCAGAAGCTGTTTTACACATGGAAAAAAATGGTAGGGAACTTAGAATTGGGAGTGGTAAGCTGCAGAGAAAAAGAAGCCTTTCAATATTTATGTGCCTCAGTGACATTTGTAACTTGAGAAAATAAAAAGGTGAAAAGAGGAGTTATAATAGCTGCTACAAACTCGCTAATAATGCGACACAAAATGTATCAAAATCTTTAAAGTGCGAGATAAGTTAAAGAGCAAGAGAATCAACGTTAGCAAATTTACAAGATTCCAAACAACAACTCGCAAAAGAGCTGAACACAAATGGTGCCTTATCATAAGGCTATCTGCTTGAGCTTGCGGAGACATCTCTCGGTCGCCTCACATCTACACTGAGGAGCCAAAGAAACTGGTACACCTAATATCGTATAGGTCACCGGCGATCCCGCAGAAGTGCCGCAACACGACGTGGCACGGACTCGACTAATGTCTGAAGTAGTGCTAGAGGGAACTGACACCATGAATCCAGCTGACCTGCCCATAAATCCGTAACAGTACGAAGGGGTGGAGATCTCTTCTGAACAGCACATTGCAAGGCATTCCAGACATGCTCAGTAATGAAACTTCCTGGCAGATTAAAACTAGCCGGCCGAAGTGGCCGAGCGGTTAAAGGCGCTGCAGTCTGGAACCGCAAGACCGCTACGGTCGCAGGTTCGAATCCTGCCTCGGGCATGGATGTTTGTGATGTCCTTAGGTTAGTTAGGTTTAACTAGTTCTAAGTTCTAGGGGACTAATGACCTCAGAAGTTGAGTCCCATAGTGCTCAGAGCCATTTGAGCCATTTTGATTAAAACTATGTACCGGACCGAGACTCGAACTCTAGACCTTTGCCTTTCACGGGCAAGTGTTCTACCAGCTGAGCTACGCAAGCACGACACGCGACACGTTCTCACAGCTTTACTTCTGCTGGTACCTTGTCTCCTACCTTCCAGACTCTCCTGGTAGAGCACTTGCCTGCGAAAGGCAAAGGTCCCGAGTACGAGTTGCGGTCCGGCACACGGTTTTAATCTGCCAGGAAGTTTCATATCAGCGCACACTCCGCTGCAGAGTGAAAATCTCAGTACGCTCAGTAATGTTCATGTTGGGGGAGTTTGGTGGCCAGCGGAAATGTTTAAACTCAGGAGAGTGTTCCTGGAGCCACTCTCTAGCAATTCTGGACGTGTGGCGTGTCGCATTGTCCTGCTGGAATTGCCCAAGTCCGTCAGAATGCACAATGGACGTGAATGGGTGCAGGTGAGCACACAGGAAACTTAAGTACGTGTCACCTGTCAGAGTAGTATCTAGACGAATCAGCGGTCCTATATCACTCCAACTGCACAAGCCCCACGCCATTACAGAGCCTCCAGGAGTTTGAACAGTCCCCTGCTGACATGCAGCGTCTATGGATTCATGAGGTTGTCTCCACACCCGTACACCGTCCATCCGCTCGATGCAATTTCAAACGAGACTCGTCCGACCAGGCAACATGTTTCCAGTCATCTAATGTCGGTGTTCACGCCCAGGCGAGGCGTAAAGCTTTGTGAAATTGAAATTTGTGGTAAGGTCTTTTGGGACCAAACAGCTGAGGTCATGGTTCCCTAGGCCTACACACTGCTTCACACTATTTAATCTAACTTAAACTAACTTACACTATGGACAACACACACACACACATGCCCGAGGGAGGACTCGAACCTCCGATGGTGGGAGCCTCACGGACCGTGACAAGGTGCCCCAGACCGCGGGGATACCCCGCGCGGCAAAGCTTTGTGTCGTGCAGTCATCAAGGGTACACGAATGGGCCTTCGGATCCGAATGCCCAAAGCAATGACGTTCCTTGAATGGTTCGTGTGCTGAAATTGTTGATGACTCAGAATTGAAATCTGCAACAATTTGCGGAAGGATTGCACTTCTGTCGCACTGAACGATTCCCTTCAGTCGTCGTTAGTCCCGTTCTTGCAGGATCATTTTCCAGTCACAGCGATGTCGGAGATTTGGCGTTTTACCGGATTCCTGATATTTACAGTACACTCGTGAAATGGTCGTACGGGAAAATCCCCATTTCATCGCTACATCGGAGATGGCGTCTCCCATCGCTCGTGCGCCGACTATAGCACCACGTTCAAACTCACTTCAATCTTGATAACTGGCACTGTAGCAGCAGTAACCGATCTAATAACTGAAGCAGACACTTGCTGTCGTATACAGGCCTTGCCGACCGCAGCTCCGTACTCCGCCTGTTCACTTATGTCTGTATTTAAACACGCACGCCTACACCTGTTTCTCCCGCGCCCGGGTTCGATTCCCGGCGGCGTCAGGGATTTTCTCTGCCTCGTGATGACTGGGTGTTGTGTGATGTCCTTGGGTTAGTTTGGTTTAAGTAGTTCTAAGTTCTAGGGGACTGATGACCATAGATGTTAAGTCCCATAGTGCTCAGAGCAATTTTTTTTTATGTACCTGTTTCTGTGGCGCTTCAGTGTACTTCCTCTGTATTTAAATGTAGGCGAGAGTTTCTATATTCGCGGTATCGGTATGAAATTAGCGAAATCAGAGAAAATATAAGCCAACAGTTACTTCACTTCACATAACTAAGTACAACCAATAGTGCCTGAATATAATAAGAAACACGATCGGAACGATGAGTACTGACAGTAGATACAGGGAAACAAAGCTTGACATGATAAAACAATAGAAGCAGGAAACAACGTATAAGGAATAAAAGAAACCTGTGCATTAGCTCCGCATAGCGCAAAAAAAGAAGGCGTGGCAGTTAAATGCGAGATCGCCCATAGCGTCACGAAAACCTTCGTAACTCACGGAAAAACTATCGTATTTATATGAAACAAAAACTATTTTCACAGGAAATATCGGGTATTTCAAATGCTCAGAAATCTAAAAACTGAGTTTTTGAGCCCGTTTGTCTTCCGTCTCGCCTTAAGTGGGGGTAGGGCGTCCACCAATCGCGCCATGCGTGTTTGCACAATGCGCTCGGCTCATGGCGTCCGACTTTCCCTTCCTGCTGGGCCAGTGGCGCTGTGAGTCGGCGAAAGTTGCCATCTGCGGAGGTATCACATTTTGCAAAGTAATTTTTTTTGATAGGACAAGACAAATGATAGTAATTGAAATAAAGGAAAAATGGGAAGCGTGAGTAAGGAGGGGTAATACACAACAGGCCAGTTAGAAGTGGCGAAGAAAGGAACTGGCCATTCAGCATTTTTCTCCGTATCATTCATCTTTTTATTCAGAATCTTTTTGTGGTGTCTATACTGCGCAACCAAGTACCATCTAGGACCGGTCATCGGTTGGTAAAGGAACACCCCTTGCAATCAGTGTAAGGATAGTTTAAGGAAACCAATGGCAGCAAAAAATTATAGTTCGCTTATACCGATAAAACCGAGATTTGGCTGCTGAAGGTGGCTATGTGATCAAAAATATTATGAAAATTTTCCGGCTTGAGTTTGCTCGTAGGAGTTACCATTAATCGCTGTGAACAAAGCGATGGTAATTTTATTGTGCAGCAGATTGTTGACCGCCTTTCTCTGTGATACACGAAGCTGTGGTTAGCTCATGATAGACTATGTGATCAAAAGTATCCGGACAACCCCAAAAACATACGGTTTTCATATTAGGTGCATTATGCTGCCACCTGCTGTCAGGTACTCCATATCAGCGACCTCAGTAGTCGTTAGACGTCGTGAGAGAACAGAATGGGGCGCTCCGCGGAACTCATGGACTTCGAGCATGCTCAGGTGATTGGGTGTCACTTGTGTCACACGTTTGTACGTGAGACTTCCACACTCCTAATCATCCCTAGGTCCACTGTTTCCGATGTGATAGTGAAGTGGAGACTTGAAGGGACACGTACAGCACAAAAGCGTACAGACCGACCTCGTCTGTTGACTGACAGAGACCGCCGACAGTTGAACAGGGTCGTAATGTGTAGTGGGCGGACATCCATCCAAACCATCACACAGGAATTCCAAACTGCAACAGGATCCACTGCAAGTACTATGACAGTAAGGCGGGAGGTGAGAAACCTTGTATTTCATAGTCGAGCGGCTGCTCATAAGCCACACATCACGCTTCGCTTGGTGTAAGGAGAGTGAACATTGGACGACTGAACAGTGGAGAAACGTTGTGTGACGAATCACGGTATACTATGTGGCGATCCGATGGCAGGGTGTGGGTATGGCGAATGCCCGGTGAACAACATCTGCCAGCGTGTGTAGTGTCAACAACAAAATTCGGAGGCGGTGGTGTTATGGTGTTGTGCTTTTCATGGACGGGGTTGCACCACTTGTTGTTTTGCGTTGCTCTATCACAGCACAGGGCTACATTGATGTTTTAAGCACCTTCTTGCTTTCCACTGTTGAAAACCAATTCGGGGATGGCGACTGCATCTTTCAACACGATCGAGCACCTGTTCATAACGCACGGCCTGTGACGGAGTGGTTACACGTCAGTACCATCCCTGTAATGGACTGGCCTGCTCAGAGTCTTGACCTGAGTCTTGCAGAACACCATTGGGATGTTTTATGCTACCACCTTCGTGCCAGGCCTCACCACCGACATCGATACCTCTCCTCAGTGCAGCACTCCGTGAAGAATGGGCTGCCATTCCCCAGGAAACCTTCCAGCACCTGATTTAACGTATGCCTGCGAGAGTGGAAGCTGTCATCAAGGCTAAGGGTGGGCCAACACCATATTGAATTCCAACATTACCGATTTAGGGCGCCACGAACATGTAAGTCATTTTCAGGCAGGTGTCCGGATACTTTTTATCACATAGTGTTTGAGTTTAAATTCAGGTCTACAAAAAGTATCGTCTGCCGCAGTTCTGTCATTGGTCACTTAAAGTCAGCTGTCTTTAGAGCATCCCCATTTCTGTCACACCTCGCGGTGGTAGCTTCCAACATTGCTCCGCATTACACATTAACAGTATTTGCTAAGTGTCCTGCAGTGTTCGTGTGCCGACTGTAATCGAGCTGTTCCGGGCAGCGGATGTGGCAACACTGGAGCGCAAGTGACAAACATAAACTGTCAAGTAATTCTAATCAGACTGTAGTTTTAAATCTTTAATCCTGCAAATACTTCACCGTACAACATATCTATCTTTGTACTTGATAATGGCATAACAGCTGAAGACTGGTTTGTGAAATAAATAATAAATACTGTAGAATTCTACACAAGTGTCGTGCGCGTATTGATTCATAATGTACAAAATATTCTACCAATAACTGTAGTCGAATTAAGTCGGGTGATACTGAGGGAATTGGAGTAGGAAATGAGACACTTAAAGTAGTAAAGCAGTTTTGCTATTTGGGGAACAAAATAACTGATGATGGTCGAAGTAGAGAGGATATAAAATGTAGACTGGCAATGGCAAGGAAAGCGTTTCTGAAGAACAGAAATTTGTTAACATCGAGTATTGATTTAACTGTCAGGAAGTCGTTTCTGAAAGTATTTGTATGGAGTGTAGCCATGTATGGAAGTGAAACGTAAACGAGAAATAATTTAGACAAGAAGAGAATAGAAGCTTTTGAAATGTGGTGCTACAGAAGAATGCTGAAGATTAGATGGGTAGATCACACAACTAATGAGGAATTATTGAATAGAATTGGGGAGAAGAGGAGTTTGTGGCACAACTTGACTAGAAGAAGGGATCGGTTGGTAGGACATGTTCTGAGGCATCAAGGGATCACAAATTTAGCGTTGGAGGGCAACCTGGAGGGTAAAAATTGTAGAGGGAGACCAAGAGATGAATACACTAAGGAGATTCAGAAGGATGTAGGTTGCAGTAGGTACTGGGAGCTGAAGAAGCTTGCACAGGATACAGTAGCACGGAGAGCTGTATCAAACCAGTCTCAGGACTGAAGACTACAACAACAACAACCGACGCAACAGTCAATCAGTGCGATTACAGTAACTCTGACAGAATATTGTCCAGGGGCCTTGTTCCGGAAAATTATTTATTTCAAACTGTTTTAGGATCCACGGTCGTCACCAGATGACATCAATAACCTCGTCCGCAGTTCGTGCTTTAGCAGTAGCCAGCATGGTAGCACAGGGTGTTCACTCAGAGGGCTGGCCGAGCTCTGTAATAAAAAGCCTTAGTGAAGTACTTAACGATGAACTTGAAGGGGTGTCATGTGGCGTCCGCCCATATCAAAGAACGAGATATTGATGAAAGAATGAAGGAAAAAGAGGGAAGTCTGCAGTCGCAATCAAAAAAGTGAAAAAAAAATAAAGGTTTTTAGCGTCGCTTCCTCTGGATTGTGTGGTCCTAGGTTCGATTCTCAGTCTGGTCAGGGATTTTGTTCACTCGGGGACTGGGTGTCTTGTGCTCTCCCACTCATTTCGTCTGAATTTCATCGATACGCAAGTCGCCGAAGTAATGTCAAATAGAAAGAATTAAACTAGGTGGCCGGACAACCCCAGATGGGATCTTCCTGGTCAAAAATGCCATACGATCGTTTCACTTTTTTTTCGGTAATGAGATACATTTTTTTCTAGGCTGCGTTTATCAATTAAGGCCCGCCATCAAATATATTTAGTGAGGGCCGTAATGCTCCATTCACTGATACTCAGAGCCCCCACCACACAACGAAACCTGATCGTAGGCACCGTTGCCCATGCAGCACGGTCTAGAAGTGAAGCTGTGTGGAGGTATTGTGTCCTTTTTTGTTTAACATACAGGTGTGATTACTGCCTGAAATTATTATACATCTAATTTCGGAATGGAAAAGTACACTGAAGAGCCACAGAAACTGGTACAGCTGCCTGATATCATATAGGATCTCCGCGAGCACTCAGAGCTGCCGCAACACGACGAGTCGTGGACACGACTAATGTCTGGAGTAGTGCTGAGAGCAACTGACACCATAAATCTTGCAGGACTTTCCGTAAATCCGTAAGAGTACGAGTGGGCAGAGATCTCTTCTGAAAAGCAAGTTACAAGACGTCCCAGATACGCTCAATAACGTTCATGTCTGGGGAGTCTGGTGCCCAGCGGAAGTGTTTAAACTCAGAAGAGTGATCCTGGAGCCACACTGTAGCAATTCTGGACGCGTCTTGTCCTGCTGGAATTGCTCAAGTCGTCGGAATTCACAATGGACATAAATGAATGAAGGTGGACAGGATGCATGTCACATCTCAGAGTCGTACCTAGACGTATCAGGGGTCCCATAACACTCCAACTGCACACGCCCCACACCATTACAGAACCTCCACCAGCTCGAACAGTCCCCTACTGAATGCAGCGTCCATGGATTCATGAGGTTGACTCCATACCTGTAGACGTCCATTCGTTCGATACAACTTGCAACGAGACACCTTTGACCAGGCAACTTGTTTCCAGTCATCAACAGTCCAGTGTCGGTGTTGACGAGTCCAGGCGAGGCATAAAGCTTTGTGTAGTACAGTCATCAAGGGTACACGACTGGGCCTTCGGCTCCGAAAATCCATATCGATTTTGTTTCTTTAAACTGTTCACACGTTGACACTTTTTGATGGCGCATCACTGTAATCTGCAGCAGTTTCCGCTTGTCACGTAGAATGATTCTCTTCAGTTGGTCCCGTTCTTGCAGGATCTTTCTCCGGCCGTGGCAATGTCGAAGATTTGATGTCTTACCGGACTCCTGACATTCGCAGTACACTCGTGAAATCGTCGTACGGGAAAATCGAAACTTCATCGGTATTTTGGAGATGCTGTGTCCCATCGCTCGTGTTGCCGAGCACAGCGCCCTATTCTGGCTGTTTATGTATCTCTGCCTTTGAATATGCATGTCTATACCCCCATACCAGTTTCTTTGGAGCTTCAGTGTAGAATGTATTAGTTTTAGGAAAAGAAAGAAAGAGAAAAGTAGGAATATGTGTTGGAGACAGTTGTCCACTCACCGTCGCAGCTCAGGGAGCTGGTTTCAGAATGTGTCCTCGATCTCGATATCCCTGGACAGAGTATCCCATTGTTAGCTTATTACACGACATCAACCACCTCTCGGATGTCTCGTGTTAATTCATCTCTCGCATAACTAGTGGATTATCTGTGTTTTGTTAGTGTTTTTATACTGTTTTTGTGTTGATTAGTTAGATTACGCGTGTTGGAAATTTTCTACGTTTACGTGGCCTAATTACAGGTTTGACATGGTGGCTGGTACAATAACCTGTCCTACCTAATGTACTGACAGGTTTCTATTATACTTTGTCTGCGTGTTACTATTTGTACATCTAGTGTTCGTTGTTGTACCTGTTGAGTATTATTTTCGTCTCACCGTTGTACATATATTAATTAGCTAGATGTAAGATGTCCAGATTTTTCGGACCTCACATGAGCTTGATCCATAACAGCAGTACGATACAGTATGACATCCTCAGAAAATAATAATTATATTATATCAACAAAAAGCAATTGCAGTAATCTTATGTACCACAAACTAACAAAACAATATCTGCCAATATAGGGACAGGGGCATGCATAAATAAGTTAAAGTGAAACGCATTTTGGAGATGAACCGAGCAGGTGGTTATGGCTGGAAAACGCCACTTCACAAGAGCGCAGAAAGGGATGAGGCCAGGACAGTACGTTGTTCCTTTTAATGTAAATATGGCCGGCACTGAGGGTAAGTGGCTCTATGGCTTTAACAGGGCTAGGCGGCGACACAACAAGAAAAATAAAATGCATCTCTAGTGTGATGGCGATTGGCTGAAGCCACTCTGGGCGACACAGACACGACACTGCGTGGAGATCCCCATTATATAAAAGCATTTTGAGAACTAGAATTTCTAAAGACTCTCTCTGGTCTCGCGGCAGACCACACTAGTCTGTGGAAAATAGCGAGGGTGTTGAGAGCTTTGCTTCTGCGAAGTGCGGATGATATGCTTCACGTATTGTGGTGACATATAGCAAAGAGGTAGTTAATTATTCCTGTGGGAAATTGTGCACATTGTCGCAACCCCTAGCGAGTGTGCAATAGCCATTATTTTGTCTAGGTAAACATTAAAATTCTACGGAATGCAGGAAAATTGAGACTGAGTGAATTCAGTCAAGGCCAGAGTACGGAATTAGCGTTTCAGATCCAGCACAGCAGGGACCACGCCGTTGCAGATCCCGCTTGGTAAAGTACCATCGTGCATTAGGCCCCAGTAAATGTTGAGTTGAGATTTTGCTCACTCCGACTTGCGTACGCTTTGACCATTGAATAGGAAAAGCTAGGATACTAACCTACCCTCACATTGAGTACATGAGAGTTTTTCATTGGTTTAAAAAGTAAAATTATTCTCCACCAACTCAGTGCATTGACCAGCTATACTATCATAGATGTAAATTAGCTAATGAAGATTTTTAATCATTCTTGCCTGTGATAAAAAATTTTCCTATGTAGAGATAACGAATTTAATAATCGCCAGTTCAATATCCAAGAGTTAAATACTTTGTTATTCAGTGTTGGAAGTAACTGAACATGACTGTTGTGTATCACTTGACACCTGAAAGCAAAGTGATAAATTATATGTAAAATGAAAAAGGGAATAGCTGTTTTGTCTTTCTAGAATGAATCCCAACCTTTCACTTTTATTGATTTATGCGTTTTAGTTACGTGACAGCAGCATTTCTAATTGCACGTAATATTAGCTGCACTACAGGGCCAGGTTCATATTTGTCTAGGATGTCTGTTTAACACCCTGGGCTTGAGAACACAGTTCAGATGTTTTGGCATTTGCGTGCTTGCAAGATTACTTCTGTTACAATTTCTCTGTGTTAATGTAGCTATTTACATCTTTTACATGGATCTTGGTAGAAGAATTGGCCACCAACTACCATAATTAATAGATTAACATTATTCTGTTCTACACTCTACAATAGAATTAAAGTATCGCTTTTTCGACACGTCGTAGTTGCCTCACACTGCAAATAATACAATTTGGCTGAAAGGAGACTACAGCTTTCCTCTGTAATGGTACAATAGCTTGGTAGCAGTGTGACGTCACCCATGGCTCGACGGCGCTTGAAACAAAAAGAGAAGCCTACAGCTCAGAAGATCATGTGAGCTGTAAGGCGGGTTAATGATGTGACGTTGGCTCCAAATTTCACCACAGTTTTGCCCAGCACCACTGTGGACAGGTCACACAATGGGAAGACCAGCACCCCTCCTCCCTGACTCTCATTTCAACCCATCATCTAAATCTACATGGATACTCTGTAAATCACACTTAAGTGCCAGGCAGAGGGTTTATCGAACCACATTCACAATAATTCTCTGTTATTCCAATCTCGAACAGCACGCGGAAAAAACAATCAGCTATATCTTACCCTGCGAGCTCTCACTTCCCATATTTTATTATGATGATCGTTTCTTCCAATGCAGGTCGGCGTCAACAAAATACTTTCGCATTCGGAGAAGAAAGTTCGTGAGAAGATATCGCCGCAACGAAAAACGCTTTTTTTTTAAAAAAAAAAAAGTAAGTCCACCCCAAATCCTGTATCATGTCCGTTACACTCTCCCCCCATTTCTCGATAACACAAAACGTGCAGCTCTTCTGTGAACTTTATCGATGTACTCCGCTGATGCCATCTGGTAAGGATCCCACACCGCATAGCTGTACTCCAAAAGAGGACGGACGAGCGCAGTGTAGGCCCTCTCTTTAGTCGATCTGCCAGTAAAACGCAGTATTTAGTTTGCCCTCCCCACATTTTCTGTTTGTTCTTCTCAATTTAAGTTGTTCGTAATTGTAATTTCCAGGTATTTAGCTGAATATACGGCTTTTAGATTTGACCGATTTATCGTGTAAACGAAGTTTAATGGATTCCGCATTTTTTGACGCCCATGCCATGGAGGGCAAAGCTGCGAGGCGCAGCGTCCAAACGGCTCTGTTTTCTAATCACTGGCCGAGGAAAACGTTTCACAGGCACCGCCGCTCAGAATCGAAACGATAAGCCCTGAGGAGTAACATAAAGGGCGTCTATGGAAACACCCCTTTCCTGGGGCGTTCATTCCCTCACACTTCACGGTAAAAAAAGACAGTTTGCAGGGCAGTGAGCAACAATAAGATGTTCTTTACAATTTTTGACACTCCTCTCACACCCTCGGAAATTTCAGCCCTTCTATAAGGACATAGCGGGGCTGCATCCTCATTGAACGCGCTGGCACCCCTTTGGAGCGCAGCGCGACCGTAGTTTTTGCTCTCGTGAACAGGATGGAACCACCAAGGTCCGTTTAAAATCATTCGACGAAATCTGAGCGTAATTCGAAGCACCAAAGAGTACGATAGTTCACGTATACATTCCAACGTCGCAAGCTGAAGATGAAGAAATAGAGAAAGTATATGAGGATGTTGAAAGGGTAATACAGTACGTAAAGGCAGACGAAAATCTAATAGTTATGAGAGACTGAGGAGAAGAAGTAGAAGAAAAGGTTAGAGGAGAATATGGGCTTGGGACAAGGAATGAGAGAAGAGCAAGACTTGCTAAGTTCTGCAGTAAATTTCAGCGCGTAATAGCAAATACGCTGATCAAGAATGACAAGAGGAGAAAGTATACTTATAAAACACCGGCTGATACGATAAGATTTCAGATGCATTACATCATGTTCAGACAGAGATTCCGAAATCGTATACTGGGTTGTGAGGTGTACCCAGGAGCATATATAGACTAAGATGACAATATAGTATCGATGAAGAGTAGGCTGATTCAATGCACAATGGAGTGGGATACAGAAGTACTAAGGAAGGACGAGATGCGCTTGTTTGGTCCCGGCGGAGGTTTGAGTCCTCCTTCGGGCATGGGTGTGTGTGTGTGTTTGTCCTTAGGATAATTTAGGTTACGTAGTGTGTAAGCTTAGGGACTGACGACCTTAGCAGTTAAGTCCCATAAGATTTCACGCCCATTTGAACATTTTTTGCGCTTGTTCTCCAAAGCTATAGATACAGCAATAAGGAATAGCTCAGTAGGCAGTACAGTTTAAGAGGCATGGACATCTCTGAAAAGGGCCATCACAGATACTGGAAAGGAAAACATAGGTACAATGAGCGTAACTGCGAAGAAACCATGGGTAACAGAAGAAATAATTCATTTAATTGACGAAAGGAGGAAGTACAAAAATGTTCCGGAAAACTCAGGAGTACATAAATACAAGTCGCTGAGGAATGAAATAAACAGGAAGTGCAAGGAAACTAAGACGAAATGGCTGCATGAAAAATGTGAAGAAATCGAAAAAGAAATGACTATGGGTAGGACTGACTCAGCATACAGGAAAGCCAAAACAACCTTCAGTGACATTAAAAGCAAGCGTGGTAACATTAAGAATTCAAAGGGTATTCCACTGCTAATTGCAATGGAGAGAGTGGATAGGTGGAGAGAATACAATGGAAGCCACTATGAGGGGGAGGATTTGTATATTGTGATAGAAGAGGAAAGAGGAGTCGATTTAGAAGAGATAGGAGATCCAGTATTAGAATACAAATGTAAGAGACCTTTGGAGGACTTATCAAATAAGGCAGAAGGGATGGATAACATTCCCTCAGAATTTCTAAAATCATTGGGGGAGGTGGCAACAAATCGACTATTCACGTTGGTGTGTAGAATGCATGAGTCTGGAGACATAACATCTGACTTTCGGAAAAATAACATCCACACTATTCCGCAGAATGCAAGAGTTGATAAGTGCGAGGATTGTCGCACAATCCGCTTAACAGCTCATGAATCCAAGCTGCTGACAAGAATAATATACAGAAGAACTGAAACTAAAATGGAGGATGTGCTAGGTGACGATCAGTTTGGCCTTAGGAAGCGTTATCAGAGAGGCAATTCTGACGTTGCGGTTGATAATGGAAGCATCACTAAAGAAAAATCAAGACACGTTCATGGGATTTATCGACCTGGTAAAAGCCTCCGAAAATGGAAAATGGTGCGAGATGATGCTGAAAAAGGTAGGGGTAAGCTATAGGGAGAGGTGGGTCATACACAGTATATAGGAGAGCCAAGAGGTAATAAGCAATGATGGAAATAAAAGAAAGGTTCAGGAGTGGAATTAAAATTAAAGGTGAAAGAATATCGATGATACGATTCGCTGATGACATTGTTATCCTGAGTCAAAGTGAAGAAGATTACATGATCTGCTGAAAGAATGAACAATCTGATGAGAACAGAATATGGATTGAGAGTAAGTCGAAGGAAGACGAAAGTAATGAGTAGCAGAAATGAGAACAGCGAGAAACGTAACATCAGAAATTATGGTCACGAAGTAGATGAAGTTAAGTAATTCACCTACCTAGGCAGCAAAATAAGCCATGACGGATGAGGAAGGAGGACATCAAAAGCTGACTAGCAATGGCATTCCTGGCCAAGAGAAGTCTACTAGTATCAAACATAGGCCTTGATTTGAAGAAGAAATTTCAGAGAACGTGTGGAGCACAGCATTGTATGGTAGTGAAACATGGACTGTGGGAAAACCGGAACACAAGAGAATCGAAGAATTTGTGATGTGTTGCTGCAGACGAATGTTGAAAATTAGATGGAGTGATAAGGTAAGGAATGAGGAGGTTGTGCCCAGATTCGGAGAGGGATGGAACATGTGGAGAGACAGGATGATAGGGCATCTGTTAAGACGTGAGACAATGACTTCCATGGTACTAGAGGGACCTATAGAGGGCAAAATCTGTAGAGGAACACAACATTGGAATACATCTAGCAAATAATTGAGGACGTAGGTTGCAAGTGGTACTCTAAGAGGCTGGCACAGGAGAGGATTTCATGGCGGGCCGCAACAAAGCAGTCAGAAGACTGATGACCCCCTCCGAAAAAAAAAATAAAATAAATAAATAAATAAAAAAATGCTTTTTCTGCCCTCCTGTTTTCCTCGCTCCTGTGATGTGATCACGGGGGAGTGCAAGATTATCAAATGAGTGCTTAAACACAACACTATCGATGCCACACATGCACCTTTGTTGAGAACTTTACAAATCTACCTGTCAGAAACTTCGATGCCAATCCAACCTAGCGGCTTGTTCGCGCCTGAAGGTAGGCAAACGCCACCGCAGTGTGTCGAATGGATTGCCTAAAGCACAGGCGCTAGAGCAGCCGCCAGGTGCTGACGGGGGTGAAATATGGGTAAGAGCGGCTGTGACGATCTTCCCATCCTGTGGCAAGTCCACGTTGGCGCTGAGCGGAATTGTGCTGTTATTCAGTGCCAATGTGACATCATCAACCTACCTTACACGATCGTGTGGGCTGTGGCCCTTTATCTGATGTGTCGATACGTAGCAGCTGTCAGCGTCACCGAGGGTGACGTCGCAGGGCATCACGGTTTTGCAACATTAGAGAGGAAGGCTGTAGGCAGGTTTGATCCAGATTTGAAAAAGAAGCGTCGTAGTGGGAGAGAATGAAAGGGTTTCGAAAAGGAGATCCTTAGATCCTTTAATTTTGTGTTGTTGTTGTGGTCTTCAGTCCTGAGACTGGTTTGATGCAGCTCTCCGTGCTACTCTATCCTGTGCAAGTGTCTTCATCTCGAAGTATCTACTGCAATCTACATCCTTCTGAATCTGTTTAGCGTATTCATCTCTTGGTGTCCCTCCACGCTGCCCTCGGAAACTAAACTGGTGATCCATGGTTGCCTCAGAACATGTCCTACCAACCGATCCCTACGTCTAGTCAATTTGTGCCACAGACTTCTTTTCTCCCCAATCCTATTCAATATCTCCTCATTAGTTATGTGATCTACCCATCTAATCTTCAGCATTCTTCTGTAGCGCCACTTTTCAGAAGCTTCTATTCTCTTCTTGTCTAAACTATTTATCGTCCATGTTTCACTTCCATACATGGCTACACTCCATACAAATACTTTCAGAAACGACTTCCTGATACTTAAATTTATACTCGATGTTAACAAATTTCTCTTCTTCAGAAACGCCGTCCTCGACATTGCCAAACTACATTTTATATCCTCTCTGCTTCGACCATCATCAGTTATTTTGCTCCCCAAATAGCAAAACTCCTTTACTACTTGAAGTGTCTCATTTCCTAATCTAATTCCCTCAGCATCACCCAACTTAATTCGACTACATTCCATTATCCTCGTTTTGCTTTTGTTGACGTTCTTGTTATATCCTCCTTTCAAGACACTGTCCATTCCGTTCAGCTGCTCTTCCAAGTCCTTTGCTGTCTCTGAGAGAATTACAATGTCATCGGCGAACCTCAAAGTTTTTATTTCTTCTCCATGGATTTTAATACCTACTCCGAATTTTTCTTTTGTTTCCTTTACTGCTGCTCAGTATACAGATTGAATAACATCGGCGAGACGCTACAACCCTGTCTCACTCCCTTACCAACCACTTCTTCCCTTTCATGTCCCACGAGTCTTATAACTGCCATCTGGTTTCTGTACAAATTGTAAATAGCCTTTCGCTCCCCGTATTTTACCCCTACCACCTTCAGAATTTGAAAGAGAGTATTCCAGTCAACATTGTCAAAAGCTTTCTCCAAGTCTACAAATGCTAGAAACGTAGGTTTGCCCTTCCTTAATCTTTCTTCTAAGATAAGTCGTAGGGTCAGTATTGCCTCACGTGTTCCAACATTTCTACGGAATCCAAACTGATCTTCCCCGAGGTCGGCTTCTACCAGTTTTTCCATTCGTCCCTAAAGAATTCGCGTTAGTATATTGCAGCCGTGACTTATTAAACTGATAGTTCGGTAATTTTCACATCTGTCAATGGAATTATTACACTCCTGGAAATGGAAAAAAGAACACATTGACACCGGTGTGTCAGACCCACTATACTTGCTCCGGACACTGCGAGAGGGCTGTACAAGCAATGATCACACGCACGGCACAGCGGACACACCAGGAACCGCGGTGCTGGCCGTCGAATGGCGCTAGCTGCGCAGCATTTGTGCACCGCCGCCGTCAGTGTCAGCCAGTTTGCCGTGACATACGGAGCTCCATCGCAGTCTTTAACACTGGTAGCATGCCGCGACAGCGTGGACGTGAACCGTATGTGCAGTTGACGGACTTTGAGCGAGGGCGTATAGTGGGCATGCGGGAGGCCGGGTGGACGTACCGCCGAATTGCTCAACACGTGGGGCGTGAGGTCTCCACAGTACATCGATGTTGTCGCCAGTGGTCGGCGGAAGGTGCACGTGCCCGTCGACCTGGGACCGGACCGCAGCGACGCACGGATGCACGCCAAGACCGTAGGATCCTACGCAGTGCCGTAGGGGACCGCACCGCCACTTCCCAGCAAATTAGGGACACTGTTGCTGCTGGGGTATCGGCGAGGACCATTCGCAACCGTCTCCATGAAGCTGGGCTACGGTCCCGCACACCGTTAGGCCGTCTTCCGCTCACGCCCCAACATCGTGCAGCCCGCCTCGAGTGGTGTCGCGACAGGCGTGAATGGAGGGACGAATGGAGACGTGTCGTCTTCAGCGATGAGAGTCGCTTCTGCCTTGGTGCCAATGATGGTCGTATGCGTGTTTGGCGCCGTGCAGGTGAGCGCCACAATCAGGACTGCATACGACCGAGGCACACAGGGCCAACACCCGGCATCATGGTGTGGGGAGCGATCTCCTACACTGGCCGTACACCACTGGTGATCGTCGAGGGGACACTGAATAGTGCACGGTACATCCAAACCGTCATCGAACCCATCGTTCTACCATTCCTAGACCGGCAAGGGAACTTGCTGTTCCAACAGGACAAGGCACGTCCGCATGTATCCCGTGCCACCCAACGTGCTCTAGAAGGTGTAAGTCAACTACCCTGGCCAGCAAGATCTCCGGATCTGTCCCCCATTGAGCATGTTTGGGACTGGATGAAGCGTCGTCTCACGCGGTCTGCACGTCCAGCACGAACGCTGGTCCAACTGAGGCGCCAGGTGGAAATGGCATGGCAAGCCGTTCCACAGGACTACATCCAGCATCTCTACGATCGTCTCCATGGGAGAATAGCAGCCTGCATTGCTGCGAAAGGTGGATATACACTGTACTAGTGCCGACATTGTGCGTGCTCTGTTGCCTGTGTCTATGTGCCTGTGGTTCTGTCAGTGTGATCATGTGATGTATCTGACCCCAGGAATGTGTCAATAAAGTTTCCCCTTCCTGGGACAATGAATTCACGGTGTTCTTATTTCAATTTCCAGGAGTGTATATTCTTCTTGAAGTCCGAGGGTATTTCGCCTGTCTCATACAGTTTGCTCACCAGATGGTATAGTTTTGTCAGTACTGGCTCTCCCAAGGCTGTCAGTAGTTCTAATGGAATGTTGTCTACTCCCGGGGCCTTGTTTCGACTTAGGTCTTTCAGTGCTCTGTAAAACTCTTCACGGAGTATCATATCTCCCATTTCATCTTCATCTACATCCTCCTCCATTCCCATAATATTGTCCTCAAGTACATCGCCCTTGTATAGACTCTCTATATACTCCTTCCACCTTTCTGCTTTCCCTTCTTTGCTTAGAACTGGGTTTCCACCTGAGCTCTTGATATTCATGCAAGTGGTTCTCTTTTCTCCAAAGGTCTCTTTAATTTTCCTGTAGGCAGTATCTGTCTTACCCATCATGAGATAAGCCTCTACATCCTTACATTTGTCCTCTAGCCATCCCTACTTAGCCATTTTGCACTTCCTGTCGATGTAATTTTTGAGACGTTTGTATACCTTTTTGCCTGCTTCACTTGCTGTATTTTTGTATTTTCTCCTTTCATCAATTAAACTCAGTATCTCTTCTGTTATCCAAGGATTTCTACTAGCCCACGTGTTTTTACCTACTTGACCCTCTGCTGCCTTCACTACTTCATCCCTCAGAGCTACCCATTCGTCTTCTACGGTACTTCTTTCCCCCATTCCTGTCAATTGTTACCTTATGCTGTCGCTGAAACTCTGTACAATCTCTGGTTCTTTCAGTTTATGCAGGTCCCATCTCCTTAAATTCCCACCTTTTTGCAGTTTCTTCAGTTTTAATCTACAGTTCATTACGAATAGATTGTGGTCAGAGTCCACATCTGCCCCTGGAAATGTCCTACAATTTAAAACCTGATTCCTAAATCTCTGTCTTACCATTATATAATCTATCTGATACCTTTTAGTATCTCCAGGATTCTTCCATGTATACAACCTTCTTTTATGATTCTTGAACCAAGTTTTAGCTATGATTAAGTTGTGCTCTGTGCAGAATTCTACCAGGCGGCTACCTCTTTCATTTCTTAGCCCCAATCCATATTCACCTACTACGTTTCCTTCTCTCCCTTTTCCTACTCTCGAATTCCAGTCACCCATGACTATTAAATTTTCGTCTCCCTTCACTACCTGAATAATTTCTTTTACCTCATCATACATTTCATCAATTTTTTCATCATGTGCAGGGCTAGTTGGCAAATAAAATTGTACTACTGTAGTAGGCGTGGGCTTTGTGTCTATCTTGGCCAGAATAATGCGTTCACTATGCTGTTTGTAGTAGCTTACCCGCATTTCTATTTTCCTATTTATTATTAAACCTACTCCTGCATTACCCTATTTGATTTTGTATTGATAACCCTGTAATCACCTGACCAGAAGTCTTGTCCCTCCTGCCACCGAACTTCACTAATTCCCACTATATCCAACTTTAACCTATCCATTTCCCTTTTTAAATTTTCTAACCTACCTGCCCGATAAAGGGACCTGACATTCCACACTCCGATCCGTAGAACGCCAGTTTTCTTTCTCCAGATAACAACGTCCTCTTGAGTAGTCCCCGCCCGGAGATCCGAATGGTGGACTGTTTTACCTCCGGAATATTTATCCAAGAGGACGCCATCATCATTTAATCATACAGTAAAGTTGCATGCCCTCGGGAAAAATGACGGCTTTAGTTTCCGGTTGCTTTCAGCTGTTCGCAGTACCACAACAGCAAGGCCGTTTTGGTTAGTGTTACAAGGCCAAATCAGAGAATCAACCGGACTGTTGTCGCTGCAACTGCTGAAAAGGCTGCTGCCCCTCTTCAGGAACCACACGTTTGTCTGGCCTCTCAACAGATACCCCTCCGTTGTGGTTGCACCTACGGTACGGCTATCTGTATCGTTGAGGCACGCAAGCCTCCTCGCCAACGGCAAGGTCCATGGTTCATGAGGGGGTGTAACACAGTATAATTTGTAAATGTAAAACTGCACGAGCTGCCGCAGTCTCGGCATGGCGCAGTCCTGAGCAGGCACCCGCCGAGCCGGGTCGGGAAGCCGGGTAGCGGGTGGGCCGCGCCGCCTTCTACCTGTTGCGGTGGCGGCGGTGAGGACGCCCGCGGGGGAGGGGGGCCGTCAGCGCGAGCCGGCACGTGCCGGCGTGACGTCACGGCGCGTCACGCGCATAGGAAATCGATGCGCGCAGCGAGCACCGACTGCCGCCTCCCCCTGGCCGGCCGGTGGACGCTCCCGCCCCCACCCCCAGCACGCGGCCCTCCTCTCCCCTCCCGCCGCCGGCCTCCTGCATTGTCTCGGCCGCGCGGCGCCGCTAAACCGAAACTGGGCCAGCGCGTCAAATGCCTCAGCGGCGGCCGAATATTAAGGCCCCCGTAAACGATCAACCATTTTGTCAAACTTAACTATTAGGCTTATATATACTAACAAGGGGAAGGCCTCAGACACGGCCAACCGATTCGGCTCAGATTTGGCAGGTCGCTTGTGTACAACCTAAAACGAAGGAATCTAAGATAATTTGGGTCAACACACCCGCGTTTTTGAGAAAATCACCCCTAAAGGTTATGACGAGCGATCGACTCAAAATTGGCGGGATCGATAGATAATTGTAAATAGAGCATTCTTCATCATCAGGTATGGGGTCCGAAAACGCATGCTTTTCCAAAAATCGAGGTAAGAAACTTTTTACAACTGCCGCTTCTGTACCCACATGGTCAACGCTTTTCGCCGACAGCACCGATAGCGCAACGGCCAAGGTAACTGGCTGCGAATCTCGAAGAAACGTAGTGGATGTTATTCTTTTGGTTGGTATTTTTTCCATATCTCAATTGATAGGGATAGGACGGTTAATAAGGTAAGTAAATCAACAAGGAATGGTAATAATAAGGTGAGCAAATAAATTTCTCAAACCTCTTGGGATAGTAAACAACTGAAATGTTAGTCCAGGTCACTTTACAGTGGCTCTTCCAGTCACTGTTACGTGTCCTCACGTTTCTTCGAACATCTAGATGGACGGTACTTGTCATGTAAACATTCCAAACAAATATACTCACGGCACCAAGAGCATCTAATGAGTGCAATCTTTCCACAGCCACACTGTTCCTTCCCTATGATATGACGAAGAGGCAACCGGGACAACATAACTCTCCCCGCGTGCATTCTATCCCGTGCCTCGCTGTAAACAAGCGTCGCACGGTTGGCTATCTGTGATCCCTCGTGTGAAAGTCGCAGCACTTTTGCTCGAAGTTGTTTTCATGTGACAAGGCTTAAAAGTTTGATACTTTACTAACTCACGGCGTTTGGGAAATTAGTTTGCCTACCTTATTATTATCATTCCTTATTGATTTACTTATCTTTTAACCCTCCTATTCCTATCAATTGAGATATGGAAAAATACAAACGAAAACAATAACATCCACTAGCTTTCTTCAGGATTCGAACCCGGGTTTTCCGATTCGCAGCCAGTTACCTTGGCCGCTGCGCTATCGTCACTGGCGACGACAGGCGTTGACCATGTGGTTACAGAAGCGGCAGTTGTAAAAGTTTCTTACCTCGATTTCTGGAAAAGTATGCGTTTTCGGACCCCATACCTGATGATGAAAAATGCTCTATTTACAATTATCTATCGATCCCGCCAATTTTGAGTCGATCGCTCGTCATAACCTTTAGGAGTGATTTTCTCAAAAAACGTGGGGGTGTTGACCAAAAATATCTTAGATTCCTTCGTTTTAGGTTGTACACAAGCGACCCAAATCTGAGCCGAATCGGTTGGCCGTCTCTGAGGCCTTCCCCTTGTAAGATGGTATCTGTTCTTTCGGAAATGTCCATAAGAACAGATACCATCTTAGCATATATATAGTTAAGGCTCACCGGCCACTTGGCCATCTTCTCCTTCTGTGCGAATGCTCAAACAGTGCCCGAACTCTTACGGGAATCGGCAACGCGCCGCTAGTAATGAGTATAATGGGCGGGGGCACTACGAATGTAGTGCGGGACAATACGTTGAGAATGTGGGTTTCGCGGGAGGCGTGCCAGAGATAAATCCCTGCAGTCGCACTATCCTCTGTGTCCTCGGTGGCTCTGATGGATAGAGCGTCTGTCATGTAAGCAGGAGATCCCGCGTTCGAGTTCCGGTCGGGGCACACATTTTCATCTGTCCCCGTTCACGTATGTCAACGCCTGTAAGCAGCTAAGGGTGTTCATTAAATTGTAATTTAACTATGCTTGCCAAATATCTGACCGTGTGCAGTGCAGCTTGACGTATTAGTCAAGCATACATCGTATTTCACACACTTGGAGGAATTTTGATCGGCAGAATGTTTGACAAGATGCAGGGCGTTGTTTGTATTGACGATTCGTCGCATATGTTTAGAGAAAAGTTATTTTATTACGATTTATCTCACTTTATCGTGAGTTTCCACAGCTACTAAAATTACGACCAAGTATAAATCAAAACAGTACTGACAATAACCAAAATGACAGAGGTAGCACATCATTCTCAGCCATATATGAAGCATCAAGATGTTACGCTACTGGCCATTAAAATTGCTACACCACGAAGATGACGTGCTACAGACGCGAAATTAAACCGACAGGGAGAAGATGCTGTGATATGCAAATGATTAGCTTTTCAGAGCTATCACACAAGGTTGGCGCCGGTGGCGACACCTACAACGTGCTGCCATGAGGAAAATTTCCAACCGATTTCTCATACACAAACAGCACTTGACCGATGTTGCCTGGTGAAACGTTGTTGTGATGCCTCGCGTAAGGAGGAGAAATGCGTACCATTACGTTTCCGACTTTGATAAAGGTCCGATTGTAGCCTATCGCGATTGCGGTTTATCGTATCGCGACATTGCTGCTCGCGTTGGTCGAGATCCAATGACTGTTAGCAGAATATGGAATCGGTGGGTTCAGGAGGGCAATACGGAACGCCGTGCTGGATCCCAACGGCCTCGTGTCACTAGCAGTCGAGATGACAGGCATCTTATCCGCATGGCTGTAACGGATCGTGCAGCCACGTCTCGATCCCTGAGTCAACAGATGGGGACGTTTGCAAGACAACAACCATCTGTACGAACAGTTCGACGACGTTTGCAGCTGCATGGACTATCAGCTCGGAGACCGTTTCTGCGGTTACCCTTGACGCTGCATCTCAAACAGCAGCGCCTGCGATGGTATTATACTCGACGACGAACCTGGGTGCACGAATGGCAAAACTTCATTTTTTCGGATTAATCCAGGTTCTGTCTGCAGCATCATGATGGTCGCATCCGTGTTTGGCGACATCGCGGTGAACGCACATTCGAAGCGCGTATTCGTCATCGCCATACTGGCGTACCACCCGGCGTGATGGTATGGGGTGCCATCGGTTACACGTGTCGGTCACCTCTTGTTCGCATTGACGGCACTTTGAGCAGTGGACGTTACATTTCAGATGTGTTACGACCCGTGGCTCTACCCCTCATTCGATCCCTGAGAAACCCTACATTTCAGCACTACCGCATGTTGCAGGTCCTGTACGGGCCTTTCTGGATACAGAAAATGTTCGATTGAGGCCCTGGCCAGCACATTCTCCAGATCTCTCACCAATTGAAAACGTCTGCCCAATGGTGGCCGAGCAACTGGGTCGTCACAATACGCCAGTCACTACTCTCGATGAGCTGTGGTATCGTGTTGAAGCTACATGGGCAGCTGTCCTGTACACGGCATCCAAGCTCTGTTTGACTCAATGCCCAGTCGTATCAAGGCCATTATTACGGCCAGAGGTGGTTGTTCTGGGAACTGATTTCTCAGGATGTATGCACCCAAATTGCGTGAATATGTACTCACATGTCAGTTCTAGTATAATATATTTGTCCAATGAATACCATCATCTGCATTTCTTCTTGGTGCAGCAATTTTAAATTTAGAGGTAGCACATCATTCTCAGCGCCTGGAGCCGCTCGGTCGCAACGGCCGGCGAAACATTTCTATTAACAAGTTCGAGTCCAATATTTCTCATTTTAAACCATACCCTGGACCAGCGTCTTCTTTCCTTCTTCTTTAAACACAGTGCCAGAGGCAGAAATGCTTTATCTGCATCTGTAGCCGTTCCCACTAGCGCCAAAACACAGCATACATGAAAAGTGTCTGCCTCAAACGTAAGGTTTAATTGACAAACATTCTTAGTACGTGTATGGGCTTGTTTGACACATCCGTGTCTAGACAAGAGCTTACGCGACAGACAAGTTTGCTCTTTAAGGAGGGGCTGTATAAGTTCTTGAAAGTTTCATTGTCCATGCGACGAAAGATGGTGTTATCATCAAGTTCTGAGATTAATTTTTACTTTAGAATATTTTCATGGATAAATCTCTCATTTTAAGCAATTCCCTGGACCAGAGTCTTGTTTTCTCCTCCTTTTTTAAACACAGTGCCAAACTTAATGCGAGGTTCGCTTTTTCCGCATTCGTGTCCGTACTCATTACGCTCAAAATATACACGAACACGAATAGCGTGTGCTTCAAAGTGAGGTAAAACTTACAAAAACCTTATTTGAACGTGTACGGCCTTGCTTGGCAAATCCGTGGCTAGATAAAAGCGACTTTGTCCGCATGTCTGATTGTTTATGGCGTCCTTCAGTTAGCCTGTCCCGTCAAACAGGTTAGTATTTAGGGTCTATACGGGATCAGTTTGCAAACCAACGCCGAACTGCAGGAAGTGCAGATATGCCTCGTCCGTGAAATGTTGTAGAGTAGTGCGCAAATTAACTGGGACAAGATCATATTTTACAAGTAATTGAAGTTGGTTAGCTGTACGCAATTTTATACGCCCATTTGTTGGACGTTCGGTGGGATGTTGTTGCCTTGACTATGAACAACAATTGTAGGCCCCTCGTAGCTCTGTTGAGTGCCCGTATGTGTAGCAACACCATGTGTTATTTCTATGTTGTCGACAGGAAAACATTGTGTTAAAATATACATTTTACTTAAGAAGCGGGCAAACATAATTGCTCTTCGTGAACTCACTTCTATGATTGTAAGAGATATTGCCTGTGTTGTCAGTGTGACGAAGTATAGCGTTTCAACATTTATTAGGGCATATCGTGATGCTGCATTATTGTCTCTGAAGAGAAAAATTAGACGTGGACGAAAAGAAAAAAAAAAACACCCTCACAACTGACGTAACTGCACTTAGTAGAATCCATCCACACAAGACAACTAAGAACCTTCAGACTGATTTATTGGCAACTGGTGTTGAAATTGACTCTTCAGTAGGAAGGTGTATGATTCTTGATTCTGGTCAAAAGGTACGAAAGGCGATAAAGGAGCACCTGTTAAAACGCGCCATGAAGAAAAGCGGTTTATGAGGCCCAAAATACATAAATCTTGAACGTCCAGTGACTGGAAACGTGTAATTTTTAGTGAGGTGTCACATTTTATTGTTCAAGAATACAGGTCAAGGGTTGCCAAGCGAAGCACCTGGCAGATTGTGAGAGCTGAGCATCTTGTCCAAGATGCTACTCCATGCTGGTGTAAAATGAATGTGCCCAACGGAAAATCATAAACGCTAAAATAATGATTTGGCCCTGTCTGAGTACCCTCTGAAGCAGATCAAAAAATGGTTCAAATGGCTCTAAGCACTATGGGACTTAACATCTGAGGTCGTCAGTCCCGTAAACATGTTGTTGTTGTGGTCTTCAGTCCTGAGACTGGTTTGATGCAGCTGTTCATGCTACTCTATCCTGTGCAAGCTTCTTCATCTCCCAGTACCTACTGCAACCTACATCCTTTTGAATCTGCTTAGTGTATTCATCTCTTGGTCTCCCTCTACGATTTTTACTCTCTACGCTGCCCTCAAATACTAAATTGGTGATCCCTTGATGCCTCAGAACATGTCCTACCAACCGATCCCTTCTTCTGGTCAAGTTGTGCCACAAACTTCTCCCCAATCCTATTCAATACTTCCTCATTAGTTATGTGATCTACCCATCTAATCTTCAGCATTCTTCTGTAGCACCACATTTCGAAAGCTTCTATTCTATTCTTGTCCAAACTATTTATCGTCCATGTTTCACTTCCATACATGGCCACACTCCATACAAATACTTTCAGAAATGACTTCCTGACACTTAAATCAATACTCGATGTTAACAAATTTCTGTTCTTCAGAAACGCTTTCCTTGCCATTGCCAGTCTACTTTTTATATCCTCTCTACTTCGACCATCATCAGTTATTTTGCTCCCCAAATAGCAAAACTCCTTTACTACTTTAAGTGTCTCATTTCCTAATCTAATTCCCTCAGCATCACCCGACTTAGTTCGGCTACATTCCATTATCTTCGTTTTGCTTTTGTTGATGTTCATCTTATATCCTCCTTTCAGGACACTGTCCATTCCATTGAACTGTTCTTCCAAGTCCTTTGCTGTCTCTGACAGAATTACAATGTCATCGGCGAACCTCAAAGTTTTTATTTCTTCTCCATGGATTTTAATACCTACTCCGAATTTTTCTTTTGTTTCCTTTACTGCTTGCTCAATATACAGATTGAATAACATTTGGGAGAGGCTACAACCCTGTCTTACTCCCTTCCCAATCACTGCTTCCCTTTCATGCCCCTCGACTCTTATAACTGCCATCTGGTTTCTGTACAAATTGTAAATAGCCCTTCGCTCCCTGTATTTTACCCTTGCCACCTTTAGAATTTGAAAGAGAGTATTCCAGTCAAACATAGAACTGCTTAAACCTAACTAACCTAAGAACATCACACACATCCATGCTCGAGGCAAGATTCGAACCTGCCCCCTTTCATGACCACGCGATCTGACATAAATAACGTGAAATGGCTGACATTATCTACGTACCAAATACTAGAAGACACTACTTTCAAAGGTGATCTACGGTGGTGTGGAACCTCAGTGGAAATAAACTAACGTGATCACAGCTGTTTAGCTTTATAGCCCTAATAAGCCGAAGCAATTTGCGATACCACCGTATATACTGCGTCTGGTGCGTCGGCGGGCTGTTTCTCGAACACGTCTGCGCCGATGGAAGAACTCCAGCCACAAAATAAAACTCTTTCAAACACCAGGACGGCAGAAGGCGGTCCTCTGACTACTGTACTCTTGACTTCTCCTCTCTGTGTTCTACAGACGAGAAACGCGAATTCCCAGCCACAAGTATGGAGTTCATATAACGTCTCAACGTAACTATAGGCAGAAGAAGTGCTCTCAATCACTGAACACTGCGTACTCAACGACGACTTCCAACCCGAAATCCAGAATCGTATAGATGGGTGGGTTGCGCAGGAAGTGTCGCCGTTTCTTTCGGAAAGCTGGTCGCAGGTGATCCTCGAAAAACGAAGAGTAATACTGTGCATTGACGATCTGCCGTGGAGGAACGTAATGCGTTAGGATAACACCATCACAGTCGTACACGAGAATCACCATACTTTAGACCGCTCCATTCGTACCATCGACAGAACAGGCTCTGCTAACGGTATACTACGCCTTCCACATCGCTTCTACACAACGCTGGTGACTACTTTGAAGGTCAGTAACTGGTGCAAACATGTAACTCTTTTGCATCGGCTGTGAATAAATAGTTGCCACAATAGTTCTAACCCTCGTAAATGGCTCCCACTGCAGTGTCTTTCTGAAGGAAGGAGGCTATCCTCCTCGTTAGTTCGGAGGTCAAACTGTCCAGCTTCTATGCTAAGGACTCATATTCGCTTTTTGCTACCTCGTGGCACTCATCGATGCATCTGTAACTTCATTTAATGTGATGAGGGAATGAAATGTCAATAAAGACTGTAGACGTTATTAACCGCTAATTGTTAAAGTTCAGGGAACACCGTTGGTTTACATAGAAGGCCACTATCAGACGTTTAAAAATAACAAATGTTTACAAATAATTTTTGAATCAATCAGGAAGCAGGAAAATGTTGGATGAATGGGAATCTTCCCTACTCATTTTGGCTGTGAATCAATTTACTGCAAAGAAACCACGAGGCCAGTCCACATCAGTTTAAAACTGCAAGTTCCACACTATAAATAATCGTGGCTCGATTCGAATAGGAACCATACATTTCAAACATGGCTCGCTAGGCTTGCAAATTGCTGCAATATTGCCGGCCGGAGTGGCCATGCGGTTCTAGGCGCTACAGTCTGGAGCCGAGCGACCGCTACGGTCGCAGGTTCGAATCCTGCCTCGGGCATGGATGTGTGTGATGTCCTTAGGTTAGTTAGGTTTAATTAGTTCTAAGTTCTAGGCGACTGATGACCTCAGAAGTTGAGTCGCATAGTGCTCAGAGCCATTTTTTTTTGCTGCAATATTGCCTGGTTTAAGCCGCGCGTCTGCGGAGAAAATACGACTACAGTTCTCTTCTTATTATGACTGACACAAACCCTCGCTGCAGTTACACATCGCTGTATTTCCTTATCGAAGCACAGAACAGAACCATCAAGAATGAACAAGGCAAGCAGGCCACGCTTTCTCTACAGCCTACCTGCAGTTTCATAGGCTGAGCCCCTTCACCTCAAAGATCTACCTTATGATAAACCAGTGTAGCACAACAGTGGTGGCTTCAGAGATAATCAGTTGGCGGGTGCAGATAATGCGATCCATTGCATGAGTGATCGACCGCTTGGTAGATCGCGTCTGCGTGGGCAAATGGCAGCGATCGATCGCTGATCTCTGACTGCATGGAGGCAGTCCGGTGGTTCGCACTTGTGATTCGCCAGCACAACATGATTGCCTGGCTGGTTAGCAGCGATGTGTGGCAATATGGCTACGACTCGTTTGCCTAGTTGTTAAGCTTTGTTGTACAGTTCTGTCTCGTTTCCATTCACCCAAGTTGAGAAGGAAATTTACGTCAGTGTTTACAATTATTCAGGGACCACAAACCGCTATGAGAAGAAAAGTCAAAGACAGGGTTGCCATTATCATTAAGAAATAGCAAAAACTACACTATCCGATTTTGCAATAATTATCATTTTGAAGCTGGTGTTGTAGAAATAGAATACCGATATGTAGATGACATCATTTGCTTGATTGACAAAACAGATACCCCAATAAAACAGTTACACAGTGACATAAATACAGTTCACAGAAGAGGAAATGAAGCTTCATTTCTTAGACATTACCATACACAGAGTCAACAACAAACATAATTTTGGAATTCTCATGAAACCTGCAGCCACAAGAACAACCATTCAAATCAACTCCAACCACCCTCAAGCACACGAACTCTCAAGTTTTAGACACATGCTACATAGGCTCAACAGAACTACACTGGGCAGACTCAGCTACACACAGGAACTAAATACAATACTCCAAATAGCCGGAGAGAATGGGTACAACACACAAATGATAAACAAAGTGAACAACAAAATTAAAAAACATATTCAAATTAAAAGAGAACAAACCATAAAAAAATCACCAGCCACAACAGAGAACCAAGAACACAAGCTCTACACAAACACAGGATACCAGGAACATCTTACAATGAGTACAACATGGCTCACACTAACATACAGTAACAAAAACGTACACAGGGTGGGAAACATACTGAAGAAACTAGGGCTACAAATGTCATTCCACACAAATAGCACAGTACAGAAGAATCTAAGATCTAAGAACACCTCTGCAGACAAATTCTCCTAAGCTAGAATATATCAGTTAACCTGCAATGCATGCCAGTCTGTCTTCTAGGCCAAACATGCAGAAATTTCAAAACGAGGTACTCCGAACACCTCAGAGCCCTAAGAAGTGACAGTACACACTCCACTTTTGCAGATCATCTAATAAAAGAAAACCACCACCCAAAAAGATGGAGACTGATCTTAAGATCCTCAGAGAAAGCAATAGCCTAAAAAAAAGGACAATAGAGCAGAACTACCACAAACAAAAAACAATAATACAGGGAAAGACAGTCCTGAATGAAAATACAACACTGTGCAACAAAACACTGTTTGGAACACTCAATGAACTATACAAAGGAGATTCCCCACCTGGTTCCCTTCCCACCCCCTCTTTTCATCTCTCTCTCTCTCTCTCTCTCTCTCTCTCTCTGTCACACACACACACACACACACACACACACACACACACACACACACACACATTCAAAATCAGCGCCATAACAAACACAAGGCCAACGATGAACAAGTGAGCAACGACAATAACGTAGCACCTCTCACTGAGTGTGTTGTCAGAAGTGTCTGCTCAGATCACGTTTCGCCGCATTTTGTGTAACTTCATGTGAGGTGAAGCTGTGAGCGGAAATCTGTGAAGAACTGTGTGAAAACAGTGCACTAAATAGCAGCTGATTGAGACAACAACCAGGGACACGAAACAAGACTGAAAAGGTAAGTACAGAAACGTACATAACATGTACCCTCGAAACAGCTCTCCACAAATACGCAACAATTTTCTTCATGGCTAGTTGCAAATGACATGCTGTCAAAAAACGACGAAAACGAGAACTAAAATCAATGTATAATAATACAGTTCAGTTAGCGATGTAATTTAAGGTTAGTGTCTATAACAAAACGAAGCAAATTACAAATATTGTTTTTCTTAGGCCTACAGGAGTTAAATTATTACAAATGTGATATTGTAGTTTACAGAAATAAAAATTTGACCCACAGAAGATGACACATTGATGTCGGAACATGTCTGGGTAAATATAAAATTGAACTAATTGTGTTTGCATAAGGCTGATTTCCAAAACAACCCAGTTTTTAAATCGCAAACACGTAAGAACGAAAACAGGAGCTTCAAACCTTGGTAAAATGAGAAATAGCATTGTTGGGAAGTTCACAGTAATAGTCACGATAAACTGGATTTCATCTGACAATTTCGAGTTATTTATGAAACAATTACATTGTTAAAGTTTTTAATTGTAGAATGACGTACCGGAGTAATAAGTGGGTATTTTAATTTAAATGTTCAGAGGAAATCTATTATAGACCTACAGAGGTGTTATTAATGGTGAACTGAGTCGTATTGTTGACATTGCGTGATACGTGTAAACCACAATTAATGCAACTGTGTGGAATATATAGCAGTGACAGTGGTACAAAACAGAAAAAAAGAACATTTCAACCGGTATTTTTACTGCGTCAGTGTCTAGGAGCAGAAAAATTGCATTCAGATACGTCATAATTGGTCCAGGCTTTTCCACGAATTAATTGAAATACTTTTCTTGAAGTTCCACTCCTTTTTTATTACGATCTAACACCTTTCGTATCCCTCCGCTGCAACATAGCAAGTATTCAAGCGATGCGATACATCCCAGGAGATTTACACGAATCGTGTAATCAGATACTACGGGTTCTTTCTTTTGTTTGAAGGCATTACTTTTCATTTATCCACATTTAAGAAGAACTTTAATATTGCACGCCAAGCATCTACATCTATATGGATACTCTGCAAATCACATTTAAGTGCCTGGCAGAGGGTTCATCGAACCACCTTCACAATTCTCTATTACTCCAATCTCGTTTAGCGCGCGGAAAGAACGAACACATATATCTTTCCGTACGAGAATTTATTTCCCTTGTTTTATCGTGGTGATCGTTCCTCGCTATGTAGGTCGGTGTCAACAAAGTATTTTCGCATTCGGAGGAGAAAGTTGGTGATTGGAATTTCGTGAGAAGATTCCGTCGTAACGAAAAACGCCTTTCTTTTAACGATTTCCAGCCCAAATACTGTATCATTTCTGTGACACTCTCTCCAATATTTCGTGATAATACAAAACGTGCTACCCTTCTTAGCAATTTTTCGATGTATTCCGTCAGTCCTATCTCGTAAGGATCCCACACCGCGCAGCAGTATTCTACAAGAGGACAGACAAGCGTAGTGTGGGCAGTCTCCTCAGTAAGTCTGTTACATTTTCTAAGTGTCCTGCCAATAAAACAGAGCCTTTGGTTAGCCTTCCCCACAACATTTTCTATGTGTTCCTTCCAATTTAAGTTGCTCGTAATTGTAATACCAAGGTATTTAGTTGAATTTACGGCTTTTAGATTGGACTGATTTATCGTGTAACCGAAGTTTAACGAGTTCCTTTTAGCACTCATGTGGATGACCTCACACTTTTCGTTATTCAGGGTCAACTGCCACTTTTCGCACCATTCAGATATTTTTTCTTAAGCACTTATTCGCTTAAGCACTTATTTGTTATTTCAGCAAACTCTGTGAGACTTAGAATTTCTTCTCAATGTGCAGCCGAGCATTCTTCAGTGGGTTCTGCGACAAGATTTCAACTGTTATTGGTAACCGACCCACTTACCAATGTACGGTGGCATCTCGGCGACATACATGCTATTTTATTTATCGTATGGCTATACATATACAAAGATTACGAAACTACTACACGTCGACATTTAAGCAGAGCTCTCCAACACAACATAACGCAAATGACAACAGCTATATACGGATATCAAGGTCTTTTATGTATTTTATAACATCACTCGTCGCTGTTGAGGAAATCTTCGAAAGAATCCTTGTAGGCACGTGCGGAGCAACTGCAGAACATGGGCAACTGTCTGTCGTTCCACACCACAGTCACAGGATGGTGACGGGGATTTGTCCCCACTTGTACAGAGTGCCTGCACATCGTCCGTGGCCCGTTCGGATGCCGTTCAAGGTATTCCGAATTGCCCGAAGCTGGTCCAATCCAGGGGGATTCTTCTGAATGCAAGACAGCTTCAGGCTTAGCGGCGAACAGTTTTGTTGCCACGAGCGTTTCCATTCATCGATGGTATTGAATTCAGTTTCCATGAGCCTTGGTTGTAATGAGAGTGGTATGTCTTGATCTTGGACTTTTTCGCTCCGCAGGGAATACAACGTCCATTATTGGAAGGTCGGTGTTATTAGCAATCTTCTGGTATTCACGCAGTAACCTGCTTTTCCGTCTGAAAGGAGGTCGAATGTGGCTCGAGATAGCTAGCAAGCATGTAGGAGTAGGTCGTATTGACCCACTAACAATGCGTATGGCCTCATCTACATCTACATGGCTACTCTGCAATTAACACTGAAGTGCCTGGCAAAGGGTTCATCGAACGATTTTCATACTACTCCTCTACCATTCCACTCTCGAATGGCGAATGGGAAAAAGGAACAACTAAATCTTTCCATTCGAGCTCTGATTTCTCTTATTATACAGGGTTATTACAAATGATTGAAGCGATTTTACAGCTCTACAATAACTTTATTATTTGAGATATTTTCACAATGCTTTGTACACACATACAAAAACTCAAAAAGTTTTTTTAGGCATTCACAAATGTTCGATATGTGCCCCTTTAGTGATTCGGCAGACATCAAGCCGATAATCCAGTTCCTCTCACACTCGGCGCAGCACGTCCCCATCAATGAGTTCGAAAGCATCGTTGATGCGAGCTCGCAGTTCTGGCACGTTTCGTGGTAGAGGAGGTTTAAACACTGAATCTTTCACGTAACTCCACATAAAGAAATCGCATGGGGTTAAGTCGGGAGAGCGTGGAGGCCATGACATGAATTGCTGATCATGATCTCCACCACGACCGATCCATCGGTTTTCCAATCTCCTGTTTAAGAAATGCCGAACATCATGATGGAAGTGCGGTGGAGCACCATCCTGTTGAAAGATGAAGTCGGTGCTGTCAGTCTCCAGTTGTGGCATGAGCCAATTTTCCAGCATGTCCAGATACACGTGTCCTGTAACGTTTTTTTCGCAGAAGAAAAAGGGGCCGAAAACTTTAAACCGTGAGATTGCACAAAACACGTTAACTTTTGGTGAATTGAGAATTTGCTGCACGAATGCGTGAGGTTTCTCTACCGCCCATATTCGCACATTGTGTCTGTTCACTTCACCATTAAGATAAAATGTTGCTTCGTCACTGAAAACAAGTTTCGTGAACGCATCCTCTTCCATGAGCTGTTGCAACCGCGCCGAAAATTCAAAGCGTTTGACTTTGTCATCGGGTGTCAGGGCTTGTAGCAATTGTAAACGGTAAGGCTTCTGCTTCAGCCTTTTCCGTAAGGTTTACCAAACCGTCGGCTGTGGTACGTTTAGCCCCCTGCTTGCTTCATTCGTCGACTTCCACGGGCTGCGCGTGAAACTTGCCCGCACGCGTTCAACCGTTTCTTCGCTCACTGGAGGCCGACCCGTTGATTTCCCCTTACAGAGGCATCCAGAAGCTTTAAACTGCGCATACCATCGCCGAATGGAGTTAGCAGTTGGTGGATCTTTGTTGAACTTTGTCCTCAAATGTCGTTGCACTGTTATGACTGACTGAAGTGAGTGCATTTCAAGCACGACATACGCTTTCTCGGCTCCTGTCGCCATTTTGTCTCACTGCGCTCTCGAGCGCTCTGGCGGTAGAAACCTGAAGTGCGCCCCTTCAGCCGAACAAAACTTTATGAGTTTTTCTACGTATCTGTAGTGTGTCGTGACCATATGTCAATGAATGGAGCTACAGTGAATTTATGAAATCGCTTCAATCATTTGTAATAGCCCTGTATTGTGATGATCATTCCTCCCTACGTAGGTGGGTGACAACAAAATATTTTCGCATTCGGAAGAGCAAGTTGGTGATTGAAATTTCGTAAATAGATCTCGCCGAAAAGAAGGCCGCCTTTGTTTCAGTGACTGCCACTCCAAGTCGCGTATCATATCAGTGGCACACTCACCCATGTTGCGCGATAACACGAAACGAGCTGCCCTTCTTTGCACTTTTTCGATGTCCTCCGTCAGTCCTACCTGGTGAGGATCCCACACCGTGAAGCAGTATTCCAACAAAGGACGGGAAAGTGTAATGTAGGCTGTCTCTTTAGTGGTTTTGTGGCATTTTCTAAGTTTTATGCCAACAAAGCGCAGTCTTTGTTTCGCCTTCCCCACAATATTATCTATGCGGTCTTTCCAATTTAAGTTGCTCGTAATTGTTATTCCTAGGTGTTTAGTCGTATTGACAGCCCTTAGATTTGTGCGATTTATCGTATACCCAAAATTTATCGGACTTCTTTTAGTACCCATGTGGATGACCTCGCACTTCTCTTTGTTTATGCCAATTGCCACTTTTCACACCATACAGAAATTCTCTCTAGAGCATTTTGTTATTGGAATTGATCGTCTGATGATTTTACTAGACGGTAAATTACAGCGTCATCTGGAAACAATCTAAGAGGGCTGCTCAGATTATCACCTAGATCATTTATGTGAATCAGGAACTGTAGAGGGCCTATGACACTGCCTTGCGGTACGCCTGATATCACTTCTGTTCTACTCGATGATTTACCGTCTATCACTACGAACTGTGACTTCTCTGAGGGGAAATCACGAATCCAGCCACACAACTGAGACGATACTCCATATGCACGGATTCTGATTAATAGTCGCTTGTGAGGAACAGTATCAAAAGCCTTCTGGAAATCTAGGAATATGGAATCGATCTGAGATCCCTTGTCGACAGCACTCATCACTTCGTGGAAAGAAAGAACTAGCTGTGTTGCACAAGAACGATATTTTCTGAATCCGTGTTGGTTATGTATCAATAAGTCATTTTCTTCAAGGTTCGAGTACAGTATATGCTCCAAAATCTACTGCAAATTGAGGTCGGTGACATGGGTCTGTAATTCAGTGGGTTACTCCTATTTCCTTTCTTGAATATTTGTGTGACCTGTGCTACTCTCCAATCTTTAGGAAGAGACCTTTCGTCAAGAGAGCGGTTGTATATGATTGCTAAGAAAGGCGCTATTGTGTCTGCATACTCTGAAAGGAACCTGATTGGTATACCATGTGGACCGGAAGACTTGCCTTTCTTAAGTTAAGCTGTACGTCTGTTTTTTTTTTTTTTTTTTTTTTTTACGTGTGGACTATTAAGCCAGACAGGCGCGCACTACTCTGCTGCTGAGTACACCAAACTGAGTGTTGATACCGGAGAGTGTCTGCTGGCGATCCCCAACGAGAGCCGCAGAGTGTATGCCGAATGTTGTTTCTGGTTTTGATCTTCGCCGATGTTCGTGTCAAGTGCTCCTTAAAAGAAAGTATCTTACGTAACGTGATCCCAAAGTATTTTGGATGCTTATTATGATGAATTTTGTCTCCTTGAAAATAGACATCGAGTGATCTGTGTGCCAATCTGCTGGACATACGACAACAAGAAACTTCTGTATTCTCTGAGTTTGATTGTAACATATCGTTTATTCTTTGACCAGTAACCCCATCCCCCGAGTTCCAATTCTTTAAGTACTCGAACTATCATATATAAAACAGCTTCAGACATCTGATTACTCTACAAATGAGTTTGTGTGTTAAGCCTTTGTAGCTGAAGACACAAAACTCTAACAGTTTTTGGCTTTGTAAGCGAGAAGAAGATTAGAAATGATTTGAAATTACGTTTGATGTAGCTCGGTAACTGCTCCCACTATGAAACACTGGTTGAGTATAGTGTGGGTAATTTGTACCCCGTTTCAAGGAAAGCTGGTTTTTCACGCATCTCAATGTTTATGACGTCATATCGCCTGAAACGTGACCTATGATAAATGCAGGTCTGAGCGCAGGTCTATGTGACGTCAGCATTGTTACTGCCCGTCGACACAAACACCTGAAATAAGAGGCCCGTATTGCACTGTAGAAGATTTATGTCAAACGTTTCGTCCAACTTCTTTGACCAAACTTCTTCACTGGAGCTATTACACCAATGTAAAATTTGTCACTACAGTTGTTTGGGAACGGAAACCGAAAGTTAATCGCCCGTAGAGTAGCATATGTTGTTGGCAAGCGCTTTGCTTGGAAACAAAGAGAAATCGAAACGATTCTGGTAGAAACCGTGCACAGCGAGAAGAAAAGCTCGAAGTATTCAGCAGAATTTTCTTCGTGAGGCACAGTGCGAGGACGTAAAGACCAACGAAAATTATGTGAGAATGGGCGAACAAACATTTCAATTTGCGTTCATGGAAGTGTTCGCTCATATTTGCAATGCGATACTCATTTAGGAAATGCAGTTTCTTACTTTCATTCATCATAATCGATGTTTCTGGATATCATGCAGCTGTGTCATTAACGATTTAAATAATGGAATACTGCACTAGTCACGTACCTTGGTTCAAATGGCTCTGGGCCTTAACATCTGAGGTCATCAGTCCCCTAGAACTTAAAACTACTTAAACCTAACTAACCTAAGGACATCACACACATCCATGCCCGAGGCAGGATTCGAACCTGCGACCGTAGCAGTCGTGCGGTTTCAGACTGAAGCGCCTAGAACCGCTCGGCGACACCGGCCGGCCGTCACGTACCTTTTCTCGCTTAATATGACGCCTTTTGAGGATTTATTATCAAGAGGAAATATTAACATAGGGGTTTTAAGTGGTGTTTGTATGTGTTTTGTTCTGGTCTCTTACCTTGCATTTTTATTTTTTTGGTTTGTTGCAATCGGACAGACCTCTTTTGTCGATTTTTCGAAGTGTCACATAACACACCTACGTAAATATTTTTACTTGGTCATGGGAATAAATTCTCGCAAAGAATTCTGCAAATCGTGAAAAAAATACGTAACTGATTCAGAGTTTAATTATTTAAATCATAAATACTGTTTCTGCTAAAGATTCTCTCATCGTTAGGTTAAGATTTTTAGCTGTTCTAGCTCGTAATACACTGATCGAATTCCTCAGCGTATAATTTTAGCATTATTCCAGAAACATGTGAACCAACATATAAATAACCCAAGCAGGAATTTGGAGTACCAATAAATACATATATTTCTATTTCCTTTACGTAGACTTTAAACACATTTGGCTTTTCATATTTCCATCTCCTTCCACATCCTTTCTTTTTATATGTGAGCTTAATATCAACCACAGTGCAGCAACTTCGATTGCCGTTGATTGCTGCAGCTATTTTTTTGTAAGATTTCATCCACTAATTACGGTTTTTGTAGTGTTATGAAGAATTTCGTATTTTTGAGACTTTGGAACGATCACTATGGTGGTAGCGACGCAGTAAATACACGTCGTCATTTTATAGTTTAAATGCATTAAAGCAAGCGAGGCGACATGTAAACCACAGTCTAACATAACAGTCGCGACACTTCGCCTAGATTTTGTTGCCTTCAGCGCCAGAAGCGCCCCAAGCGGCCGGTAGGTTGAACTGTGAGTTCGGCGCGATCGTGAAATCGAATAGTGACTATTTTGATTTACACAATGGTTTTTACCATCGGGAGCGTTTGTAGCGCAATAAATTGCAGCAGCAATATGAAGAAGACACCACAGCTGTCTTTTTCAGGTTTCCTAAGGATCCTGAGAGGTATATACCATCATGTTACTAAAGTGTATCGTCAGGATTCACTTGCAAACTGTATGTGTATAAATGATGAATGTTTCGTTTTAGGAGCAAAAAATGGCTAGTTAATAGCAGACGAGAAGACCTTATGAAGAAAGACCCGGCTTACCTGTATAATAATATTAGGTTTTGTTCGCTACATTTCGAACAAAACCAGTTCATGAACGCAGACAATAACAAACTCGTGTGGAATGCAGTACTCACACTGTTTGACATTCCAAATAAGCCACCTCAACTGGCGATGAAGAGGAAACTGCCACAAAGGTTCGACAGTCAATCTAAAGCTGTAAAACAGTCCTATGACACAGAAGCAGCCAGTTCAACGCTCCATGTATTAGTGCCAGATTCGTGAGAATCATCAACACAGACCTGCTTTGACGATGAAGCGGTTAGATTAAGTGCAGCTGTTCGTGTCTTACAAAAGCGTGTGTAGTGTCAGAATGTGCAGATCGCTAGACTTCGAGCGAAACTATTATGGGACAAGGAAAGTGCCTACAGACAGATTGTTTGAAAATTATTCAAATATTTGGTTTTGCGTGAAATGTAATATAATCAGCTCATTATAATGTTTTCAGCATATTCCTCGCACTATTTGTTAGTTGCTTGTCCCACTTAGAATAATATAAAGATGAAGGTCGTACTTGTGGCAACAGGCGACAATGACAAACACAGTAGGCCTACAGAACGATAAACGAGCTGTCCATCGCTTTTGCATGTAGAGGTACATGTCTGTGCTTCTTACATGTGATTCTGTGTGTTTATATTCTTTTGATATCGACGTGGTAAGCTGCAATTCTGTCCAATGTCACAAGTGTTTCTTCACGAATGTGTTGTAGCTTGCCACTATATTCATGGTTTTTGTCCATACTTGCGCTTATTTTAGAATCATTTTTAGAAACATATATGCCTTCTGATACTACACAAACTCTTGGAGGCAAGAAACTAACTCGAATAATTCGGAAATAACGTAGGAAATGGATGCAAACAAACATTATGCTTACGACGCATCTGACGTTCACCTTACCTGCCGCTTGGAGCGCTAGTGTCGCTCCACCTGTCAAACGGCAACAACTTTTACAGCAGTGAGTGTCGCGACTATTATATTAGACTGTGATGTAAACAACGGCCTTCACTCTTTTACCAAATATCTTTGCTACACTGTCAAAGATTTTACCAAAGAGCTTTGATAAATGTATATCGCTGGCCACGAACACTTCATTGTTGACGTCGAACAGACGTGCTCTTAGGGCTACATTTGTGGTAGGACACGTTCTGAATTACGTGTCGTACAAATGTGTAATTTAACAGCTAAACTAGGTAGCATGTATGTATACTGTATGGAAAATGTGTTGCGAGCAGGTGTACGGAAGTAATAAATTAAAAAGTCATGCCGGATTCTGAAGTATCAGTGGATGAACAGAGAATTTTTAGTAGGCGATAAGCTTCCTTACTTTCGTTATTTTCGGGAGTATATGAGGGAAAAAAATTTCGAAAAGTTTTAAAATTAGTTGTAATATTTGTTGAAATAGTGGTTGAATATAGTCTGGGTAATTTTCCCACCGTGAGTTAAGCTGTCTCAATGACACAGTTTCTAGCTTTAATACTTGACTAATTTTTGTTCAACTTTTAACATCAGATTATACCTCTTAATGAGTAAACAGTATTATAAATTTTTAAATTCCGTTAATAATCAATCTGAATACTGGAAAATAAATTTTTGTTGTCCATCTAAGCTTTTTTGCAACTGGAAGTCTGTGGCCGTAGCTGTTTGGTTCTACGGATTATCAGCGAGTGCAAACACATTTACGCTGGCAATGTATCTCGTCGATTGGGATTTTATCCACGGACAATTGCCAATCGCCAAGTAATTCACTTCATGCTGCTCACTGATGGAGCTACTTCACGCTTGACGTTATTAACAACACCTGTTAACTCACATTGGCGGACAGGAAAAACACATAACGCTGCGGAGTCACGTTTTGAATATTGTGTTTCTGTAAACGTAGCTAGCGGTGTAGTCGGTAACAAGTTCATTGGGCCAGCTATCTTTATTAAATGATCTTCCAGAGATCATGTGGAAAAACCGACATTCGTAAACTGAAAGGTCTCAAAAAACAAATAGTTTTTTAAACGAGAGTTATTGCTGCATGTTACCATTTTTTTACTTATGGCTGAGAGACATAGACTATTTAACGCAGGTAGCATTCAAAGATGCGTATTGGGAAAATTATTGGGATTGAAAATATTCCGACGGATCAGAGTACAGGCTGTAGTGCAATTATGATTGAATTGCAGTATCATAAGCAAACCCAAGTTTTTATTTTTTCACCTGAACTTTTAATTCTCTCTCCAAATTTTTCCTAGGCTGCTTTGACTGCTTGCTCAATGTACAGTGTTATCTCACTATCTTTACTGCTACTATTTCCCTTTCATGCCCTTTAACTTTTATAATTGCAGACTAAATTCTGTACAAATTGTCAATTAGCTTTCGATCCCTGTATTTTATCCCTGATACCTTCAGGGTTTCAAAGGGCGTAGTCCCTTCAACATTGTCAAAAGCTTTCTGTAAATCTATAAATGCTGTAAATGTAAGTTTATCTTGCTTTAATTTTTCTAAAGATAAGCCGTAAGTTCAGTATTATCTCAAGGATCCTATATTTCCTGAAACGCGAAATGATCTTCATCGGCGTCGACCTCTGCCAGCTTCTGCATTCTTCTGCAAGCAATTCGCTTCAGTATTTTGAAACCGCGATTTATTAAACTGAATATCCGGTAACGTTCACAGCTGTGAGCGCCTGCCCTTCTGTACGTTGAAGTATTACTTTCTTTCCTCCTTTCCACTTTCCATTAGTTGCTTGGTACCTGTATTGATCACTGTCTGAGCTCTCGACTATTACGAATATCAGATAGCTACACTGCTCTTTAAGTGGTTTTTATTTCACAAATCATTCGCGATGAGCCCATTTCGGCATTTTGCCATCATCAGGTCCTGTGTAAATACCTACGGAAGTAAGTGACGACCTTAATATAATGCTCTGGAACTATGATCAGAAAATTTATAGTACATTCTTAGATGTTTTTACCTTACATGTAATATCGTTGCTGTCATGTACTGACGTTTTTTTAGAGTTATTAGTTTCACCTTAGATGTACGCTGGGGATATATATGTGGCTTCAGTTGGTATTTATGTATGCTGATTTCCTCTTGACAGCTTGGATGACAATGGATCAGCCGATGATACACGTTTACATAGTTACCAATATAAATAAGCAATGTGTGGAAATTCGATTGTTTTTTCTAATTATTTTTGTAGGTTTGATTTTGATTATGTTTTTGTGAGTTATTTTAATAGATTTGACTTTAATTATGTTTTTGTCTGGAATTCCAGTGTTTAAGTCTTCGCTACTGTGGAGCAAAGCCCTTCTACTCAGTAAGTATTCATAGCACTTACGGTACATATGCTATCTCTAATGACCGTGTCGAGTGTACGGTAAACCTAACCTTCCTTCTTCCTTCCTTAAGATACTCACTTTATCGCCCATGTTCACTGGACTTTTCTTAGTTTTAGTCCATACCACCTCTTTACAAAAGTCCGCAGCTCGTGGTCGTGCGGTAGCGTTCTCGCTTCCCACGCCCGGGTTCCCGGGTGCGATTCCCGGCGGGGTCAGGGATTTTCTCTGCCTCGTGATGACTGGGTGTTGTGTGATGTCCTTAGGTTAATTAGGTTTAAGTAGTTCTACGTTCTAGGGGACTGATGACCATAGATGTTAAGTCCCATAGGGCTCAGAGCCATTTGAACCTCTTTACAAAATATGGAAAGCAAAGAGCTTGCAGTAGAACAGATGTATTTCAGAGTATCCAGGATAAACAAGTGTTCATAGACCTTAAGGTATGCATTTTAGAGCCCACGTACACTGAGAACTTTTTTTCTCGTTTTGATTTAAGGAATCTGCCCCCAAATTTTTAACATGTCAATCTGAAACTCCCTGTAGCTCAGAGAGAGAGAGAGAGAGAGAGAGAGAGAGAGAGAGAGAGAGAGAGAGAGAGCGCTCTGCAATGTAAGGGATGTATATAGGAGTCACACAGCACAAGATAAGTTAGATAATGTCCGCGACGTGGTTAATATCTGTGTTATTCAATTTGTATGGCTTAAATGGCTCAGAGCGCTATGGGACTTAGCTGCTGAGGTCATCAGTCCCCTAGAACTTAGAACTACTTAAACCTAACTAAGGACATCACACACATCCATGCCCGAGGCAGGATTCGAACCTGTGACCGTAGCGGTCACCCGGTTCCAGACTGTAGCGCCTAGAACCGCTCGGCCACTCTGGCTGGCTTCAATTTGTACTCAGATTTTTTTTCAGGAAGCACTTTGTGATGCGTAGAAAAACATTGAGGATAACAGAGTCTTCATGAAGAACATTTGCTATGCTGATGATCCATTATTTATTGCTTATAATTTAAATGATCTTCAACAACTCGTCAACGTAGTAGGAGATTGCAGCAATAATCCAGGTCTGAATATTAAAGTAGGGGGCACTGCCAGTTCTGGCTAAAATCGATGATGTCAGCAGTATTTGCATCCAGTGTCAGATTACAGCTGGAGCACTCTATCTCTCCCCCTCCTCTCCCCCCCCCCCCCATCGCTCCCACTCCCTTCACTTCCCTTCCCACCCCACCACCATTCTGCCCTCCGACAATCGCAACATGACTCTCTTGGCTAGTAAATGTAGGGCCCCATTGCTCGCGGGACATAGCGATCATTCTAGGTGTGTGAGAGGATCATTGGGAGAGTGGTTGTAAAACTGGCATATAAATGGTAGGATACGCCAAAGTACACGTTTGCCTGGCCAAAAATTGATGTGTATCTGCCTACTGTAAACCGACGCAGAAGTACGTCCATTCTTGTAGGAAAGACGCGTGTAGTGCAGATGTAACTGCATATTGTAAGTACGAAGGGCGTTCGAAGAGTAGTGCAACACGTTTTTTCCCGAAAGCAGCTTGGTTTTATTCAGGATTCCAGTAGACCACATTATTTCCCACTCTTTTGGTTACAAAATCCGATTTTTCGACATAATCTCCGTCCGAATCGATGGCATCGCGGCACTTTACTAGAGGACGTGTATTCCCGCTCTACTGGTGAACGTCATAACCTCCCCATCATCTAAGGCTGTTGCGGGATGCGTGCTGCAGGGTGGATGGGGAAGAACAATCTAATCAACATCCCTGAGCTCCTCTCCAGTGTACAGACTTGTACGAGGCCTTGCGATTTCGTGGAGAAGGAGAAGTTCGTTTGTATTTTTGTGACCTCGAACTCGCTGAAGCTGTTTCCTCAATTTCCTGAGGGTAGCGCTTCAGAGTTGATCGTTGCACTGCGAAGGAGGACGTCAAAGATAGTAACCCCTCCAGAGGCACCAGAAAACCATCACCATGACATCACCCGCTAAGCGTGTGGCTTTCAACTTTTACTTCTGATGAGAGATAGTGTGGCGCCACTCAGCTGATTGTCCTTTTATTTCCGGTTCGAAGTGATGAACACATTTTTTTTCGCCTGTGACCATGTTTGCCCAAATATGGCCACCTATCAACCTCTTAACGAGCAAGCAATTCCGCACAGGGCCCTTTGTTGCTCTCTATGGTCGTCTGTTACGTGGCGGGGAACCCAGGCGGCGCACACGTCTGAGTAACTGGTGGACAAGTGTGTCGACACTATCAACAGAGGCGTCCAGTCGAGCAGCGAGGTGTTTGACTGACGATCACCTCGAGTGAGAGTGTCCGCACGTTCCAACACTGCACCAGTCACAGATGTGTGCGGCCGGCCGGCACGCGGGAGATAGGACAGGTTTGAGCGACCACGTTGCCATATGACAGACGCCTCGCCCAACGACTCAGCGTGCTTTTGTTCACTGCCAGGTCTCCGTAGACATTCTGCAAGGGCATATGAAAATCTGCGACGCTCTGGTTTTCCGCTTCAACGCAATGGCAGCTGGCTGCTTGGATCGGACCTCCGTTACAGACGCAATTTTGAAGGTTACGCGTAGCGCCACCTTCTGTCGGAACTTCATGAAAGTACAGGGGCTGAAGCAGAAATATTCCACAATGTTCCACAATAACACCTGCATTTTTTTCAACCGAAATTGGCAGAGAAGAAAGATGAGTTGCACTACTTAATGAACGCCGCTCGTAAGTAGCTGCCTGATGTTAAGTATAGGTCTTCACATTTCATTATAACAAATTAATTCCAACTCCTGCCTTGTGTCTAATCGTTCGTATTCTGTAGTGAAAGGATCAGATTCTTTTATAAATAATACACTACTGACGCTTAAAATTGCTACACCACGAAGACGACGTGCTACAGACGCGAAATTTAATTGACAGGAAGACGATGCTGCGATATGCAAATGATTAGCTTTTCAGAACATTCACACAAGGTTGGCGCCGCTGGCGACACCTACGACGTGCTGACATGAGGAAAGTTTCCAACCGATTTCTCATACACAAACAGACGTTGACAGGCATTGCCTGGTGAAACGCTGTTGTGGTGCCTCGTGTAAGGAGGAGAAATGCGTACCGTCACGTTTCCCACTTTGATAAAGGTCGGATTGTAGCCTATCGCGATTGCGGTTTATCTTATCACGACATTGCTGCTCGCGTTGGTCGAGATCCAATGACTGTTAGCAGAATATGGAATCGGTGAGTTCAGGAGGGTAATACGGAACGCCGTGCTGGATCCCAACGGCCTCGTGTCACTAGCAGTCGAGATGACAGGCATCTTATCCGCATGGCTGTAACGGATCGTGCAGCCACGTCTCCATCCCTGACTCAACAGATGGGGACGTTTGCAAGACAACAACCATCTGCACGAAGTTCGACGACGTTTGCAGCAGGTTGGACTATCAGCTCGGAGACCATGGCTGCGGTTACCCTTGACGCTGCATCACAGACAGGAGCGCCTGCGATGGTGTACTCAACGACGAACCTGGGTGCACGAATGGCAAAACGCCATGTTTTCGGCTGAATCCAGGTTCTGTTTACAGCATCATGATGGTCGGATCCGTGTGTGGCGAAAGCGCGGTGAACTTACATTGGAAGAGTGTATTCGTCATCGCCATACTGGCGTATCACCTGGCGTGATGGTATGGGGTGCCATTGGTTACACGTCTCGGTCACCTCTTGTTCGCATTGACGGCACTTTGAACAGTGGACGTCAGATTTTAGATGTGTTACGGCCCGTGGCTCAACCCTTCATTCGATCCCTGCGAAACCCTACATTTCAGCAGGATAATGTGCGACCGTATGTTGCAGTTCCTGTACGGGCCTTTCTGGATACAGAAAATATTGGACTGCTGTCCTGGCCAGCAGATTCTCCAGATCTCTCACCAATTGAAAACATCTGGTCAATGGTGGCCGAGCAACTGGCTCGTCACAATACGCCAGTCATTACTCTTGATGAACTGTGGTGTATCGTGTTGAAGCTGCATAGGCAGCTGTACCTGTACATGCCATCCAAGCTCTATTTGACTCAATGCCCAGGCGTATCAAGGCCGTTATTACGGCCAGAGGTTGTTGTTCTGAGTACTGATTTCTCAGGATGTATGCACCCAAATTGCGTGAAAATGTAATCACATGTCAGTTCTACTATATTTGACCAATAAATACCCGTTTATCATCTGCATTTCTTCTTGGTGTAGCAATTTTAATGGCCAGTAGTGTAGTAAATAATTATATAATAAAATAACTAATGGTTTGTTAACAGAAAGAGAGAGAGAGAGAGAGAGAGAGAGATTCATTCACTCACCCACACACACAGTGCTCGATAAACCTCCCCAAGATTAAAAATTCTCCTGGAGAAGAGATTCAACTGCTTAAGTGTCCGCCATCTGGTTTTCGTAGTTTGTAAACAGTGGAAGAGAAAGTTCAGCAACACTGCAGCGTGTAATACTCTCCATCTTCACTTTCACTCCACAAGCTCGACTGAAGTTGTGCACTGTTGGTTACACATTCGTGTCCCTTAATAAAATAATAGGCCAGGGGCTATGTTGGCTAGCAAATAAGTACTGAACTCCTCTGGCAAATACAGACTTTGTTATTGAGGATCCTACGTCCTCCAGTTCAGTGGCACTCATATTTATCGGCCTCATAACTACAGCAATATGTGCGCAGCACCAGGAATGAAGCAGCCCACACGGGAGCTACTAATCCAGAGTAAAGCCTAGTTTACATGCCGACACTGGTTTGCACGTAATTGCACTGTCGGCCATTGAGCATTGGGGTACTCGTTCGTGAAGCGAAAACTCTTTCGGCTTGTTCCAACTTGGGCGACACACGTATTCTACATCTACATCTACATCTACATCCATACTCCGCAAGCCACCCGACGGTGTGTGGCGGAGGGTACCTGAGTACCTCTATGGGTTCTCCCTTCTATTCCAGTCTCGTATTATTCGTGGAAAGAAGGATTGTCGGTATGCTTCTGTGTGGGCTCTAATCTCTCTGATTTTATCCTCATGGTCTCTTCGCGAGATATACGTGGGAGGGAGCAATATACTGCTTGACTCCTCGGTGAAGGTATGTTCTCGAAACTTCAACAAAAGCCCGTACCGAGCTACTGAGCGTCTCTCCTGCAGAGTCTTCCACTGGAGTTTATCTATCATCTCCGTAACGCTTTCGCGATTACCAAATGATCCTGTAACGAAGCGCGCTGCTCTTCGTTGGATCTTCTCTATCTATCCTGTCAACCCTATGTGGTACGGATTCCACACTGCTGAGCAGTATTCAAGCAGTGAGCGAACGAGCGTACTGTAACCTACATCCTTTGTTTTCGGATTGCATTTCCTTAGGATTCTTCCAATGAATCTCAGTCTGGCATCTGCTTTACCGACGATCAACTTTATATGATCATTCCATTTTAAATCACTCCTAATGCGAACTCCCAGATAATTTATGGAATTAACTGCTTCCAGTTGCTGACCTGCTATTTTGTAGCTAAATGATAAGGGATCTATCTTTCTATGTATTCGCAGCACATTACACTTGTCTACATTGAGGTTAGTTGTGACGGCAGAGTGTAAGCAAACTGAAATCGTTCACTTTTAGGTTATCAATGCTATGTACACGACAAAAACAAGCAGAAAATTGTTACTCCACTTGAGGCCGTCATATGCTGTCTCAACATGTTGAAGTCACAAAATATGAGCGGCAGAGCAAAATTCATTTAATTAATTCATATACAAATGAATTAGGAAAAATATAGGGAACCAAAACCTCTGGCTGCAGATCACCTCACAGTGAAAGACAAAAATCCTCTGGTTCGTGTTTGGTCTCCAGTATATCCTTTCTTTCAGGAGTGCTAGTTCTGCAAGGTTCGCAGGAGAGATTCTGCGAAGTTTGGAAGGTAGGAGACGAGGTACTGGCAGAAGTAAAGCTGTGAGGACGGGGCGTGTGTCGTGCTTGGGTAGCTCAGGTGGTAGAGCACTTGCCCGCGAAAGGCAACGATCCCGAGTTCGAATTTCGGTGCAGCACACGATTTTAATCTGCCAGGTAGTTTCAAGATTACTTTTGCTAGCACAGACTTTGACGAACAGATACATGAATCTCACTGTGTATATTCATTATCCAAGTGGTACCTATTCGGATGCACTATTTCGTGTCTCCCTGCCTCTAGGAACATGGAATAGTCGGTTCCCCTGGGTTCAAGGACTATCCCTCTGCTCAAACAACACTTTCGTTTCGACGAAGTGTATCCATACGCCAGTATCGTAGAAAGTTCGAGAATCCACGTTGGCACCTCCACATGATACATCTTCCGCCGACTTTAGCGGTCGATTCTCCTCGTGCCTCGTGTAACGCCGAGCGAGGTGGCGCAATGGTGAGCACACTGACCTCACATTCGGGAGGACGACGGTTCAATCCCGCGACCGGCCACCCTGATTTAGATTTTCCGTGATTTCCCTAAATCGTTCCAAGCAAATGCCCGGATGGTTCCTTTGAAAGGGCACGGCCGACTTCCTTCCCCGTCCTCCCCTAATCCGATGATGACCGAGCGAGGTGGCGCAGTGGTTAGCACACTGGACTCGCATTCGGGAGGACGACGGTTCAATCCCGTCTCCGGCCATCCTGATTTAGGTTTTCCGTGATTTCCCTAAATCTTTTCAGGCAAATGCCGGGATGGTTCCTTTGAAAGGGCACGGCCGATTTCCTTCCCAATCCTTCCCTAACCCGAGCTTGCGCTCCGTCTCTAATGACCTCGTTGTCGACGGGACGTTAAACACTAACCACCACCACCTAATCCGATGAGACCGACGACCTCGCTGTCTGGTCTCCTTCCCCAAAAAACAACCCCAACCTCCTGGAACTATTGCAAACATGGCTCCCTTGTACTCCCCTAAATTCTGCTCCTCTGTTAGCTTTAAAATTGCATTGAAATCTACGTCTACACCAGGGCCGGCCATGGCGTGTCAAACGTTACTCGTGCAGTGTGTGCGGGTCGGGCATTGACCTGTCACTCGGCTTTGCTCACAGAGTGGCAGTTCATTTAGAATTACTGTGCGGCATTTTGCGGTCGGCACAACTTTATGGGTTCGGCAGTATCATGTTGTCAGCACTGTTTATACTTCGCTATTTGTTCGTCGTATGGAGGACGTTCACAAGTCCAGTGGCTTTTTGCGCAAGAAGAGGCATGCTAGCGATCTATCGTCGGAATCCTTTAAAATGAATTGGAATGACACAAGAGAGGGATGAGAATTCTCAATTCGCACAAGCGAAGAGTGCTGTTTATTTGCTATGAAACGACATTGGAGTACCATCTAAAGTGTTCAGTGAGAAAAAATCACGTGTGCAACGATAAGAATGCAGTGGGAATGTATTCACATCTCTTGGACCATGGAAACAAACACTACAAAACGAAAGTTCAGTCTTGATCACAACACTTATGTCTCAATTACATAGGTGACCGGTTTCGGTTATATTTATATAACCATCTTCAGACCCATGGCTTCCTTGGTGGATGGTAGGCGGAGCTCTCCTCAGCTGCTTCGTAGCCTACCATCCTCCAAGGAAGCCATGGGTCTGAAGATGGTTATATAAATATAACGCAAACCGGTCACCTATGTAACTGAGACATAAGTGTTGTGATCAAGACTGAACTTTAGTTAAAATATTATACTCTATTGATCACTGTTTCCAAAAATGTTTACCAAAATTGTACTACAAAACGACATTTCACGTAAGTCACATCCATTGCAAATCTGTAACGTAATCATCTATGTGGCGTGCTTATAATTATGTATTATTTATATTTTAGGACAATTAATTTAAAAAAAACGCACCGCATGTAATGAAAGCATGAAAACCGTCTGAAGATGTAATGATTCGAAACCGGTAACGGCACCTTTTGAGTAAAGGAACTGAAAATAAAATTGTGGCTGGTTGCCGTCTCAACACCCCCAACATTTGTCTTCCAATAACAGCCACAGTCTCCAACCATGTGATCATATGACAAAACTGCATACAAAAATAATTTAATCATTTACATGACAATGGAAGAACAAAAAATTGCTGCGATCGACACTCGGGATTCAGTTTCGTACATCAAGAAGTTCTTTGTGCTAAATTTGCAGGCATGGAGAATGTGAAGAAATTGCTAGTACCGATATAAAAATTTCTGATGTCCCACGCATTATTCCATTTTCATTTGAGACAGTTTTCAATGGAACTGAACAAAGAGCATGGGCAATTCATGCATCGCAGCAAAACAAGTTTTTTAAGTGAAGGGGCATGTCTGGAACGAGTTTTTCGATTTAAAACTCGCTATTGCTGTAATTGTGAAGAGAAAAGGGATGCAGAAACGAAAATTAGATTACCTGGATTGGATTTCAGACTTCGCTTTTTAAGTGGACCTTACAGCACACTGCACACAGTAAGACATTGCAAGAAAACTTCTTTCTAATTTGATGGGGATGCATTAAAAAGAAAATTGCGTTGTAGGAGGGACACATTATGAAAAAGGCAGTCCAGGTCCCTAAGCTTACTGGCGTTAGAAAAAACGTGAGGCTTAAAGAATTCATTATGGCCTTGAAACAATTCAAACAATAGTTTTTAAAGGTTTTCAGAGCACTGTCAACCTTACATCTGTTTTCTAGACCGTTCGCCGTTTCAGCTGAAAGCGTCCCTATGCATGTGTAGATGTAACTGAGTGACCTGCAAGGTAATTCCAGCTTTAATCACAAATCTTTTTACTTTAAAACTGTCTGAGGTGTCTACATTGTTTTCCTCAGGTAGTATTTCCAAGTATCCATAATGAGGATGCGAGAGTGCTACACTATTTCGATCGACATTTTTGTGTGAAAGACCTATTTTTGCATTACGAAACTAAATAAGTCACGATTACGTAGCAAATTTTTTACTATACTCTGTAAAATTGTCTTCGTCTGTCCATATGCCGGCAGTATGTACCAGATAAGAATTGCAATATGTCTTCAGTGCACCAGAAATAATTAAATATTACTGAAAATTTGTTTTTTTTTGTGATCTATGTTCTTGAGAAATGTGAAATATAAAACCAAGTCCTACGCGGTATGACTGCGCTGCCATTTGAATGTGGAATGTTCACATTTTCCCCTCTTCCCCATACTCGCGCTCGGACAGCATGGCGTGGTGGTGGGGGAAATGGGCAGCGAGCCTGAGCTCTCTATGGCAGTCGGCCCCGACGCGGCCTACAAGCCGAAATCTTCTCTGCCCCTGATCAACAGATACACCGTGTGATCAAAAGTATCCGGACAGCCCCAAAAACGTACGTTTTTCATACTACGTGCACTGTGCTGCCACCTACTGCCAGGTACTCCATATTAGCGACCTCAGTAGTCATTAGACAGCGTGAGAGAGCGGAATGGGGAGCTCCGCAATACTCACTGACTTCGAACGTGGTCAGGTGATTGGGTGTCACTTTTGTCATACGTCTGTACGTGAGATTTCGACACTTCTAAACATCCCTAGGTCCACTGTTTCCGATGTGATAGTGAAGTGAAAAAGTGAAGGGTCATGTACAGCACAAAAGCCTACAGGCCGACCTTGTCCGTTGACTGCAGAGACTGCCGACAGTTGAAGAGAGTCGTAATGTGTAATAGCCAGACATTTATCCAGACCATCACACAGCAATTCCAAACTGCATCAGGATCCACTGAGAGTACTATGACAGGTGGGAGGTCAGAAATCTTGGATTTCATGGTCGAGCAGCTGCTCATAAGCCACACATCACGCCAGTAAATGCCAAACGACGTCTCGCTTGGAGTAAGGAGAGTAAACATTGGGCGATTGAATAGTGGGAAAACGTTGTGTGGAGTGACGAATCACGGCACATAATGTGGCGATCCGATGGCAGGGTGTGGGTATGGCGAATGCCCGGTGAACTTCTGCCAGCGCTGGTAACGCCAACAGCAAAATTCGGAGGCGGTGCTGTTATGGTGTGGTCGTGTTTTTCATGGAAGTGTCTTGCACCCCTTGTTTTTTCGCATGGTATTGGTATTATCATAGCACAAGCCTACATTGATGCTTTAAGCACTTTCTTGCTTCCCATTGTTCAAGACCAATTCGGGGATGACGTTTGCATCTTTCAACACGATCGAGCACCTGTTCATAATGCACGTCCTGTGGCGGAGTGGTTACCCGACAATAACATCCCTCTAATGGACTGGCCTACACTGAGTTCTGACCTGAATCCTATAGAACACCTCTGGGATGTTTTGGAACGTCGACTTCGTGCCAGGCCTCACTGATCGACATCGATGCCTCTCCTCAGTGCAGCACTCCGTGAAGAATGGGCTGCCATTCCCCAGGAAACCTTCCAGCACCTGATTGAACGTATGCCTGGGAGAGAGGAAGCTGTCATCAAGGCTATGGGTGGGCCAACACCATATTGAATTCCAGCATTACCGATGGAGTGCGCCACGAACTTGTAAGTCATTTTTAGTCAGTTGTCCGGATACTTTTGCTCACATAGTGTATACTCTGCCAACAACCGTACCTGTTATTTAGGCTTTTTCCAGTTGCATTCACGTATGGAGCATGGGAAGCATAAATGGTTAAATGCCTCTGTGTGTACTATAATTAGTCTAACCTTGTCCATACGGTCGCCATGGAGTGATATATAGGGGGCTGTAGTATATTTCTAGAGTCATCATTTAGCCGTTTGACTCCATCTTCAAGTATCTCCCAGTTCAGTTCTCTCAGCATCTCAGTGGCACTCTCCCAAAGGACAAACAAATCTGTGACCATTTGTGCTGCTGTTCTCTGTATATGATCACTATCCACTGTTAGTGGTTTCTGGCACGGGTTCCACACTCTTGGGCAGTGTTCAAGGATGCGTATCACGAGTGATTTATAAGCTATTTTCTTTGTAAACTGATTTCATTCTTCTAGTATCCTACCAATAAACTGAAGTGCTTTACCCACTCTTTACATCTCCTCAATTTTCTTCGAACAGCTAGATGGATGGCACTTGTCACAAAAAGACGTTCGAAGCCACCTGCGCCATCAGGGGTGTCTAACGAACGCGATCTCCGTTCAACTACATCGTTCCTTCCGAAGATACGGAGGGAAACAAATTTGCTTGACTTAAAAAAAATTCGGGAATTCATTTTGACACGTACGATAGTACCGTCCGAGGAAGCGATGCTGAGAGTTGACGGCGAGTTATGCTGTGAATCGTATTGTATCCGCTCGATCGTGCAATTTCCGATGGGTTTCCAGAAGCAAATTGTAATTTTAAAGCTTCGAAATTTAGTTTTTAACTTGGTGCGCAGTTTGTCGGTATTACTTCCGCTGTGCGAGTTGGTTGATCCTCGTCGTTTATAAACATGACGGTGTTAGTTTGTCCACCCTGGAATACAGTATCAGACAAAACTTACCAGCAACGTATAATTTTAAAGTGTTCTAAAATAAGTTTTGAAAACTGAATTCCTTTATTTCCCGAATACGCGGAAATTGAAGTAAATATTTTTAAAGGAGTCTGCTAAACGGCTGACCTTTTATATACCCCTCGGACCAAATTAATCACTTCCTTCTGTGCACGGGAAAACTTTGAACTTCGGGCAAAAATTTTCCAAACTCTGTCATGGAATATTGTCCCACCTTTTTAATGTATACAGTGTGTTACAAAAAGGTATGGACAAACTTTCAGGAAACATTCCTCACACACAAAGAAAGAAAATGTGTTTTGTGGACATGTGTCCGGAAGCGCTTAATTTCCATGTTAGAGCTCCTTTTTGTTTGTTCTTCCACCGACGCTCAATGGAGCACGTTATCATGATTTCATACGGGATACTCTTCCTGTGCTGCTAGAACATGTGCCTTTACAAGTACGACATAACATGTGGTTCATGCACGATGGAGCTCCTGCACATTTCAGTCGAAGTGTTCGTACGCTTCTCAACAACAGATTCGGTGACCGATGGATTGGTAGAGGCGGACCAATTCCGTGGCCTCCACGCTCTCCTGACCTCAACCCTCTTGACTTTCATTTATGAGAGCATTTGAAAGCACTTGTCTACGCAACCCCGGTACCAAATGTAGAGACTCTTCGTGCTCGTATTGTGGACGGCTGTGATACAATACGCCATTCTCCAGGGCTGCATCAGCGCATCAGGGATTCCATGTGACGGAGGGTGGATGCACGTATCCTCGCTAACGGAGGACATTTTGAACATTTCCTGTAACAAAGTGTTTGAAGTCACGCTGGTGCGTTCTGTTGCTGTGTGTTTCCATTCCATGATTAATGTGATTTGAAGAGAAGTAATAAAATGGGCTCTAACATGGAAAGTAAGCGTTTCCGGACACATGTCCACATAACAGATTTTCTTTCTTTGTGTGTGAGGAATGTTTCCTGAAAGTTTGGCCGTACCTTTTTGTAACACCCCGTATAATTTTATGTGGATCACCAAACACGACAGTGGTTAGTTTTTCTCCCTTAAGTGATGGATAACGTGCCCGAAATGCTCCTCTTCGCCGTAATCTTACTCTGAACTGTCTTCGTACGATGAGGCTTAAATTTTTAATTCATCACTAATGCAAGCAGTTTGAGAAACTTTTTTGCCTACTTTGTTAATACTCCTTACTGATTTACTTACCTTATTAACCCTCTGATTCCTACCAGTTCTGATGCGGAAAAAATACAAATGAAAAAAAGCAACTGTGAATCGAAAATCGGTTGTCTGGTTCCGAGCCAGATGCCTTGGTCGTTACGCCAGCGGCACTTTCGCTTAACAGCGCATACCTTATTGGTACATAACGGAGGAAAAAGTTTCTTTCCTCGATTTCAATAAAAATGTGAGTTTGTGTCCCACATACATAATGTCAAAAAATGCTCAGCTTTCAAGTATCTGTCGATGCCGTCAATTCTGTGTCGAATGCATGTCGTGAACGTTACAGGTAGTTTCTTCAAAAAACAATAGAGGTGAGGGAGACGGAGAAGGGTGACCCAAAATATCTTACTCTTTCAGTTCAGGCTATACACAAGAGACTTGCAGAAATGAGCCGAATCGCTTCGCCTTGTCTACCCATCGTTTATCGGAGTTGGACAGACGGCGTTCATGCATCAACAAATCCGTCATCTTTATTCTGCCCACACATCGGTGGGAGGTTCGGTGGAGTTGGCCGGTATGTCTTCTCTCTGAGCTAGGGGTTTTGAAGTCACGTTTTATTTCAGGTGTTTGTCTTGGTTCTTGTGTAAATTTCTTTTATATTTTAAGGTGGCAAGTTAGCGTATTTTGAGGTAGTGTATTTTGTAGTTCGCAGGGAATGGCATAGAAACAAGTGCTGTGGAGAATTTTCAGAATATGTGTGGGATGATTGTTTTACTCCTATGACGAGTGAGGTGATGGGCATGTTTGTATCTTGGCGGACGACTTCGTTTCAGATGAACTGGGCCACGTCAGCGATGATCATAAGTGTCCTGCTCTGTAGGGTCAGAATATTTTGCAAATGCGTGTCTGGTGCCGTTCCCCCTGATCTATCAACCACATCTTCCGCATGTGTAATTTTTCCCCGCTGGTCAGTCCACAACCTTTCAGCAATGGATACAGATTATGAACACTAACCGCGCCTAGATGTGATCAAAAGTACGACTATACGGACACCCCCAAAAACATACTTTTTTCATAATAGGTGCATTGCACTGTGACCTGCAGCCAAGTACTCCATATCAGCGACCTCAGTAGTCATTAGATATTGTGAGAAAGCAGAATGGGGTGCTGTGCGGAATTGACGGATTTCGAACGTGGCCAGGTGATTGGGTTTTGTTTGTGTGATAAATCTGTACGCGAGATTTGCACACTCCTAAACATCCATAGGTCCACTGTTTCCGATGTGATAGTGAAGTGGAAACGTGAAGAGACACGCAAAGGATGGGGCCCCTCCACGCCCACACCAACGCTGTGACCAAACCAAAAGTTCTACCGTCACCTCCGCATACGTGTTAGTTTTTGAATCAGGAGTCATAGCCGGCCGAAGTGGCCGTGCGGTTAAAGGCGCTGCAGTCTGGAACCGCAAGACCGCTACGGTCGCAGGTTCGAATCCTGCCTCGGGCATGGATGTTTGTGATGTCCTTAGGTTAGTTAGGTTTAACTAGTTCTAAGTTCTAGGGGACTGATGACCTCAGAAGTTGAGTCGCATAGTGCTCAGAACCATTTGAACCATTTTTTCAGGAGTCATAGGATGCGGGCTGTGAAGTTATCCGTGCGTCTGGGTAGGATTATTCATTAACATGGTCCATCAGGAGATAGAAAGTGGACGAAAGCGATCGAAGGGTAGTGGTTGTAAGAGCAGAGGAAAAAAAGTGCCAAGGCAAGCGCCGAGGGAAAGAAACCTCTGCGACAGTAGGAGGGGCAGTAAGGGCAGTAGCGGCTTGCTATCTGCGACAGTGCATGCAAGGTGTGGCTATGTTAGTGCGAGGTATCGTACATCGTTACCTTTGTAATTGTTGGAGCTCGTTGCGGAGCTTGCTGCAGTTGCTGCGTCCCTGCAACAATTCAAGGTCATTGTACATTAGTGGGCGATCGGTCACAGATCGGCTCACAGACAGTGTAGGGGGTGTGTGTGGTTAGTTTGCGTGCTGTGTACAGTACGGTTTCCCTGCGGTTGCCTGTTTTTTGGCGGGCCGATCATCTGGGGTTACCAGTAGTAACTGTGTTGCAGGGGCTCGCCAGTACTGTCGTGTTAGCGTTCTATGGACCATAGATGTTTAGTTCCTAGCCAATAGTGCCTATGGTCCGTTATGCTTCCATCTATGGTTGTGGTCGTAGTTACCCAGAGAAAGGATAAACGGGTTGCGCGACTGTCTCGTGTTATTGTACAGTCGTGTGGAGAGTTTTTGGAATACCTGCAAGATAGTATCTAGCCGGTATTTCCAGTGAAGGTCCGCGATGCGTGTGTAGCGCGGAGCGTTGCTTATGATTTTGAGTACTTTGTTCTGTATGAGCTGCAGACGGCGCAGGCGAGTTGGCGCAGCGTATCCCCAGACAGGGGCTGCGTACGTCATCAGAGGTCGAATAAGTGTCATGTACATGGACCTAGACACCCTCCTGTTCAGTGTGCTACGTCTGTTAAGCATAGGGTAGAGTTGTCTGAGCCTCGCGTTAGCTTTGTTGGTCACGTGTTGAATGTGGTCCCCCCAGAGTAGTTTCCTGTCCAGCCAGACACCGAGGTGCGTAGATTGCTACCGTCGTGTTGTGTGTAGCTGGGAGGTCGTTAATGTAGAGGTTAAACAGTAAGGGCCCTAGGATGCTTCCGTGGGGTACTGCTGCCTGGATACCATGTCGTGTCGATTGTTTGCCCTGCACGTCGGTGTTGAAACTCCTGTCCGTGAGATATGAGTGTATGAGACGTACGAGCCCGTCGGGGAACCCTGCGTCGCTAAGTTTGCGTATTACGCCGTTGTGCCATAGACGATCGAAAGCCTTTTCGATGTCCAGGAACACCGCCCCAGTCGCTTTGTTTGTGTTGTATTCGTGTGTTACGTATTCAACGACGCGGAGGAGTTGTTGTGTTGTTGAGTGGTGATTCCTGAAACCGAATTGCTCCGGTCTCAGGGTGTCGTTTGTGATGCAGTGCCTGGTGAGTCGTTTTAATATTACCTTCTCAACGATCTTGCTGAGCGCGCTCAGCAGACTGATGGGTCGGTAATTTTGTGGGAGGGAGTGGTCTTTCCCCGGCTTCCTGAACATCAGAACCTTGGCCGTCTTCCAAAAGGCGGGGAAGTGTTGGTGCTTGAGTATGGCATTGGTGATGTGTGTTAGGTAGTCTACAGCTTTCTCCGTGAACTCCTGGAGGACACGGTTTTGAATGCCATCGTGACCAGGGGCCTTCCTAGCGGTGTTATGCATGATGGCCCATTTGACTTCTGCTGTACTAGCTTGTCGGATGATGTTGCGCGCTGGTTGGACCAGGATGCGTATGACCTCCTGGTCCGTAGCAAGTGTGAACGCTGGGTCTGAGGGATCCAGGTTCGGTGTGAATGACGCTGCGAGTGTGAGGGCCATCAGTTCCGCTTTTTCTTCCGCAGAATATGCTGGTCCGTCGGGGTGTACAGTTTCTCCCTAGTGAAGTGTCGGGCTAGCTGCCACACGCCAGGTCGCGTGGTGTCCAGCCCTTCGAGTTTCTGGTCCCACTGTTGTGTCTTAAATGTTTGTATTTTTTCCCGGATTATACCCTGGAGCCTGTTAATGTGCTGTTTGAAGTGCTGGCGCCTGGTACGCTGCCAAAGTCTCCTGAGGCGGTTCCTCATTGAGATTAGGCCCAGGATCTCCTGGGGCAGGGCAGCACTGTGTTGTTGTGGTGTGCGGATTGGTATGGTGTCGGCTTTTGCGTCCTGGACGGCGCCGGTGAGGGTTTCGACTGCCTCGTCAATTTGGGCTGTCTCGTTAATCGCGTGGGTGGGTGGGATGCGACTTTCAAGCGTTTCCTTGAACTGGGCCCAATTCGCGAGCCTGTAGTCTAAGATCCTGCTTTGTTCCATGTGCCGCAGTGTTTCTTCAATGTACAGTATAACGGGTTGGTGATTTGAGGGCAGATCGTTTTCAACGGCAACGTTGAATGTCGTTGTTATGCCCTTGATGAGGGCCATGTCTAACACGTCTGGCCTGTGTCCCCTCCGGTAGGGAATGTGCGCCGGTTCGGTCGGCGCTAGTGTGATGCAGTTTCGTCCTAGTGCGTGTTCGTATAGTTTCTTGCCGTTGGAGTTTCGTATTCGTGAGTTCCAGTGCGGGTGTTTTGCGTTAAGATCTCCAGCGGCTATTACGCGCGGTGATATGTTGAGTATTGTGCTGATGTCGCGTGTTTTGATGTTTTTAGGGCTGTCGTACAGTGACACCAGTGTAGTGTAGGCTCCGTTGAACATGACCCTGACGGCGGTTGCCTCTAGTTTTTCGAGTTCAGGGAGCACTATGTTTGTGTGTTCTATGTCTTTGTGTATGATGATGGCTGTTCCGCCATGACCGGAGCCGTGCGGTCGGTCGGTACGATAGACACTGTAGCCGGTGAAGTTTAGTTGCTTGCGTGGTTTGAGCTTAGTTTCGCTCAGTAGTGCGATAAGGATACCCTTAAGCTCCACGAGCGCGGCAAATTCCGCCCTTTTGTTGTTGATCCCGTCTGCATTCCAGAACAGGATCTGTGTCAGTGTCTGGTTGTTTGCGATGGGGGCGGGGTGTGGCGTGTTATCCATGTATGGGTGTAAGCAGTGTGGTGAGCGCTGTTTGTATGGCGGCCCAGTACTGCCCAGGTTGAGCAGTCATGAGCTGCGTGAAGAGTGTGGCGACGGCCGCCACGAACTTGTTAAAGATCTGAGCGGTCGTGTGAGGGAGGGAATATTGTTTCCAATAAACCCTCAAGTGTTGTGTTGGTGTTGTGTGTGTCGGCCTGTGGCTCGGTTGTGGTGTTGGCGGCCGCTGGTGCGGGTGTTGGCGTTATGTGTGGGCTGGCGCTTGTGTTGTTGTTATGTGGAACATTTTGAGGTGCCTGTGTGTCAGACGTGGTGGGGGGTGGAGTAGTGTGTGTGCTGGTGTCGCTGGCTTGCTGACTGTGTGTCTGTGTGTCAGTGTTTTGTTGTCGCTGCGTACTTTGTTGTGGTGCACGTGTGCTCCCGCTCCTGTTACCCCGTGTTCGCCTACGCCTTCTCTGGGTTTTTGGTTCTGGGGGTCCTTGTGTGAGTGTGTCTTCCTGTGTGTCGTGTGTGGATTCGCAGGCAGTGGCTTCAGGGGGCGGGGTCGTGTTGTTTTTGGGGGCTGGTGTCGGTACCGGTGTGGCTGCAGTGCTGTGTGCTGGCTGGGACGACTGTGTTGCTGTCGCAGCGGTTGTGTTAGGTGTGTGTGCTGGGCGCAGAGGTTCCGCGGCCTGCTCCGCTCCTCCAGGGCGTGTAGCCATGGCGAACGACACTCCATTCCTGACAGGGTTCGGTGCGGGTCTTGGACGTGTTATGACGTTGGGTGGCTTCGACTTCTGATTTTTGCGCCTCTGCGCCTCTTTGTACACGCCGCAGCCCCTGTAGTTGGCCTGATGGCCTTGGCCACAGTTGGCGCAACGGCGTATGTTTTCGTGGATTAGTGTGCAGGCGTTGGATGTGTGTTTGCCAGCGCATCCGCGGCAACGGGGTGCCAGGCCGCAGCGGAGGGCCCAATCACCGAACCGCTGGCAGTTGTTACATTGTTGGGGGACTTGTGGCGGTTCGTATATCTCTACCCTTACGTCCATCCGCAGAAGGCTTTTTATCTGCAGAAGGCCGCGGGAGGCGGCCGTGTCGGCCATCTCCACCAGGTAGTGTGTACAGCACAAAAGCGTACAGGTTACCTCGTCTGTTGACTTTCAGAGACCGCCCACAATTGAGGAGGGTCGTAATGTGTAGCAGGCAGACATATATCCAGACCATCACACAGCAATTCCTCTGCAAGTACTAATACAGTGAGGCGGGAGGTGAGATAACTTGGATTTCATGGTCGAGCGGCTGCTCATAAGCCACACATCACGCCGGTAAATGCCAAACGACGCTTCGCTTGGTGTAAATAGCGTAAACATGGGTCGATTGAACAGTGGACAAACGTTGCGCGGAGTGACGATCCGATAGCAGCGTTTGGGCATAGCAAATACCCGGTGAACGTCATCTGCCAGCGTGTGTAGTGCCAACAGTAAAATTCGGAGGCGGTGGTGTTATGGTGTGGTAGTGTTTTTCACGGAGGGGGCTTGCACCCCTTGTTGTTTTGGATGGCACTATCACAGCACAGGCCTACATTTATGTTTTAAGCAACTTCTTGCTTCCCACTGTTGAAAAGCAATTCGGGGATGGTGTTTGCATCTTTCAATACAATCTAGCACCTGCTTATAATGCACAGCCTGTGGCGGAGTGGTTACACGACCGTAACATCCCTGTAATGGACTGGCCTGCACAGAGTTCTGACCTGAATGCTAAAGAACGCCTTTGGGATGTTTTGGAACGTCGAATTCCTGCCAGGCCTCACCGACCTCCTTCGATACCTCTCCTCAGTGCAGCACTCCGTGAAAATGGGCTGCCATTCCCCAAGAAACCTATCGACACCTGACTGAACGTATGCCTGCGAGAGCAGAAGCTGTCATCAAGGCTAAGGGTGAGCCAACACCATACTGAATTCCAGCATTACCGATGGAGCATTCCACGAGCTTGTAAATCATTTTCTGCCTGGTGTCCGGATTCTTTTGATCACATAGCGTATGTTATGTGAAAGTTTCACAGCAGTTCTGAATGAAATTTTAGGCAGACATATTTTATGCTTCACACCACTGCAAGTCGCCTCTATGAACGGAGATTTGGTGGTTGTGAGGTCTCCCTCTGGTGATGAACTTGATTGCGTTGTAATTGTCAGCATTTACTTTAATTTTCCAAATGATGCACCATTGTGTTGTCTACTCCACATGCCGCTTGAGATGAAGTGGGATGTAACTGAGGTTTGGGTGGCTGAAGTAAACTGCAGTGTCATCTGCAACTAAAGCTAACTGCGTATCGCGACGCTTCGGATTTGTTGCAAGACCGAATCTTGGGGAACGCCAACTTCAATTTGCTTCTACTCTTACATCTGTCTATCCTGCCATCTAAGAAGCAAGCCAGAGTTTTTGTAATATGTCCACCAAGTGATGGTCGTCGTGGCCGAACGGTTCTAGGCGCTTCAGTCCGGAACCGCGCGACTGCTACGGTCACAGGCTCGAATCCTGTCTCGGGCATGGATGTGTGTGATGTCCTTAGGCTAGTTAGGTTTAAGTAGTTCTAAGTTCTAGGGGACTGATGACCTCAGATGTTAAGTCCCATCGTGCTCAGAGCCATTTTTATGTCCGCCAAGTCAGACACGATCGAAGGCTTTTCCTATGTTGAAGAACACCACACCCGTGCTGTGTCGCTCTGTGCTAGGCTTACATGTCTGCAACACTACACATGTGGTTTGGTGTGTGGTACCATGTCCGTCCCGAAATCCAAAGTGCTCGGGGATGGTGATATTTTCGTCAGCAAGGAAGGTCTGGAGTGATTAAAGGATCGACGATGTCCTTCCTTACTGCGCTGATTCCATACATCCCACCAATACACGGATACGAGTCCACTGCCATGACTTAGTTCAGTACCAATTTTGCACTATTATACTGCGCACCAAAGCGAGAAGTGTTTTATAGATGTGACTGATATTAGACGGTGCATAAGTTCGTAGCATTTTCCGTACGTTTAAACAGATACACATGACAAATATTTTAGTCACCAATAATACACTATTGGCCATTAAAATTGCTACACCAAGAAGAAATGCAGATGAAAAACGGGTATTCATTGGACAAATATATTATACTAGAACTGACATATGATTACATTTTCACGCAGTTTGGGTGCATAGATCCTGAGAAATCAATACCCAGAACAACCACCTCTGGATAACGGCCTTAATACGCCTGGGCATTAAGTCAAACAGAGCTTGGATGGCGTGTACAGGTCCAGCTGCCCATGCAGCTTCAACACGATACCACAGTTCATCGACAGTAGTGACTGGCGTATTGTGACGAGCCAGTTGCTCGGCCACCATTGACCAGACGTTTTCAGTTGGTGTGAGATATGGAGAATGTCCTGGCCAGGGCAGAAGTCGAACATTTTCTGTATCCAGAAAGGTCCATACAGGACCTGCAAGATCCGGTCGTGCATTATCCTGCTGAAATGTAGGGTTTCGCAGGGGTCGAATGATGGGTAGAGCCACGGGTCGTAACACATCTGAAATGTAACGTCCACTGTTCAAAGTGCCGTCAATGCGAACAAGAGGTGACGGAGACGTTTAACCAATGGCACCCCATAGCGTCACGCCGGGTGATACGCCAGTATGGCGATGACGAATACACGCTTCCAATGTGCGTTCACCGCGATGTCGCCAAACACGGATGCGACCATCATGATGCTGTAAACAGAACCTGAATTCATCCGTAAAAATCACATTTTGCCATTCGTGCAGCGTCAAGGGTAACCGCAGCCATGGTCTCCGAGCTGATAGTCTCTGCTGCTGCAGACATCGTCGAACTGTTCGTGCAGATGGTTGTTGTCTTGCAAACGTCCCCATCTGTGGACTCAAGGATCGAGACGTGGCTGCCCGATCCGTTACAGCCATGTGGATAAGATGCCTGTCATCTCGACTGCTAGTGATACGAGGCCGTTGGGAACCAGCACGGCGTTCCGTATTACCCTCCTGAACCAACCTCCATAGTCTGCTAACAGTGATCGGATCTTGACCAACGCGAGCAGCAATGTCGCGATACGATAAACCACAATCGCGATTTCTTTCCGACCTTTATCTAAGACGGAAACGTGATGGTGCGCATTTCTCCTCCTTACACGAGCCATCACAACAAAGTTTCACCAGGCAACGCCGGTCAACTGCTGTTTGTGTTTGAGAAATCGGTTGGAAACTTTCCACATGTAAGCACGTTGTAGGTGTCGCCACCGACTCCAACCTTGTGTGAATGCTCTGAAAAGCTAATCATTTGCATATCACAGCATCTTCTTCCTGTCGATTAAATTTCGCGTCTGTAGCACGTCATCTTCGTGGTGCAGCAATTTTAATGGCCAGTAGTGTATATTCCTTTACTATTGAGAGCAGTCTGCCAAAGCTGGAGCAACTTTCGACTACGCGACTGTAGAAATCACGCGGTTTTGGGGCGAAGAACTAGTTGAGCCACGCTCTAAGCGCATTTTCATCGGGACGGCATACTCGTTGAAGGTCGATCGACAGGGAGGGCAAAAGGTGAAAATCTGAGGGCGCAAGATCATCTGAATAAGGCGGGTGCGGAATGACATCCCAACTCAACTCCTTTATACTGTTTTTTATGTCAGCAGAGATGGTTAAGCCTCGGAGAAGCAATTGGTAGTACACCACATCGTCGCTGATCTACCAGATGCATAGCATTGTAGTCGCGCGCAGGTTGTTTGTGCTAAGGCATTCCTTTCTTTTCCTCATGTTAGCATAAAAACACCGTTTCTTGTCACCCTGAGGTTGGGTTGGGTTGTTCGGTTGTTTGGGGAAAGAGACCAAACAGCGAGGTCGTCGATCTCATCGGATTAGGGAAGGACAGGGAAGGAAGTCGGTCGTGGCCTTCCAGAGGAACCATCCCGGCATTTGCCTGGTGCGATTTAGGAAAATCACGGAAAATCTAAATCAGGATGGCCGGACGCGGGACTGAATCGTCGTCCTCCCGAATGCGAGTCCAGTGTGCTACCCACTGCGCCACCTCACTCGTTTCTTGTTACTCGTAAGGATACAGGATAGTAGTGGTCGGTGTTGTTCATGAGCAGACTATGACGAGCAAGCAGAGGTGCACTTACGGCCATTCGCTGCCTTTTGTGAATTTGGCTTAGAGCATGCGCTACTCATACACTCGATTTTTGAACCTTCCCCATTGCAAGAAAGTGTCGTACGATGGTGGAATGATCACAGTTGTTCACATTTGCCTGTTCTCGAGTACACTGATGTGGAACCTTGTGAATGAATGCTTGTAAACGATCTTCATCACACCCTGAAGGTCTTCCTGGAAGTCCAGAGTCACTAATCTAAAACGATCTTCCTTAAAATGAAAAAAAAAAATTGTTGCCGTACTCCGTGTGGTGTCACCGCCAGACACCACACTTGCCAGGTGGTAGCCTTTAAATCGGTCGCGGTCCGTTAGTATACGTCGGACCCGCGTGTCGCCACTATCAGTGATTGCAGACCGAGCACCGCCACACGGCAGGTCTAGAGAGACTTCTTAGCACTCGCCCCAGTTGTACAGCCGACTTTGCTAGCGATGGTTCACTGACAAATTACGCTCTCATTTGCCGAGACGATAGTTAGCATAGCCTTCAGCTACGTCATTTGCTACGACCTAGCAAGGCGCCATTATCATTTGCTATTTATCATGTGATGCATGTACCGTCAAGAGCTATGTTCACCACTTATGGATTAAAGTTAAGTATTCCAGCAGCTTCGTACTTTATTTGCTAGTCTCAATTACTTTACCTGTTCCAGACCTCACTCCAGCCTGCGTGAGCTTAAACGCGTGCCTTTCGGCTTCCTCGTAGTGGCTTGGCTGTCTCGCCAAGTCACAAAACTCTGTCCAGTGGTATTATCTCCATACACGGCGCAAATGTTTCTGGTTGCCTCCGCTGCTGTCATTCCCCTACGGAAATCAAACAGAAGACTATGTTGGAGACGCTCCGATTTTTCCACTTGGCACTCCATTTTTTAGCGTCCACAGCTCCACTCAGCTACCTGCAAATGACAAAATGGCAATAAGTAAACTCAGATAGCAACAGTACACTGTAAATAAAAATGACAATCGATAAATAAACCCTTAGCAACAGGAGTACCACTACGCAAAACAAAAACGCTACGAACTTAGGCGTCAGTCTAATGCCTTGTCCAGTAAGTTTATTCAGAAGCTGTGGGACACTGCTTCGCGAGAATATTTGTGTGTGTTCTTTACCTCATTTGCCGGCATTCCTCCCGCGCCGCAGCTGCTGGCAAGGCCGGTCAGGCGATGTGATGCGTCTTCTCCAGTGGCGGCCGTGGTCCGAAAGCCGTATCTCGTCGTCTGCGGCACGCCCGTTCTTTTAATAGACGGCGCGTGGCGATTGCTGTGAGCTGCTCGAGGACGTGAGGCTGGTGGACAGAGGGCTTCCACAGCGTCGCGTCGAAGCTTCACGTCTACACCGCTCCATTCTGGGTGCCCTGCAACCGGGCTGGCGCGCACCTCGGTTGCATCTCGCAACACTGTTCCTCTCCAAAGAAGACGAACTAAATATTCCAGAATTCGAATCAAGGACAGCTGCCACCGTGATAGAAGTAGGTATCCCGGTCGAGATCAAGTTCCTTTCAGAGTATGCTGACGCAGTAACTACATACTTAACAATCATATACAACTGCTTGCTCTACGAAAGATCCGTACCCAAAGTGTGGAAATCGAACCACACCAATATTCAAGAAAGGTAATAATGCGCCATATTACAGGCCCATATCATTAACGTTGTGTGACAGGATTTTGGAACATACGAGGGTCGTCCACAAAGTAAGTTCTGTTTTCTATTTCTATCCGCGGCAGCGCTACGATCGCAGTACCGAGCATCCGCGGCAGTTACTCCGTGCTCAAGGAGAAGACATGTACGCCATTTTCAGATCGCTGCTATCGACGTGTGCTTTGTAGTGCTTCTTCATAATGTCAGCCGTAATTGAAAATGCCGCCGCGCGTGAAATGGTTCAAAATGGTTCAAATGGCTCTGAGCACTATGGGACTTAACTTCGGAGGTCATCAGTCCCCTAGAACTGAGAACTACTTAAACCTAACTAACCTAAGGACATCACCCACATCCATGCCCGAGGCAGGATTCGAACCTGCGACCACAGCGGTCGCGCGGTTCCAGAGTGAAGCGCCTAGAACCGCTCGGCTACGCTGGCCGCGTGTGAAATCAGATCTGCGATTCGTTTTATAAAATCAAAGAAAGTTAAACCACAAGAAAGTCATTCTGCAAATCTGCGAGGTTTACGGACAAAATGCTATGAGTGATTCAACAGTTAGAAGATGGGTCAGACTGTTCAATGAAGGACGTGATCAAGTGCACGATGAAGAGCAAAGTGGACGGCTTTCTGGTTACTGATGAACTGGTTCACACAATTGAAGAGAGGATCAAGCACAACCGTAAGTTTACACTTAGTGGCCTTGCTATGGAACTTCCGCAAATCTCACGACCACTGATTCATGAAAAACCGAAATTTCGGAAACTTTGCTCACGTTGGGTACCCAAAATTCTTACTGAACAATAGAAAAAACAAGGGATGGGCAGTGCACTTCAGTTTTTGACACGCTACAATGTAGAAGGCAATGCTTTTCCTTCTCGGATAGTCACGGGGATGAAACTTGGGTATCGTGTGACACCCCTGGAACAAAAGGGCAATCAATGGAGTGGAGGCTCACTTCATCCCCAACGAACGTTAAGCCTAAGCAAATCTTGACACCTCGAAAACTCATGTGCACCGTTTTTTGGTGCAGAAAAGCCATTTTGGTGATTGATTTCTTAACACAAGTCCGAACAATCAAGGCATATGGTTTCTGCCAGTCCATAAACAAATTCCGCCGCGTAATACAGGACAAGCGCCGAGGATTACTGTCAGAAGGTGTTGGTTTTCTCCAGGATAATACCCGATCTCACACGGCGAATGTCACCAAAGAACGCTTACGGGAATTTCACAGGGGCGCGTTTGATCATCCTCCGTACAGCCCGGACTTCGCTACCAGCGACTTTCATCTCTCGTTACACCTCAAATCTGTCCTTAGTGGTCAACACTTCAACGATTATGACGAGCTGGAAGAACATGTTACCACATGGTTGAATACACAGGCGGCAACCTTCTATGAAGATGGCATACAAAAACTTATGCCACGCTTTGACAAGTGCCTACAAAATTTCGGAAGCTATGTAGAAAAGTAGTTTAACAGTTGTAGATTTTTGTACAATAAATATTTTTTCTGTATCTGTACACGTTTCTTTTATATAACTAAACGGAACTTACTTTGTGGACATACCTCGTATAATGTGCTCGAGCATCACGAATTACCTAGAAGAGTACGGTCTATTCGCACACAGTCGACACGGAATTAGAAAATATCGTTATTGTGAGACACAACTAGCTCTTCACTCACGCGAAGTATTGAGTGCTACTGACAAGGGATTGCAAATTGATTCCGTATTTCTAGATTTCCAGAAGGCTTTCGACACTGTACCACACAAGTGGCCTGTAATGAAATTGCATGGTTATCGTCTCAGTTTTGTGACTGGATTCGTAATTTCCTATCAGAGGGGTCACAGTTCGTAGAAACTGACGGAATGTCATCGAGTAAAACACAAGTGATTTTCTGACGTTCGGCAAGGTATTGGTATAAGCCCCGTGCCGTTCCTTATCTACATAAATGATTTCGGAGATAATATGAGCAGCCGTATTAGGTTGTGTGCAGATGATGCTGTCGTTTGCCGCCAAGTAAAGTCATCAAAAGATCAGAACAAATTGCGAAACAATTTAGGAAAGATATCTGTACAGTGCATAAATTGGCAATTGATCCTGAATAATGAAAAGTGTGAGGTCATCCACATGAGTGCTAAAAGGATTCCGTTAAACTTCGGTTACACGATAAATCAGCCAAATCTAAAGGCCGTAAATTCAACTAAATAACTAGTAATTACATTTACAAACAATTTAAACTGGAAAGAGCATATAGAAAGTGTTGTGGGGAACCGAAACAAAGACTGCGTTTTATGGGTAGAACACTTAAAAAATGTAACAGGCCTACTAAAGAGAAAGCCTACACTACGTTTGTCCGTACTCTTTTAGAATAGTGCTACGCGGTCTGCGACCCAAACCAGATAGGATTAACGGAGCACATCGAGAAAGTTCAAAGAAGAGCAGCACGTTTTGTATTATCGAAAAATAATGGAGGGAATGTCACGGACACGATACAGGATCTGGGGTGGATATCATTAAAACAAAGGTGTTTCCCATTGCGGCAGAATCTTATCACGAAGTTTCAACGACCAACCTTCTCCTCCGAATGCGAAAATATTTTGTTAACGCCGACGTACATAGGAAGAAACTATTATCATAATAAAATAATGGAAATCAGAGCTTTCACGGAAAGATACAGGCGATCGTTTTTTTCCACGCGCTGTTCGGGATTGGAATAATAGCGTATTGTTCTGAATTCCGTACGACGAACCCTGTGCCAGGCACCTAGGTGTGATCTGCAGAGTACCTGTGTAGATGAAGATGTAGATGTAGATGTAGATGTACAGGAACGTAGCGGTCTCTACGTCCATCTTGTAACGGGAGCCTCCCAAAAATGTCAGTACACCATTGACAAATCTAGCTACTGCTGTAGGTCAATTTCAAAAGTGGATATGCTCGCTTTATACATTTTTTTTATTTTTAGCTGATATTATGTTGTCTCCAGAGTACGACTGCTTTCTCCGGATTTGCTCACACTAAGAAATCTGAAATTTTTCAGGATTTTATAAGATCGATGGATCGCTAACTTCGAAACAATAAATGATCACATTTTTAACATCTGTATTTTTAAACGTTTCAAATGACTGATTGACAAAATAATTTCCATCTCCTCAGAAACATCTGATTTTTACCACAGCTAGGAGCATAACTTCCTGTCTAGTGCGAGGAAGAAGAATATAGATTACATTTGCGGGCGCTAAACACAATGGCGAAAGTGTCAATAATTTTAAAAAAATGGAGAGAGAGGGAGGGAGAGAGAGAGAGAGAGAGAGAGAGAGAGAGAGAGAGATGGAGTTTAACGGTAGATATAAGATAAATAGACACTGAATACTTCAGGCAAATTAAGTGAAATCGAGCATGTGGCGCGATACAAGCTAGTGAAAATACGTGGTTTAAAGCAAACACGAACCTGTCCACACACACTTTTCGTGCAAAGAAGAGCTAGTCCGCTACGGCCAATAGGAGACGCCGATTCCAGCTACGTGATTTCCATTCCATTCTCGGCCAGATGTTCCCTCGCAGGGCAGCTTCTAGCACCGGTCTGTCCTTCTGTGCTCCCTCGTAATTATACTGCACAGTACTAATATTAATAATTATTATGACAAATTCACAAATTAGATACCTGCTGACCGTATAGTCAATAGAGTGGAGACACTTCTACGAAAAAAGGCAACAGTTGTAACAAAAGAACTATATAATGAGGTCTGCCAATCAGTGGATGAAGTAAGAAGCCTTAGTGCAGATCGGAGAGTGATGGACGTGAAATAATTATCTAAAGACTTACAAAATGTGGATCACGTAACTTAAATGAAACGAATTTTCACGTACTACTACGAAGCTATGGGAAAAATTCATATTGATGTGGAGGCAACTGTATTCTAGAGGCTGGCATATAGGCTGCCACCGCCGACCTTACCTTACTTATTTAGGATGTTGGGTTGGTTTGATTTGGGGGAAGAGACCAAACAGCGAGGTCATCGGTCTCATCGGATTAGGGAAGGACGGGGAAGGAAGCGGCCGTGCCCTTTCAAAGGAACCAGCCCAACATTTGCCTGAAGCGATTTAGGGAAATCACGGAGAACCTAAATCAGGATGGCCGGACGTGGGATTGCACCGTTGTCCTCCCGAATGAGAGTCCAGTGTGCTAACCATTGCACCACCTCGCTCGGTCACCGCCGACCGAGCTGTCCCAATCCCTTAATCTCCGTACCTCAGTAGTCGCATCGGGACTCAGTTCGCATTGCACCTCAATACTTCGCATTAGTCGTTGTATACAATTGTGATATGGACACAGACATGCTTCAAGAATTAGTACATGTTACGAGGGCTTGGGAGAGCCAGTCCTGACAAAACTCTACCATCTGGAGAGAAAAATGTATGAGGCAGGCGAACAATATAATAATTCCAATCCCAAAGAAAACAGGCAGTGAAGGAAACAAAAGGAAAATTCGGAGTAGGTATTAAAATCCATGGAGAAGAAATAAAAATTTTGAGGTTCGCCGATGACATTGTAATTCTGTCAGAGACAGCAAAGGACTTGGAAGACTAGTTGAACGGAATGGATAGTGTCTTGAAAGGAGGATGTAAGATGAACATCAAGAAAAGCAAAACAAGAATAATGGAATGTAGTCGAATTGAATCGGGTGATTCTGCGGGAATTAGATTAGGAAATGAGACGCTTAAAGTAATACATGAGTTTTGCTATTTGCGAAGCAAAATAACTGATGATGGTCGAAGTAGAGAGGATATAAAATGTAGACTGGCAATGGCAAGGAAAGCATTTCTGAAGAAGAGAAATTTGTTAACATTGAGTGTAGATTTAAGTGTCAGGAAGTCGTTTCTGAAAGTATTTGTATGGAGTGTAGCCATGTATGGAAGTGAAACATGGACGATAAATAGTTTAGACAAGAAGAGAATAGAAGCTTTAGAAATGTGGTGCTACAGAAGAATGCTGAAGATTAGATGGGTAGATCACATAACTAATGAGGAGGTATTGAATATGATTGGGGAGAAGAGAAGTTGGTAGCACAACTTGACTAGAAGAAGGGATCGGTTGGTAGGACATGTTCTGAGGCATCAAGGGATCACCAATTTAGTATTGGAGGGCAACGTGGACGGTAAAAATCGTAGAGGGAGACCAAGAGATGAATACACTAAGCAGATTCAGAAGGATGTAGGTTGCAGTAGGTACTGGGAGATGAAGAAGCTGGCACAGGATAGAGTAGCATGGAGAGCTGCATCAAACCAGTCTCAGGACTGAAGACCACAACAACAACAACGAGGTCTATTCGGAAAGTAAGCAACGATAGGTCGCGAAATGGAAACCACAGTGAAAATCAAAATCGTGTTATTTACTACAGTTAGCTACAACTTCCAGCTACTTATCTCCATAGCCGCCTATCCGACTTTGACGTTTGTCGTAGCGTTGTACCAACTTTCCAATACCCTCGTTATAGAAGGCAGCCGCCAGTGCTTTCCGCCAATTCTCTACGCTGGCCTACAGCTCGTTGTCTGTGCCAAAATGTTGTCTTCATAGCCAGCGGTTCATGTGAGCAGAGATGAAACTCAGAGGGAGACAATTACGGCCTGTATTGTGGGTAATCAATCATTTCAAATTAAAAACGATTCAGGAGCATTTTAATTGCCCCTGCTGTGTGCGGCTGAGAATTGCCTTGAAGAAGAAACCGCACGACAGTTATGTAATGTTGGCTGCATAGCTTCAGGCGAAATTTCTCACCAGGCCCTCGTCCTTGGCGGGAGACACTATTGTTTCTAGGTACCTGTATGTGCTCCCTGTGTGCTCAGAACTAATAAGAACGACGTAACGCGATCGACGGTCATACTAGAGACACTGACCAACACACCTGTGCAGAAACTTCATCGGATTTTCACTGTGGTTTCCGTTTCGCGACAGATCGCTCCTTACTTTCCGAATAACCCTCGTATTTGATTGTTGTTAACCACAGGACTTCAGATTGGACATCACTGAAGTTAAGTACTCAATTGGTTCCTGTAATAAAGCGTACTTTAATTAAGTGTGCATTTTGTGTAGTAGTGAGAGGAAAATGGCTACCCACCTATATACCACCATCTTTTCGTCCAGCCAGGAACCACAAAACATTACATGAGGGCATAGCCAGAACATTATTAATAATATGAAGTAATATATAACACAAAATGCCTGTCAAAAGGCACTAAAATCAGACATTACAACACAGTAATCAAACCGACCGTCACATCTGCAAGTGAAACACTCTCACTGAAACGAAAACTGGGATCACAAGAAATTGAGAAAATCGTGAGAAAGACTATAAGAAAAATTTGGGACCACGATTCACGCAAGATGGATACAGACTGCAAACCATCGAGTCAACAGAAAAAGTATCATACATTGAAATTGCACTCAGAAAGAGGCGAATGAAGTTTTATGGTCGCCTAGACAGATTACCTGGAAACAGACTAACTAAACGCCTATTGGAATATGTGACATCACTTAAAGCATCGATATCCTGGGCAACTGAAATTAAGGAGGTTTTGACAGAAACGAAAATTGACATATCAAACACATTAGACAGGGATACATTCAGAAGAAAAATTGATAAGTGGAAGTTTACTCCAGAGATGGAACCAAAACCATACCGACCAAAGGGGACTGAAGAAAAAAAAAAGGACTTCGGGGAGAAAATGAAGAAGTATTGGGAAAATAAGAAGGACGCTAAGAAAGACTGAAACTCACCTGCTTATATCTCCCCAATGGCGACATTCGCTAATAATAATAATAATAATAATAATAACGAAGTAAAGTGATTGTTATATGAAAGATATCTTTTACATATCTAAAGTTCAGTAATTTGAGCACTGTCAGTTGGTGCCGGAAACTGACTTCCTGATACACTAACCTAAGAGTTATTGTACGCTCATCGGTCATATGACTCGTGAAAAGTTTGTTACAACCTCTCAAATGAAAGGAGTTTTTTTTTTTTACGTTTTACATCAGGACCAGTGTACATAGGTTCTGGGGGATGTACATTTGCATATATCTTTTTTCGTAAATATCTATTGTGTGATATTTTCTTATAACATCTTCCAAATCCTTGAAAATCTTCTCACATGGATCTGCGGGAGAAAAAGTATATCGAATCCAGTCTTCGTGCCTTTATTCAGAAGGGAATGGTGCGAATTGAGTGAGAGTCTACTTTGATTGTCAAAATAGCGTCTGTTACCCTCCACGCTTCATAACTCTAATTACGTTTTCGTGAGTGGAAGGAACGGCTCCGAAAGGCAGCGGTGCGGATCAAACGGACTCGGGGTTCTCGCTCCGCAACTGATTACTGTGAATGAGAGGGGACGGGAGGAGGAGGGGGGAGGGGTGGGGAACCCCCTACTCTGCGAGTAAGTCGATTATCGCGATTGGAATCGATTTTCCGTCACCTCTGATTAGCACTGCGGCGCGATTAGACTGTGTAATGTGACGGCAGCGGGGGGGACGCGTTCGAAATGTCGGTTGCAGTGTTCAAACGTTTCTGGTTCGTTACGCCAATTTCGACTCAAACGTGGCCAATAACTACGTTGCCAAATAAATCACTTACTTCTAGTTGACATATCGCTTAGCAATTTAACATTGATACTAATACATTGAGAATGCCAGAACAAAAGTATCGGTGACGAAGTTATCGCAAGTTATTGACTTATTTTTAAACTTTTCGTTAAGTCAAAAACTTACTCAGAAGACGAAGTGAAATATGGTTATTATTTTATGTTTCCACACCGTACCAATAATATCGATTTTAATTCAAATGCATTCGCTTATTGAGCGAGGGAATAATTACTTTCCACAAGCCTCTAGGCGCCTACGGGCTCTAATCGGTACGGAAATGACAGCATGCTTATAAATATGTTCCAAAAGGCCGCGCTTAAATACGGGATTCTTCCGGGTCTCATATCTCAGGTTCTGTTGATGTCAAAGTATGAGTATTACATACTTCCTCCTGCTTAGACAGCCGGCCGTTGTGGCCGAGCGGTTGTAGGCTCTTCAGTCCGGTACCGCGCGACTGCTACGGTCGCAGGTTCGAATCCTGCCTCTGGCACGATTGCGTGTGATGTCCTTAGGTTAGTTAGGTTTAAGTAATTCTAAGTCTAGGGGACTGATGACCTCAGATGTTAAGTCCCGTAGTGCTTAGAGCCATTTGTACCATTTTCTGCTTAGACAAATGGAGGAAATCGTGTGATACTTTTTCATGTAATGTGATCTGCGATGGGCTTCAAAGGTCTTATGGAGGTACCATTAGTTCCGGCCTGAGGTGTACAGTTAGTTTTTCATTATTTCACTTTTACGTAATTGAACTATAAAAATTTTACTGACCCGTATCGTTATTTCATATGAACGGCATACGCTGCTGTGGCACGGAAAAGAAGGGCACCGGATGGAAAAATGCTCCTATCAGAGCACAAGAAAGGCGAATATGGCCCTGTTTAAAAGACTGTGAATGAACTGTAGGCTATATGGTACGTCATTCCGCATTCCTCCGCACGTTTAAAAATTTAACTAAAAATTTTGGCTTGCGAGCTTATTCACGATATTTTATCCTGAGAGAGATGGGGCCGTGGAACTGGGGAATAGACGGATAATAAATACTGGAAGATAGTAGAACGTGGTTGTGGCATAGAAAGAACGAAGGACACAGCGCAGTGTGAGACAAAGAGAGGTACACAGTGGAAGTGTAGAAGGAGACAGTATCAGTGGGAGAGGAATAAAGAGACGGAGAAAGACTAAGTGGGTAATAGCCCATGATAATGGTAGACAGAATCTATGACAGTGACAACGGTGAAGAGAGAAAGAGTGATAGCCAGAGAGAGAAGAGATAGGAATGAACAAGGCAGTAGTAGTAAGAGAGAGCAAGAAGAAGACAGCTACAGAGAGAGGAGACTGTAGTAGAAGGACTGAATGTAGGCTGTGAGACACGAGACAGTGACAGAGAGATACAAAGAGATAATGAGAATGAGGGACTTACAGCCACGGACTGGGTGTGTGTGCGAGTTACGTTTAGGGCAGCAAGTGGGAGAGAGAGGTGAGAGAGAGGTGAGTTACATGCTAAAAAGGACACTAATATGTTAGAATGCCAAAATTTATGGACAAACGTTTTTAGATGCTGAGGAAGGTAGGCTGAGACAGCTTGTAATCCGCTTTTCAAAATGGTTCAAATGACTGTAAGCATTGTGGGACTTAACATATGAGGTCATCAGTCCCCTAGACTTAGAACTACTTAAACCGATCCATGGACAGCACACACATCCATGCCCGAGGCAGGATTCGAAGCTGCGACCGTAGAAACAGCGCGGTTGCAGACTGAAGCGCCTAGAACCGCTCGGCCTCAGCGGCCGGCACCCCGCTTTTCGGTCGGGATATCTTAAACAGAAACATATTCGCCTTTTTGTGCTCCTTCGGGAACATTTTTCCGCTGGTACGACATATACATTGCCGGCAGCATAATTGTCGTATAGTCGTCTTCGAATACAGGTTCTACAAATTTACATCACAGTTTTCCGCGAGAACAACGTCGTCTTCCTTCCTAGGATTTCCATTCTAGCCGGGCATCAGTGAACTCGTTCCATGCCTTTTGTCGTGCCTACTTGATACCTTGTCCTCAATGGCCAGTGTTCATCAGGAACAACGATATCGTCTGGACTGCCCCAGGGAAGTGTGGTAGGACCACTATTATTCTCTTCATACGTGAATGATCTGACAGACACGGTTTAAGGCTGTTTGCTGACGACGCTGTGGTGTACCGGAAGGTGTCATCATTGAATGACTGTGGGAGGATACAAGATGACTTAGACAACATTTGTCTTTGGTATGATAAATACCAGCTTGCCCCCGGATGTAGAAAAATGTGAGTTAATGCGGATGATTAGGAAAACAATCCCTAAATGTTCGAATACAACGTTAGTATTGTACTGCTTGACCCAATCACGTCGATTAAGTATCCAGGCATAACGTTGCAAAGCGATATGAATTGGAACGAGTACGTCATATGGTAGTAGGGAAGGCGATTGCTCGACTTCGTATCATTGGGAAAATTTTGGGAAAGATGAGCCATCATTTATAAAGGAGACGGCATATAGAATGTTAGTGCATCCCATTCTTGAATACTGATCGAGTGTCTGGAATCCGCACCGAATCGGATTAAAGGGAGACATGAAGCAATTCAGATGTGTGCAGCTGTATTTGTTACTGTTTGGTACGATCAGCAAGCAGATACTACGGAAATTGTTCGGGATCTCAAATGGGAATCCGTGGAGGGAAGATGTGGGTCTTTATGCGAGACACTGTTAAGGAAATTTGGAGGATTGGCGTTTGAGGCCTACTGCAGACCGATTTTATTGCTGTCAACAAATATTTCGCGTCAGGACCACGAAGATAAGATGAGAGAAGTTAGTGTTCGTAAGGAGGCTTATACGAGGGTTATTTGGAAAGTAAGGAACGATCGGTAGCGAAGTTTTGCACAGGTGTGTTGGGCAGTCTCTGTAATATGCCCGTCGATAGCGTTATGTCCTTCTTTTTAGTTCTGAGCACAGAGTGAGTACATAAAGATACCTAGAACTATGTGTCTCCCGCCAAGTACGGGTGCCTGGTGAGAAATTTCGCCTGAAACTATGCAGCCAACATTACACAACTGTCGTGCGGTTTCTTCAAGACAATTCTCAGCCGCACTCTTCAGGGGCAATGAAGATGCTCCTGCATCGTTTTCAGTTGGAAATGTTTGATTACCCACAATACAGCCCGTAATTGTCTCCCTCTGAGTTTCATCTCTGCTCACATGAGCCGCTGGCTATGAAGACAACATTTAGGCACAGTGAGAGAGCTGTAGGCCAGCGTAGAGAATTGGCGGAAAGCACTGGCGGACGTCTTCTATAACGAGGGCATTGGAAAGTTGGTACAACGCTACGGCAAACGTCTAAGTCGGATCGGCGACTACGGAGATCAGTAGCTGGAAGTTGTAGCTAACTGTTGCAAATAAAACAGTTTCAATTTTCACTGTGGTTTCCATTCCGCGACCTATCGTTCCTTACTTCCCGAATAGCCCTCGTAGACAGTCCGTTTTCTCTCGTTCTATTTGAGAGTGGAAAGGAAATGTCTAGTGCTAGTGCGCGGTATAGCGGCTTACGGAGTTTATATGTAGATGTAGACGGGAACTCCAAACACGCGATCAGTATTCTACAACAAGTCGCACTAACGTCTTCTCTACTATTACCTTTATGGTCAGAATGCATTTTCGCATAACCCTCTCAACAAATCTAAAACTCCCACTCGGCTTCTGAGACGTATATCCTCACCTATATTTTATAGTAAGCTTAGAAATGATCTCTAAAGTATGCATCGGTAAAGAACAAAAATTTACATAAAGCTATCGTATCTGTAAGTCGTCGTGTCGAGCAGGCACACTTCAAAAGCGGTGGAACTGCAAATTGATGCCAAAGCATAAAGATTAATTTAAAATGACCTCTAAAAAAAGAGATTCTATCGTAAGCTGTTATTTGAATCAGACGAATGTGGAATGCTGGCTGCCGTCATTTCTTAACGGCATTTGACCGCGTAAGTTACTGTGATACGTTAATTGAAATATAGTCGGAATTACCAAATAAGCAGCAACCAGTGGAAAAATCATGTTTTATTTATTCACCTTTGCAAATCGATTTCAACTGATTAACAGCCATCATCGGTGCTTTCAACGAATATCTGCCCTGGGTAGTAATACTGTCTTAAGCAGAGGTCAAACATAATCAGTTGAAACCGATTTGCAAAAGTAAACAAAGAAAACATGATTTTGCGACTGGTTGCTGCTTATTTGGTAATTTTATGGTTTACGGTCGCTGAACAACTTGGGAACCACATGGAGCCCACGATTCAGATAGTCGGAATTGGTTTTCTGTGAAATCAGGCACTTTGTGAAAAATAGGAAAATATTTATCGGTAGTGGGCGTCTGGTCGTATTAATCACTAAACAACCCGACCCAACTTTTTATACGAGCGATAAGTTTCGAATGGTTTGAATGGATATTCTTAACGTATTAAAAGGAATGTGTCTTTGAATTAATTTACAAGGTGTACAACTTCGCTTCCGCCGTTTTTTCCCCAATATTTGAGGCTTTAATGAAACAAATTGGTTACACATGTATCATTCAAGGTACTTTCCATCGCTGGTCACAACTTTCTGCCACCTTTCCGGCAGTGTACGAAGCCCGCATTGAAAAAATTGTTCATCTTTTGAAGAGATCCACGAATCGATCCAATTTGTGACTTGTTCATGAGATCGGAAGTGTTGGTCAGCCAGGCCATGCGCCATTGATCTAAACAGGTGGCAGTCAGAGGGAGCAATGTCTTGGAGAATACGGCGTGTGGGGTAGGACTTCCCATTTCAACGTTTCCAAGTGCGTTTTGACCTCTTTTACAACGTGGGGTCGAGCGTTGTCGTGCTGCAAAACCACTTTATCATACCTCTCCCTGTATTGCGGCCGTTTGTCTTTTAACGCTCTGCTCAAAAGCGTTAATTGATATCGATAACGAGCACCTGCGATTGTTTCACTTGGTTTTGAAACCTCATAGTACACGACGCCGAGCTGGTGCCACCAAGTGCAGAGCGTGATGCTGGACCCGTGAATATCCGGTTTGGCCGTCGACGTGGAAGTATGACCGGGATATCCCCATCATTTTTTGCGTATAGGGTTATCGTAATTAACCCATTTTCGTTCCCGGTCACAGTGCGATGCAGAAATACTTTCTGTTTTTGCCTCTGAAGCAACTGTTCACAAACACAGAAACGCCGTTCCACGTCTCTTGGTTCCAGCTCACATGGGACCCAAGTTTCTTCTTTCTCAATCATGCCCATAGCCTCGAGACGTTTTGAAATGGCTTGCTGTGTCACTCCAACTAATCGTGCCAATTCCTCTCGAGTTTGACCCGAGTCTTCACTCAGCAATGTCTCCAATTCTGCATCTGCAAAAACATTCTCTCTTCCACCACTACGCCGGTCAACAACGTTAAAATCACCGTTATTGAAGCGCTGGAACCACTCACGACACGTTCTTTCACTAAAAGCGTCCTTACCGTACGTACGTGAGAGCATTCGATGAGACTCAGCCGCTGTTTTCTTCATATTGCAACGAAACAGTAACACCTCCCGCAAATGACGAGAATTAGGCACGTAAACTGACATTTTCAATGTACAACAACTATATGATGCAGGCAGAAATCGACTAATGTTTGAATGAGGTTATGTTGGCCGAGGTCCGAGCTAACTGGCGGCCTTCTACTATCTGTTTCTTTCGACCGCTACTTAACGTTGTCGCCACCTAATGGCAAACGTTGGAAGCAAAGTTTTACACCTTGTATTTAAACACAGTTGAATTAAAATGGCGTTAATAGGAGGGCTATTCGGAAAGTGAAGTACGATGGCTCTGAGCACTATGGGACGTAACTGCTGAGGTCATCAGTCCCCTAGAACTTAGAACAACTTAAACCTAACTAACTTAAGGACACCACATGCATCCATGCCCGAGGCAGGATTCGAACCTGCGACCGTAGTGATCGCGCGGTTCCAGACTGTAGCGCCTAGATGAGGTACGGTGGGATGCGAAATGGAAACCACAGTGAACATCCGATGAAGCTTTATCACAGATGTGTTGGGCTGCGCCTCTAGTAAGCCCGTTAACCGCGTCACGTCGCTCTTTTCAGTTTTGAGTGCACAGCGAGTGCGTAAAGATGCTGGGAACAGTAGTGTCTTCCGCCACGTACGAGGGCCTGGCGTGACATTTCGCCTGATGTCATGCAACCCACATAACACAGCTGTCATGCGTTTCATTCTTCACGACGATTCTCGGCCGCACTCTGCAGGGGCAATGGAGATGCTCCTGCAGCCTTTTCGATGGGAAGTGTTCGATCACCCAGAACACGACCCGTAATTGACTCTCCCTGAGTTTCATCTCTGCTCACATGAACCGCGAGCTATGAAGACAACGTTCTGGCACAGACAACGAGCTGTATACCAGTGTAGAGAATTGGCAGGAAGCTCAGGCGACTGCCTTCTGTGACGAGGGCATTGGACGGTTGGTAGAACGCTACGACAGATCTCTAAATTGGAGCGGCGACTATGTAGAGAAGTAGCTGGAAGATGTTGCAAATAAAACATTTTTCAGTTTCACAGTTGAGTATATCGTTGCGATCGATTTTGGAGGTTATATGTGATCTTTGGATATCGTGTGGCTTTCTTCCGGGTTGGCGGGCTTCGAGAGTCGGTCGTCAGCTTTAGAAAGGAAAACATTGAGAGATTTGGGACGTCTCCGGAGAAAGGAGTGTCGACTGCGACCGGGTGTGCTCTATCAGCGTGATATACCGCAGAGTTGTATTGGTCGGCAAGTCTGTGTTGGGGCAGCTCGGAGATCTAAGTTTCGTGATTAAGGGAAAGGTCCTTGAAGTAAAGTGGTTAAGCTGCATGAGCCGCTGAGTTATGCTGTGTGCAAACATCAAGTAAGTTGGCCGTTAGTGTATGTGGCTGAACGACATGTTAAGAGGCGTTTCATTCGCTAGATGATTGTGGAACTTACACAGCCGTTAATCTAAAAGTATGTGGATGAGCTCCGTGTGAGCTGGTTAAATGTTGGCTTCGCAGTGAAGTCTTAGTTATAACTGTACTGGTTGTTCTCTAATTGATTATTAAGGGTGTTAAGTGATTCAAAACTGCACCTAAGTGGATATTACTATTATCGGTTAACCGTCCTTAAATGGTTTCAATTTAAAGTTCAGTGATTGCTGTGGACGGAACATTTTGCAGACTGATGCACGTATGTCTGGTGCAAGGACTCTGCCCTGTATTTCTGTGTGTGTTTCAGAGAGTTGCAATTATCCTGTGTTTGTCAAAAGCTGCTGTAAGTGCCAACCCGCAGCCTAGGTCGTGCTGTGTTTACGTAACTCTGCCACGGCTGAATTGCTTTGGGCGAAGACCCCACATCAAAAGTTTAGTATATCTTTCCTTTCGGCCAAGGCGGGTAAAACTCGTTTTGTAATTTGATTGTGATTTTCTGACGTTTAAACAAATGTTTTTTGGGGTACATAAAGATAGACCCGCAACTAAGTAAACGTTAGCAAATAGAGCAGGTGTAAAGTAATTAAATTCTCTCTATCCATTGTCGTGTGATTTTCGTCTAATTGCAGTGATCTGTCTCTGTAGTAATAGACAGTCCACAGTGCTTGTTGAGCCGATGTCACATCTCTATTTAAGTTACAGTGTGTAGTCACGTAGAGCGTATTCTGGGTTTATTTCATGGAAATCTTTCTTGCTTCTGTTACATATCCATGTTCTAGTGAACTGTGGTTAACCACGTGAGTTTTAAGTGTTGTTTGGGCCGTGTTGGGCCGTCTAGTATTTAAATGCAATTAAGTGACTGGCCCCCTCTGATAGGAACTGTACTGTTAGTTGTAGGCTTTCGTTAAGTGTGGCGAAGCCACGGCAATACTGTGTTTGCTGGTTGTTTCTTAACTGATTTCATGTGCATTTTATGGTTATACTTGTTGGGTTGTGGTAACTGTCTTGTTTCAAGAAGAACTTATACTAAGTAACTGCTGCATTGTACTGAAGATTGTGGGGAACTGTCTGAAGGAATCTTATGTTAATAAATTGTGTAAATCAAAGTATGACTACCAGCTATGGTTCGCCATCCCGTTTCCCGTCCTGATAATAGTTGTGGTATGGATTGTGCAAGGTCGTATTAAACGTACTAACAGTGGTTTCCATTTTGTGACCGGTCGGACTTTACTTTCCGAATAGGCCTCGTATTAATATAAAACTCGTTGGGCGTCTCTTACATCTGGATAGTCGAGCGCCAAGAAAAGGAAACTTAATAATTGATAAAACCAAGGAAAGTGAAAGAATTAAAAAAAAAGACATACATGAGTAGAGTCTCTGGCTGTAATTTTATAGCACTAAGTTTCTGCCAGACAGTTCTTTTTTTGTACAGGTTTTCTCTTTATACACTGTCTTCTGTGTACTAGTTGTGTTCGATAGAGGCAATACAAAAAAAAGAAAAAAGAAATGAACCACTACACTTCCCTAATATTGAGTCTAAGTGACCGGTTGTATTCTATGTACCTTCTTAGTACACTGGCGTGTAAAAGATAAGGACGATATCTCACTACCTAGTAATATAGCTTGATGAAACTTGGGACCATGCATAAAGGATGTTTCCGTAAGAGAGTGCAAAAATTTAACAGGACACAAGTGATGCTCCACTGAACAATTTGAAGTAGGGAACCTGAGGTTGGAGAAGCCAGCTTAAGGAGATAATAGGAATAAAATCACATTACTGTGTGCTTCTTTGTTTGCGTTAGTTAAAGTTATCTGGAAGTCCCATCATTGACACAATGAACGTACCATTTGTACTGTATCTTACAAAATGTGCTTCCGGCCGCTGTGGCCGAGAGGTTCTAGGCGCTTCAGTCCCGAACCACGCCGCTGCTACGGTCGCAGGTTCGAATCCTGCCTCGGACGTGGATGTGTGTGATGTCCTTAGGTTAGTTAGGTTTAAGTATTTCTAAGTCCTAGGGGACTGATGACCTCAGATGTTAAGTCCCATAGTGCTCAGAGCCATTTGAACCATTTTGAACAAAATGTTCTTAAACTCACGGCCATCAACTTCAATGCAAGTATGACATCGGCGAGCGAGATTCTGAGGCACCCTGACAAAATATCCCTGGTGTGTTTCGAATCACATCACAGGCAGCAACAATTCTGGCAAATAATTCCGTCTCCGTATCCACTGGGGTCTCATACACAAGTGACTTTAGATATCCCCAGAGGACATAGTCAAGGGGATTCACGTCATGTGACCTCGAAGGCCGTGGAATAGGATATCCCATTCCAATCCAGAGACCAGGAAATACAGAATGGACAGGGTTGCGGACATCCACACTGAAGTGAGGTGGTGCACCATCGTGTTGTATCCACATCCTCTCACGAACAGCCAAGGGTGCGTTCTCCAGCAATTCAGGTTGAACTCTTTGCACGATCCTCCAGTACAGGTGGCCATTCAGACAGCCAGGTAGAAGATATGACCCAATGAGATTGTCGCCTGCAATGCCGTCCCAGATATCACAGCAAAACCTACTTCACGCTGTGAGTCTACTACAGAATAAGGGTTTCCCTCATCCTTCACTTGGGTATTCCTGCTGTTCGAAATACCATCACGATGAGATGAAGTCTCGTCAGTAAAGAGTACGATTTGGAGGAAATCTGGTCGATCAATTCATTGTTGGAGCAACGACTGACACAATTCGACCCTTGGTACAAAATCAGTTACAAGGATTGCATGGACTTGTTGTGGAGTACGCCGGCCGAAGTGGCCGTGCGGTTAAAGGCGCTGCAGTCTGGAACCGCAAGACCGCTACGGTCGCAGGTTCGAATCCTGCCTCGGGCATGGATGTGTGTGATGTCCTTAGGTTAGTTAGGTTTAAGTAGTTCTAAGTTCTAGGGGACTAATGACCTCAGCAGTTGAGTCCGATAGTGCTCAGAGCCATTTGAACCATTTTTTTTGTTGTGGAGTACTCGCTACACGCTAGTATGAGCAGCGCCCATTTCAAACAATAGGACGAGAACTTGTAGTGGGATTCGCTGCAACACGTTCCAGCACTTTCTCTTAAGAATCGGGTGTGCGAGTGGTCCTCGTGTTGATAGATCCCTCGTTTCTTCTTTCCAATGAACCAGTCACCTGCATTCGTTGACCGAGAGAAATATACACTCGTCCTAACCCATGATGCCTGTCAAGAAATCGATCCCCGTACAGCAATTCAGAAGCGAGAGCACTGCAACGTACTCCCCCATACACAAGGTGCATGTCAGTGAGTTCTGCGAAACTGTACCGGTACTGCTCCATCGTATTTTACTGTATGTCTCTGAACAGCACTGAGTGATAATTGGGTCTGTCATTGATTCATAGCGCGTTCTGTCATGCGACAATGTAAATACGATACAACAGTACCAACTTATGGGCAATTAAAGTAAACAAAACCTGCATCATTACTTCCTAGTAAGGGTCGTCCTCTTGTTTTCCTTGCAGGAAATGAAGAATGTACATGTAAATAAACAGCGCAGTACGTGTAAACTTGGACACACGTTAGCTGTAAATAGACTGCAAAACAGTGATGCTAGACAAAGCGGTAGACAAGTCTACTTTCATATCTGTTTAAGCTGGCTTCTCCGGCTCCACGTTCCTTACTTGAAATCGTTCACTGGAGCGTTCTCCATGTCCTGTTACATTTTTGCACACTCTTACGGGAACACGCAGTAGAAAGAATATATCACGGTTGCTGCACCATGCACATAGAGTGAACATTTTATACAGTTCTGTTAGCACCGAACGTATGCTCTATTTTCAGGAAGAAATTAATACGAATGTACGTTTGTGCCCAGCATTGCTTTGAAGTGAGTCGTGGAGTGCGGAAAACCGGAAAAGATGAGAACTGAACCGTTTGAGTAGTGCTGTACAATGATGTTGAAAATTGGTCTGATTGATAAGAAGTGAGGAGAGGAACATATCGACAAAAAAGAAGGAAATGATCGTTTGGCGTCATTGGCCCGGAGACCCCTTACGGGGCAGGTCCGGCCGCCTTGGTGCAGGTCTTAATTACATTCGTCGCCACATTGGGCGACCTGCGCGCCGGATGGGGATGAAATGATGATGAAGACAACACAACACCCAGTCCCTGAGCGGAGAAAATCTCCGAACCAGCCGGGAATCGAACCCTGGCCCACAGGACGGCAATCCGTCACCCTGAACACTCAGCTATCGGGGCGGACAAAGAAGGAATGTTATGAGGTCTGCCAGTCAGTGGGTGAAATAAGAAACCTTCATGGAGACTGGAGAGTGATAGACGCGAAATCGTTGCCTAACGGCCTACGACATTTAGATCACATGAATGAAATGAAAGGAATTTTCACATACAAGTACGAAGCTATGGGAAACGGTCATGTTGATACGGAGGAAACTCCTTTCTAGAGGTCCCAGCAGCACGAACAAGAGCGAATGGGTCATTACGAAACTCTTTTTCTTAACCACGAGGTGAAGCACTTCTCGGCCATCCAATCTCAAATGAATAGAAGAAAGATGTTGATGCATTACTGTAAACTGTTTTCGGTGACGATTGGCAAACTCAAAAGAGGACTTAAAATTGGTATACGTCCATCACTGACGATATACCCATATTATTAAGCACAGAGGTAGAGGAAATTGCTTGTGATTGTTTAAGGCATTCTTCTGGTTTATATGTTTGCGTGTAATAGTTACCTCTAGGTAATGCCTTTTTATATCATTTTTTTCTGTTATGGTCATTTGAAATATTGTAAATAATTGTGAAGCAACAGTGTAACCAGAACTACCGGTAAAAGACTAAATATCAATCTTGCAATTCCCAGTTTACAATATTTTCCCATCATATCACATACTAAATTACTAGAGATACGTTATAGGAGAAAGATGTAAATTATTTGAAAAAAAAAGTTACAACAATATATTTATTTTTGAAAATCATTCTGAGGGCAACATATCCAAATGGCTGATGCAAATGAGAACATGCCCATAATTAAATTTACTGTTTAAAGGAATACGAGTATTTTAATTACAGATATAATTTACAGCTATTAACCCCTTTTTGGTACAAAAGTAAAGGCGCTTGCCATGTGTTATGTTCGTTCATTTGTATACCTGAAATATGTTGATTGGAGAAAACTGCGTTTACAGGAAATTTTCGTCTTTGCGTGACACCTCCTCAGTTATAACCACCATGTATTTATCATCCGGCAAACCACTCACGACTCTCTTCATCTACTAACAAGGAATAAAGAAAGTTATTGTTTAGCGTTGCGTCAAGGCAAACGCGCACCCTCCCCGTATCCAATACGACCACCGAATTAATAACGAGGGTGGATATGACGGCCAGGATGGATGTGGTTTAGAGGCGATTTCTCACATCACACTTGGTGAATACTGGGCTGCTTCCCCGTCGCAAATAAGCGATGAGCAAACATGTACAACACGAAGTCCAACTTGACTCTAGAAGCAGACACAATGGGTTCCATTCCAGTGGGAAGGAATGGAGTCAGGGACGCATCCAACTACGTTCTGTCACTAACATTGCCTCAACGAACAAATTTAAGGCGACCTGGTATTCGAAAGGGACAAGCAAAGATGATGATGAAGAAGAAAACTGTAAGTGGCTCACATAGTTTCTTTTTACGGTTACGGATCACGGTGTTGTACAGAGTCAACATGTCTTCTTGTATTGTTGAACGTGGTTCCCATATTTGTTCATAAAAACGGCGACAATATTTTAGCTTATTATTTTCTCACCCTACATCATCTACTAATGGTAAACCAGAAATCCTCCGATAAGCTTTCAGAGAAGGTAGCATGGACCAAGAAAAAAAGTCAAGTAAACATGGCCTCCAAAATGCATTCATGAAGAGTAGGAAGACCAGCAACGAAGTGCTCGGATTAAAAAGGATGGACGACAAGGATGTTCAGTCTATGCATCGAAGACGCAATTACAGAAATCATAGAAAGGTCCAACAGTGCAGTTAAGATTTAAGGTAATGGAATCCGTACCAGATCGGGTTGACGGAGGAGATAGAGAAGATCCAAAGAAGAGCGGCACGTTTCGTCACAGGGTTATTTGGTAACCGTGATAGCGTTACGGAGATGTTTAACAAACTCAAGTGGCAGACTCTGCAAGAGAGGCGCTCTGCATCGCGGTGTAGCTTGCTCACCAGGTTTCGAGAGGGTGCGTTTCTGGATGAGGTATCGAATATATTGCTTCCCCCTACTTATACCTCCCGAGGAGATCACGAATGTAAAATTAGAGAGATTAGAGCGTGCACGGAGGCTTTCAGACAGTCGCTCTTCCCGCGAACCATACGCGACTGGAACAGGAAAGGGAGGTAACGACAGTGGCACGTAAAGTGCCCTCCGCCACACACCGTTGGGTGGCTTGCGGAGTATAAATGTAGATGAAACGAGCGTTTGGCTTCATTGGCCGGGAGGCCCCTTGCGGGGCAGGTCCGGCCGCCTTGGTGCAGGTCTTATCACATTCGACGCCACACTGGGCGACCTATGCGCCGGATGTAGATGAAATTATGATGAAGACAACACAACACCCAGTCCCTGAGCGGAGAAAATCCCCGACCCAGCCGGGAATCGAACCCGGGCCCGTAGGACGGCAATCCGTCACGCTGACCACTTTTTTTTTTTTTTTTTTTTTTTTTTTTTTTTTTTTTTTTTTTTTTTTTTTTTTTTTTAAAGGTCGTTGCGGACGTCAGATGACATCCGTTCAAGTTTGTTGATCCTTCCACTGAGTTTATTATAGAGGCCAACCAGCTCTCTGACCGAACACGCTGAGCTACCGTGCCGGCAAACCACTCAGCCATCGGAGCGATCAACATATCGACAATATTGACGAGATGAAGGGTAGCGACGATTTGATGTTGGTTAAGCCATCAGGGAGTAACTTTCACGGTACTAGAGGCATCTGTTGAGAGCAAGAACTGTATTGGAACACAGATTGGAATACGGTCAACAGATAATTGAGGACGTTTGTTACAAGTGGTACTCTGTGATGAAGAGGTTGTCACAGGAGAGGAATACGTTGCGGGCTGCAGTAAACAAGTCGGAAGACAGATGTATCATGGAAAAAAGATTGTGTAACGGTTCGTGACGATGATATATATGTGGTTTAGAATCTCTGCAAAATATCCATCTGAGGTTCCCATACTGTCTTGAATGCGCTGAAGGTATTTGCTAGTAACACATTTTCTTAGACAAAGCAACAACTGTATGACTGTTTACGCGTGACTAGCACTTTATGCTCAGGAAGAGGTTAACTTGCACTGAGAATACACAAAGTCATGCAGACTACGATAACGTTTTATCAACAAACGTGTTTATCTGGCGGTGACGTGCGTAACATCGTAATGAAACGTGTCTGGCATAACAAAACATTACGTACGATTACGGGGAACGTAAGTATGCCGTATCTTAGGTACCCATATTTGCTCTTTATGTCACGTAGGAGCAGAAGGCGGAATTTTAGCCCGGTAATATTTGCTAATGCCGTTGCTTTCACGGAAGCAATGTGGAGGGTGGATTCAATGCATACCTCAGTGACTGTGACTGTTAGTTTTTTGTCATCAGTCTTCTGACTGGTTTCATACGGACCGACACGAACTCCATTCCTGTCCCACCTCTTAACCACAGAATAGTAATTCCACCCAACGCTCTCTATTATTTCAAAGCGTTCAAATGTGTGTGAATTCCTAAGGGATGAAACTGCTTAAGTCATCGGCCCCTAGGCTTGTACACTACTTAAACTAACCTAAGCTAAGAACAACCCGCACACCAATGCCCGAGAGAGGACTCGAAGCTCCGGCGGGAGGGGCCGCGCAGTCCGTGACATGGCGCCTCAAACCGCGCGGCCGCTCCGCGCGGCCTCTGTTGTTTGCTGGATGTATTCCAGTCTCTGTCTTCCCTTACAGTCTTTATCCTCTACATCTCCCTCTAGCACATCTCCCTGATGTCTAAACACATGTCCTGTAGCTGGTCGGAGTGGCCGAGCGGTTCTAGGCGCTGCAGTCGGGAACCGCGCGACCGCTACGAAAAATGGTTCAAATGGCTCTGAGCACTATGGGACTTAACATCTGTGGTCATCAGTCCCCTAGAACTTAGAACTACTTAAACCTAACTAACCTAAGGACATCACACACATCCATGCCCGAGGCAGGATTCGAACCTGCGACCGTAGCAGTCGCGCGGCTCCGGACTGAGCGCCTAGAACCGCGAGACCACCGCGGCCGGCCGCGACCGCTACGGTCGCAGGTTCGAATCCTGCCTTGCGCATGGATGTGTGTGATGTTCTTAGGTTAGTTAGGTTTAAGTAGTTCTAAGTTCTATTTTATGCAGTCAGATTGGCAATAATTTTAGTAGCTGTGTGGCCAGTTACGAAGTCTCGTAACCGGTTGGCCCTGGCTAGTATCAGCACGCAATCTGAATGCATAAAATAAAAATAAAGAATGACAAGGAATTTCTGTCAACACAATTGATTAATTAAGTCCCCTGCAACTACAATAGCTACCAAACAACAAAGCACAAGTGTAACTGTTCTGTCTGTGGTAGTGTGACTCAATGTACATGTATCTGGCTCGGTTCTTCCTCAATGCGACAAGATATTTTAAACATCATTTACAATGAACTAATTGAAAAACCAGAAATACTATAATTGCACATAGAAACCAGAATTACAAGTCTAATACATGAACACGAGCCAGATGCTTGGTTGACTGAACCTGTGACCAAGAGGCATTGTCATTAAAGAAATCTGTAATACTTTTTTTTACCTCAATATATATTGACGAAAAATACACTGTGATAATTGCAACATCTTCCATCTATACATTACACCAACCGAACAGCATCTACTCTCTCGCCCAACAGAACAACAACTGCCCTCGACATCCTTTGAACTACTACTGCACCAGTGGAGGCGGCGGAATAATAATCTTTGGCGCAATCTCTGGCGCTGTGACTCAGTGTAGCCACCTTTCACTCTCTTGAATGAAATCCAGTTTTTCTGAAATTGTAATGATTTGTTGTTTGTACATGTACAGTCGTGGACAAAACGAGCGAGACCCCTCGCCTTTTCGTTATGCTGACCCGCACAGCTTTAAAGTCTGCTACACAGCATAACAGGCAAGGTGACCAAGTGCTACCAACATACTATGGACAGGCGTGAAATTGAAAAACCATCCGAACTTTGTCAGACTGTTTTCAGTCATGTGTAAATGACTGACTAGTGTGTTACACACAACACATAAATATAACATGTAAATGAAAGAAGAAACGCTAATTAGTATGAACTGTACTAATAAAAACGACTTTCAGCTTATCGAGACAACATAACTGTTTTAGTAAGACAAAGTACCCCAGATCGTTACGAATTAGCAAAATATTATGCGTATTTGGCCACGAAACGGTCTGTGTCAACGTTCAGACCAGTCATACTGGATTACCGTTGTTGACCTACCATGAAAATGAGCAAATTTGGCTATGCGTGAAGATTCATAACGAAATTCAGTTAAAAATCATTCAGTGCCACACGTAAATCAATTCAATTATTGACAGAAGCGGAAAAAGTAATCAGTAAGGAGTGTGAAATTCTACAAGACCTTCGTATTTACATCCACAGGGCGCCGGCTCAGAATAAAGGTAGCAATAAAACGTATTGGGGGTGCTAGAATTTCTTAAAATTGCTTTACTGATAGTCTATCTGCCTCCATGGAGATTAGAACCCAAAACAAACCAGACCTCCCTTGCAGTAGCAAACGCCTTTCACTAGGCTAGCAGACAACCCAGGCAAACAGCCCCCTATTATTACCGTAGACTTGAAATAAGCCAGCAATTTCGCAATGAAAATGGCAAAATGATCTGCAATTTCCGTTTCATAGAGCTTTCTGGACTCAAAAACAAGAATTTTCTACCTTTATGTCAGCGCTTATGTGACAATCATTCGGGATGTTTATCGAAATAACAAAATATTGTTATTAGCGAGTAAATTTAGTAGGATAATTCTGCACCACCGCAGGAAATAAATGGCTACATAGCTGCCAAACGTATTCTACAATGTTTCGAATTCTCCATTAGACTCGCCACACCCAGAAAACGTGCATTAGCCGAAGTGTTTCTTAAGCTACCTAGCAATGGGAATGCTCACACTTCTAAAACGAGGTGGCATTAATACTGGGATCTGAATTACCACGTGTATGGGCAAATGGATTTTATTTGCATTCCTGTAAACTTGATTTGGATCGAAAGCATAGCTACGAGTAATATGCTGAGGTATCAACTGCAAATTTCCAATACAGAGTAGGGGGAATTATTTATGCGGCCTTCATCTTCAGTAACTGTTGCAGCTATTTTCGTTGTTAGGATTTCGTCACCTAAATCGGTAAAAATGGAAACCTACTAGTCTCACTTTCTTGACCGTCTATCTGTCTAATTAGTAACGATCTGGGGTATTTTGTCTTATTAAAACAGTTATGTTATCTCGATAAGCTGAAATTCATTTTTATTAGTACAGTTCATACTAATTAGCGTTTCTTCTTCCATTTGTAAGTAGCCTGTTTAGGTGTAAGTAGGCTGTTTAGGTTTTTATGTTGGTAACACCACGTAGCGCTCTATATAAAAATCACTGGCTGTGCTGTGTGCAGTCTGTGGCTGGTTGGCATTGTTGTAATATTCGCTACTGTAGTGTTCGGCAATTGGATGTGAACAGCGTGTAGCGTTGCGCAGTTGCAGGTGAGCCGCCAGCAGTGGTGGATGTGGGGAGAGAGATGGCGGAGTTTTGAGAGTGGACGATCTGGACGTGTGTCCATCAGAGACTGGATGTCATGAACTGATGTATATATGATGACTTTTGAACACTATTAAGGTAAATACATTGTGTGTTCTCCATCAAAATCTCTCATTTGCTAACTATGCCAATCAGTAGTTAGTGACTACAGTAGTTAGAATCTTTTATTTAGCTGGCAGCATTGGCGCTCGCTGTATTGCAGTAGTTCGAGTAACGAAGATTTTTGTGGGGTAAGTGATTCATGAAAGATATAGGTTATTGTTAGTCAGGACCATTCTTTTGTAGGGATTATTGAAAGTCAGATTGCGTTGTGCTAAAAATATTGTGTCAATTTATTGATGATCTGAATAAGTAAAGAGAGAAATGTCTGTGCACGTTCAGTTTTGCTCAGCTGTTTGAAAATCAAATAACGTAAGGGGTTTATTAGCACAGCAATTCATTAATTTTTCTAAGGGGACGTTTCACATTTATATCTTATATATACGTGTGGTGTGCAACATACTAGTCAGCATTAATATAGTCATACACATGATTGAAAACAGTCTGACAAAGTTCAGACAGTTTGTCAGTTTCACGCCTGTGCATAGTATGTTGGCAGCACTTGGTCGCCTTGCCTGTTATGCTGTGTAGCAGACTTTAAAGCTGTGCGGGTCAGCATAACGAAAAGGCGAGGGGTCTCGCTCGTTTTGTCCACGACTGTACATCACATCTACCAATTTCCGTCACATTCGGATAACTCCTTCACAGTGTATTAAAGATCTGAATATCCTTGATTTTCAATCTTATTGATTGCTGAAAACAATCTATATGGATTAAAATCTAAGGTACCCGGTGTAGCGGGACTTTGAAATTCGCCGCGCTACACTCGTTCCCTCAGATATAAATTATACCGTCGCAGCTGTATGAGCGCTCGACGGCAGAGAAGATATTTATAAGAAAATGAAGGTACAAAAATTGTAACTCTTTTTGTTTTTACCCGCTCTTGTCTCTGGAGAGCGGAAGCTTAACTTCACTTATTTGCTAGTCCTGTTATGATTCAGACGTACAAACTTATTCGTGTGCAGACATATAGTATTGTGGAAGCTTGTATGAAATTTGGAGGATGGAAGCAGCCGTAAAATACAGTGTATTCGACACCAAGATAGTTTTAATTTGTAGACATTAGTAATTCCTGGACGATGAAATTTACTGCAAGATTTTGGTGCAGCTGCGACTTTTCATGCAGAAACGAAGCAGGAGATTATTGGCGAACAAGACCTTGACGCCGCACGAGAGAAGACATATTAACTTGGTAATGAATGAACTCTTATCTACGCCATTTCCCCCTGTTAATCACATTTTGTTATTCTCTGTTCTCTTTCAAATAGCCGGCCGCGGTGGTCTAGCGGTTCTAGGCGCGCAGTCCGGAACCGCGCGACTGCTACGGTTGCAGGTTCGAATCCTGCCTCGGGCATGGATGTGTGTGCTGTCCTTAGGTTAGTTAGGTTTAAGTAGTTCTAAGTTCTAGGGGACTGATGACCTCAGATGTTTTAAGTCCCATAGTGCTCAGAGCCATTTGAACCGTTTTTTCTTTCAAATATTTTTTGCAGTGGAAATTGTTTTGACTTTTGCTCAGAAACGCCACAAGGACAACACCAACAATATCTTCTCCGAATCACGAAGTCCGATATCTTTTCTGTAATACGAAGTCCGATTTGCATTTCATTCTTTCCCTTTTTCACGGTCATTAACGATATTAAAACCCCTTTTTATTCACTGTTTCTTCCCACATATTCAACCTTTTCTTTTCTTTTCTTTTCTTTTTCTTTTTTATTAACCACTACACCGGTTTTACCCTACTTTCCCCTATACGTTAAGAAACGGTAGCCAGGGCACGTTACTGAAACCGCTTTAACCGGTTGTGATGACCGTGTACAGTAGAGTGTAGCGCAGCAGTAGCGCTCGCAGTCTGCAGACAGAACACGCGAGCGCACGGCGTCGCAAGAGCTTCGTCAGCTCGCCGTGCAGAGGTGTAGAGGCGGGCGCCGAGAATGCGGCAGTCACGCGCCACCACCGCGGCTCCCGGCATTCCTCAGCGTGACGTCACGTCGTTCAAGGTCACGCCCCGAGCCCCGGCGCGCATGAGCAGTAGCGCCCGCCGGCAGCCCGTACGTGGCTAGGCTTCTCTTCCCGTGTGTCGCCGTGGAGTGGCATCCAGTCCAGGTGCGCGTGATTCATCGAGATCAATCAGCTCAGCACAGGTGCTACCGGGATAGCGAGCGGGATTCCTTCGTCGCGAGCAATCTTTTCCTCTACACCTGTATCTACACACTTCGCAACCCAGCGTATGGTGCATCGTCGAGTCTGCCTTGTGCAACAACTAGTCACTTCCTTCCCCGTTCTACTCGCAAATAGAGCGAGGGGGAAACGACTGCCTATATGCTTCAGTAGTTGTTGTTGTTGTGGTCTTCAGTCCTGAGACTGGTTTGATGCAGCTCTCCATGCTAATCTATCCTGTGCAAGCTTCTTCATCTCCCAGTACCTACTGCAGCCTACATCCTTCTGAATCTGTTTAGTGTATTCATCTCTTGGTCTCCATCTACGATTTTTACCCTCCACGCTGCCCTCCAATGCTAAATTTGTGATCCCTTGATGCCTCAAAACATGTCCTACCAACCGATCCCTTCTTCTAGTCAAGTTGTGCCACAAACTTCTCTTCTCCCCAATCCTATTCAATACCTCCTCATTAGTTATGTGATCTACCCATCTAATCTTCAACATTCTTCTGTAGCACTACATTTCGAAAGCTTTTATTCTCTTCTTGTCCAATCTATTTATTGTCCATGTTTCACTTCCATACATGGCTACACTCCATACAAATACTTTCAGAAACGACTTCCTGACACTTAAATCTATACTCGATGTTAACAAATTTCTCTTCTTCAGAAATGCTTTCCTTGCCATTGCCAGTCTAGATTTTATATCCTCTCTACTTCGACCATCATCAGTTATTTTGCTCCCCAAATAGCAAAACTCCTTTACTACTTTAAGTGTCTCATTTCCTAATCTAATTCCCTCAGCACTACCCGACTTAATTCGACTACATTCCATTATCCTCGTTTTGCTTTTGTTGACGTTCTTGTTATATCCTCCTTTCAAGACCCTGTCCATTCCGTTCAACTGCTGTTCCAAGTCCTTTGCTGTCTCTGACAGAATTACAATGTCATCGGCGAACCTCAAAGTTTTTATTTCTTCTCCATGGATTTCAATACCTACTCCGAATTTTTCTTTTGTTTCCTTTACTGCTTGCTCAATATACAGATTGAATAACATCGGGGAGAGGCTACAACCCTGTCTCACTCCCTTCCCAACCACTGCTTCCCTTTCACGTCCCTCGACTCTTATAACTGCCAGCTTCAGTACGGACGCTAATTTATCTCATCTTAGTGCTCCTTGCGCGAAAAAGTACGTTGGCGCGCGCAGAATTGTTTTCCAGTCAGCTTCAAGTGCCGTTTCTCTGGATTTCCTCTGCAGTGTTTTGCTAAGAAAACGTCATCGCCTCTGAATTGCTTCGATGTCTCCCTTTAGCCCCACCTGGCGGGGATCCTAAAAACTAGAGAAGTATCCAAGAATAGGTCGCACTATTGTTGCGTACGACCTTAGTGTTGTACACTAAGGAAAAAAAAATAGGTAAAAAAAAAGAAAAAGAGAACAACGCACCTCTAAGCAGTTATCTGAACGGGATGGAATTCACTAGAAGTATGGTCGGCTACCTCAGACTACCGTAAGTCAGCGTAGACTACGGTAGATTCCCTAATAGCTTTAGTCAGTGAAAATCATGTTACCTGCGTGGTAGATGTGTTGCAAACGTATGAGGCGTTACTTCATTTTTTTATTGCTTTGTTTCCGTATGCAATGAGTCTCCTACTAGGTTCCCATAGAAACCCGCAGTGGTTAGTTCAAATGGCTCTGAGCACTATGGGAATTAACTTCTGACGTCATCAGTCCCCTAGAACTTAGAACTACTTAAACTAACTAACCTAAGGACATCACACACATCCATGCCCAACCCGCAGTGGTGAACTATTTATAAAGTGAGTAAGGATATATAAAGGGCTACATAACTTATGGATCATTTTTGTTCTACGTAGTTATCTTCCTCTCTGCTGCTTAAAAATAAACAGTATTTGTAATAAAATAGAAACTGTCAATATTTTATTATGATCTCATTCAGAAACTGTTGATTTGTGCCCGCATCTCGTGGTCGTGCGGTAGCGTTCTCGCTTCCCTAGCGCGGGTTCCCGGGTTCGATTCCCGGCGGGGTCAGGGATTTTCTCTGCCTCGTGATGGCTGGGTGTTTTGTGATGTCCTTAGGTTAGTTAGGTTTAAGTAATTCTAAGTTCTAGGGGACTGATGACCATAGATGTTAAGTCCCATAGTGCTCAGAGCCATTTGAACCATTTTTTTTTTTTTTGTTGATTTGTAACGTGGACCAGAGGGATGTTCTCGTAAAAGTAAAATAAAGCAATACAGATTTATCATGTAGAGCTAGAAACGCAATTTCTTCAAAAAAAGATAAAATAAAGAAATGCACGCATCACCTCAATACTTCCTCGAGCTTACGTAAAACATATTTCTATTACTCATAAACAACTTTCACACTTATCAATAATAACAGGAAACCCTTGTCTCTTGCCTTTGATCGTGAATACAAAATAACAACAATAATTATATATCTTGAAAATTTCTCGGGTATTCAGCCGGGTAGCGTCGTCCAAAAGGTGCGATATTTCAGAAAGCTGACATCTTGAACGCCTGAAGATGGCAACAAGTCGGCTTGCCGAAATAGTGCGTTTTTGGACGACGCTACCCGGCTGAATACCCGAGTAATTTTCAAGATTGCTGCACGCCGGGAAAACCTCAGATCACACTCTCCCTCCCACGTGGTGTCTCTTCAATTTCTAGTGCCGCGGACAGAATCCGTGCCAGCAGATTTTCCTCTGTCTCTAGGGCCGTCTTGCGCATTAAACTTGTCACACAACCCCACAACAAGTAGTAGTACATGTCGTTATATCTATTCATTTGCATATACCAGGGCGAGCAACTATGAGACATTTTTCTTCGCCAAAGCAGACGTGGAAGCAATACACATCTGTACTGAAACGGAAACGGTATGTTTCCGGACATGAGTTCCAATTCAAAATACCTTGGTCAAAAAAAGGTTTGCATCACCCCGGTTCCCAGAACTCCTGAAGATAGACGTTGACTGTGGATACTGTATCACAAACACAGTCCCTTCGACTGTTCAGATATGTCACTAAACCCACCCAAAGATGTAAACAACCGTGCATGAGCAGCGCATATTAAACGAAGGGGGTCCGATAGCCGATCAGTTCCAGACATTCCACCAGAAAGGAGGTACACGGCTCGTGTTGTCTGTAGTTTAGTCATGCCTCGGCAATCAATACCGCGGTTCGATCGCGTCCACATTGTTACTTTGAGCCAGGAAGGGCTCTCAACAAGTGAAGTGTCCAGGCGTCTCGGAGAGAACCAAAGCGATGTTGTTCAGACACGCAAGAGATACAGAGAGACAGGAACTGTCGATGACCTGCCTCACAAAGCGATGTTGTTCAGACACGCAGGAGATACAGAGAGACAAGAACTGTCGATGACGTGCCTCACAAAGCGATGTTGTTCAGACACGCAGGAGATACAGAGAGACAGGAACTGTCGATGACCTGCCTCACAAAGCGATGTTGTTCAGACACGCAGGAGATACAGAGAGACAAGAACTGTCGATGACATGCCTCACAAAGCGATGTTGTTCAGACACGCAGGAGATACAGAGAGACAAGAACTGTCGATGACCTGCCTCACAAAGCAATGTTGTTCAGACACGCAAGAGATACAGAGAGACAGGAACTGTCGATGACCTGCCTCACAAAGCGATGTTGTTCAGACACGCAGGAGATACAGAGAGACAGGAACTGTCGATGACATGCCTCACAAAGCGATGTTGTTCAGACACGCAGGAGATACAGAGAGACAAGAACTGTCGATGACATGCCTCACAAAGCGATGTTGTTCAGACACGCAGGAGATACAGAGAGACAAGAACTGTCGATGACATGCCTCACAAAGCGATGTTGTTCAGACACGCAGGAGATACAGAGAGACAGGAACTGTCGATGACCTGCCTCACAAAGCGATGTTGTTCAGACACGCAGGAGATACAGAGAGACAAGAACTGTCGATGACCTGCCTCACAAAGCGATGTTGTTCAGACACGCAGGAGATACAGAGAGACAAGAACTGTCGATGACCTGCCTCACAAAGCAATGTTGTTCAGACACGCAAGAGATACAGAGAGACAGGAACTGTCGATGACCTGCCTCACAAAGCGATGTTGTTCAGACACGCAGGAGATACAGAGAGACAAGAACTGTCGATGACGTGCCTCACAAAGCGATGTTGTTCAGACACGCAGGAGATACAGAGAGACAAGAACTGTTGATGACATGCCTCACAAAGCGATGTTGTTCAGACACGCAGGAGATACAGAGAGACAGGAACTGTCGATGACCTGCCTCACAAAGCGATGTTGTTCAGACACGCAGGAGATACAGAGAGACAAGAACTGTCGATGACCTGCCTCACAAAGCGATGTTGTTCAGACACGCAGGAGATACAGAGAGACAAGAACTGTCGATGACCTGCCTCACAAAGCAATGTTGTTCAGACACGCAAGAGATACAGAGAGACAGGAACTGTCGATGACCTGCCTCACAAAGCGATGTTGTTCAGACACGCAGGAGATACAGAGAGACAAGAACTGTCGATGACGTGCCTCACAAAGCGATGTTGTTCAGACACGCAGGAGATACAGAGAGACAAGAACTGTTGATGACATGCCTCACAAAGCGATGTTGTTCAGACACGCAGGAGATACAGAGAGACAGGAACTGTCGATGACCTGCCTCACAAAGCGATGTTGTTCAGACACGCAGGAGATACAGAGAGACAAGAACTGTCGATGACCTGCCTCACAAAGCGATGTTGTTCAGACACGCAGGAGATACAGAGAGACAAGAACTGTCGATGACATGCCTCACAAAGCGATGTTGTTCAGACACGCAGGAGATACAGAGAGACAGGAACTGTCGATCACATGCCTGCCTCATGTCGCCCTAGGGCTACTACCGCAGTGAATGACCGCCTCCTACAGATTATGACTCGGAGCAACCCTGACAGCAACGCCACCACGTTGAATAATACTTTTCGTGCAGCCACAGTACGTCGTGTTACGACACAAACTGTGCACAATAGGCTGCATGATGCGGAACTTCACTCCCGACAACAATGGCGAGGTCCATCTTTGCAACCACGACACCATGCAGCGTGTTACAGATGGGCCCAACAAGATGCCGAATGGACCGCTCAGAATTGGCATCGCGTTGTCTTCACCGATGAGTGTCGCACATTCCTGCAACCAGACAATCGTCGGAGACGTGTTTGGAGGCAACCCGGTCAGGCTGAACGCCTCATATACACTGTCCAGCGAGTGCAGCGAGGTGGACGTTCCTTGCTGTTTTGGGGTGGCATTATATGGGGCCGACGTACGCCGCTGGTGGTCATGGAAGGTGCCATAATGGCTGTACGATACATAAATGCCATCCTCCGACTGATAGTGCAACCATATCGGCAGCATATTGGCTAGGCATTCGTCTTCATCGACGACAAATCGCACCCCCATAGTGCACATCTTGCGAATGACTTCCTTCAGGATATCGACATCGCTCGACTAGCATGTTTCCCAGACATGAACCATATCGAGAATGGTTCAAATGGCTCAGGGCACTATGGTACTTAACATCTGAGGTCATAATTCCCCTAGAACTTAGAACTACTTCAACCGAACTAACCTAAAGAGATCACACACATCGATGCCCGAGGCAGGATTCGAACCTGCGACCGTAGCGCGTATCGAGAATGCCTGGGATAGATTGAAAAGGCTGTTTCCGGACGACGTCACACACCAAAGACTCTGAGAGATCTACGCCGCATACCCATTGAGGAGTGGGACAATCTGGACCAACAGTGCCTTGATGAACTTGAGGATAGTATGCCACGACGAATACTGGCATGCATCAGTGCAAGAGGACGTGATACTGGGTATTAGAGGTACCGCTGTGTACAGCAATGTGGACCACCACCTCTGAAGGTCTCGCTGTATGATGGTTCAACATTGAAGGTCTCGCTGTATGGTCGTACAACATGCAATGTGTGTTTTTCATGAGGAATAAAAATGGGGGAAATGATGTTTATGTTGATCTCTATTGCAATTCTGTGTACAGGTTACGGAACTCTCGGAACCGAGGTTGATGTAAAATTTATTTGACGTGTGTAGATTCTTTAAGCTTTGGGCATATGAAATGTACTTGCCTCAAAAGTAACTACTTCGGTTACATAAAAACACAGAAGTTAAGCCATGAACTAATTTTTATTACACATAAAGTGCAGTTCATATTTTTTGAGGATATAAAGTACTCAATGGACTAACACTGAACGATATGCAGTTTCGATTACGTGCAAAACAAACAAACAGAAAATAAAAAGAAATCGTAAGTTCCCATTCTCACACACTCATTTTAGTTTATTTCCCTTCCGATGCTACCAATACTACCTGTAAGACTACCATTTACTACCATTTATGTACTGGACCAACAGTACCGAAGCGTCGTATTAGTCGAGCGCAACTTTTTTTTAAATAGAGGTGGAGCCCCTCCACGCCCACACCGGCATGATGGCCAACACAATAGGTCTACTGCCATCTCTGCATAAGGGTTAGTAGTCACTAAAGGGAGGTGTCGCAGGATGTGGGTACCGCGATGTTTGCGTACGTCTGGTTAGGGTTAACCATTAATACGCGCTCATCTGGAGATAGATTGGTCGAAATCTGACGAAGGGTAGCGGTTTGAAGGGCAGAGGAAAAAAAGTGCCAAAGCAAGAGCCAAGGGAAAAAAACCTCTGCGAAAGTTAGGTCGGGCGGCAAGAGCAGTAGCGGTTGTCTTGCTGCCTGCGATAGGTTGTGCAAGGATAGGCTTTGTTAGTAGTGGGTATCATGCATGTCGATACCTTGACGTTGTGCGTTTGTGCTGCTCGGCGGCTGGCGCTGGGTGCTGGTACAGAGTCCTCGTTCAGCGTCCTGCAACCTGCAACAGTTAGGTTTGTTATCGGTCTTGTGTCCGATAGGTCATATACCGGAGGCACAGTGTGAGGGAGTGTTGGGAGATTGTTTGTGCGTCTGTGGGTGAGCTCGTCGGTGTCCCTGCTGTGGCCTGTTGGTCGGCTCTAATAGCAGCTGGTAGTTGCCAGTCAGTGTTGCTGATATGCAGGGGCTTGCCGACGTTTGTCGCTGTTTGCGTATCTTAGTTAACCATAGGTGGTTATGCCCTAGCTAGCAGACTGCTACGGTCGCAGGTTCGAATCCTGCCTCGGGCATGGATGTGTGTGATGTCCTTAGGTTAGTTAGGTTTAAGTAGTTCTAAGTTCTAGGGGACTGATGTCCACAGATGTTAAGTCTCATAGTGCTCAGAGCCATTTTGAGCCTAGCTAGCAGTGTCTTTGGCCGCTTGTGTTTCCACCTGTGGTTGTGATCGTAGTTTCCCAGAGTGAGGATGAAAGGATTGTTCGAGTTTCTCGAGTTCCTGTATAGTCGTGTGGCGTGTTTTTTGAATACTTCCTTGAGGGTATCAAGGCGGTATTCATGGTGAAGATTCACGGTGCGTGTGGAGCGTAGAGCATTGCTAATGATTCGTAGCACCTTGTTCTGTATGATCTGCAGGCGGCGCAGTTGTGTGGGAGCTGCATATCCCAGACGGGAGCTGCGTACGTCATCAGAGGTCTAATCAGTGTCATATATAAGGACCTCGACACCCTCCTATTCAGTGTGCTTTCCCTGTTGAGCATTGGGTAGAGCTGTTTGAGCCTCGCGTGCGCTCGGTTGGCAACGTATTCGATGTGGTCCCCCCATGTAAGTTTCCGGTCCAGCCAGACACCAAGGTATCTGACTTTCTCTCGGAAACGTATTGGGCGTGTATGTAGTGTTATCGGTCTACAGTGTTGGTGTTTGCGCAGTAGTTTCGGTCTGCGTGTGAACAGAACTGCTTCGCACTTGTCGACGTTTACTTTAATACGCCATCGCTCCAGCCAAGGCTCAGCTGTTCTGAGTGCTGTCTGTATTCGTTAGTTGATGTTCGACGGTTTCCAGTTTTGCGCGAGGATGGCGGTGTCATCCGCGTAGACGGCTAACGTCGTGTTTCGTGTCGCTGGGAAGTCATTAATGTACAGGTTAAACAAGATGGGCCCTAGGATGCTTCCTTGGGGTACTCCAGCTTGGATACCGTGTTGTGTTGATTGTTTATCCTGCACGTTAGTGTTGAAACATCTGTTCGTGAGATATGAGTGTATGAGGCGCACGAGTCCGTCCGGGAAACCAGCTTCGCTTAGTTTGCGTATGAGTCCGTTGTGCCAGAGGCGATCGAAAGCCTTTTCGATGTCTAGGAACACGGCCCCTGTGGCTTTGTTCATGTTGTAGCCGTGTGTTATATGTTCGACTACGCGGAGGAGTTGTTGTGTTGTCGAGTGGTGATTCCTAAAGCCGAATTGCTCCGGTCTTAGGGTGTCGCTGGCGATGCAATGCCTAGTGATACGTTTTAGTATTACCTTCTCAACAATCTTGCTGAGCGAACACAGCAGACTGATGGGTCGGTAATTTTGTGGGAGGGAGTGGTCTTTCCCTGGCTTCCTGAACATCAGGACCTTGGCCGCCTTCCAAAAGTCAGGGAAGTGTTGGTGTGTCAGGATGGCATTCGTTAAGTGTGTGAGGTATTCTACGGCTTTATCCGTGAACTCCTGGAGGACACGGTTTTGAATGCCATCAGGCCCAGGGGCTTTTCTAGCGTTAGTGTGCTTGATAGCCCATGTGACTTCATTTGTGCTAGTACGTCTTATTTCGTTGCGCGAGGGCTGGGCTACAAGTCGTGTAACCTCCTGGTCCGTTTCAAGTGTGAATGCTGGGTCTGAAGGAACCAGATTCGGCATGAAAGACGCTGCAAGTGTTGTGGCCATAAGCTCTGCCTTCTCCGTCGCGGAGTAGGCTGGGCCGTCTGGTCCTTGTAACGTGGGAATGTAATGTTTCTCCCTGCTGAAGTGTCTGGCCAGCTGCCACACGCCAGGACGTGTGGTATCCAGCCCAGCGAGTTTCTGTCCCCATTGTTCGTTTATGAATGTTTGAATTTTATTCCGTATTATGCCCTGGAGTCTGTTGACGTGCAGTTTATAGAACGGGCGCCTGGTACGCTGCCAGTATCTCCTGAGGCGGTTCCTCATTGAGATAAGGCCCAGGATTTCCTGGGGCAGGGCCGTCGAGTGTTGTCTTGGTGTTGTAAATGGAATGGCGTCAGTCATTGCGTCTTGGACGGCAGTTGTGAGAGCCTCCACAGCCTCATCGATTTGCTGTGTGTTGTTAATTTCGTGGGTGTCAGGAATGCGACTATCAAGCGTTTCCTTGAACAGTGTCCAATTCGCACGCTTGTAGTTGAGCATCCTGCGTGGTTCGATGTCCTGCAGTGTCTCTTCCATGTGCAGTATTACAGGCATGTGGTCTGAGTCCAGATCGTTTTCAACCGTTAGGTTGAGTGTGCATGTGATGCCCTTTATGAGGGCTACGTCTAACACGTCTGGCCTATGTCGGGCCTGTGTAGGCACGAACGTGGGAACGTCCGGGCCAAGTATAATGTAGTTTCGGCCTAGTGCGTGTTCGTACAGTTTCTTGCCGTTGGAGGTTCGTATTCGTGAGTTCCAATCAGGGTGTTTCGCGTTGAGGTCTCCAGCGGCTATTACCCGCGGTGCTATGTTGAGTACTGTGCTGATATCGCGTGTTACTATGTTTTTAGGAGGATTGTATAGCGATACCAGTGTGGTGTTGGCTCCGTTGAACTTGACCCTGACGGCCGTAGCCTCTAGTCTTTCAAGTGCTGGGAGCTCGATGTTCGTGTAGTCTATGTCTCTGTGTATGATGATTGCCGTGCCGTCGAGCGCAACTGTACTTAGGATCTTTATATACTGCACGCAACTCAGTCGTTAAGCGTACGTTCTCTAAACTGAACTCTAGCACAATATGGGTGCACTCCCCCATACCGACTGACTCATCACCAGGAATCACTTCGCTCGGTGCGCATCTTTGGCGAGAACCATAGAGTAAATATCTCTGGAGTGAGCATTGCGTTCTGCGCATGTTGTCAACATTAAACCGATTGTCATGTGTTCTCGGGACTTCGCTGTGCGTGTGTGCTTTCCGCAGCGTTTGAAGTTTATAGTATCAAGAGTTTTTGTTGTGTTTCACCGTTTGTTGATAGTGTAATAGCGATTGTGAATTACTGTTGTTGCTACGGATGCAAAGAAAAATATGTGAAAGGAGGGATAGTAATTTTTCATGGGTACATACCATTTAGCTCTAATTATAGTGATCATATTAGTTAGAGACACTGTATATGTTAAAAATTTCGAGACGCATTGTAATTAAGGCTTGGTTCTGTAGACCTATTTTTTTTTACGATTTTATGACTATATAATAGATATTACTGCTTGTACAATAGCTTACAAACAATCGCTTCCTCTCGTAAATTTGCTAGTGGAACAGGAAAGGAAATGGTTAGTTGTTTCAGCAAATACTATCCTCCATGCATTTATCAGTGACATGTCGATTATGTATATAGATTACTCAGTCTACTATTTATTTAATAAACTGGGAGCAAGTACGTAAAATGCGTTAAATAAATACTTCAAAGTGTCATCAGTAAGAAAAGTTGTGGTTTAGGTCGCAAAAACGAGAAAATAAATACGCACAAATATCAGGAAAAAAGGACGAATCAGCAGGGATATAATCGCTAATGTGTGGCAAATTCGGTGTTTGTCGGACACTTGCAAAAGTACTAGCGTACTGTCAAGTCGTTTTGCAAGACTGTCACTGCAAAAAGGTACGCCAGGCTCTGTAATACTATAAAGTGCCGTATCACACCGAAAACTACCAAAAATCGAGTCCATCTGAACTGTGACACCTATTGCAAAGAAGCAGGATGTAGTATCACTTGCCCTTAAAAGTTACGTAGCTGGTTTATTCCCGGTATCAAATGGATACGGTTAAAATGTCTGCGCAACATATATAAATAATCCACGACACGTACGAAAAGAATCCGTCTGTACTAGGGATGTAGTGACATTCTAAATGGCCGGAGTGGCCGTGCGGTTCTAGGCACTACAGTGACCGCTACGGTCGCAGGTTCGAATCCTACCTCGGGCATGGATGTGTGTGATGTCCTTAGGTTAGTCAGGTTTAAGTAGTTCTACGTTCTAGGGGACTGATAACCACAGCAGTTAAGTCCCATAGTGCTCAGAGCCACATTCAAAATATACAGGGCGCTATACAGACAAGCACACGACGTCCCGAGAACACGTGACCAGGCCGGCAATGTATTTTGACAACACAAAATCTGTTCTGCGCATGTGAATGCTCACTCCAGAGATATTTACTCTATGGCGGGAACCAGCGATGCACGAAGTGCTTCGTCCGCATGTCGTTATTCTACTTTTACTAAAAGTTGTTCTTACAATGAAATCTGGAGTGAGTGGATGATACCTTGCTATTATGAGGATAGTATGACTGTCATTTAAATCTGAATTATATTTGAAAAATATTAATAATTTGAAATTGGAGATTTGACTCGTTGGCCAAACGCTAATCCCTGTATTTCCTGTTGTGGCAGCCAGTCACATTATCTGACTTATACATTGTTGCTATTTCTCACCGAATCGGCGCTCATTGTAACATCTGTTGTCTGCAGCTGCTCAACTTTTTACGCCACACATCAGCTAATGCAGCGTCAACTGAAGTGCAATGATCAGCTAGAAAATTACGACAACTGCCCACCGTAAGGTTGGATGCTATCCGTTCCTGAGAAAAACGGGTCTTAACTGACAGACGGACGGACAGACAGATAACAGCGGACAAAATTTTTTTCTTGCAATATAATTACAAAATAACAATTTTCGGATTTTTTCCTTTAGTTGTACTGTGAAACCTTGTTTCTTGCCAAATTTTATGATTCTAGGCCAACACGAAGCACCCTTCAGATTTTGATGACTGAGTTTGCGAGTATCAAAATATGTGACATAAAGGGCCGTATGTTGTGATTGCATTAACAGAGAAGCTTCAATTTTTCACTCCTCCATGGGACCAAACACCTTAGTGTGTGACATAAATTTCAACTGGATACGTTCAGCCGATCCTGAGAAAATAGGTTTTTAACAGTCCGACAGACTGACAAACAACAGAATGATCCTACATACAACGGTTCCGCTAGCGGAACCCTAAAAAAGAAAAAGTTTTGTGAACGGCTATTTGTTGAGAAAGGGGCTGAGCCATGCAGACTGTTGTCGATATTGTGTGTGATTACGCTCTTGGCTGTTACCTAGCAACGGCTACGCGCGTGGGGCCCGAGAAGGGCGTGCGCGACGACTTCCGACCCTCTCTGCCTGACGATGAAGAAGGAAGATCCCAGGTGGTGACAGGAGCGCCGAGCCAGTCCCGACTGGATGAATTGAGCGTTTCACCTCCGGAACCGGAACAGTGCGTAGCCGAGCGCACGTCTCCGGAATGCTGAACCATGGGATACGGCCCGTGGCCTTTGAAATGTGACATCACAGGTTGTAAGTAGGCTGTTTAGGTTTTTGTGTTGATGACGCCACGTAGCGCTCTGTATTAAAATCGCTGACTGCAGTCTGTCGCTGGTTGGACTCATTGTTGGATTATTCGCTATAGTTCAGTTCTTTTATCTTGGCGGCTCGCGCACGCCCGCCCAGACGCGGGAGATTGCTGCGTTGCCAGTTGCTAACGACGCACTGGCCAAGAGAAGCAGCGCCATAGTATAGTATAGTTCGCAAACTTACGCGCAGTTTATAAAGTAAAGCCACCACGGCCGCATTAGCCCTTTCGCTGCTACAGTGACGTGCTCCCCGCATTCATTGTCATCACTGCACTGCTCGCCTGTACAGACACATGGTGTTCCGACTGCTTTGACACACTTATCATTCGGTTTCACAAAAACTGTTTGGACCAAAAATTTGATTTTTACACATCTTCTTGACTGATACCTTCCCCCCATAAATGACTTAATTTTGTTTCATGTTCAGTGCAGTTATTGTGCAGCATTAAATGTAGTAAACCATTACACGAAATTCTGAAGAGTTTGCAGAGGTAAAAGTCCATACCGTATACTTTCCGTATGGTCCATTTTAGTTGCCACAATGTTGAGAATGAAATGTGGAGAAGATACTAGAAGATACTTAAGTTTCATATAAAATTTGCTGTATAACAATATCTCATTTAATTTAAGTACCAGATAGGTGTCGTATGTAATATTGAGAAATATTCCGTCTTTCGCGACTGCAATAAAACTTTTATTTATACCAGAGTCATTTCGCTTTTTTCTAAAACGTTCTGAATAAAACAAGTACACAAAACTGAATTGTGGACGTAATAAAACATAGAAACTAAAATAGATTGCCAGTGAGGCGCAGTGCGCAAACAATTTGTGTTTGTCACAACAGACAACAAATACTTGCCAAAACATAGGTAGACGAACACATTGAATATGATGTTGCCAAAGCAGCGAAGCAAAGAATTGCGTCAGACAATCAAGTAGCTCGGCAAGGTACGAGCCGAAATTCTACTCTAAATAATACTTCTAATACTGTCGCAAAAGAATATATCTCAATATGAATAGTAAAACAGCGACTGCAGAAGAGAAGATATACAAACAAAACAGATAACATGAATATTGTATGTGTGCCTTTTATTGTTTTTAATTGCTGTGAAAAGAAATATTGGAGGACAAAATTAGAAAAACCGAAAACTTATTATGATTAAAATGAAGAGACAAAGCACTAGAAATTTCAAGAAATTACATTCAAACGAAAAAAATTCATGACGTAAGACACTTCGATATTGTTTTTAAATGAAGAAAAAAATTATTGAAATGGCTCTGTGCACTATGGGACTTAACTTCTGAGGTCATCAGTCCCCTAGAACTTAGAACTACTTGAACCTAACTAACCAAAGGACATCACACACATCCATGCCGTAGGCAGGACTCGAACCTGCGACCGCAGCGGTCGCGCGGCTCCAGACTGCAGCGCGTAGAACCGCTCAGCCACCCCGGCCGGCAATAAAGAAATTGTTAAGCACTGAATAAGGTTTGAACTCTGAACGTTGCACTTAGCAGCCAAACACCTTAACCATTACGCTAACGCAGCTCATCATTCAACCGAGCTCCTGGAGGACTATAAAGCATCACGCAAACTACCGACAAACACTTTTGGTAGGACTATGAATTATTGACGTTTCGTCGAAGCACAATAGGAAATAAACAATTATCTCTGTTCTTTATTGCAAAAAAGCAGTTCGTGAGATTGATACAAACACCTTTCCTTGCTATCGCCTGAATTAGGAGGCTTATTGCTTGTTTGGTTTAATTAATTAATAGAATATGAAGCAACTGGTATAAAGAATGCTTTTTCCAAACTTTCTATAAAAGAAAGTCTGCTATCAAGACATCGCTTTTGTTCAAGTGCTTTATTTATGACTGGACGTTTCTAAAACTGAAGACACTCGTCCGTGCTCTGCACTGCAGTCGAGCTCCGGCAACGTCGTTCTCTGTTAATTGGCTGACTGTGTCTTGTGACGTCAGATGCGCAGAACGAAGCTACACTCGGCCGCCATCGTAAATGACGCGCACTATAGTGTAGTGTTGGGCAGTTGGATGTGAACAGCGCATAGCGATGGGCTGTTGGATGTGAGCCACCAGCAGTGGTGGATGTGGGAAGAGAGACGCCAGAGTTTTGAGATGTTAATATGAGCGGACGATCTGGACGTGTGTCCGTCAGAAAAAGGAAATGTGTCAAACTGGATGTCACGAACCTTTTGAACGCTATTAAGGTAAATACATTGTTTGTCCTCTAACAAAATGTTTCATTTGCTAACTATTTGCCTATCGGTAGTTAGTGCGTTCAGTAGTTAGAATCTTTTATTTAGCTGGCAGTATTGGCGCTCTCTGTATTGCAGTAGTTCGAGTAACGAAGATTTTGGTTAGGTAAGTGATTCATGAAAGGTATAGGTTATTGTTAGTCAGGGCTATTCTTTTGTAGGGGTTATTAAAAGTCAGATTGCGTTGCGGTAAAATATTGTGTGTCAGTTTAGAAATGATCAGAACAAGTAAAGAGAAAACTGTCTTGAGTACGTTTAGTTTTACTCAGCTGTTTAAGTATCAAATAGGGTAGAAGTTTACCAGCACAGTCTTTCTTTACATTCAAAGGGGAAGTTTCAAGATTTCCACAGTTGATGCACTGTGGACATAGACGAATGTTGAGAAGCAAAGCAATGTAGTACAGGGAAAACAAATCGTCGACATATACGATGTATATCTGTATTTCGAAAGTAACATTATATACTTCGCTTTTTTCGCGGTAGAAAGCCTAGCGTCCTCTTCTTCAGTTGACCTGCGTAGGCCAACTGAAGAATAGGAGACTAGTGCTAGTGAAAAAAAAGCGACGTACGTAACGTTGGCATGGAGTACCTCAGCTAATATCCGTAGGTTATATTCCTTACTTCAGTTTACTTGTGTAGGTGAGCTGAATTACAGGATACAAATCTACATATGTCGGTTCTTTACCTTCGCTAGTACTAAAATCAGCTGAAGAATAGCATTCTAGTACTAACAAAGGCGGAAAAAGCGACAAACGTAGAATTTGTATCAGACACTTCAGTTGAATTATATAGGTCAACTGAAGTTTAGGATACTAGTACTAGCGAAGGCAAAAAAAAAAAAAAAAACGCAACAGAAGTAAAATTTGTATCCTGTACTTCAGGTCACCTATATAAGTCAACTGAAAAATAGGATAATAGTGCTAGCGAAGGCGAAAAAATCGATGTACATAAAATTTGTATCCTGTACTTCATACTGACCTATATAGGTCTACTGAATAATAGGATTCTATTACTAGCGAACGCGACGAAAGCGACAAACGTAAAATTTGTATCCTGTACTTCAGATGACCTAGGATACTATCTTCGTAGTTCATCTGCGGTACAAGATCCCATTGTTACCGATGTCGCTTTTTTTTACTTTACGTAATATTAGTATCCTATTCTTCAGGCGCCCTACATAGTGCAGGATACGAATCAGCTGCAGAGGAAACAGCAGTTGGAACAACTCATACCAGACAAAAGCGTAATTAAAAATGTGTGTACAAACGGTTTAAAATTGCAATAAGTGACAAAAGCCGTGATAAATATCTGTCGCCTAATAATACGTTCATTTATTTTTATTAAGGGTTATGATGATTTGCCACAGAAGATAACCAATTAATTAGCTATGGCTCTAAAATAAACAAACTAATTTCTACAACTAAAATATGACGTCATTCATCAAAACCGACGAGTTGTTTCCGGTTCTTCAGTTAACCCCACGGCGCTGATGTGGTACATATGTGTGCGTGGCTGTACACCAGGCGAGGGAATGTTCAGGTCGCGGAGCACCGCCGAGGGAAGATTGGTGCACCCGTTACCACGTGGGACAGCCCAGGTTCAACCAAACAGCACAGAGCTCGGTGAGCACTTTACAGTAGGACATTTCCTGTGATCGTGTGCTTGCGCCGCGGAGGCAACCTTAATATACAGTCCAGCGTGGCTTAGTGCTGTTTACAAACTGCCTATTGGCTTCTGTCTCGGGTTCTTCGGCCGACGTTCATCTAATGATTTTACTGGCGGAAGAAGAAGGCGCGAAACGTCAGTAAAATCACTAGATGAACGTCGGCCGAAGAACCCGAGACAGAAGCCAATAGGCAGTTTATCAACAAGTGGCCACGGAAGCCTTAACAATTTTTTATTAGTGCCTTTTGCCGGAACTTCACTCCATGCTGGTCTGCAGTCGGTTTCTTTCTTGGTGTTTGCTATTGACGGCGACAGAGTTGAAATGTTAAATTACACTCCTGGAAATTGAAATAAGAACACCGTGAATTCATTGTCCCAGGAAGGGGAAACTTTATTGACACATTCCTGGGGTCAGATACATCACATGATCACACTGACAGAACCACAGGCACATAGACACAGGCAACAGAGCATGCACAATGTCGGCACTAGTACAGTGTATATCCACCTTTCGCAGCAATGCTGGCTGCTGTTCTCCCATGGAGACGATCGTACAGATGCTGGATGTAGTCCTGTGGAACGGCTTGCCATGCCATTTCCACCTGGCGCCTCAGTTGGACCAGCGTTCGTGCTGGACGTGCAGACCGCGTGAGACGACGCTTCATCCAGTCCCAAACATGCGCAATGGGAGACAGATCCGGAGATCTTGCTGGCCAGGGTAGTTGACTTACACCTTCTAGAGCACGTTGGGTGGCACGGGATACATGCGGACGTGCATTGTCCTGTTGGCACAGCAAGTTCCCTTGCCGGTCTAGGAATGGTAGAACGATGGGTTCGATGACGGTTTGGATGTACCGTGCACTATTCAGTGTCCCCTCGACGATCACCAGTGGTGTACGGCCAGTGTAGGAGATCGCTCCCCACACCATGATGCCAGGTGTTGGCCCTGTGTGCCTCGGTCGTATGCAGTCCTGATTGTGGCGCTCACCTGCACGGCGCCAAACACGCATACGACCATCATTGGCACCAAGGCAGAAGCGACTCTCATCGCTGAAGACGACACGTCTCCATTCGTCCCTCCATTCACGCCTGTCGCGACACCACTGGAGGCGGGCTGCACGATGTTGGGGCGTGAGCGGAAGACGGCATAACGGTGTGCGGGACCGTAGCCCAGCTTCATGGAGACGGTTGTGAATGGTCCTCGCCGATACCCCAGGAGCAACAGTGTCCCTAATTTGCTGGGAAGTGGCGGTGCGGTCCCCTACGGCACTGCGTAGGATCCTACGGTCTTGGCGTGCATCCGTGCGTCGCTGCGGTCCGGTCCCAGGTCGACGGGCACGTGCACCTTCCGCCGACCACTGGCGACAACATCGATGTACTGTGGAGACCTCACGCCCCACGTGTTGAGCAATTCGGCGGTACGTCCACCCGGCCTCCCGCATGCCCACTATACGCCCTCGCACAAAGTCCGTCAACTGCACATACGGTTCACGTCCACGCTGTCGCGGCATGCTACCAGTGTTAAAGACTGCGATGGAGCTCCGTATGCCACGGCAAACGCTGACACTGACGGCGGCGGTGCACAAATGCTGCGCAGCTAGCGCCATTCGACGGCCAACACCGCGGTTCCTGGTGTGTCCGCTGTGCCGTGCGTGTGATCATTGCTTGTACATCCCTCTCGCAGTGTCCGGAGCAAGTATGGTGAGTCTGACACACCGGTGTCCATGTGTTCTTTTTTCCATTTCCAGGAGTGTATTTCCACCCATTAACTTCTTTCTGTTATGGTGGGTCAACACTAAATGTTATTTGCCGTAGGTTTATTCGTACCGGGGCGAACGGGCAGAATAGATTTGAGTGGTACAGATGGCCTGAACTTGGTCAGTCAGCAGAGGCGATTCTAGAAGTCTGTCAAGGGGTGGGGGTGGGGGCTAATGACGGGAGGGGGGGGGGGAAGAGTGGGTTTGAGGGTTTGGGTGCTGCTTAAAGTAATTTTTGGTAACTGTTTTGTTCAGAGTAAAAACGTGTCTACAGAACGTGTGTGCCCGGGAAAATAATACGATTTGGCCCAGATGTATGGCGATTTTGAAGTTTTTGTCTGGGGTCAGCAATTTAAGTGTTGGTAGGCATACCCGGCATATTTAGCTTTCTTGATTGTTGTAAGTGGTACTCCTACATTAATATACATCCAATGTATATTAATAAATAATAAGACGCCAATTGTAAGGCAAATAGGAGTCCAATAGGAGTTTGCATTCCTTGTTGAAGTGTAGTTAAAGCCTACAGAAATAAAGCAGTGATGTCTCACATTGCCGGCCAGAATGGCCGAGCGGTTCTAGGCGCTAGAGTGTGGAACCGCGCGACCGCTACAGTCGCAGGTTTGAATCCTGCTTCGGGCATGAATGTGTGTGATTTCCTTAGGTTAGTTAGGTTTAAGTAGTTCTAAGTTGTAGGGGACTGATGGCCTCAGCAGTCAAGTCCCACAGTGCTCAGAGCCATTTGAACCATTTGTCTAACATTAAATCACAAACCATAGCACTCAAAAAGGAAAGACATGATGACGCTTCTTCCGTAAATCACTCCCCTCCGGTGCAGCACGCTTTCTTCAATCAAATGACAACTGCAAGTCCGGCTCTGGAATCCGGACCTGGAGATATTGACCGTTCGGCAGAGGAAGATGATGTGGACGGAGAAATCGAGTAAACATACACGCTCCATTATAAAGCCTCTTGAAATATCAGCATGACAAGCATCTTAAGAAATTACTTCATTTAGAAACAACAATTTATTTATAATCCCTAAATGAACGCAGTGCTGAACTATTAGACAAGACTCAGTAGGTAGCATTCAAGTAATTAACAACGGTAATTCAATTGCCTTAATACAGTTCGTAAGAGAAAAACGCAAAATGGCAGCAATAACTGCAGACTCGCGTTTACTGCATCACATTGTGTTTATGTTTCATAAATAAACAGCAGTTACGGAGATGACAACACAACGTATTCCTTTTCAGGTATTCAACTTCACCAAAACGTGTATAAGAAGAGTGGTACAGCTCTTGATTCATACCGCTTTATCTTTCGATATAAATAAATTAGGAGCTATAATAAGGAGTTTAAGGTACAAATAACTAAAATGTCGGTAGTACGCGAAATTATAATATTTCATTTGTACATCTCATCAAATAAATCACGAATTTACGTTAAACGAAACGAAAAACCTTTCATTTCTCAACTAAATCTACATCTGCATGGTTACTCTACAATTCACAGTTAAGTGCCTGGCAGAGGGTTCATCGAACCATTTTCATACTACTTATCTACCATTCCACTCTCGAATGGCCCGTGGGAAAAGGAACACATAAATCTTTCCGTTCGAGCTCTGACTTCTCTTATTTTATTATGATGATCATTTCTCCCTACGTAGGTGTGTGTCAACGAAATATTTTCGCATTCGGAAGAGCAAGTTGGTGATTGAAATTTAGTAAATAGATCTCGCCGAAAAGAAGACCGCCTTTGTTTCAGTGACTGCCACCCCAACTCGCGCACCATATCAGTGACACATTCACCCCTATTGCACGATAACACGAAACGAGCTGCCCTTCTTTGCACTTTTTCGTTCGGCTACTGCTGCTACAATGGCAAGTTATCAAGATTTAAATTAGTTTCAATGTGGTGTTATAGTCGGCGCAGGAGCGATGGGACACAGCATCTCCGAGGTAGCGATGAAGTGGGGATTTTCACGTACGACCATTTCATGAGTGCGTCGTGAATATCAGCAATCCGGTACAGCATCAGATCTCCGACATCGCTGCGGCCGGAAAAAGATCCTACAAGAACGGGACCAACGACGACTGAAGAGAATCGTTCAACGTGGCAGAAGTGCAACCCTTCCGCAGATTGCTGCAGATTTCAATGCTGGGCGATGAAGAAGTGTCAGCGTGCGAACCATTTAACGAAACATCGTCGATATGCGCTTTCGGAGCGGAGTGCCTAATCGTGTACCCTTGACAGCTGCACGACACAAAGCTTTACGCCTCGCCTGGGCCCCTCAACACCGACATTGGACTACTGATGACAGGAAACATGTTGCTTGATCGGACGAATCTCGTTTCAAATTGTATCGAGAGGATGGACGCGTACGGGTATAGAGACAACCTCAAGAATGCATGGACTCTGCATGTTAGCAGGAGACTGTTAAAGGTGGTGGAGACTCTTTAATGGCGTGGGGCGTGTGCAGTTGGAGTGGTATGGGGCCGCTGATACATCTAGATACGACTCTGACAGGTGACACGTACGTAAACATCCTGTCTGATCACCTACATCTACATCTACATTTATACTCCGCATGCCACCCAACGGTGTGTGGCGGAGGGCATTTTACGTGCCACTGTCATTACCTCCCTTTCCTGTTCCAGTCGCGTATGGTTCGCGGGAAGAACGACTGTCTGAAAGCCTCCGTGCGCGCTCTAATCTCTCTAATTTTACATTCGTGATCTCCTCGGGAGGTATAAGTAGGGGGAAGCAATATATTCGATACCTCATCCAGAAACGCACCCTCTCGAAACCTGGCGAGCAAGCTACACCGCGATGCAGAGCGCCTCTGTTGCAGAGTCTGCCACTTGAGTTTGTTAAACATCTCCGTAACGCTATCACGCTTACCAAATAACCCTGTGACGAAACGCGCCGCTCTTCTTTGGATCTTCTCTATCTCCTCCGTCAACCCGATCTGGTACGGATCCCACACTGATGAGCAATACTCAAGTATAGGTCGAACGAGTGTTTTGTAAGCCACCTCCTTTGTTGATGGACTACATTTTCTAAGGACTCTCCCAATGAATCTCAACCTGGTACCCGCCTTACCAACAATTAATTTTATATGATCATTCCACTTCAAATCGTTCCGCACGCATACTCCCAGATATTTTACAGAAGTAACTGCTACCAGTGTTTGTTCCGCTATCATATAATCATACAATAATGGATCCTTCTTTCTATGTATTCGCAATACATTACATTTGTGTATGTTAAGGGTCAGTTGCCACTCCCTGCACCAAGTGCCTATCCGCTGCAGATCTTCCTGCATTTCGCTACAATTTTCTAATGCTGCAACTTCTCTGTATACTACAGCATCATCCGCGAAAAGCCGCATGGGACTTCCGACACTATCTACTAGGTCATTTATACATATTGTGAAAAGCAATGGTCCCATAACACTCCCCTGTGGCACGCCAGAGGTTACTTTAACGTCTGTAGACGTCTCTCCATTGAGAACAACATGCTGTGTTCTGTTTGCTAAAAACTCTTCAATCCAGCCACACAGCTGCTCTGATATTCCGTACGCTCTTACTTTGTTTATCATTCATCCATTCATCCATTCATGTCCATTGTGCATTCCGACAGACTTAGGCACCACCGAACGAGGTGGCGCAGTGGTTAGCACACTGGACTCGCATTCGGAAGGATGACGGTTCAATCGCGCGTGCGACCATCCTGATTTAAGTTCCCTAAATCGTTCCTGGCTAATGCCTGGATGGTTGTTTTGAAAGGCACGGCCGACTTCCTTACCCGTCCTTCCCTAGTACGATGAGACCGATGACCTCGCTGTTTGGTCTCCTCACCCAAAAACAAGCCAAGTTAGGCAATTACAGCAAGGCAGTGTGATACCACACACAGAGTGGCTCCAGGAACGCTCTCCTAGTCTAAACACTTGCGCTGGCCACCAAACTTCCATTACTGAGCACATCTGGGATGCCTTGCAACGTGCTGTTCAGAGGAGGTCTACACCCCCTTCGTACTCCTTTGGAGTTATGGGCAGCCCTGCAGGATTAACGGTGTCAGTCCCTCCAGCACTATTTCAGACAGTAGTCGAGTCCATGCTACGTCATGTTGCGGTCCTTCTGCGTGCTCCAGGACGCCCTGCGCGATATTGGGCAGGTGTACCAGTTTCTTTGGTTTCTGAGTGCACATGCGCTGAAGTTAAGCGTTCACCAATTTTTTTTTCAATTTTTTTTTTTAAATTTACAATCGTATTGACCAAGTTGGAGCACGTTAACAACTTCAGTTCCTCTTCTTCCTTTGTTATTGTTTCCTATTTTTTCAGTATTCCGTCATTTTCTCCCCATGAAGTTTCTTCCTTTCTTCTGTCCATGTTGTTCCCGATTTTTATTGACTATGAAATGCAGTTTACGTTTTGTAAGGGTATAAAATAGACAATGGACTAACACTGAACAGTGTTTTATGCGCAAAAGAAACAAACAAACAAAGAGAAGTCGCGTGCTCTCAGTATCTCTCTCGCACATTCATTCATTTCTCTTTACCTACCAATGCTGTCAGTAGTACCGGGAATCCTACCGTTTACTAAGTGAAACTACCGAACCGTAGTTTTGGTAACTCACAACTCTACATGTGGGGTATCCGTGCGTGAGGCGTATTTAAGCTCACGCTCCGTCTCCAGATGTTAGTTCCAGCGCAGCGCACAGTCCTGGAAAGACTTTGCGGCGACATCGGTCGCTACAACGCCGACGGCTCCCCTCTCCGCACGTTAGCGAGGGACCGGATTTCCTCAATGTAACGATGCCTTGCTGGGATCCCTTGATATGCCCTACTTCACTACATCTTCACCGCTTCGGATTTTAACGTCTGCCGGAGATTTGGCTCTTCAGTGTATATGGATTAAGGAAGCTTTAGTGCTAGAGTTTAGGAACGACTCTTGCCAAATGCAATCTACACCTTGTAACATCTCACCCGTCACTTATCTGGTTTTGCCGTGTGTTCCCCCCAGCTAATTGACTAACAGATCAACAGAGAGTGCAAAACTGCCGCAATATCGGATAACGCAAGATAAAGTAATAAGGCCCTGTGACTCCTGATTGAACTGCGGTGGCAGTGTTGAAATTAATTGATTCAGATTGATCAATTTTAATTAAAAAGGGGTGCACATGATGTTGTATGTAGCTATTGAACACCAGATACAAATGTTGAACATAAAATCAATTAAGAAAATGACTTGGGATTTCAACTACTTGATTGAAAACAGATGCAGTCGAATAGCACAAATTTATTTTAACTCACGACCTTCAATCATCACATTACATGACTCTCCTAACAGCCAGTTTTTGCCGACGTGATCCAACAAATTAATCAATGGCCGGAGCGGGCACAACATCACCGAATTCAGCGTGGCGGAGCGGCGTCGTTGTGTGGATGTCGGCCAACCTCGTGGTGCTGCAAGGCTGCGCTCGTCTATTCACTCCTAGCTATCTTGCTCAGTACATAGTTGAACCAAAACTTCCTATCTCCACGCTCAATCGTTCCATTTGCTAAGTCCTAAACTGCAGAGATGCTCACTCTTTCTCAGGCAAGCTGAGTAAAGAACGCCCCGTCCGCACTCTAGGCAAGCTGGGAACAGAAGACCACTACGGAGACTTCTCCCAGTCCACTCTTTGCCTCGGTTTCCCCTCCAGCAAAATCACTTACGCCAATTGCAGTGCAAGTCGCGTTAATTATGCGACGCTTCCCAGCGCCGACCAATGCCTGCTCTGGGAAGTGAACAAATTCCCACAAAATTTCCCTTCCTCTCAACTTCTGCTATTTAGCTCCTCCCAGGCCATCCATCAAGGTTAGCGTCTGCACAAATACCAATTTTTCCGGAATTCTGACTCCCAGGAGAGTACTTCAAATTCCTGGGTCCTACGTTCCCATCAGAGACCGGCGTATTTCATTCTGTCGCTCTTCACCTGATTTACTTCACATTCTATGGACCGTGAATTCAGCGTGAAGTTGCTATAGTCACGAACATGCATATTTTGGCCTCTGTTGACCGCTCCGCCATAGCTTTGCGCGGCTTTTTCGCATGTTTCCCTGAAAACAGGACGACGGACATTTATCAACAGGTGTACAAGTTCTCCATCTGCTTCCCGGTACACCAGCATAGGGTCAACTACGCCGTCACTGTCACTCATCTTAAGGCAGCTGGAGGCCGCGCCCCGTTACTGGTTTCTCAGAGTTTGAGCCGCCCTAAGCTGCGTATTGTCGCTTCCCTTCGGCGCTCCCCAGCCGCGAGCCGCCACCTGGCCGCGGTCAACTCTAAATACTTATCTGGGGTTAACTAGCCCCCACTAAATCGACGCTTTCCTACAAAGTTTTCATGTCGCATGAATTACTTTAAAACCATCACCCAATATTAATTATTCCAATACGTCCATACGACACCCTCTACAAGATGCATTGTGCCTTGTCAGTCATTTTTGTTCAGCCCTACTGTTTGCTCAACGTGAGTTAGGTGATCTTTAATGACTTCATGTAAGGGGCATAGTTCTTGCCATCTTACAACCTTCCACTGTACATCAGCAGCTCTTAACGCGACTTTACCCCAGGAGAAAGTGGGAGTGTAGTGGGTGAGTTTTGAGCGGCGCGGCCAGTGCAGTAGTGGTGTGAGCCGCTGGCGCCCGTCCAGCGGCCAGGCGGCGGCGCTCCGCCGTCACGGTGGCCGCCACGGCCGCCGCCGCCCGCCCAGCGGTCCCCAGACACCACCCGGGGCTCCCACGACACCGGCCGGGGGTCAACTCGCACCAGCCTCGCCACGCCGCTCCGCGCCGCTCACGCGCTCGTTCTCTTTCCATCTGTCGCCTCCCGTGGCGGCTGACCCACGCGCTGCGGGCGCGGCCACTCGAGGCGGCGTCTCGGCCGCAGCAGCTGCTGTGAATTCAACACACCAGAGGTAGTCACTAGACATGGGCAAACTCGTTCATCCTTAGGAACTAGTTCACTGCTGATCGTTCTTTGTTGGGAACCGTTCATTTTTACTCGTTCACCGTTCATTTGTGCTTGGCATATGGTTCTTATGAAAAACTGAAAACTAGTAGTGTAGGTGACTGAAGGATGGAGGGCACCAAGAGGGGGCACTTGCCTCCTCCCTGGAGTATACAGGTTTTAGTCATTGCAGATTTCTTACACACTTTTAGAAGTAATTTCTGTGAGTCTGCAGAACCTCTCGTTTAGCCAACCGTAGCCTTGTGTGGCTGATCGCAGGGAAATAATATAGGGTGGCGCACGGAAAACCGGTACCGAGTACAGACTGCTCGCCAATTACGGACGATATGTTGCCCGTTACGAGCAGATACAACAAACAGACAAACATGTAATAATTAGGCAGTGATGAAACAACAAGCTAATGCAAGCAACAATTGCGAAACAATCGATGACCATGTGTAGAGACCTGGAGAAGAGAACATGAACATCTTGTAAACCTGTTGGTGGCTCTTTCCCAACTTAATAGACCACCAGTGTCTTGTATAAAATTCTTCGTTTCGACTTCCACTACATAGCTATGCTACGTTGTAAACAATAATCGTTTACACCCTATATATACTTCACGTTGTCTCTGAGTGCGTGGGCGAAGTAGAGACTTTATGGAAGCATAAAATAAATTGTGGTTTTCTCATACTTGCGTCACACGCTTAGTAAAAATTAGGTTTTTATGTTGCATTATTAAAGTTAATGCAGCAATAGTAATAATAAATAAGTTCGCAGTAATAAAGTTTTTGGTTTGAAAGCTCCTTCTGAACAAATGTTTTTGACATAATAACTAAATACGATTTTTGGCAATCTATGTCTTTTCAAATGGAGAGGCACCGCTTTTCCTACTGAGCCAACATGACCCACAGCCCACTTTTTTTTACTTTCAAAGAAACCAAACTAACAGGTAATGTGAATTGGAAACAACCAAACTTAAAAATAATTAGAGCCTTCCTAAATGCGATGTTTTGTATATGAAAGATACACGAAAATCGTTTTATATGAATTTTCTTACACTAAAAATTAAGCAAATTATTAAAAGTTAGGTGCTAAATCAATTCGATGAAACCAAAAAATATATGAATAACAAAAAAATCTTGCCTTGTTATAAGTATCTCTTCTGCTGTTCATCGATATAATGAAAAGACGTACCTATTACATACAACGTGATTTTTATGTAATTTACGTAACTATAAAATACCTTTTGATTGCCGGCCGTGGACTCTGAATAGCCAGAACCAAGTGCAAGAACAGTTTGGAACACACGTAAAATGGGCGAGCGCAGTGAACGAAACGAACAACTGGGTACTGAACTAACTAGGAGCAGTCGGCAGTGGGACTGAGACAGGTGGCCACGCGAAGAACGACGAGGGTGGCCGAGGGAGACCGAGACTGAGACGAGCACGCGACCAAGGCTGGAACGAGAACTGCCCAAGTGACCACCGCGACCGAAATGAACTAGTGAACTATGAACCGATCGTTCCTCGTTCTCGGGAACTATAAGTAGACGGGTGCAACCGAAGTGAACTATTAACTGATCGTTCCTTGGAATTCGTTCCTCGGTCCTTTCGTTCATCTTGGTGAACCGCTCCTTTGCACCCGTTCGTTTGTGAACTACCAATCTCTAGTACTCACTCGCTCCCACCTCGAGCTTGTCCAACATCATTTTGACCCTTTGACTACCAACTTTTATTCAATGACATTCGTCTACGTTTATTTTGCGAAGGCGGTTCTGGTTCCCCTTACTCTGCCTCAGCTACACTATTCGGCGATTACTGTGCAAACAGATTCTCCGCGTACGCGTTCACCGTCATTACTCTACCACGCAAACGTAGGTGTTACTCTCGTCTGTTGTGAGACGCTCCAAATGGTTAAAGTGGCTCCAAGCGCTGTGGGACTTAACATCTGAGATCATCAGTCCCCTAGACTCAGAACTACCTAAACCTAACTGACCTGAGGACATCACACACTGTAACCTCCCCCACACTTATCGACCTTAATGACAGTGAAAAATTAAACCGCGTGTACCTAATGTAAATTTGGGAAAAGCAATCGACACCTAACTTAATCTGTCAGTAAAGAGGGAGGAAAGGGTAACATCTAAATAAAAGGATAAATGCAAATGAAACCGGTGGAAAATAATTTTGAAAAAGGGTAATGTTAATAAAGAAAGTAAATGTGCGGTCGTTACGTTAACAATTAACTGGCGTTAGATGTTTGAGATTTGGGAAAATTACGGTCGCCAGTCCTGTGGACAACTACTATAATAACTGAAAAAGAAAGGTTTTTGCACATATAATTAGCACGAAAAGCGTGGCAACTGAAGGTTGACGCGTGTTGTGTGAAAAAAAATGGTTCAAATAGCTCGGAGTAGTATGGGACTTTAACATCTGTGGTCATCAGTCCCCTAGAACTTAGAGCTACTTAAACCGGCGTGTTGTGTGAAAACTGAATGTTTGTCAGAAGTAATAAATTTCGCTACACTCTGACTTAATTTAGCAAAAGAATTAATAAAACCGGAAAATTGAAAGTTAATTTAGTGACTGAAATTAATAGTGAACTTTGTTTGTGAAGCACTACGAAATTCAATAAAATAAGGTTAGTCTTGGGCTACCTCAACAATCATTTCAAAAGCTACTTGAATCTACACAATGTAGAAATAAGAGATTTAACTTTGAACTTGAATTAAATGATTCTGAACAATTAACACATTAAAATTTAGTACGTACCAAGCTGAGCTGCAGTCACAGGCAAGCTAAAATATGGTAACAAAACTCGCACTCTTAATTTGTGCTTGTGTAATCTAACTATTCTAGCCAGCTATGAATACATTAACTGAACTTTGAAATTCGAATGATATTACTTTACTGCTGGCGTTTGAATTTCAACGACACTCGAGGTCATTTCGGAAAAGGAAGGGGCCCTGCTTGGTTATGCAATTGGGACAATGAGCAACAAAAGTTCATGCTAGGTTGCTGTGTTTTAGTGATGCTAATGGAACAGTTTGAAAAGCTGAGTTCTGCCATACGGTTCTAAAACTTTACGTGCTTTCAGTCTTCCTTGTTGGTTGATTGAAGGTTTGAAGTCGTCGATCGAGGAGGTGGCGACAATCATTTATTGTCGGCCGTTGCTGTTGCAGAAGCTGGATGTTGGGGCGCCTTCTTCTCGACACTGTCACCAGGCGAAACGGGCTCTTGATGTGTGCCAGCTAATGTTTTCCGTCCGCGACACCGTGCCAGAAACTATCATAGCAAGTCGAGCGCAATTACATGCTGCCAAACCCCGAAAGCGCGGCAACTCGCGGGAGCGTCACTCAACACCCCTGCTCCACCGCCCTATTCCAGCCAGACTCTGCTCTGCCAGCGCTCCACGCAGCAGAGTTAACACTCCCAAAGATCCTAAACACTTTGGTTCCCCACACGACCTATCGATGTAATCGTTCGATAGCATAGTTTTCCCTAGGCAAGACCCAGCGTAAAAATACAAATAATATTTACAAAACAAACCAATTATACATCGACATGAATGCACACACACACATATATATATATATATATATATATATATATATATATAAATTGTATAACAATTACACTATATGAAGACACAGAAATGTTATATCTTCAGGTAACAAAATAAGGAAAGAATTTGTTGTACAATAGATGGAAATAGGAGGATATGCATTTCCGGCGTTACAACACATCAATACCCGAGACAGGTTACGAACCTGCGACTGTAGCAGCAGCGCGGTTCTGGACTGAAGCGCCTAGAACCTCTCGGCCACAAAGGCCGGCTGAGACGTTCGCTGTGGTGGTCGAACGGGGGTCGAACCGCACAATAACCCTGAATGATTGGTTCGGTGTGGGGCGGCAGAGGGGTGAAGTGGACTGCGGTAGTCGCCGTGGGGTTGCGGACCACTGCGGCTGCGGCGGGGACGGAGCCTCTCCGTTGTTTCTAGGCCCCCGGTTAACATACAGTAGAATACAATATGGTTATTTTAATTGAAGTCATAGTCAGCAGTGACAATATGAACAGAACGTTTCCCACAATTTCATCTGCCAGCATAGGGACGGGTAGGACATACAGGGCTACACATAAGTAGAGCCCATGCAGCATACGGTGGTCGACGCCAAATGACAAGTTTTTGTCCAAAGTGCTGGACGAGATCATTGCTCAGAAAGGTAGGCCGAAAGTTGTTTGCACACTTTCAACCGGTCGTCGACATCAATATTTATCAAACGATTTTACGGAAATTATCCGGTTAAAATTTTTCATTTTGCGTTACTTATAGCTTTACATGTCAGTTTCATGATGTGCCCTTCATTTCCTTAATGGTCATGGTTACTGTGATATTTGCATTTAAGTAGGACACTGTGCGAAATTAGAAAAAGTTTGCAGTGTGAAATAGAAGTCCTATGCCTTTGCCTTTGGTGCATATTGCAGAATATGTTGCTGTGATATGAAATTTAGCTAACATACGCAGTTTTTCTTTTGACATGGGTGCATATCTTTGTCACCAACCTCGAGAAAATTGATCTGATGTAGCACACTCATTTGCGATTGCACGTACCAGAGATAAAGCCAGAATGAAATGTCCACAACATTCGTCATATTTCATAAATGGATTTAGATATCGAAATGAGAGTTTGGTAAATGATACGACACAAAGAGTAAAGTAGGTGTTCAAAAGTCTCTCCGCAGTGCCCTATCATTGTTAGCCCGCGCGTGCCGTATGCCGCAGTGAATATACCGAAACGAAACTCAGTGAAATACAAGTTATTAATTTATAGAATATTCATTTTTACTTACAAATTTTCGCATTAAATTTTTGAAAATGTCACCCCTGTTGTTGAATACACAATTCAATTCGTCTAATCATGTTTCCAAACGCAAGCTGTAACATTTCTTCTGTAACAGAAGCAGTGAAAGTGGATATTGCAGTTTTCAATTCATCGAAGGATTTTGGGCGCTTTTTTTAGACGGCTGCTTTCGCTGCACCCCAGAAGAAAAAGTCAGGTGGTGTTAGGTCAGGCGATCGTGGAGGCTAAAGTCCCTGTGAAATTATGCCATCACCAAAAACATCAGCAAGCAGTGATATTGAAACGCGAGCTGTAAGCGCGGTTGCACCATCTTGCTGAAAATAACCGTTCAGTATTTCACTTAACACAAGTTCTCCTGTGAATGGGTACAGAATATCACTGCAGTATGGTCATGCGTTTATTGTTTCATTGAAAAATATGGGATCCACAATCCGACGGCTACAAATTGCAATCCAAACTCCTGTTTTCACAGAATGAAGTGATTCCTCATGAATAAACAATGGATTTGCAGAACTCCGCATACGAGAATTTTCCGAGTTCATGCACCCGGATAAATGAAATGAAACCACGCCTCATCAGTGAAAAACGTTTCATTAAGGATATCCATTCCATTTTGTTGAACGAAGTTTTTGAACCAAAAATAATGCACTCTCTTGCCATGATCGGTATTTTTCAGTTCTTGCACGACTGTCACTTTGTACGGGAAAAGTTCTAATTTTTTCCTCACAGCTGTGCAGGCCGTTACGACACTAACATCGATTTCCTGGGCGAGTTTTCTTACTGACTTGTTCGGACTCGTGGATATTTTGTCGGAAATATCGAGTAGTTTGTCCTCAGACAAAACGCTAGGACGACCACTTCTCGGTGCATCTGTCACTGAACCCGCACTTCGAAATTTGTTAATCAAATCTCGCGCAGTATCGCGATGTGGGATGTCTCCGGGGAAACTGAATTAAATGTTTGACAAACTGAAACTGAGTATTTAGCGCCAGCTTTGAACACTTGTTCGACTAAAAACACACGTTCTTCAATGACTAGCATTTTAACAATGACAAAAACAAAACAGACGAACAAAGGAACTAAACTTAAACGTTGACGTCAACTCGTAACGACACACACCAACGATACTACTGACGCTGGCTGAGATAAACGAAACAGAGGAATGTTGGCAGAGTCCACTTGAAGGGCAGTAACCCAGGCAGGCGAACAATCATACAACACTGCGGAGAGTCTTTTTGAACACCCCGTTCATCAACAGGGATACTCTGAGAATCACATTTAAGTTCCTGGCAGAGGGTTCATCTAAGCATCTTCACAATTCTCTATTATTCCAGTCTGGTATAGCGCGCGGAAAGAACGAACACCTATATCTTTCCGTACGAGCTCTGATTTCCCTTATTTTATCACGGTGATAGTTTCTCCCTATGTAGGCCGGTGTCAACAAAATATTTTCGCAATCGGAGGAGAAAGTTGGTGATTGGAATTTACTGATAAGATTCCGTCGCAACGAAAAACGCCTTTCTTTTAATAATGTCCATCCCAAATTCTGTATCATTTCTGTTACACTCTTTCCCATATTGCGTGATAATACAAAACGTCCTTCGATATACTCCGTCAGTCCTATCTAGTAAGGATCCCCCACGGCGCAGCAGTATTCTAAAACAGGACGGACAAGCGTAGTGTAGGCAGTCTCCTTAGTAGATCTGTTACATTTTATAAATGTCCGGCCAATAAAACGCAGTCTTTGGTTAGCCTTCCCCACAACGTTTTCTATGTGTTCCTTCCAATTTAAGTTGTTCGCAATTGTAGTACCTAGGTATTTAGTTGAATTTACAGCTTTTAAATTAGACAGATTTATCGTGTAACCGAGGTTATGTGGATGACCTCACACTTTTCGTTATTTAGGGTCAACTGCCAATTTTCGCACCATTCACATATCTTTTCTAAATCGTTATTCAATTTGTTTTGATCTTCTGATGACTTTACTAGTCGATAAACGAGAGCGTCATCTGCAGAAAACCTAAGACGGCTGCTCAGATAGTCTCTCAAATCGTTTATATAGAGAAGGAACAGCAAAGGGCCTATAACACTACCTTGGGGAACGCCAGAAATCACTTCTGTTTTACTCGATGACTTTCCGTCGATTACTACGAACTGTGACCTCTGACAGGAAATCACAAATCCAGTCACATAACTGAGAGGATATTCCATAAGCACGCAATTTCACTACAAGCCGCTTGTGTCGTACAGTTTCAAAAGCTTTGAGGAAATCCAGTATTTTGGCATATGGTTATTATGAAAAACTTCATTATCTGGTATGTTATTGCACTAACTACGGACTTTTTCAATGAAAGAATGTAATTTGTAAGGACCATCAATAGCTGGTGAAATGGGAAATGCTGTGGATTTTGGAACAACGTAAGTGGAGATATTACACATTTATTTTTGTACGTAGAATGTGCTTTTTCATGAGCTATTGACCTTATTTTTCCTCAGTTCCTCATTTAATAAGCTTAATAAATCACTGTTTCAGGATTCTCTTGCAACTCTTCTGGACAACATGTTAACGAGGTGACATACTGCAACCTCCGCTTTGTTTTGGCAAAAGAAGCAAATTTTAATATGGTGGCAAGAGAAAAGTGGATTTTACTCAAAATTCGCCACTCATGACACCTCTCTAAAAGTTAAAAATTGTTAACAAGCCAGGCGAAAATAAATTGGTGCTTTCGCCGCATTTTCAGCGGAATTATTTTTAGATACTAAGCAAATCATTGGTGACAGTAGATCTTTCTGAATGGTCACACTGCATGTGTGGGTGTAGAGGGGCTCCACTTAATATTAAAAAAAAAATGTGAGCTTCGGCTTCATTTTAGAATGGCACTTCCCCTCCGGCACTCGGCATTTCCCCTACAGCGTCTGTCCGCGATCCCCACCACCGACGCTCTCGCCCCATTGCCCTGGCGATGGCGCTTCTGCCGGCCACGTTATTCTGCGCGCACTTTACCTCCATGGTTCCAGAAGGTGACACACAAAAACTAAAAGGCATACAGAAAAAGACAAACATCAACTGATACAGCGTTTCTCCAAGTTTGTAACTCATATTACAGGCTCATAATTTGTCGTCAATACGTACGTACAATTCATTGACATGATGGGAAGACACGACGGCATCCCCGCTTTGCAGATTTTGCAAATCTGGTAATTAAGTTATCAGCCTGCAGACGCGAACTAATTGGATGCGACAGTACAGAGATGAGAGTTGACAATGAAACGTAACGATAACAAAGCTTACAGGAGCAATCTGTACTTATAAGAATTTTGCGAAACATTAGCAGGTATCCCTGTACCAGTGGGACATTGATACATAGAAATAATATTCAGCAAATTGCCACTCGGTCTCTGGCAACCTATCGTAGAAAACATACGTCCCAATGGTAGTTAAAGGGTTGAGAGTGAAAATGGAAAACGTTCTAAGTCCCATATTTCTCAAAATGACTTTGCAGTGCTACAGTGTTTTCGGTACTCTGTTAAACGCCCCTAGACTTGATGCACTTGCCAAACCCAGGAGAAAGTCTTCCAAACGTGCTTTAGTATTTGGCACATCGTGTTTCCCTCTACAGATCCACATTGTAAAAGATATGAGGAGTGGTTATCGTTAACTACAGTTCTGCTGCTTAAAAAAGCTAATGGTGTGTTTCTGTACTTGTATTAAAACGTAGTTCCTCTGTATAAATGGCATGTCTAACAAAAACTTTCTGCAATTTTATCGAAAACGGGCATATTTTAGTCTGTGACAGTATAGGAAATGTAAGTTTATTCTTGCAAATAAGCAACCAGCAACCGTCCACTGTTAATAATGGCATTTATTTACACAAGTGGTACTGTTGCAGGCTTCTAACCAACAGGTTCATATTGTGACGGGTAATAAACGCGAACAACCGTATGATGATGAGTCAGTCACTTGGAAGCTGGTAACGGCGCTATTTGTGTAAATATATAGCATTATTAACGGTGACTGATTGTTGTTCTCTTCTTTCCAAGAAGCATCTTGTAAGAACTTCGTTATTAGCAGTGAGAACCTTTCAGTTTCACAGTATGGCACTTAGAGTCTTCTTAATGGAGTATTTATTTTCAAATTTGTCTCATTATTGTAATCTGGTAGTTAGAAGAGGCAGAATAAGGCAACGATTGTGGATGGGGCCGTAATCAGCTACCGTTGTCTACAGTAAACTCATACACTTGAGGAAATAACTTTCAGCAACTATTTTAAAAGATTTTACTACACTGACGGCTGGAGGCCTTCCTAAGAAAGAATTCAAAATTTTTTCTGTCGGCTGACGGCCACAAGCAACTTCAGAATACTCAACGGCTGAAAGCCTGAATTACAAGTGAGGACAGCAATTACACGTTAAAAAAACTAAAACCTTTTAAACAATCTTAACAAACTGTAACAAGCTATAGTGATGGCTGAAGGCCTTATTAAGATAGAATTGAAAATTATTCGTCGGCTGAAGGCCACAAACAATGTTACAAACAATTAACTGCTGAAGGCCTGAATTACAAGTGAGGAAGACAATTACATGTTATAACATTACGGTAAATTTTAAACAATTATGACCAAGTAAGACGGAGTGATCCACAAACAGTGCTCCACGGATCGACCTGAGGAAAGTGACTACACCTGTGTAAGCTGTGTGACAGGCAGCCAAGAGTAATGTTGACCTAAGGAGGGCAACTCAAACTAGAGGCTGTTTAAACACCGGTCAACCTTCTTAGCAAATCCACGTCACGCCAGATAACCAGTACAACGATGGAATCATTCAGGTGAGAACGAAGTGACAGACAGCACTGCGTCTCCAGAATCCGGTGTTTAAAACACCGAAAGGCAGAACGAACCACTATAACCAAGGTAGACAAGGGAAACAATTATCCATACCCCAATCAAGGAAGCTAAGTTACATTCCATGCCAGACAGCATCGGCAAGACGAGGAAAAGTACACTGTCGCAAATTTCGCTAACCTCCAGGGCAGGTAACTGCGGCGTTAGCGGCCAGTAGGCAGTAAGATAGCGCTGGCTGCACTTACCAAACTACATTCAAGCTAATATCAAGCAGTAGAAGGGGGCTAATAGCTTCCGCCAACTTGACAGACTCCACTTGTCGCAGTTGGTCACACCAACACCACACCTGGGAGCAGAAACACGCAAACGACAGCGAGATCAAGAACAGTGGAGGTTTCACTACTGGACAAGGTTCACTCAACTTCAAACGTCCTGGGTTCGGTCGTCGGCTACAGCCCCTCGACCCGACAGTGGCTGCACGACGCCAGCAGTCCCGGCCTGGCCACGAGCTACGGTCCTCCGTCTTGCTCCGTCCGAAGCCGAACTGCCTGACACACGCGACGACCCGGAAATACAAGGGGTCGCACCAAGGCCAGACGGAGTGGCCGAGCGGTTCTAGGCGCTACAATCTGGAACCGCGCGACCGCTGCGGTCGCAGGTTCGAATCCTGCCTCGGGCATGGATGTGTGCCATGTCCTTAGGTTAGTTAGGTTTAAGTAGTTCTAAGTTCTAGGGGACTGATGACGTCCGAAGTTAAGTGCCATAGTGCTCAGAGCCATTTGAACCATTTGGACGCACCAAAGATAGTACCACAGTACTGGCTATCGATAACCGCTGCTGCTGCCACTCGAGGACAAACGATACTAGCAAACTCAGTGGCGCCATTAACACAAGAAGGAAAATAGACGCCACCAGCGCCATTACAAGACGCCGAGTTATGAACAGCAAGAACGCGAGCCACACACGGCTCAATTGTTTTTTTTTATGGTGATTCTGTGAGCGGCGTAACTATGTGGTATTAGAATACCTCCTCAACTTTATGGATAAAAATCTGTTACGTAGGCGGGGCTTTCGACACGTAATGCAACACTTTTTTTCTCTCGGTCAATTTCGGTTGAAAAAGCGCGGAATTTGTGACAATTTTTTGCCGAAAATCGCCACAGCCAATGAAACATTGGTTCGTCGCTTTGAAGCGGAAACAAAACGGCAATGCGTGGAATGCCGCCACACCACATCTCCTTCGAAGGAATGTTTAAAGCCGTACCGTCAGCTGCTAGAGTCATGGCGACGGTCTTACGGGACTGTGAAGAGGGTATTCCGTTTGATATCCTCCCTCACGGTGCAACGGTCAACTCTGAAGTGTATTGTGCCACTCTCAGGAAACTGAAGAAACGGTTTCAGCGTGGTCGACACCACGAGAATGCAATAGAACTTCTCCTTCTCCTTGACAACACGAGGCCTCCCACAAGTCTGCAAACTCGAGAAGAGCTCACAAAACTTCACTGGACTGTTCGTCTTCAACCACCCTACAGCCCGGAACTCTCACCTTCCGACTTCCATCTGTTCGGGCCAATGAAGGATGGACTTCGCGCGGGCATTGGACGGATGATGAGGAGGTAACTGACGCAGCAAGACGCTGGCTCCCAAGTCGATCAGTAGAGTGGTACCGTGCGAGCATATGGGCCCTCGCAGTGAAGTGCCGTAAGGCGGTCGCATTCAACGGAGACTATGTTGAAAAATAGGGTTTTGTACCCAAAAGATTGGGGAATAATATGGTGTATTGTAAACGTGAATAAAACTAACCTCCTTTCAGGAAAAAAAGTGATACTTTACTTATTGGACGTCCCTTGTACAAACAGAGGTACATTTCAGAATAAGATTTTCACTCTGAACATGAGTGTGCGCTGATGTGAAACTTCCTGGCAGATTAAAACTGTGTGCCGGACCGAGACTCGAACTCGCGACCTTTGCGTTTCGAGGGCAAGATCTCTACCATCTTTTTTTTAGATCTCATTTTGTTCTGTATATTGTTCGTTGAATTTGTTCGCGGCGGACGTTCGATGACACTCGTTCTTCAGGTGTTCGTTAATCCGTTCACTCAGTTTTTTTATTACAGAGGGTAGCTAAACCCTCTGACCGAACACGCTGAGCTACCGTGCCGGCAGGGTTTTGTAACCACAACCATCTGAGCTACCCAAGCACGACTCACGACCCGTCTTCACAGCTTCAGTTCTGTTCGAGACTCGAGTCTCGCCCCGGCACACAGTTTTGATCTGCCAGGAAGTTTCATATCAGCGCACACTCCGCTGCAGAGTGAAAAACTCATTCTGGAAACATCCACCAGGCTCTGGCTAAACCACGTCTCCGAAGTATCCTTTCTTCCAGGAGTGCTAGTTCTGCGAGGTTCGCAGAAGTGCTTCTGTGAAGTTAGGAAGGTAGGAGACGAGGTACTGGCAGAAGTAAAGCTGTGGGGACGGGGTGTAAGTCGTGCTTGGGTAACTCAGTCGGTAGACGACTTGCCCGCGAAAGGCAAAGGTCCCGAGTTCGAATCTCGGTCCGGCACACAGTTTTAATCTCCCAGGCTGTTTCAGACCTACATCGCTTATTGAGAATCCTGATCCTTCATTTGTAATTAGTCAGGGATATAAAATATATATTTCTCTGCAGCGACATCAACTGACTTTAGAAATATACAGGGTGTTACAGAAAGGTACGGCCAAACTCTCAGGAAACATTCCTCATACACAAATAAAGAAAAGATGTTATGTGGACATGTGTCCGGAAACGCTTAATTTCCACTTTAGAGCTCATTTTAGTTTCGTCAGTATGTACTTTACTTCCTCGATTCACCGCCAGTTGGCCCAATTGAAGGAAGATAATGTTGACTTCGGTGCTTGTGTTGACACGCGACTCATTGCTCTACAGTACTAGCATCAAGCACATCAGTACGTAGCATCAACAGGTTAGTGTTCATCGCGAACGTGGTTTTGCAGTCAGTGCAATGTTTACAAACGCGGAGTTGGCAGATGCCCATTTGATGTATGGATTAGCACGGGGCAATAGCCGTGGCGCGGTACGTTTGTATCGAGACAGATATCCAGAACGAAGGTGTCCCGACAGGAAGACCTTCGAAGCAATTGATCGGCGTCTTAGGGAGCACGGAACATTCCAGCCTATGACTCGCGACTGGGGAAGACCTAGAACGACGAGGACACCTGCAATGGACGAGGCAATTCTTCGTGCAGTTGACGATAACCCTAATGTCAGCGTCAGAGAAGTTGGTGCTGTACAAGGTAACGTTGACCACGCCACTGTATGGAGAGTGCTACGGGAGAACCAGTTGTTTCCGTACCGTGTACAGCGTGTGCAGGCACTATCAGCAGCTGAATGGCCTCCAAGGGTACACTTCTGCGAATGGTTCATCCCACAATGTGTCAATCCTCATTTCAGTGCAAATGTTCTCTTTACGGATGAGGCTTCATTCCAACGTGATCAAAATGTAAATTTTCACAATCAACATGTGTGGGCTGACGAGAACCCGCACGCAATTGTGCAATCACGCCATCGGCACAGATTTTCTGTGAACGTTTGGGCAGGCATTGTTGGTGATGTCTCGATTGGGCCCCATGTTCTTCCACCTACGCTCAATGGAGCACGTTATCACGATTTCGTACGGGATACTCTACCTGTGCTGTTAGAACATGTGCCTTTACAAGTACGACACAACATGTGGTTCATGCACGATGGAGCTCCTGCACGTTTCAGTCGAAGTGTTCGTACGCTTCTCAACAACAGATTCGGTGACCGATGGGTTGGTAGAGGCGGACCAATTCCATGGCCTCCACGCTCTCCTGACCTCAACCCTCTAGACTTTCATTTATGGGGGCATTTGAAAGCTCTTGTCTACGCAACCCCGGTACCAAATGTAGAGACTCTTCGTGCTCGCATTGTGGACGGCTGTGATACAATACGCCATTCTCCAGGGCTGCATCAGCGCATCAGGGATTCCATGCGACGGAGGGTGGATGCATGTATCCTCGCTAACGGAGGACATTTTGAACATTTCCTGTAACAAAGTGTTTGAAGTCACGCTGGTACGTTCTGTTGCTGTGTGTTTCCGTTCCATGATTAATGTGTATTGAAGAGAAGTAATAAAATGAGCTCTAACATGGAAAGTAAGCGTTTCCGGACACATGTCCACATAACATATTTTCTTTCTTTGTGTGTGAGGAATGTTTCCTGAAAGTTTGGCCGTACCTTTTTGTAACACCCTGTAGTGGACGCGCCACTGACGAGTAGTGGCAATGCGCATCTACAGTTGCTCTGCTGGCGAATAAAACTTCAGCACTGAAAATGAAATGATCGTATGGCATTGTTGGCCGGGATGCCCCTTGCGGGTTCAACCCCCAACTGCAAGTCTTAATTTCAGTCGGCACCACATTGGGCAACTTGCGGCCGATGATGAGGATGAAATGATGATGAGGACAACACAACACCCAGCGCACGAGCTGAGAAAACCTCCAATCCTGTTGGGAATCGAACCCAGTGCATGGGAGGTAAGCACGTTACCACGCAGCTAAGCAGGCGGACGCTTCAGCACTTTGAAGGAGGAACGGAACAAACGACGAATTTGCATGGGTTGTACTACGCGCAAATGGTTAGCAAGCTGTAGACGTAAAGCCATGTGTAATCTGGATGTACACTGATAGGCCAAAACATGACCACTGCCTACCGCGACGAAGAATGCCTCCTAGTGGTGTTGCGGGCACGTTGACGCAGTAAGGAAGGAATGTGAGCGGAACAGAAAAGAATGGGCAGTCATTATAGTGAAGATACGGGCCGCAAATTAGGCAGTCTACTGATATATGCGGTTTTGACAAAGGGCTTCTGGCTCCGCCTTTCCATCCAGGACTTTTTTGGATCACCTGTGACCAATTCCGATTTCTGAATCTGCTGAAGTATTTGTCTGATCACAGCAAGTTTATGAGTAAAGGAGAAGAACATCCTGTACTCCTTTAAGCTCTGGTGGAGCTTAGGGACGAGCATGTCAGGTATTGAGTAGTGGCGTAATAAGCCAGCCCTTGAGACAGGCACTGTTCATAGGTAGTACTATATTTGCAGTGAAAATGTTATATAATCATGACCATTTCGCTGCTTGCAGTGAGTGTATAAACCTATTAGTCTACTGCTACAGTTTTGTGCCTGTAAAAATATTACAGCGAACCCTAGCTGCATAAAGGCGTTGATATATGTCAACGGGGACAGTTCAAAATGCGTGGTCCGACCAGCACTCGAACCCGGGATCTCTTGCTTACATGGCAGACGCTCTATCCATATGAGCCACCGAGGACACAGAGGATAGTGCGACTGCAGGGACTGGCACGCCTCCCGTGAGACCCACATTCGTAACTTATTGTTCCGCACTATATTCATAGTGCCCCTGCCCATTATACTCATTACTCGCGGCTTTTTGCCGATTCCCGTAAGAGTTCGGTCACTGTTTGTGCATCCACACAGAAGAAGATGGTCAAATTGTCGGTGATCCGTAACTAATATATAGTATGCCCGGTCGGGGTATACATTTTCAACTGCCCCCGTTGACTTATATCAACGCCTATATGCAGCTAGGGGTATTCATTTTATTGTAATTTCATTCTAACGAGCTGCATGGTAATCGATGGTATCTGTTCTTTCGGACATGTCCAAAAGAACAGATACCATCTTCATATATATATATATATATATATATATATATATATATATATATATATATATATATATATGTGTGTGTGTGTGTGTGTGTGTGTGTGTGTGTGGTGTCACCGCCAGACACCACACTTGCTAGGTGGTAGCCTTTAAATCGGCCGCAGTCCGTTAATATACGTCGGACCCGCGTGTCGCCACTGTCAGTGATTGCAGACCTAGCGCCACCACACGGCAGGTCTAGAGAGACTTCCTAGCACTCGCCCCAGTTGTACAATCGACTTTGCTAGCGATGGTTCACTGACAAAATACACTCTCATTTGCCGAGACGATAGTTAGCATTGCCTTCAGCTACGTCATTTGCTACGACCTAGCAAGGCAGCAAGGCGCCATTACCAGTTACTATTGATGCTGTAAAACATGTACCGTCAAGAGCGATGTTCACCAATTATGGATTAAAGTAAAGTATTCCAGCAGCTACGTACGTTTTTTGTTAGTCTCATTTCCTTGACCTGTTCCAGACCTCACGCCAGCCTGCGTGAGCTAAAACGCGTGCCTTTCGGCTTCCTCTCATAGTGGGTTGGCTGTCTTGCCAATCCACAACAATATATATATATATATATATATATATATATATATATATATATATATATATATATATTCCCGAAAGAATTTATTTCCTGCTTTGCACTTTCAATTTTTCCATCTCTTGTAGTTTTAATTCTAAAGACTGTTAATTTGTAAAGGGGGGATGTTCGTACGAACAACTATGGGAACGTAATTGTCACTTCATTTGAGCTTGATTCGTCTATATTTCCCACTTAAAATTGTCCGACCTTGTAATTAACAAATGGCTAACTTAGAATCTTAGTCCGTTGTAGTTGAGTTCGATTTGTCGGCCAGTGTTGTCGTCCCAACCCCCTCCCACCCTTCTCCAAGTTAACGGGCAAGCGTTTCCGGCAGTTTTCCGCAGTCGTGGTTGGCTGCTCGTCTTGGCGGCTGACGTGCCCGCGTTTGAAATGGCCAGGCGACCGCATGTCGGTCTGCTACTTGCTCGAGGCTGGAGCCGTAAAACTAGGCGCCGTGGCGTATTTTCCCTAAATACAAATTTCGTTTACTTTGTTATAGACAAAATATTGTAGTCAACGCTGTGGCGCAATTACGTATGGGTTTCTCATCCAGGTAGCGCATTTAAAACGTGTTTGTGAAAAAATCGTGTTAAGGCTCGTGTCAAGAAGGAGAAAATTTTGCCAGGAGTTGTCGGAATTCGAATTGTAGACATTGTAGACTGCGGTTTGTTGCCCGGCAATATTGCTGGTCACGTTTTTCGGGATACCACCACTACCACGCAAATGTCGATTAGATGGAATCAGGACGGCCGTGCATTACATGCGCCCAAGAAGACACACGAATGGTGGACAAAACTATGCAAACACCAAAAACACATCACCGTGCCTAATACAGTACAGGAAAACCGATGGTATTCAAAACAGCTTCCAGTCGTCTCGGAATGGATATTGTTTTCAAAAGAATATAACACTATTCTTACTGGATAATAGTGCAACTTCAGATAACAATCGCCGGCCGCTGTGGCGGAGCGGTTCTAGTCGCTTCAGTCCGGAACTGCGCTACTGGTACGGTCGCAGGTTCGAATCCTGCCTCGGGCATGGATGTGTGTGATGTCCTTTGGTCAGTTAGGTTTAAGTACTTTCGAGTCTAGGGGGCAGATGACCTCAGATGTTAAGTCCCGTAGTGTTTAGAGCCATTTGAACCATTTCAACCATCAGGTAACGATGATGGAGGTGGATAGTGGTCTTGCACCCTCGTCTCGAAAGTAGACAACAAACGCTCAAACTTTTGAGATCTGGTCACTGTAATGGCCAGGAGAGATGAGGCAATTCATTCTCGTGCCCAGAAAACCAAATCTGGACGATGAGAGCGGTGTGAAGAGGAGCCTTTTCATTGCGCCGGTGGGTTTCTGGAACCAGGCGATATCGATTCTTACTTCCATCTATGATCGTTGTCCCTGTGCCTTGGGTGTTGTGTGATGTCCTCAGGTTAGTTAGCTTTAAGTAGTTCTAAGTTCTAGGGGACTGATGGCCATGGATGTTAAGCCCCATAGCGCTCAGAGCCATTTGAACCATTACCCTGTGCCTTGTTCTCTTTGCGTCTTTGAGGCAGGCTGTTTATGGTGGCGCGCGTGCGCAAGTCGAGGAGAGTGGGTCCGCGCATGCGCCGAGTCAGTCTGTGACGTGACGTGCTTTCGATGTTGTCGTTGTGGGGAGTTGGCGACACCGTGTCACGTGGCACGGCCGCATGCCGTGAGGAGCAGTTCAGTTGGAGCAACGAAGAAGCATGGGCCGCTGCCGGAAGGTATTAAAGTTGTATTGACACGACTGGCCAGTGGCGACCAGGATTTGCTGATACCTCGACAGCTACGTGGATGGATGACGTGTGAATTTCACATGAAGAAGAAAAAATTAATCGCCAAACTTTCGTGGCGGGTTCCTCCATCTGTACATAGCGAATATTATTGCGTACTTAAGGACTGTTGACTGTTGCAGTTGCTCGTGCTAGTGGCCAGCAAAACATTCACTGCAGTGGTGGCGAGGCGAGTTATGTTCTGGAACAACCATGAAATTATGTTACTAAAGTGGCTAGAAATATCGCCTCGCATTTGTAAGTTAGAATTTGGTGCTTAGTGGCACGCTGAAGGTTGCTTGTTCACTTGAACGTCATTTCTTAATTTAGTTACAGAATTTTCTTGTTTTGCGAATTAGTGGTAGTTGTTCTTTCTTAATAATTTCTTGTGTGTCTGGAAGGCAAGTGGCCATGATAAATATATAGGTCGCATTGTGTTTTACGGTCGGATAGAGGCTGTGTGTATTTTGGTCTGTGGCCGTAGGGCCCGTGCTTATTGCACTAGCGACCTATTGAAGTGACATTAGTTTTCTGTAGCAGTTTCAAATATCTATCTGAAGGTTGATTGTCACGTCAGCTACTGCACGTTTGATTTATGTGGCGTCAGCCATTCAGCAAATACAGATTATCTTGTAAGGTGGACCTTAAGTCATTGGGTGTGGACTGACACATCTTTTCACTTAGTATGTAGTTTTTTTTTTTTTTTTTTTTTTTTGGATGAAGGGAACCTAAGCTCCTTAATTCTGATCATTGGTTAACTTTTAACTTGTAATATGTTTATATTAAGGTTTATATAATGTGTGTGTAAATTGTACATACTACAGTGTGTCTGCTGCTCATGTTGACACACAGTCAACATGGGTTTAGAAAACATCGTTTCTGTGAAACACAACTAGCTCTTTATTCACATGAAGTGCTGAGCGCTACTGACAGGGGATTTCAGATCGATTCCGTATTTCTGGATTTCTGAAAGGCTTTTGACACTGTACCACACTAGTGCCTCGTAGTGAAATTGCGTGCTAATGGAGTATAGTCTCAGTTATGATACTGGATTTATGATTTTCTGTCAGAGAGGTCACAGTTCGTAGTAACTGACGGAAAGTAACAGAAGTGATTTCTGACGTTCCCCAAGGTAGTGTGATATGCCCTTTGCTGTTCCTTATCTATATAAACGATTTGGGAGACAATCTGAGCAGCCGTCTTCGTTTGTTTGCAGATGATGCTGTCGTTCATCGACTAATAAAGTCATCAGAAGATCAAAACAAACTGCAAAACGATTTAGAAAAGATATCTGAATCGAGAGAAAATTGGTAGTTGACCCTAAATAACGAAAAGTGTGTGGTCATCCACAGGAGTGCTAAATGAAATTACTTAAACTTCGGTTACACGATAAATCAGTCTAATCTAAAAGCAGTAAATTCAGCTAGATACCTAGGTATTACAATTACGAACAACTTAGATTAGAAGGAACACACTTTTCGTTATTTATGATCAACTGTCAATTTTCGCACCATTCAGATATCTTTTCTACAGCGTTTTACAATTTGTTTTTATCTTCTGTTGCCTTTATTAGTCGATAAACGACAGCGTCATCTGCCAACAACCTAAGCCGGCTGCTCAAAATTTCTCCCAAATCGTTTATATAGATAAGGAACAGCAAAGGGCCTATAACAATACCAGTATCAATAGACCGTTTTCTTCGAGGTACTTGATAATCTTCGAACACAATAAATGTTCCAAAATCCTGCTTCATATCGACGTTAACGATGTGGGCCTGTAATTTAGTGAATTACTCCTGCTACCTTTCTTGAATATTCGTGTGACCTGTGCAACTTTCCAGTCTTTGGATACGGATCTTTCCTCGAGCGAACGATTGTATATGATTGTTAAGTATGGAGATAATGCGTCAGCATACTCGGAAAGGAGCATAAGAAGACTTGCATTTATTAAGTGATTTAAGTTGCTTCACTACTCCGAGGATATTTACTTCTACGTTATTAATGTTGGCAGCTGTTCTCGATTCGAATTCTGGAATATATACTTCGTCTTCTTTTGTGGAGGCATTGCAGAAGACTGTGTTTAGTAACTCTGCTTTGCCAGCACTGTCTTCCATAGTGTCTCCATTGTTATCGCGCAGAGAAGGCATTGATTATTTCTCGCCGCTAACATACTTCACATACGACCAGAATCCCTTTGGATTTTCTGCCAGGTTTCGAGACAAAGTTTCGTTGTAGAAACTATTATAAGCATCTCGCATTGAAGTCCTCGCTAAATATCGAGCTTCTGTTAGAGATCGCCAATCTTGGGGATTTTGCGTCTGTGAACATTCAACCACCTTTGTCATTTCCGAGATGTTCATTCACAGGCTCTGCGTAATAATAATCTTCCCATTGTTAAGACAACAGATTTCGCCATCTGCAGACCATATCTTCGCTAAGGTGACCGCCGTCCTTGTCTTCTCTGCTTACATACTTCTGTTACCGCATCACGAGCTCGCAACGCCACGAGGGGTCAGCGGTGCGCAATGATGTAATGTTTTGGCTGATCAGTGTATTGTTCACTAAGCTGTTCAGGTTTGTATAGCCCCGTCACGTGTTTTGAGTCCGCAGATGGGCAGTGAGATAAATAGATTCTCTGATAGCGCAGAGCCGTCAGCAAGATCTCAGTCTGCCAACAAGGATACCACTGCTGCGGTTTACCTAAGACGAGTTACGACGTAAAAATGAGAAGTTCGTTTGCATTTTTTGTGGCGTCGGACACTGTGAAGTAGTTTCTTTCATTTCCTGAGACTAAAAGAGCTTTGTGCGGCTGGTCGGCATGCAAGAGCTCGGACAGGACAGCACGGCCTTTTAGCGATGATGATAGCCGTATTGCCCAGCGACTCGTCGTGCTTTTGTCCACTGCCAGGTATATGTAGCCATTCTGCAAGGACCTACGTACATCTGCATTGCTGCGGTTTCCTGTCGAAAGAAACTCAATGACAGATCTCTTACCTAGAAGGTACCTCTGTTACAGACGCCATTTTGGAGGCTGCGTATAGCGCTGCCACCTACTGGAATTTCATGAAACTATAGAGGCTGAAACGGGAATACTCCACGACATCCCACAACAAATGCCGAATTTTTTAAACTGAAACTTACCGAGAAAAAAAAATGTGTTGCACTGCTTAGTGAACGGCGCTCGTGACTGTGGGATCCTGCCCGGCACCAAACCGAATACTGATTTAATCACGAGCTCTTCCTACCATTCAGTATGCTGATCAATGAATAAAATTTTGTTGCTTGTGCTGTGGCGACACGAACGGCAGGCGCCAACGGCTACCCGCACCACACACACCACAGCGGCAGTAGCTCGGCCCGCGCGCTGACAGACCTGTAGCCCGGGCAGCTCAAAGTGGAGAGCTGCGCCAGCAGACCAGCGGTGGCCGAGTAGCACACCGAGACGCGCGCTTAGGCCCAACTATTTACCACAGTACTGGAGCCAGTCACACGTGGGTGAAGCTTTAAAAGCACCGTAGGTTAGCGTAGACTGTCATAAGCAATCCTAGTCTACAGTAGCTTTCCTCGCAGCCTTGGTCGGTTGAGATCGTTACAGCGTCACCTGCACGTTACGTGTGTTGCATACCTATCGGGCGTTGCCTCGTTTCGATCGTTTTATATGCTAATGCCATCAGTGTCTCAATAGATTCCCCTAGAAACCAGGAGCAGTGACCCGTACAGAAAGTGAGCCAGGATGGATAAAGAGCCACTACACGTGCTGAACGTTTTTGCTCTACACTGTTATCTTCCTGCCTGTTACTTAAAAGTAAACAGTATTTATAACGAAAATAGAAACTGTCAACTTTTAATTCAGGTCTTATTCGAAATTTGTTGATTTCTGACGTGATACACAGGAATGCTGTAATAAAAACAAAAAATTGTACAGATTTATAGTATAGCGCAGGGAAAGGCAATTTCCTCAATAAAAACATAAAATTAAAAAAAAACAACACAAAACCGAAAAATATCGAACTTCGCTTCACTACTTCGTCGAGCATATATAAACATTTCCCTGTTATTCAAAAACAGTTTTCACACTTAGGAGTAATAACAGGAAGCAAATGCCTCTGGTCATGACGAAGAACGCTCTATTGAGGACAAAATGACAACAATAATTATGTAGATTTTTTATGATTGTGGTTATAAACTGTACTTGCATTAAAAGTAATTTCATTGGTTATATACACTGAAGCGCCAAAGAAACTGGTATAGACATGCGTGTTCAAATGCAGAGATATGTAAACGGGCATAATACGGCACTGCTGTCGGTAACGCATGTATAAGACAACAAGTGTCTGGCGCAGTTGTTAGGTCAGCTACTGCTGCTACAATGGCAGGTTACCATGATTAAAGTGAGTTTGAACGTGATGTTATTATCGGCGCACGAGCGATGCGACACAGCATCTCCGAGGTAACTATGACGGGATTTTCCCGTACGACCATTTCACGAGTGTACCGTGAATGTCAGGAATCCGGTAAAACATCGCTGCAGCCGGAAAAAGATGCTGCAGGAACAGGACCAACAACACCTGAAGAGAATCGTTCAGCGTGACAGAAGTGCATCCCTTCCGCAAGTTGCTGCAGATTTCAACGCTGCGCCATCAACAATTATCAGCGTGCGAACCATTCAACGAAACATCATCGATATGGGCTTTCGGAGCCGAAGGCCCACTCGTGTACCCTTGATGACTGCGCAACACAGACCTTTACGCTTCGCCTGGGCCCGTCAACACCGACATTAGACTGTTGATGACTGGAAACATGTTCGCTTGGTCGGATGAATCTCGTTTCAAATTGTATCTAGCGGATGGACATGTATGGGTTTGGAGACAATCTCGTGAATCCACGGAGGCTGCTTGTCAGTGGGGCGTGTACAGTTGGTGTGATATGGGACCCTCGATACGTCGAGATACGATTCTGACAGGTGACACGTACATATTCATTCTGTGTATCACCCGCATCCATTCATGTCCATTGTGCATTCCGACGGACTTGGGCAATTCCAGCAGGACAGTGCGACTCACTACACGTCCAGAATTGTTACAGAGTGGCTCCAGGGACACTCCTCTGAATTTCAACTTTTCCGCTGGCACCAAACTCTACAGAATTCAACATTATTGAGCATATCTGCGGTGCCTCGCAACGTGCTGTTCAGAAGAGATGTCCGCCCCCTCGTAATCTTACTGGTTTATGGAGTGACTTTCTCCAGCACTACTTCGGACGTTAGTCGAGTCCATGCCACGTCGTGTTGCGGCACTTCTGCGTGCTCTCTGGACCCTACACGATATTAGGACTGTGTGCCAGTTTCTTTGGCTTTTGAGTGCAAAAGCGCTGAAGTTAAGCGTTCAACTAATTCTTACTGCTTATGAAATGCAGTTTCCATTTTGTAAGCAAATAAAATACACAATGGACTAACAAGGAATAGTGTTTTATGCGCAAAAGAAAGAAAGAAAGAAACAAACAAACAAACAAAGAGAAGTCGCCTGCTCCCAGTATCTCTCTCACACAGTCATTCATTTTTCTTTACCCACCAATGCTGTCATTACTACCGGGAATCCTACCGTTTACTACGTCATTTATGTACTGGACCAAAACCACCGAACCGTAGTTTTGGAAGAGCACAACACCGTGCATGAGGCATATTTAAGCTCGCGCTCCGTCTCCAGATGCAAGTTCCAGCGCAGCGCGCAGTCCTGGAAAGACTTTGCCACGACATCGGTCGCTACAACGCCGACGGCTCCCCTCTCCGCACGTTAGCGAGGGACCGGGTTTCCTCAATGTGACGATGCCTCGCTGGGATCCCTTGATATGCCCTACTTCACTACATCTTCACCGCATCTACAGTGTCGGGCTTATCGCTCGTAGTACTTGCACAAACGTAAACAATTTCTCTGGTTGTTCTCGGGAGCTTATCAGTGATGTCCGACCCCAAGAAATTTCGAGTGTTTTGATCCTGTTACAAATTTTGGATTTTAACGTCTGCCTGATATTCCGGACTTCAACTTTTGGTTGCTATTTCACAATTTAACTTGTTCAAGCAACTGGAAAACTTAACGTTACACTTCAGACTGCAATCTGGTCAAACTTATGAACTTTAACTTTACGGAAGTATTAGGATGTTTCTGTTGTTGCTCACTCACTTCAAGAGGACCTAACTTTGTTTCTTTGGAAGTTATTGATTGTCTTGCGATAGAGCAAGTGGCATTACCTGTTTGACGTATACTTTGTTTGCAATAAAACCATTTAATGGTGCGTCTGACGTATTTTCGTGTGCTATTCTCGTTGGCATGTGTTATATCAGCTTGCTCTTGAACTTGGTGTGCATTTTTAATGGTCATCAGCCTAGTATTTCCCAATTCACTTAAGGGGAGGAGAGAAATGTTTCATTTAGAAATAGCAAAGGCTAATCCTCCTCTGAGAATGATTTGCGACATAGTTGCAACAAAATTCACAGTGACCCAGGAAAGATGTTTGTACTCATTCGAGTTACAGTCCACAACATTGTACACCAGGTAATTAATTCCACTCTATGACGACGTCTTCAAGACATGAACACAGAAAATTTTTCAGTCACGCTGAGTCAATACACACAGGGTGAACAAGAATTTCACCGACAAAATTGGACCAAATCAAGAAAAAAAGGTCTACACAACGTAGTCAGTAAAATGCATGACTTAAGAAGCATGAGGCATGCATTTTACTGCGTACGTTGCCTAGACTTGTTTTTCTTGTTTTGGTCCAATTTTGTCGGTTACATTCTTGTTCACCCTGTGTGTATTGACTCAGTGTGACTGAAAAATTTCCTGTGTTCAGGTACTGAAGACGTCGTCATAGAGTGGAATTAATTACCTGGTGTACAATGTTGTGGACTGTAACTCGAATGAATACAAACATCTTTCCTGGGTCACTTTGAATTTTAGAAGCATGATATCTTAGAAAATAGATTAAGGAATGGAAAACCTACGTTTCTAGCATTTGTAGACTTAGAGAAAGCTGTTGACAATGTTGAGTGGAATACGCGCTTTCAAATTCTGAACGTGGCAGGAGTAAAATACAGGGAGCGAAAGGCTATTTACAATTTGTACAGAAACCAGATGGCAGTTATAAGAGTCGAGGGGCATGAAAGGGAAGCAGTGATTGGGAAGGGAGTGAGACAGGGTTATAGGCTACTCCCGATGTTATTCAATCTGTATATTGAGCAAGCAGTATAGGAAACAAAAGAAAAATTCGGAGTAAGTATTAAAATCCATGGAGAAGAAATAAAAACTTTGAGATTCGCCGATGACTTTCTAATTCTGTCAGAGACAGCAAAGGACTTGGAAGAGCAGTTGAATGGAATGGACAGTGTCTTGAAAGGAGGATATAAGATGAACATCAGCAAAAGCAAAACGAGGATAACGGAATGTAGTAGAATTAAGTCGGGTGATGCTGAGGGAATTAGATTAGGAAATGAGACACTTAAAGTAGTAAAGGAGTTTTGCTATTTGGGGAGCAAAATAACTGATGATGGTCGAAGTAGAGAGGATGTAAAATGTAGACTGGCAATGGCAAGGAAAGCGTTTCTGAAGAAGAGAAATTTGTTAACATCGAGTATAGATTTAAGTGTCAGGAAGTCATTTCTGAAAGTATTTGTATGGAGTGTAGCCATATATGGAAGTGAAACATGGACGGTAAATAGTTTGGACAAGAAGAGAATAGAAGCTTTCGAAATGTGGTGCTACAGAAGAATGCTGAAGATTAGATGGGTAGACCACATAACTAATGAGGAGGTATTGAATAGAATTGGGGAGAAGAGGAGTTTGTGGCACAACTTGACTAGAAGAAGGGATTGGTTGGTAGGACATGTTCTGAGGCATCGAGGGATCACCAATTTGGTACTGGAGGGCAGCGTGGAGGGTAAAAATCGTAGAGTGAGACCAAGAGATGAATACACTAAACAGATACAGAAGGATGTAGGTTGCAGTAGGTACTGGAAGATGAAGAAGCTTGCATAGGATAGAGTAGCATGGAGAGCTGCATCAAACCAGTCTCTGGACTGAAGACCACAACAACAACAAGAAGCATGAACACTTCTTCATCTTCGGCAATGTGAAACACATCTCTTCTATGCGAGCTCTTTGATTTCTATAGTTTCAGACAAGGGGGTACGGACCAAAACAAGGAAAATATTTCCAGTTAACGTAGGCTCTGAAATGCATACTTCAAGAGCTACGGGCACTTGTCAGTAGAACTGTGTTTCAAACTAGGAATGATGAACAAGTGCATATGGCTATTAAGGTATGCACTTTACAGTCTACGTTTATTCGAAATTTTTTCTTGTTTTAGTCCATACTACGTCTTCCCAAAATTATTTCTTTTTGAGTCATAAGTCTTCTGACTGGTTTGATGTTGCCCGCTACGAACTCCTCTCCTGTGCCATCCATTTCATCTCAGAGTAGCACTTGCAAACTGCATCCTCAATTATTCGGTTGATGTATTCCAGTCTCTGTCTTCCTCTACAGGTTTTACCCCCTACAGCTCCCCCCTAATACCATGGAGGCTATGTCTTTACATATGTTCTACCATCCTGTCCCTTCTTCTTCGTCAGTCTATTCCACATATTCCTTTCCTCGCCGATTCTACGGAGAACCTCCGTATTGCTTACTTTATTAGTCAACCTAATTTTCAACTTTCTTCTGTAGCACCACATCTGAGAGGCTTCGATTTCCTTCATCTCAGATTTTCTCACTGTCCGTGTTTCAGTACCATGCAATGCTGCGCTCCAATATTCTCAGAAATTTCTTCCTCGAATTAAGGCCTATGTTTGATGTATACTGCTCTTGGTCAGGGATGCCCTTCTTGCCAGTGCTAGTTTGCTCTTTGTGTCCTCTTTTCTCCATCCGTCATGGATTATTTTGCTGCTTAGGTGACAGAATTCCTTGACTTTATCTATTTCGTAGTCACCAATTCTGATGTTAAGTTTCTCTCTGTTTTCATTTCTTCTAATTTCTCATTACTTTCGCCTTTCTTCGATTTACTCCCAATCCGTATTCTGTACTCAGCAGAGTGTTCATCCCATTCAACTGATCGCGTAATTGTTTTTCACTTTCACTGAGGATACCATTATCATCTTATTGTCTTATAATTGATATGCTTTCATCTTGAGTTATAACAATGTCACCACCCTATCTCATCATTGATATTCTTTCACTTTAAATCTTTTCCGCCCTGATAGCTGAGTGGTCAGCGTGACGGATTGCCGTCCTACGGGCCCGGGTTCGATTCCCGGCTGGGTCGGGGACTTTCTCCGCTCAGGGACTGGGTGTTGTGCTGCCTTTATCACCATTTCATCTACATCCGGCGCGCAGGTCGCCCAGTGTGGCGTCGAATGTCATAAGACCTGCTCCAAGGCGGCCGGACCTGCCACGCAAGGAGCCTCCCGGCCAATGACGCCAAACGATCATTTCCATTACCTTAAATCTTAATTGCACTCTTGAACCTTTCTTTGGTTTCTGTAATTGCGTCTTCGATGCATAGACTGAACAGTCTGCATGCTCCATCCTTGTCGTCCACCATTTTTAATCCGAGCACTTCGTTGCTTGTCTTCCTACTCTTCATGTGTGCATTTTAGATCCCATGTTTACTCGAGACTTTTTTCCTTTGTCCATACTAACATCTCAGAAAGCTGGTCGGAGGATTTCTGGTTTACCATGGTTAGATGTAGTAGGATTAGAAAATAATAAGTCAAAATAATGTCACCGTTTTTATGTACTTATATGGGAACCACGTGCAACAATACAAGAAGGCATGTTGACTCTGTACAATACTGCGATCCGTAACTGTAAAAAGTAACTATGTGAGCCGCTTACGGTTTTCTTCTTCATCATCTTTGCTCGTCCCTTTCGAATACCAGGTCGGCGTAATTTTGTTACTTGAGGCAATGATAGTGACAGTCCGCAGTTGGATGCCTCCCTGACTCCATGCCTTCCCGCTGGAACGGAACCCCTCGTGTCTGCATCTAGAGTGAAGCACACGTTCAAGTTGGACTTCGTTTTCTACATGTTCGCTCATTGCTTGTTTGAGACGGGGAAGCAGCCCAGCATTCACCAAGTGTGATGTGAGAAACCGCCTGGAAACGACATCCAGCCTGCCCGGCATATCCAACCTCGTTATCAATTCGGTGGTCATATTGGATACGGGTAGGACGCGCCTTCCCGGATCTCGGAAGCGGCTTATTGATGCGCCTGGCTAACCCATCGGGTCTCGGAGTACCTTACGGTCTACGTTGAAGGGCCGTTAAACAATAATTTTCTTTATTCCTTGTTAGTAGATGAAGAGAGTCATTAGTGGTTTACTTGATGATAAATACACGGTAGTTATAACTGAGGAGGTGCCATCCAAAACGAAAACGTCCAATAAACGCAGTTTTCCCCAGTCAGTATATTTCAGGCATACAAATGAACAAAAATAACACATTGCAATACAAACGCCTTTACTTTTGTGCCAAAAAGCAGTTAATAGATATAAATTAAATCAGTAATGAAAATATTCTTATTCCTTTGGTTCAAATTGGTCTAAGCACTATGGCACTTAACATCTGAGGTCATCAGTCCCCTACACTTAGAACTACTTAAACCTAACTAACCTAAGGACATCACAGACATGCATGCCCGAGGCAGGATTCGAACCTGCGACCGTAGCGGTCGCGCGGTTAAACACTGTAGCGCCTAGAACCACTCGGCCACCCCGGCCGGCTTATTGTATAATACTTGCTATATTTTCTCTTATTCCGTATCTGTAGCAAGTTAGTATGTGATATTATGGGAAAAAGTTATGAACTGGGAACTGCAACATTGATATTCAGTGTTTTACCGAAAATTCTGATTTCACTGTTGCCTCACAATTATTTACAATATTTCAAATCACTATAACAGAACTCTATGATGTAAAAAGTTATTACCTATTAATACAACTGTTGTTAGAACTAACTGTTACACGCAAACATATAAACCAGAAGAATCTCTTAAACAATCACAAGCAATTTCATCCACCTCTGTGCTGCATAACATGGATATATCGTCAGTGATGGATGTATACGTATTTTAAGTCCTCTTGGATTTGCCAATCAACACCAAAAACAGTTTGCAGTAAACCATCAACATCTTTCTTCTTGTCATTTGAGATTGGATGGCTGAGATGTGCTTCAGTTCGTGGATAAGAAAAGAGTTTCGTAATGACCCATTTGCTCTTGTTCGTGCTGCTGGGACCTCTAGAATGGAGTTTCCACCGTATCAACACGACTGTTTCCCATAGCTTCGTACTTGTATGTGAAAATTCCTTTCATTTCATTTATGTGATCCAAATTTCGTTGGCCGTTAGACAAGGATTTCGAGTTTATCACTCTCCAGTCTTCATGAAGGTTTCTTATTTCACCCACTGACTGGTAGACCTCATAATCATCTTTCTTTGTTACAATCGTCGGCCTTTTCCGCAGAAGTATCTCTGTCGAAAATGTGGTCAGAAAGTAAGTGAAGGTGTTCTCGTAGTAATAAGTATTAATATTAGTACTATGCACAACACTAACTGATGCAAACAGCTGCTTCTGGCCGTTACTGGAATGGAAATCACGTGACTGAAATCAACGTCTCCTATTGGCTGTAATGGACCAACACTTCTTGCACGAAATGTATTAGTGGATGGGTTCATATTTACTTCGAAACACGTATTTTCACAGTTCGTATCATGGCACATGTTGGATTTGACTTGATATGTGTGACATATTTACAGTGTGATTTTAATTAAAGTTAAAGATTCAATTCGCTGTAGAAATAACACCACAGGTCAGAATGACGTCAAATTGCAACGGAATATTATCGGAGAAGGGGGAAAACTTACAGCAGAAGAAAAGATAGTGTGATAATTGATCAATATATGGCGCTGTATGTGTCAGAATACGTAAATGAAAACACCTGTCATGCGCACGATCCATTGAAGTTGGTACAAACACGCCGGGTTCACAGCATTTCCTCCTTACGCGTCTGCGACTTTCGCCATGCCTGCCTCAATGCAGGACCGCGCTCTGCTTGTAGAGTTGTATTACGAGAACGGTGACTGTGCACACGTCGCTCTGCAGAAGTTCCGGACAATGAAGGGTTTCAAAAAAGGCGTTGGTCCGGTGACTGCCGCGGGTCTGGAGAAAACGATTCGGAAATTCGAAAAGACGGGTTCTTTTGACGTGCATCCTGCTAGAGGGAGCAAACGAATTGATTCGACGTCAGTGGAAGCAGTGGCCACAGAAATGCAGGGGCAGACGAGTGGTGGTGTGCAGACGTGTAGTGCACGGAGAACTGCCCGAACATTGGAGATACCCGTGAGCACGGTGGGTAAAGTCCGACGAAACATCCTTCTTTCCATCCATTCAAACTTACCCATGTGCACGAGTTACTTCCTGTTGACCTACCAGTAAGAGAGACCTTTGCTTTAGAATTTCTTGCTCGCATGGAAGTGGACAATGATTGGCGGTGGATGATTTTGTGGACAGACGAAGCCCACTTCCATCTGACAGGATATGTCGAATAAGAGCAACGGAAAATCCCACACGCAAATCAACCAGTACCACTTCATCCTGAAAAGATCGCTGTGTGGTGCGGGTTTACGGCATCATTTATCATAGGGACATGTTTTTTCGAAGAGACAGGTGCTTCCGGCCCTGTTAGCTGTACCGTCACTGGTAAGGGCTGTGAGTGTCTTTTGCGCAACCACGGCATTCCAGCTCTCCACTAGCGTAGATTTGTGGATGGGATCATTTGCATGCAACATGGCGCACCTCCGCACATTGCAAACCCAGTTAAGCAGCAGCTGAAGCGCCATTTCGGAAATGCTAGAATTATCAGCCGCCATTTCCCTACAGCCTGGCCGTCCCGATCACCTGATCTTAACCCGTGTGACTTCTGGCTGTGAGGCTGTCTGACAGATGTTGCGTTCAGTGTTCCGACTGCAAACTTCGCTGCACTGAAGGCACGCATTGCGCAGCACATTCTGAACGTGACCCCGGAAACACTTCGATCAGTTGTGGAACAAGCTGTTTCTCAATTTGTTGCAGAAGATGGTGGACAGCATATTGAACATGTTTAGCGCCAGTCACGCGGAAATTAATAATCGATTTGATTTTGATTGATGCTTTTTATGCGGTGTTTGACCCCAGGACAGTTAAAACCCGATGTGAGTGATGCTTTTTATGCGGTTTTTGGCCTCAGGACAATTAGAGACTCGTGTTTCCCGTCCGATGTGATACGACCTTGCCTTAGTGGACGGGCTTACGTAACTAACAGTATCACACCTGTACGCCCATGCGCACTGAGTAGTACAGTTTGTTTAACGTCAGACGTCCACGTTAGGCATTGTTGTATGATTCATTTGTCATTTGTAGTCGACCACTATTACTACATTTTGTAACTGTTTATTTTTCTTCAGCCATACGTTTCCTCCTTCTCCGCTAATATACCCTTGCAATTTGATGTGATTCTGACCAGTGGTGTTATTGCTAAAGCAGGTTGAAATTTTAACTTTAATTATAATCACCCTGTATACTGTGCTTATGCTATATGTAGCATTCCATTCTGTATTACTTTTTTTGTTTGTTTGTTTGTTGTGGACATGTTCGCTGTTGCGTGTCACCTCCTCAATTAAATCTTCGCTACTTGAGAGTGCCCCCATCAAAAACTAGTGATCGTGGGACAATTAAACTACATGTCAACATTAGTAATGACATGCGGAAGAGACGTAACCAGCAAACCACTGAAAGAAACGTATTTTAATTTCCGCATAAAAGGTAACATTTGTTAATTAAGTACCGTGTTTACGCTCTAGGCTACAAGCGTTGCTCAATGTGATGACCGTTCGCTTCCACGGCAGTCCGGAACCGCACTCGAGATACCATTTGACAATAGGTCGGAGCACTTTTCGGAAGGTGGTGGCTACGCAATGTTCAGCTGACGTGACACAGCTCGTGGAATGCTTGAAGATCGCACCTTGCTTCCAGCATTCTCATCCATGGCAACACAGTAATTTCTTCAACAATTTGTGGCGCGACTGACCGTCGGCCTCTCCCAGGAGCAATTCCCATTTCGCCTGTTAGTTCGAAATTCGAAATGAAGTTCTTCATCAACGGTGCGGAGAGACGACCTCTCCGTTTTCTTTCAATGCGTACCACTTCACAACTTTTAGAAATTTCTGCCTACCACTATAGACTGTTCACTTTTTAAAGAGCCCAGAAAGGGGGAGGGGGGGGGGGCGTACTCGTTATAATACACACACTTCTGTTCGAGACGCAAGTTTGCTTCGTACCATGATGCTGTTTAACCTAACGCACAAGAAAGTGGCAACACCAACAATAAACGGTGCACTGTGTAGTGACTGCTGCAGCGCCGTACGTTGGTAGACTGCAGCTGCGAAGTGGCACGGAAACTTTCCAGTAACCACTGACAAGACCCGATCAAACTATCGCCAATATCCAAAGAAGATGAATTATTCTTGGTCGAGACAGCGATGACTAATGAACGGAGGGGTGGGAAGGGTACCATCATGTTCTATGTGCAATTAAATACAAATAGCGGTAAATATAGCTTCCAGTAATATTACACAGAAGCTACTTTATCAGTTCTCTCCGTGTCATTTTACTTTAAAAACACAGTAACGTTAGAGAAGCCCAAACGGCTAACGCGCTGCTTCCCGAGCGGGAAGACGTGGCGGTCCCTGGCACGAACCCACCTGGCGGATTAGTGGCGAGGTCCGGTGTGCCGGCCAGTCTGTGGATGGTTTTTTAGGCGGTTTTCTATCTGCCTCGGCGAATGCAGGCTGGTTCCCCTTATTCCGCCTCAGTTACACTATGTCGGCGATTGCTGTGCAAACACTGTCTCCACATATGCGTACATCATAATCAACCTACCACCACGCAAACATCTGGGGTTACACTCATCAGGTATGAGACGTTCCCTGGGGAAGGGGGGGGGGGGGCACTGGGGGCTGAACCGCACAATAACCCTGGGTTCGGTGTGGGGCGGCGGTGGGGTGGGTGGACTACTGTGGCCTGTTGTGGCGTTGTGGACCACTGAGGGCTACGGCGGGACGAAGCCTCTCCATCTTTTGTGGGTCCCTGGTTTCAATACACAACGTAAGGGAATAATTTACTTTATGAGAGTTCCTGCTTTGATTACTTGTACGTCTACCACCTGAAATGTCCTTGCTTACCACCGATTGGGAACCCCTGCTATAGTGCGTCGATATTCGCGAAGAGCGGCCGACTATTTCTGTTGTTTACATGAAACAGTAATATGGGAATAGCTGTTGGCTATCTGCAATTGTAATGCTTACTGTTTCTTGTGTATCAGCCCTACATCGCCGTACCAGTATCGGCGGCTAACAGCAATTCCTTGCACTAACACTATCAACAACGCAAATTTTTCAACACGGGGTCTGAACATCATTCCTACTACTCGTAGAGGGTTGTGAGTACATCATACACACATCAAAAAAAAGTTTTGCATCACCTCGCTTCCGAGAGTTCCGGAACCTGTACATAAAATTGGAATAGAGATCAACATAAACATCATTTCCACTCTTTTTATTCCTCATGAAAACCACACATTGCGGGTTGTACCACCACACAGCGAGATCTTCAGAGGTGGTGGTCCAGACTGCTGTACACACCGGTACCTCTAATATCAAGTAGCAGGTTCTCTTCCATTGAGGAACGCTTGTATTTGTCGTGTCATACTGTCCTCAAGTTCATCAAGGCACTGTTGGACCAGATTGTCCCACTTCTCAACGGCGATTCGGCATAGATCCCTCAGAGTGGTTGGTGGGTCACGTCGTCCATCAACAGTCCTTTTCAATCTGTCCCAGGCATAGGGCTCATGTCTGGAGAACATGCTGACCACTCTACTCGAGCGATGTCGTTATCCTGAAGGAAGTCATTCACAAGATGTGCACGACGGGGGCGCGAATTGTCGTCCACGAAGAAGAGTGCCTCGTCGATATACTGCCGATATGGCTGCACTATCGGTCAGAGGATGGCATTCACGTATCGTACAGCTGGTTCCATGACCGTCAGCGGCGTACGACGGCCCCACATAATGGCACCCCGAAACAGCAGGGAACCTCCGCCTTGCTGCACTCGCTGGACAGTGTGTCTAAGGCGTTGAGCCTCGCCGTGTTGCCTCCATACACGTCTCTGACGATTGTCTGGTTGAAGGCATATGCGACACTCATCGGTGAAGAGAACGTGATGCCAATCCTGTGCGGTCATTTCGCCATGTTTTTGGGCCCATCTGTACCGCGTTGCATGGTGTCGTGCTTGCAAAGATAGACGTCGCCATGGACGTGGGGAGAGAAGTTGCGCATCATGCAGCCTATTGCGCACAGTTTGAGTCGTAACACGACGTCCTGTGGCTGCATGAAAAGCATTATTCAACGTGGTGGCGTTGGTGGATTACTCCGACCCATAATCCGTAGGTGGCGGTCATCCACTGCAGTAGTAGCCCTTGGGCGGCCTGAGCGAGGCATGTCATCGACAGTTCCTGCCTCCCTGCATTTCCTCCACGTCCGAACAACGTCGCTGTGGTTCACTCCGCGACGCCTGGACACTTCCCTTGTTGAGAGCCCTTTCTGGCACAAACTTAACACCGCGGATGCGATCGAACCGCGGCATTGCCCGTCTAGGCATAGTTGAACTACAGACAATACTAGCCATGCACCTCCTTCTGGTGGAATGACTGGAACTGATCGGCTGTCGGACCCCCTCCGCCTAATAGACGCTGTTCATGCATGGTTGTTTACATCTTTGGGCGGATCTAGTTACATCTCTGAACAATCAAAGGGACTGCGCCTGTGATACAATATCCATAGTCGACGTGTATCTTCAGGAGTTCTGAGAACCGGGGTGATGCAAAGCTTTTTTTGATACATGTATTTTGAATAGGAACCCATGTCGGGAAACGTACCGTTTCCGTTCCAGTACAGATGTGTATTGCTTCCACGTCTGCTTTGCCGAAAAAAATGTCACATAGTTGCTCGTCCTGGTATATGCAATAGGAGAGATATAACGACATGTACTACTACTTGTTGTGGGGTTGTGTGACAAGTTTAATGCGCAAGACGCGCCTAGAGACAGAGGAAAATCTGCTGGCACGACTTGTGGCCGCTGCACTAGAAACTGAAGACACACCACGTGGGAGGGAGAGTGTGTACCAGATATGCTTCGTAGGTACAATGTCTGTAACAACATTGGTGGTCGCCACATCGAGCAACTCTCGTAATGTATCAGTCCTGTTCTGTATGTACAGTGCGCTAATTTCTTTTTTGTTTTGGAATAATGTAGACACATAATGTTTAAGTGTTAATAAAAACAAATGTGCTTCAGTAATAAATGTATTTTTTGTTGTATTTCCTTCCGAATTGTTACCTAATAACTGCACTGCGTCACGCCTAATTTAATTTCTCTGGAAGAAGTGGATCAGTCAAACACCTGAACTGAAACCATTGTAGAACGGAAACGGTACGTTTGTAGACATGGGTTGCTATTTAAAAAATATTTTGTACTCCCTCCCTCCGACAAGTCATAGAAGTTTGTAACTGGACTATCCGTGCTCAAAGACTGGAAAGTTGCACGCGTCACGCCAATATTCAAGGAAGACAACAGAACTAACGCACTAAAATATAATACCAAATCGTTACGTCGATTTGCAGCAGCATTTTGGAACATGTATTGCGATCGAACATTACGAATTACCTCGAAGAGAACGGTCTATTGACATCTATACAACACGTATTTAGAAAACATCGTTCTTGTGAAACACAACTAGCTCCTTACTCGCAGGAAGTGTTGAGTGCTATCGACAGGTGATATCAAATTGATTCCGTATTTCTAGATTTCCAAAAGACTTTTGACACTGTACCTCACAAGCGGCTTGTAATTAAACTGCTGTTTGTGGAATATCGTCCCAGTTATGTGACTGGATTCGTGATTTCCTATCAGGGTGGTCATAGTTCGTAGTAACTGACGGAAAGTCATCGAGTAAATTACTAGTGATTTCTGGCGTTCCCTAGTGTAGTATTATAGGCCGTCTGTTAATCCTTATTTACATAAACGATTTACGAGAGAATCTAAGCAGCCGTCTTAGCTTGTTTGCAGATGGAATTTTTTTTCCAAATTTGCGTTAAGTTTCTAACATTCTGCGTGGTGTCTGTTTGTTCTATATCGTGTCTCCCTAGCACTTTCGCGCAACGACGCTCTGAGCGTGTTTTTTAGGAAATTGACTAGTTTGAACCTGGGACCTGTTGCTGGTAAGGAGACGCCAGACCACACATGACATGTAGAGTTCAGTGAGACTAGCGATGATATAACCAAATACTTAATGATTTCAGCGTCAACTCCACTGCACTCCCTGTAAAAGAATCTTAATACTAACTAAATTTAGTGGAAGGGGTTCAAGGCTTTCCTATTTTTAGTTAGCTGGTAAAATAACGTCGAAAAAGCAGTTAAGTTTACCATTGGAAATTTTATTCTACTCACAAAACATTGTTTATAAATTGCACTATTGATAAAAGGAAATGTTTTAATACAGAACGGTAAAAACCAACTGCGTTCAACAAAAATGTGAACGAATATTCCTTGAATGGGTTTCCGAGTTCTACAATGGATCGAAGGATGACCTATGCCATATCACATCTATAATCTAGGTTTAAGTTAAGTTTCACAAAAGAGAAAAATATCAAAACGGTCTACAGTGACCCTCAATTATCTTTAATTACTTATCTAACTTGTCGTAAATTACAGTGGCTGATGTGGCTTCTCAGTAACTATATAACAGAAAAACCATCGCGTTTCAGATTTTTACTTCAAGTGGCAAATGTGAACACCATGAGCTTTAATTGACGATCGACACTAGTATTACGCAAAAAGGGGGTGTAACAGATGAGACTTCTGCAGTTCTGAGTGAAGCTTTATGCACTGTTATGCGGCATCGCGTGCGTTCATCACCTTGTCGGTGTTCGTCAGGGGGCGGCGGGCAGCACAGCTCCGCTCACCTCGCCATCTCGGAAGCAACTCTCCCCTAACTCCTCCTTACTACAATTTACCGAAGTTGGTTTAAAAAAACTATCTGGCTGTGTTTTCATCTGACCAATCAGGGTCTCAATGTTAACCTTAAGCTCCGCCTACAAAAATTCTGTCTATCCAATGAGAAACGTTATACTTTTCGTGGTGGTGCAATGTTTTTAAAGTTTGCAACGTAACAGAGACGCAAAAAAGTCTCACGCTAAAACTTGCAGCTGGTGTACTCCTTTTAGTGTTATCGTAAGATCTATACTGTTCTTCTGGAGGGCTTTAGCTTTTAACATGGGCTGGGGGGTGGTCCTAGCGGTTAGCTGGTAACGTGGGTGTCCGTCCCTTATCGTAGGGCCTTCTAGCTTAACACAGTTCTGCTGTCGGCTTCTGTTCTCGTTTCTCCCCTCGGAACTGCGTCTGTCTCATGGTGGGAAGGTATGACATACATTTACGCATTTTTGTGTTAGTCTGTGGTATTCCATTTGCTCACTCGTTACTCGTATTACTTTGGTTAATTTAATGTCACGATTTATTCGGAGCTATGTGACATACTACTGGATTTGCTTATCATGTCAGGGTTTTCATGGAAGGTATTGGATTTGCCTGACACCTTACATATCACCACCCTTCGAACTTAATTTTTGTACTGAAGTTAGACAATGATTGAATCGTTGTCTAAGCCAGTCAAAAATTATTCTGTTATCTAAATTTTGTTGCCTACTGTTCAGCCACGTTATTCTGTTCTATGCTAGTTTGTATTACTAATTTATATTTTTATATTCTTCCACATTATTATCAAAAATAGGTTTATATTGACAAGGGAAGAATATTTTTATTCTATTATAATTATTATTTTTTAATTATTTTCTTTCTTTCTTAAATTGTGAAGTTTGTTTTTTAAGAAGTTTGTTATCGAAAGTGAGGTGTCTTTCACATCGATTTTCTTAGAAATGTTGTTTTTATAAATGTAGTAATTAAGTAAAATCTATTTCTAACACATTTTCTAAATATCATGTACAAGTAAAATGATTTTGTTTCTAGACACTCATTTCAACATTGTTACACTAACAAATAAGAATTATTTCCAAGAATTGCTTTGACAGAGAAATATACATACACAAGTATTGAGATATTATCCTAACAAATGGTACAAATGTTAAAAAAAGGGAAAACATCCAACAAGATAATTTTTTATTCTTTGTTTTTATAAGGAGAAAATAAGTAAAATATAGTTATTCTTTTATTTTTATGAGGAGAAAATAAGTGGGATATAGTTTTAGTGTTTATTATGCCTTACTTTTGTTCTTTATATACTGTCCATTTCAGAACTAATGACTTTTTTTATCGATAGTCTATTTTTTACTTAAGTCCATAGTCAATGACTGTTATTTTGTAGTTTATTAGCTGTCTGGTGTGCTTAACTTATTTAGTTTTTCACACGTTTCTTTTGCACAATTCCTACATCACATAATTTGATTTCACACAGTCACACAATCCTATGAATGTTTAAGCATGAGGTTGCACGAAGGTGATGGACTTCAGCGAGATGGATGTGGGCAAGTATTTGATGTACAGCTTTGTTCGTCGTTCCTTGTTGGCTTTGCAAGTGTGTGTTGCTGTTGTGAGTGCAGAATCTCGTGGTTTACTGGCTTTGTATGCGTGAAAGTCATCGTTATGTGTCGCTGAAAGTGGTCGTTTTTCGTTGTAATACTTCGCAGACGACTAGTTTACAATAGGAGAGGGATTTGGGAAGGTATGTCGTCTATTCTTCACCCATCTTCTTTCTTGGTCTCAATCTTGCGAATCTTCAACTTCTGTTCTTCCTGCTTTTTCTCTGCTTCTTACTTGCTTCTTGGTTCTTCTCTGGGCAGGATATAGAAATATTTATTGATATCTAGTCGCTTTGAAGTTCTCCTCTTAGTAACAGTTTGATAAATTGTTTGGGCATGTCATTTTTACTTTGTGGAAGTTTTCTTCAGTTTCGTGCATCAGCGTGCTGTTTAATAGCAGTAGTGTGACTTTTACACATATTTTTTTGCCAGTGGTGGCTTGCCCAAGCGGTCTTCTCGTCGGGCCGTTTTTTGCTCGCTCCGCTGAGTTGGGGCGTTCGGAGACCCTTCTGGCGTTCGGTGTCCTGTCGTGTCTCTCCAGGGTTCCGTCACTGTGTGGTTCCGGTTCGAACCTCCGCCGGGACCAGCCACACAGTCCATGACTGCAGCACCTCAGACCGCTCGGCTAATTAAAAAAAAATGGCTCTAAACACTATGGGACTCAACTGCTGAGGTCATTAATCCCCTAGAACTTAGAACTAGTTAAACCTAACTAACCTAAGGACATCACAAACATCCATGCCCGAGGCAGGATTCGAACCTGCGACCGTAGCGGTCTTGCGGTTCCAGACTGCAGCGCCTTTAACCGCACGGCCACTTCGGCCGGCTGCTCGGCTAATTCCGCGCGGCTTGTTGGCAGATGATGCTGTTGCTTGTCATCTAGTAAAGCCATCAGAAGATGAAAACAAATTGCATAACGATTTAGAAAAGATATTTGTACGGTGCAAAAATTGGCAGTTGACCCTAAATAACGAAAAGTGTGAGGTCACCTACATGAGTCCTGAAAGGAATCAATTGATCTTCGGTCTCGCAGTACATCAATCAAGTGCACAGGCAATAAATTCAACTAAATCCCTAAGAATTACAAATACGAGCAACTTAAACCAGAAAGAACGCATAGAAAATGTTGTGGGGAAGGCGTACCGAAGGCTGCATTTTATTGGGAGAACAAATCTGCTGAACAAACTTGTTGCGCTACGCTGTCCGTCCTCTTTCGGAGTATTGATGCATGACGTGGGATGCTTACCAGATAGTACTAATACATCGAGAAAGTTCAAAGAAGAGCAGCACGTTTTGCATTATCGAGAAATAAAGGAGAGAGTGTCACTAACATGATACAGGGTATGGGGTGGACATCATTAAAACTAAGGCGCTTCTCGTTGCGATGGATTCTTCTCACGAAATTTCGATCACCAACTTTCTTCTACGAAAACGAAAACATTTTGTTGAGTCCGACCTACGCAAGAAGAAACGACCATCAAAATAAGGGAAATCAGAGGTCGCACGGGGAGATATAGGTGTTTATTTTATTTATTTATTCGCGCGCTGTTCGAGAGTGGAGTAACAGAGGATTAATGTGAAGGTGGTTAGACGAACCCCTCTGCGAGGCACTTAAGTGCGATTTGCAGAGTGTCCATGTAAATGTACCGGGTGATCAAAAACTCAGTATAAATTTGAAAACTTAATAAACCACGGAATAATGTAGATAGAGAGGTAAAAATTGACACACATGCTTGGAATGACGTGGGGTTTTATTAGAACTAAAAAAAAAACAAAGTTCACAAAATGTCTGACAGATGGCGCTGGACAGCAAAACGTCTGTGACTGCGCATGACAATCGTGTATAAAAGGAGCTGTAATGAGAGAGAGAATCAGATGCGCCAGCAGTCGCAGCATGTTGACGTTACCTGAAAAGGCGCTTTTAGTGAAGCTGTATTATCAGAATGGGGAATGCGCTAGTTCAGCGTTACGATCCTATCGCCATAGGAAGGGGATTCGAACGGGTAAAGGACCGCTGAGAAATGCAGCTGTGGCGAGAATGATTTCGAAGTTGGAAGCCACGGGTTGTTTAGACGATAGACCCCGTAGTGGCTGACCGAGCATAAAGCGTAATGCTGCTGAGACAGTTCAGGAAGAAATGGAGACTGTAGCGGGTTCGTCTATGCACGGGGAAGTCAGCGCTCGTGCAGTCGCACGTCGCACCGGCATTCCATACACTACTGTTTGGTTGGCACTGACGCGTACCCTCCGATGCTATCCGTACAAAATCCATCGGCATCATGAACTGTTACCTGGCGATTTAGTGCAGCGGAGGGCATTTGCGGTGTGGGCGTTTCAAAAGATGGCGGAAGATGACGATTGGTTGAGTAACGTGTTGTGGACCGACGAAGCTCATTTCACGCTCCGAGGGTCTGTCAACGCCCACAACTGCAGAATTTGGGCTACCGAAAATCCAAGAACTGTCGTGGAAACTCCACTGCACGACGAGAAAGTCACGGTTTGGGTTGGATTTACCACATCTACCGTTATCGGGCCTTTTTTCTTCGAGGACATGCGTGATTCTGGTTTTGTAACTGCTACCGTGACGGGTGAGAGGTACGCCGATATGTTACAGAATCGCATCATCCCCAGCCTTGCTGATAAATACCTTCTGGAACGTACGATTTTATGCAGGATGGCGCTCCAACCCATATTGCTAGACGCGTGAAAGATCTCTTGCGCGCGTCGTTTGGTGATGATCGTGTGCTCCGCCGCGACTTTCGTCATGCTTGGCCTCCCAGGTTGGCAGACGTCAGTCCGTGCGATAATTGGCTTTGGAGTTACCTGAAGTCGCAACTGTATCGTGATCTACCGACATCTCTAGGGATGCTGAAAGACTGTGGTGTCACCGCCAGACACCACACTTGCTAGGTGGTAGCCTTTAAATCGGCCGCGGTCCGTTAGTATACGTCGGACCCGCGTGTCGCCACTATCAGTGATTGCAGAAGGAGCGCCGCCACACGGCAGGTCTAGAGAGACTTCCTAGCACTCGCCCCAGTTGTACAACCGACTTTGCTAGTGATGGTTCACTGACAAAATACGCTCTCATTTGCCGAGGCGATAGCTAGCATAGCCTTCAGCTACGTCATTTGCTACGATCTAGCAAGGCGCCATTACCAGTTACTATTGATACTGAATCATGTACAGTTAAGAGTGACGTTCACCATTAATGGATTAAAGTTAAGTATTCCACCAGCTACGTCCGTTTTTCCTAAATTCTAATTTCCTTGTTCTGTTCCAGACCTCACGCCAGCCTGCGTGAGCTAAAACGCGTGCTATTCTGCTTCCTCTAGTAACACGGTGTTGGCTCTCCTGTCAACCACAACAAAGATAACATCCGACGCCAATGGCTCACCATAACTCCGGACATGCTTTACAGTTCTGTTCACAACATTATTCATAGACTACAGCTATTGTTGAAGAATGATGGTGGACATATTGAGCATTTCCTGTAAAGAGCGTCATCTTTGCTTTGTCTTACTTTGTTATGCTAATTATTGCTATTCTGATCAGGCGAAGCGCCATCTGTCGGACATATTTTAAACGTTTGTAATTTTTTGGTTCTAATAAAACCCGGTGTCATACCAAGCATGTGTGTCAATTTGTGCCTCTCTGTCTACAGTATTCCGTGATTTATTCAGTTTTCAAATTTATACTGACTTTTTGATCACCCGGTATATAAAGTTGGGATCCCATACGGTAAACAGTTTTCCGTCTATCCTGGATGAAGTAGGTAAGCGTAATTATAGCCAGCCCGTCCTTTTGCCTGGCAGCCGTGGCTTTTACCGCGGACTCGGATGTTCTGCGCAAGATCCGCTGCACAGTGCGTGAAGGCGAAGTTGTGTGGCCCGCGCCGGGTGCAGATGCGACGGGAGAAACCGATCTCGATGAGTCGGTGCGGCGCGGACGAGGGGAAGTGAAAGAATGCCTGCGGTGAAAACCCTGTCGGACGTTGCGTGCTGCGGGCGTCGCTTTCGGAGCGCTACCGCAGCCGCCGTACCAGGGCGAGAGAACGACCGCCAATCAGAGCGGCAACGGCCGCACCGCCGTCCCGTGCAGAACTGGCTCACTGCAGCCCGCTGCCTGCCGCCTCAGCCTGTCTAGTTGTCTGCCTGCCTCCTGTAGCTCCGGCACCGCTTTTACTCACCACACAACTGCTTCACACACACACGTAAATTTTAAGTTGGAAAACCAAAATAACTCGAAAAATATGCTTCACACGAAAAAATGTGTAGAATCAAAAGTCGATTATTTTCGAGGTGGACATGTGCTAGTGCCACAGTTAGCCAGTCACCCCTCCCCCCCCCCCTCGGGGTTGGGGCGGGCGGCAACCTTAAAATTTCAAATAGGAACCCCTTTTTTTGCAGAATCGGATTGTACATAGAAAAACTACGAACATTTTGTCTTAAACATTTGTCTTGAGGTGGAGGGGGTGACGGGCTAATTGTAGCACCAGCAGATGTCCCCCTCTAAAATAATCAACTTTTGATTCTACACATTTTTACGTGTGAAGGTTATTTTTCGAGTTATTCTGGTTTGTCACCTTAAAATTTACACCCTGTTTAAGTGCCTGCCTAACATCGTGTAGGGCCCACGCGAGCACGCGGAAGTGCCGCAACACGAGGTGGCGTGGACTCGACTAATGTCTGAAGCAGTGCTGGAGGGAACTGACACCGTGAATCCTGCAGGGCTGTCCATAAATCTGCAAGATTGCGAGGGACTGGCGATGTCTTCTGAGTAGCACGTTGCAAGGCATCCCAGATATGATCAATAGCGTTCATGTCTGGGGAGTCTGGTGGCCAGCGGAAGTGTTTACACTCAGAAGAGTGATCCTGGAGCCATCTGGACGTGTGGTGTGTCGCATTGCACTGCTGGAATTGACCAAGTCCATCGGAATGCACAATGGACGTAACGGAAGGATATGAAGCATGTTAACGTACGTGTCACCTGTCAGAGTCGTATCACTCCAACTGCACACGCCCCACACCATTACAGAGCCTCCACCAGTTTGAACAGTCCCCTGCTGACGTGCAGGGTCGATGGATACATGAGGTTCTCTTCATACCTGTAAACGTCCATGCGCTCGATACAATATGAAACGAGACTTGTCCGACCAGGCAACGTGTTTCCAGTCATCAACAGTCCAATGTCGGCGTTGACGGGCCAAGGCGAGGCGTAAAGCTCTGTCGTGCAGTCATCAAGGGTACACGAGTGGGCCTCCGGTTCCGAAAGCCCATGTCGATGTCATTTGCTGAATGGTTCGCACGCTGACCCTTGTTCCTGGTCCAGGATTGAAATCTGCAGCAATTTACGGAAGGGTTGCACTTTGTCACGTTGAACGATTCCCTTCAGTCGTCGTTGGTCCCGTTCTTGCAGGATCTTTTTCCGGCCGCAGCGGTGTCGGATATTTGATGTTTTACCGGATTCCTAATATCCACGGTAAACTCGTGAAATGGTCGTACGGGAAATTCCCCAGCTGTCTCTACCTCGGAGGTGCTGTGTCCCATCGCTCGTGCGCCTACTATAACACCACGTTCAAACTCACTTAAATCTTGATAACCTGCCATTGTACCAGCAGTAACCGATGTAACAACTGCTCCACACAAGTGTTATCTTATATAGACATTGCCGACTGCAGCACCGTATTTTGCGTCTTTACGTATCTCTATATTTGAATAGGCATGCCTTTACCTGTTTCTTTGGTGTTTCAGTGTATTATATCAATAGGATACAATATTTTTTCTTTTTTGTTTTGTGAAGTTTTTGTACATTAAAAGTAGGCTGCCAATCATTCCACTTCTTTGATATCATATTTGTACCACTTTGTCCAGAATGTCTTCCGTTATACATAAATGCATCATCTGCCAAAAGTCTGAGTTTACTATTAATACTCATATTGTGCACTAGATAATTAATATACAACATGAGCATGGTTGGACCGAACACGCTTCCCTGGGGTGCACCATAAGTTACATCTACATCTGTCGATGAGTCTCCATCAAAGATAACATACGGAGTTGTGCCCACTAAGATGTCCTCAACGCATTCACGTATTTCGTTTGATACCCCGTACGACCACACTTTTGGTAATGAGCATAAGTGTGGTTCTGAGTCAAATGCTTTTCGGAAATCGAGAAATACTGCATCCACAAAGGGCTTTCAGAATGTGATGCGGGAAACGTGCAAGTTGGGAGAAGGAGGAGACTGTTATTTAAAGTCCCGGCAACATCGAGGTCATTAGAGACGGAACAGAAGCTCAGATTTGGGAAGGATACAGAAGGAATTCGGCAGTGCCCTTTCGAAGGAGCCATCCCGGCATTTGCTTCAAGCGTTTTGGAGAAATCATGGAAAACCTATATCAGGATGGCCGGACAATGGCCTGAATTGTCGTCCTCCTGAAAGCGAGTCCAGCGTGCTGACCCAAGCGATACCCAGCTCGATGGGGATTGGATTTAACACGAACTATGTTTTCTAAATCCTTGCTGGTTAGCATAGAGGACGTCGTTCTGTTTGAGATATTTCTTGATATCTGAGCTCAGAAAATTTTCTAAGATTCTACAAGATCAAATTGTTGAAATGGCTCTGAGTACTATGGGACTTAACATCTGAGGTCATCAGTCCCCTAGAACTTAGAACTAGCTAACCTAAGGACATAACACACATCCATGCACGAGGCAGGATTCGAACCTCCGACCGTAGCAGTCGCGCGGTTCCGGACTGAAGCGCCTAGAACCGCTCGGCCACCGCTGCCGGCTATTCTACAAGAAACTGATGTCAAGGATATTAGATGATAGTTTTCTTTATCGCTTCTGATACCTTTTCTGTATACATGTGAGACCTGGACTATCTTCCAGCTATTGGGCAAAGTTTTTTGTTCGAGGGATTTGTGGTAGAGTAAACAGAAGAGCTAATTCAGCGGCGACTTGAGTATAGAATCTGATAGGGATTCCATCGGGTCCTGGAGTTTTCATTTGTTCCTCATCTTCACTGATACTAATGTTTATGTCCTTCATCTTTTCAGTGGTGTGAGAATTATTTTGGGGCGATGCTCCTGAGTTTCCCTGTATAAAGGAACATTGGAAAACAGAATTAACCATTACTACGTTTGCTTTGCTGCTCTCAACATCAGTTCCAGCACCGTCCATGAGTGACTGGACACTGACTCGGGTGCCACTAACAGCCATTACGTCTGAACAGGATTTCTTTGGCTTTTCCAAAGCACTAGTTGACGATAGTCTGCTACGGTAGTGACTCAGGGCTTCACGCATCGCTCTCTTGAATGTCAAACTCGTTTCATTCAGCACCTGTATCTATACTGATCAGACAAAACTTTATGAGCACTGCGCACCATAACGTTGGATACCGCCTAATGGCGTTGCGAGCACGTACGGAATAAGAAAACTACGAGGGCGAAAAACCTTAAATATTTTTTAAATATTATTTATTGTGCAGAAGTGGTACAAAGCTGTATCACTTTTCAACATAATCTCTCCCACGCAAGTCCTCCAGTGCTTACAAAGTGCATAAATTCCTTTAGAAAAAAATTCTTTCGGTAGTCCGCGCAACAACTCATGCACCGCGTGGCGTACCTCTTCATCAGAACGGAACTTCTTTCCTCCCATTGCGTCTTTCAGTGGTCCAAACATATGGAAATCACTTGGGGCAAGGTCTGGTGAGTATGGTGGATGAGGAAGACACTCGAAATGCAGGTCTGTGATTGTTGCAACTGTAGTACGGGCAGTGTGGGGCCTTGCATTGTCATATTGCAAAAGGACCCTTGCTGACATCAATCCACGTCGCTTTGATTTGATTGCAGGCCGCAGATGATTTTTTTAGGAGATCTGTGTATGATGCACTGGTGACAGTGGTCCCTCTACGCATGTAATGCTCCAAAATGACGCCTTTTTCGTCCCAAAAGAGAGTCAGAATAACCCTCCCTGCTGATGGTTCTGTTCGAAACTTCTTTGGTTTTGGTGATGAGGAATGGCGCCATTCCTTGCTGGCTCTCTTCGTTTCCCGTTGGTGGAAGTGAACTCAGGTTTCGTTTCGAGTAACGATTCTTGCGAGGAAGCCATCACCTTCTCGTTCAAAGCGCCGAAGAAGTTCTTCACAAGCATCAACACGCCGATCTCTCATTTCAGGAGTCAGCTGCCGTGGCACCCATCTTGCAGACACTTTGTGAAACTGGAGCACATCATGCACAATGTGGTGTGCTGACCCATGACTAATCTGTAAACATGCTGGAATGTCATTCAATGTCACTAGGCGGTGTTTCTTTCAACTGCTGCAATGTTCTGTGGAGTCACAACTCGTTGTGCCTGACCTGGACGAGGAGCGACTTCCACTGAAGTCACACCATTTGCTAACTTCCTACTCCATTCGTAGACTTGCTGATGCGACAAACATGCATCACCGTACTGAACCTTCATTCGTCTATGTATTTCAATAGGTTTCACACCTTCACTAGGCAGAAACCGAATAACAGAACGCTGTTCTTCCCTGGTGCAAGTCGCAAGTTGGCGGCCATCTTTATACTGATACTGCGACGGTATGTGTGCACCTGCACTATGCTGCCACCTACAGGCCATTCTGCACGCTGTTTGTAGGGAGCTTACCAACTTACAGGATAACGGCGCGAAATTTCGACTTGTTATTGCAAATTTAAGGTTTTCATTTAACTTGCTCGTATGAAAGCAGAGCAGACACGGACAAGGGGTCACTGTAGCGATAACATGGGCTGCAAATGGAGAAACCCATTGAGATAAGCGAATTTGACAAAGGACACATATTTATTATAAAGAGCCTGTGAACGACTATCTCGAAAACGGCGATGCTGGTTAATTGTTCGCGTGGTACTGTTGTGAGCATCTACAGAAAGAGGTAGAAGGACAGTGAAACTACCACTGGGCACTAAGTGGTTGGACGTCCGCGAGTGTTCGCAGAAAGTGACATCCTGAGGCTTGTCTGCTCCGTAAAGTAGCATAGGTGGTTAACTGTGGCAGCTCTGCCGAAACAGTACAATGCTGGTGCACTCACAAATGTTTCATTGTGCATTGTTGAGCATGTAGCTCGGAAGCAGACCACCCCTACATGTTCACATGTTGACCGAACGACATCGTCAGTGACGAGACCATTGGGATTCTACCGTCGATCAATGGAAACGTGTCGGCTGTCTAGGTGAAGGACATTTTTGCTACACTAGGTCGATGGACGTCTCCACAAACGCTGTCTTCGAGGTGACAGGTGGCTCGAAACATGCAGCGTGCCATGGGCGCAGGCTGGTGGCTGTAGTATTGTGCTGTGGGAGACATCCTCCTGCGCTTGCTTGGGACCTGTGGTAGTAAACGAAGACACGCTGACAGCTGCAAATCACCAGCATCCCTTCCTGCTTGATGTCTTCCCCGACGGCGGTGTCATCTTTCAGCAGTACAATTGTCCATTTCTCGGAGCCAGAACGGCCGGACGGTGTGACCGAGCGGTTCTAGGCGCTACGGTCGCAGGTTCGAATCCTGCCTCGGGCACGGATGTGTGTGATGTCCTTAGGTTAGTTAGGTTTAAGGGGCTCCGGAAAGGCTCAAAATCATGAAAAGTTCAATTTTTACTTTTTTGCGTTTTCTGAATCTGCAGACTATTACCTTTTAATAGATATATAATTTATTCAATTCCGAAGACTCAAAATCATGAAAAGTTCAATTTTTACTTTTTTGCGTTTTCTGAATCTGCAGACTATTACCTTTTAATAGATATATAATTTATTCAATTCCGAAGACTACAACTATTTTTAATTTTTTTTTGATCTGTGTTCTACATGGGCGTGACCCACTGTGGCGCTGTTACACTGCTGTCAAATGGTGTTATTATTAACGTCCGTGTTCATCAGGTACATTTTAGTGATGTGAGATAAAGTATGTGTTGTGGCTAACCTGTGATGGTTCAATATATATCGCTGGTGTGATTGTCGATTGTTTCATGTTTATTTACTCTGTCGTTATTTCGAAAATATTCGTAATTAATTCTGTTTCTTGAGTCTCTGTTTTGTTGAAGTATAATAATGAGTAAAAGTAAAGTTATTAGAAATCCTCTGAAGGCTTTTAAGAAAAGGAGAAATGTTGGAAAGCCAAAGGTATGTGTTATTACTGTAAACAATAAAGACGATAACCAAGTGAGTGAACCTAACCTCTCAAGTACACCTGCCCATAGCAGTCAAGGTGGGAAAGAAAATACTTCACAGAAGAAGCTTGGTTCAATGAGTGAAAACTATGAATGTTTTATGGGCGAATCGGATGTGAATGAAATATTTGATATGTCGGTTTTCAAAGGAATTTTTTCAAACTGTGTAAGATGTATTCATTGTAGTGAAGTTGGTCTGGAACTCTCCATAATAAAGCACGTAGGACTTGCTAGTGAAATACAACTGAAATGTGACAAGTGTTCGTACATGACCACCTTTTGGAACAGTGTTGCAGTAACTGCAACTGAAGAAAATGGTAGCAAAATCTACGAACACAACAACGAGCGATGCTTGCTTTAGACAAAGAACGCCTTCGGGCTGCAGACAGGGCTGTAAAGAGTCTAGAAACACAAGCAAGAGTAAACAGGAGGAGGAACAAGAGGAAGCTGGAGGAGGAGTTTGCAGAGGATGAAGATAATCCATCCTATGGACCTGGAATGCACTAAAAAGTTAATCCAATCTTTGTCGCTCGATTCCCAAAACTTTTATTTTCTCATACTAATTACATGTTTTCTAAGAATCTTCCAAACATATTTGTTTCAAACTTTCAGTAAATGTTACACAGTACCTTCTGCATAATTTAACAAAGCCTTTTTCCAAAAAACTGTATATTTTTGAAAATATAAATAAAAAACTGCAAAAAAATGTTGTGAATTTTCATTACAATTGAAAAAAAAATCATCTTTAATAACTGAACTAAAATTTTGTAAAATCCATGTGTTAAGTTGTAGCCCATATTCCAATAAATAATCTGTACAAAGTTCAACTTCCTACTTCAAATACTTTGTGAGGAAAGATGTAATTTATAAGCGTTATTTTAACATTGCAAGTTAGGGCGTTCCGGAGCCCCTTAAGTAGTTCTAAGTTCCAGGGGACTGATGGCCTCAGATGTTGGGTCCCATAGTGCTCAGAGCCATTTGAACCATTTTCGGAGCCAGAACCGTGCTACAGTGGTTTGAGTAGCATTATAATGAACTGAAGTTGATATGTCGGCGACCAAATTCGTCTGATGTAAATCCTTTGGAACCCATTTGGGTCGCTATCGTGTGCCACCACCGCGTACACAAATGAGCGGCCCGTTATTTACGCGAATTACATGACCTGTGCGTAGACATCTACTGCCACACACCTCCACAAACCTACCAACTGTCGGATCCCTGATAAGCAAAATCAGTGATGTATTTCGTTCCAAAGACGGACAAACAAGCTATTAAGCAGGTGGTCTTAACGTTTTGGCTCATCAGTGTATAGCCCTAAACCTCCTTTTGCGCCTGTTACGCACTAGTCGCTGTTTCTGTCTTCATGTGGCTGCCATTCGTCGGTTAGGGCTCGCGGCCCGTGTCAGCCGCCGCCGTCCTGCCGACATCAGCAGGTGACGCTCACCATGAACGCTAATGACCAATGCGGTCTCGCTGGCGGCGGCTCTCTGAGTTTCTACGGCTCAGTACTTTCCAGGGCCAATGGCCTCGTCTCAAGCGGCGGGTAGCTGACATGAGGTCTAATTCACTCTGGGATGTCTTACTGGAGGTATGCCGCTCGATTCCAGTCACCACCACCACCCTCCTCAATCCGAGACGAAGAGAGCGGTGTTGCATCCTGACCTTCGCACAGCCGTTTGCTCTGTCACTGTTGGGATCACCTACCACCCCCAACAGTGCGTCTGATTACGAGGCACGTTCAGAAAGTAAGTCTACTGTGACCATAACGTGCTGTCTTTTTTTTCTGATGGTTGGTAACAGTGAGTGGAAGAGGGAGATCTGCTGAGCGCACCGAACATCACTGTAACACAGTAGTACGTAAAGTCACGTTGCAGTGTCCCGTGGTGTGAAAGATGCTGGTAATAAATCCCGTCAAGAGCAAGCCACGTGCTGTGATCCACTTTCAACTCGCGAAAGAAAGAGCATCTGGTGAAATCAAAACGGTTTACTGCGAAGGTCATATCAACAGAACGAGTGTGTTGAAGTGGCGTAGGGAGTTCAGTGGAGCAGAACAAATGTTCGTGACGAACAGAGGAGAGGAAGACGTTCAATTTTGACTGATAAGTTGGTGCAAAAAGTCGAAGAAACTGTTCTTGAAGACCGCCAGTTGGCAGTGGATGATATTCCTGCGATGTTTCCTCAGCTCTCCGGAACTCTCTTACGCGAGACACTTTCGGAAAGGCTGGGGTACAGGAAACTGCACTGCCTCGTATTTCATAGCCTCTTATTTTTCGCTGTCTCATCCACGGACACTAGGTTTTTGAAAATCGGCCAGAGTCCTGATGGAGATCAGCTCTAGTTGATTTGTGTTGCTCCAGTCGCAAGGTAGCTTTCATGCTTCGGCACGTCACTGCTAATGGATTCCCGTTCAGTGGGCTGCACGTGGTCGCCAGCCAACAGCTCCAAGCGGCCACAAGAGAACTGCCGTGTGGCATCCACGTCTCGCTGTAGGAAAACATTACCCCTGAGTGCAAGCTGCAGATTCGCTACTGCTTACCAATCAGCTGCCAGGATGGCACTGCCTGTAGCCCACCTTACAGCCACCCCAACACAGCAATCTTTACTTTAAACTGTACGTCTAACAGCCAAAACAATTTCATTCGAAATGATACTGGCCGTGGAAGCCCAAGAACTTACATTTTACCTCTGTCTGATTCAAAACTCAACACTTTTCTAGTTAAAATGTCGTGTGATTTGGGCCTCCCGCCGGTCTCTGAGCGGACAAAATCTCCAACCCAGCCGGGAATCGAACCCGGGCCCTTAGGATTGATTTTCCATCGCGCTGACCACTCAGCTACCGGGGGAGGACACTTTTCTAGTTAATCAGCTATAAATTTCAAATTTATATAATCTGATTGGCTACACTAATTTGCTCATACACTGTGTATTACTGAAGCAACTTGCCATATCTTCATATCTTATATGTTGACTATGCTACAAGTATAGCACCATTCTTATCCATCGTCTATCAGAGATCATTGGAACAACGGAAAGTTCCACGGGACTGGAAGAAGGCCCAGGTCATAGCAATCTATAAAAAGGTTTGAAAATCGGATGCACATAATTACCGGCCAATTTCACTGACATCGATTTGTTGTCGAATCATCGAACATATTTTGCCTTCAGACATAATGGCCTTTCTACACTCTGAGAAGCTCATCTGCAGAAACCAGCACGGTTTTAGGAAACAGCGGTCATGCGAGACACAGCTGGCCCTCTTTGTGCGTGATATACAACAGGCTCTAGATACCGGCTCCCAGGTTGATGCCATATTCCTCGACTTGCGAAAGGCGTTCGTCTCAGTTCCACACTGTCGCTTGCTCCAAAAAGTGCTCGCTTACGATCTATCCGATGACATATGCGGTTGAAGGGAGGATATAAGATGAACATCAACAAAAGCAAAACGAGGATAATGGAATGTAGTCGAATTAAGTCGGGTGATGCTGAGGGAATTAGATTAGGAAATGAGACACTTAAAGTAGTAAAGGAGTTTTGCTATTTGGGGAGCAAAATAACCGATGATGGTCGAAGTAGAGAGGATATAAAATGTAGACTGGCAATGGCAAGGAAAGCGTTTCTGAAGAAGAGAAATTTGTTAACATCGAGTATAGATTTAAGTGTCAGGAAGTAATTTCTGAAAGTATTTGTATGGAGTGTAGCCATGTATGGAAGTGAAACATGGACGATAAATAGTTTGGACAAGAAGAGAATAGAAGCTTTCGAAATGTGGTGCTACAGAAGAATGCTGAAGATTAGATGGGTAGATCACATAACTAATGAGGAAGTATTGAATAGGATTGGGGAGAAGAGGAGTTTGTGGCACAACTTGACCAGAAGAAGGGATCGGTTGGTAGGACATGTTCTGAGGCATCAAGGGACCACCAATTTAGTATTGGAGGGCAGTGTGGAGGGTAAAAATCGTAGAGGGAGACCAAGAGATGAATACACTAAGCAGATTCAGAAGGATGTAGGTTGCAGTAGGTACTGGGAGATGAAGAAGCTTGCACAGGATAGAGTAGCATGGAGAGCTGCATCAAACCAGTCTCAGGACTGAAGACCACAACAACAACAACAATGCGGTTGGATAGAAAGTTTTCTAACAGACAGGGAGCAGTATGTCGTCCTGAATGGGGTGACTTCAACAGAAACAAGCGTAACTTCAGATATGCCCCAGGGCAGCGTGATAGGTCCTCTGCTTTTTACGATTTACATAAACGATCTGGTTGATGGTATTGACAGCGGCATTAGACTGTTTGCCGATGGTGCTGTAGTCTACAGGAAAGTAGTATCACACGAATGTTGTGAACAAATCTATGAGGATTTGCAGCAAATAAATGCGTGGTGTAATGGCTGGCAGTTATCTCTCAATATTAGTAAGGGTAAACTGCTGCGTATAACAAGGCGAAAATCCCCATTAATGTACAAGTACAAAATAAATGCCCAGTCTTTGGAAGCGGTAACATCCGTCAACTATCTGGGTGTGACTATTCGAAATGATCTCAAATGGAATGATCAGATTACACAAGTTTTGGGTACGTTGAACTCTTGACTGCGTTTTATTGGTAGAATCCTGAAGCGATGCAGTCCTTCAGCCAACGAAATTGCTTACAATACGTTAGTTCGTCCAGTCTCATTGTTCGTCTGTATGAAACCCTTACCAGTTGGGTCTGATTCAAGAGATTGAGAAGGTCCAAAGAAGAGCTGCAAGATTCGTAACTGGTACATTTAGCCACCGCGAGAGAGTTACAAATCTCATAGAAAGTTTGAAGTGGGACACACTTGCAGATAGACGACGCCCTGAACGGAAGAGACTGCTCACTAAATTCCGAAATCCGATCCTCGCCGAGGATGTAGAGCATATATTATGACCACCAACTTCCAAATCGCGCAATGATCACCATTCAAAGATAAGGGAAATTAGATCTCGTACTGAGGCGTTCAGACAGTCGTTTTTCCCTCGCGCGATCCGCGAGTGGAACAGAGGGGGGGGGAATATGACTTTGACGCGAATTGTGTCCTCCGTCACACTCCGCTTGGTGGCTAGCGGAGTTTATATGGAGATGTAGATGTACATGTAGTAGCTCAGGTGTTTTCAAATATCACTTCCAGAACTGAGTGAAGCCAAAATGTTGAGCCCTCTTTTGACATGGAGGTTCGGATGATGTTTTCTCTGCTCTCCCTGTATGCGGTGTAAATCTTCGATGCATTCCCTCTTCAAACACCACACACTTCAGCTCCGTTGGCTACGGAGGCACCCACAATAATAACACAAACAATTAGCCCACGATCGACTCACGCAGCTCCGACGTAATGCACTCGCAGCTGTACTGCTGACGCTTCGACCACAACTGACGCTTGCAGCATATTTTGGACAATCACAGGAGACTCTCCTGATCAAATGCAACATCTACATTTATGTTCGAGTCTGCAGTTCTCCCACTGCATCCATATTTCTTTGGAACGCCTGTACATCAGCACTAAAGACATTGAAAATTGATCTTAAATTGCATTTTCCCTGAGACATCTAAGTCTCTAATTTGTCTACGATAACGCTGGAAACTGAAGATGTGAATTAAAATTTGTGCTGCGGCCGGGACTCGGACAAAGGTCTTCTTGCTTACTACGCAGATATGCTGACCATGAATTGGAGTTTGTGTTGGGTAGTTCGTGCACCTATGTTGACCATAGTGCTGTGGTGGTAATGGTCAGCATATCTGCCTATTATGCAAGAAGACCCGGGTTCGAGTCCTGGCCGCATCACAAATTTTAATTCACTTCTTCAGCTTCCAACGTTAACACTGAAAACAGATATGGGAGGTGTGAACTGATATCAGAAGTAAAGGCTCCTCGTATTCGCCAGCTACTTTCTACACTGCGCAACAAAATTAATGAACCAATTTTTCCTAACTCGGTAAGTGCCTCCCATTACGACGCATAAGCTTGAAACTTAGCTCAAAGATGCCTATAGGCTTCCTCTGCAATGACCCTCAACTTCACCCTCGGGGCCGGCCGCGGTGGCCATGCGGTTCTAGGCGCTTCAGTCCGGAACCGCGCTGCGGCTACGGTCGCAGGTTCGAATCCTGCCTCGGACATGGATGTGTGTGATGTCCTTAGGTTAGTTAGGTTTAAGTAGTTCTAAGTTCTAGGGGACTGATGACCTCAGATGTTAAGTCTCATAGTGCTCAGAGCCATTTGAATCATTTTGAATCGGACTAACAAACACGAGCCCAACCCTGCAATTGCTACGTGAATCGATCGTGGGTTAATTTTTTGTGCTCGTGTGATGGTTGCCTCTGTAACCAAGCGAGCGGAAGTGTTTGGTGTTTGAGGAGGCAAGGCATCGGAGATGTATACCGCATACAGGTGGAGCACAGAAAACATCTTCCGAGCCACGTTAGAAGACGAGCAGAGCATTTAGGGAATTAAGAGTATTTAAAATGTGAATTTTATAGCCGTTTATTTGGAAAAGCAGTGAATGTGAATCAAATAGAGGCTCCTACGGTCAGTTTGAATAAAATCGTTTTGGGTGTTAGGTGTTGAGTGTGGTAAGATCTGCCATCACCGACGTGAGGGCAGCGTGACACGTCTTCTGTCTCCGAGCTCTCCAACGACACTACTGAAATTTTACGCTCGCAGACACACCTCGTCTCACAACAATGCTTAGAATCGCGCTCCCATGTTTCGCCCTCAGATTGTTACTATCGATATCTGAGTGCCTATCTATTTCCATAGATAATCGCAGAATATTACACAATGCTGTCCGCCCCCGGTAGCTGAATGGTCAACGTGACGGATTGTCAGTCCTCTGGACACGGGTTCGATTCCCGGCTGGGTCGGGGAATTTTCTCCGCCCAGGGACTGGGTGTTGTGCTGTTTTCGTCATCATCCTTTCATCCTCCATCGACCGCAGGTTGCCCAAATTGAAAGACCGGCACCCGGCGAAGGGTCTGCCCGGTGGGGGGGCCCTAGCCATACGATTAAATTAAAAAAAAAACACACAATGCAAAGAATAGCCTTAAGTTTGCTGTATTGTTTTCGATACTCATTGTAATATTTAATCAATGTAATGGAGAGTCCTGACACACTCCTTGCAAGGGAAGTCAAAAGACTGGGTGATTCGTGGGTAAAATACAGATGTGACGACGTTCGTATCATCTGACAAAACTATAGTGGTGCTGGACAGGATTGTGGGGAAATTTGATGCCAATGTGAGATCATTAGCCCGCCTTACAGCTCACATATTCATCTGAGCTTTGGCCTTTTTTCGCATGTGTCGGCATCTTGCTGTTTGAAGTGTCATTGAACAAGAAATTAGGTTTGTGCGGCGCGGTTATCAGCGCGTCCGTACAAATTCCGCATCTTTTCACTGTCCAGTTTCGCCACTTGCCAAAATATTAATGAAATCATGAAGACAACACAAACACCCAATGCCAGGACGGAGAAAATCCCCATCGCGGCTGGGAATCGAACACGGGACCTTGTGATCCAGAGGCAGCAGCGCTAACAACTAGCCCCCAAGCTGCAGACAAGCGGCATCGAGCCCCACAGTGACGTCGCAGGGCGACGAGATTTTGCACGGATTCGGAGTGTGAGGGGCTGTTCCCCGCCGGCAGGGTAACTCAGCGTGTTCGGTCAGACGGCTGCGTGCTCTCTGTAATAAAAAAAAACTGAGTCAAGGAATCAACGATAAACTTGAAGGGATGTCTTGTGACGTCCGCATAGACCAAACGCAACGAACTATATCGAACAAAATGAGAGGAAAAAGAAAAAAAAAAGAATGGTCAGCGCTACAGAATGTCAGTCGTAAGGTCTTCGGTTCGATTCCCGGCTGTGTCGGAGATTTTTTCCGCTCAGGAACTGTGTGATGTGTTGTTCTAATCATCATCATTTCATCCCCATCGACGCGCAAGTCGCCGAAGTGGCGTCAAATCGAAGGTCTTGCACCCAGCGAACGGTTTAGCCGACGGGATGCCCTAGCCAGAAGACCTTGGACCCAATTTTCAAAACTGCGTCGTATTGGGAGAAAATTCTGGCGTTTCGAAAAAGTGATCCTTTAATTCAGTTGCCCAGTGTAATAATACAGACGGCATGTAGAGTGGTTTTTTTTTTTACAGGAGGGAGTCCTGTTGTAACGGCGGAGTTATTAAGAATAATGTAACAGAGTATTTTGAACCAAAGTGACGACCTTGAGGCCGGCGGCGGCAGCAAGTTACGACTGGTTATCGCGTGCATTAGCATAAGGCGCGGTACGATGAGAAGGTGAGCGGGCCGTGTCCGGCGCAGGGGACAGGATGAGTTAAGGACGGGTAGCGGGGGACCTTGGAGATTAGCGGCACGACGGCCGTTGCGGCGACAAGCATCTGTGCACACCGACAGTCCGGCAGCGCCAGACGCGCGCACACTTTGCTTTATCGCTATCAGCACGACACTGCCTACCTTGTGTATACCGCCAGTGCTCGTTCCATGTGCAGCAGGCAAGAGACCGCGTCAGCCATTGCGCAATACTGGAGTCGTATTGTAAGTAGGCTGTTTAGGTTTTCTTATTGGTAACGCCACGTAGCGCTCTGTATGAAAAATCACTGGCTGTGCTGTGTTCAGTCTGTGGCTGGTTTGCATTGTTGTCTGCCATTGTAGTGTTGGGCAGATGGATGTGAACAGCCTGTAGCGTTGAGCAGTTGGAGGTAGAGATGGGCAAACTGAAACTCGTAACTGTTTCGAAACAAATGAAACAGTACAATGTAATGTTTCGATAAGCTGTTGCGAAACAGTGAACCAGTTTGTGTTTTATAATTTAATAAACCTACACATTTTATCATCTTGAATGTCTACTGTATAAGTATGTCCATATAAACACAAATGAGGCGCGAGAGCGCTAATCATATGGCAGAAAGTACGAAACTATCTCTTAGGCGTTTTGGCAGTTCCGTATTTCATGCAGCAAATGCGCTGCTTTCGTGTCGTGTCACTTTCATACTTTGCAATTGGCTGAGGACAGCCATAGCTGAAGACAGAAGAACCACCACGAACGGAACTGGAGGTGGGAGCAAACTGCAGAAACAACGGACATGCTACTGGGATTCCCACATTCCGTTAGTATGAGTAATATACTCATCCTGCTAATTTCCATGCACGCAAAGGGAATCATTGTGGATAATAGGCACAGTGACTATAGACCCACAAATAATGCCAAATAATTCGAATAAATAACAAAATATAACAGACAAAATTTTTGCCTTTCAAGGTGTTTCGAAACGTTACTATAAATGCACCATGCCTCTCATCCCTTCCTGTTCACCATTACACTATCTGTGATATGTCAAACAGATTGCTTGCAATTATACCTGCATCAAATTTGTATATATGTCTAATAACTGTCACTCTACGCCTTTTTTTTCAAAATGTTGTAGGCTTACTTGCGTTTTTTAATATGATTATTGTACATGAACAGAGAAGCGTATGTTATAAAAAAGTGTAATTTAACTGAATGATTTTCACATATTTATAATTTTGAATGTGAAAAATGGTTCAAATGGCTCTGAGCACTATGGGACTTAACTGCTGTGGTCATCAGTCCCCTAGAACTTAGAACTACTTAAACCTAACTAACCTAAGGACATCACACATACCCATGCCCGAGGCAGGATTCGAACCTGCGACCGTAGCGGTCACGCGGTTGCAGACCGTAGCGCCTAGAACCGCACGGCCACTCCGGCCGGCTTTGAATGTGAATAGTATGCGTTGTTTTATTGTTTGGTTAGTGTTTATAAAGCAGATGTTACGTCATTTCGGAGTAGGACAGTCAGCTAGAAACGAAGCTTTATTTTCGTATATCTTAAGCTTCATGCTATTGGTTGTCAAAAAGATTTCGACACTCTTGAAAGTGTTTCACGAAGTGGTATGTTGTGTTTCAGTACCTGTGCCGAGCCCGAATCTCGTCCGACACAGAGTGGAATGAAACATCACTGTTTGGATACAATTAGTCCGTTCCAAGCACAGGTGGAATGAAACAGCCTTATTTTGAAACAACGATACAGTTTCTGTGTGTGGCTCGAGATCGAATCTGGTCCGGTTATCCGAGACAGGGGCGGAATGGAACACTACTGTTTCGAAACAGTGAACCACAGCCGTTCCGAAACACTGAAACAGTTCCACGTATCGATACACTGTATCGAAACATAGAAACAGTGGCCAAGTCTAGTTGGAGGTGAGTCGCCAGCAGTGGTGGATGTGGGGAGAGAGATGGCGGAGTTTTGAAATTTGTAAGACTGGATGTCATGAACTGCTATATACATTATGACTTTTGAACACTATTGAGGTAAATACATTGTTTGTTCTCTATCAAAGTCTTTCATTTGCTAACTATGCCTATCAGTAGTTAGTGCCTTCAGTAGTTTGAATCTTTTATTTAGCTGGCAGTAGTGGCGCTCGCTGTATTGCAGTAGTTCGAGTAACGAAGATTTTTGGTGAGGTAAGTGATTTGTGAAAGGTATAGGTTATGTTAGTCAGGGCCATTCTTTTGTAAGGATTTTTGAAAATCCGATTGCGTTGCGCTAAAAATATTGTGTGTCAGTTTCAGCACAGTCATGTATAATTGTTCTAAGGGGACGTTTCAGTATACGAGGGTGGTTCAATAAGCAATGCAACACATTTATTTCCTCTGAAAAAATACGTCAGTTGTTCTGGGATATCGCGGAATATTCTCGCTTCAGTTCCATGAAGTTCCGGTAGGGGACGGCGCTATTCACAGCCTTCAGAACGGCGCCTAAAACGGAAGAATGTTCCAACGAGAGAGATGACATTGAGTATCCTTTGGCGGAAAACCAGACGTGACAGATATTCATAGGCGCACACAGACTGTCTAGAGAGAGCTGACTGAGCCGTGGCTGGCCCGTGTTATGCTCTGCATTGAACCTTGCTTGCTATTCTGTGATTAGTTCCATAGAGTAAATATCTCTGGAGTGAGCACTCACATGCGCAGAACAGATTTTGTGTTGTCAACATACATTGCCGCCCTGGTCACGTGTTCTCGGGACGTCGTGTGCTTGTCCGTATAGCGCCCTATATATTTAGAATGTCACTACATCCCTAGTACAGACGGATTCTTTTCGTTCGTGTCGTGGATTATCTACATATGTTACGCAGAAATTTTAACCGTATCCATTTGATACCGGGAATAAACCAGCTACGTAACTTTTAAGGGCAAGTGATACTACATTCTGCTTCTTTGCAATAGGTGTCATAGTTCAGATGCACTCGATGTTTGGTAGTTTTTGGTATGATATCGCACTTTATAGTATTACAGAGCCTGAAGTACATTTTTGCAGTGATAGTCCTGCAAAACGACTTGACTGTGCGTTAGTACTTTCGCACGAATTTGCCACACATTAGCGATTATATCCCTGTTAATTCGTCCTTTTTTCTTGTATATCTGCGTATTTATTTTCTCGTTTTTGCGACCTAAACCACAGCTTTTCTTACTGGTGGCTCTTTGAGGTATTTATTTAACGCATTTTAAGTACTTGCTCCCAGTTTATTAAATAAATAGTAGAGTGAGTAATCTATATACATAATCGACAAGTCACTGATAAAAGCATGGAGGGTAGTATTTACTGAAACAACTAACCATTCCTTTTCCTGTTCCACTAGCAAATTTGCGAGAGGAAGCGATTGTTTGTAAGCTTTTGTACGAGCCGTAATATCTATTATACAGGCTGGTCCCGAATTCATGGTACAAACTTTAATGGTAGGTACAGGACATTGTAACAAGGATTTATTGTATAGGAATGTATAGTCGCAGGTGACGCGGTGAGGCGTAAACAGGGGAAAGAGAAATGGAGTGATCGGTTGGTGTCACTGCCGGTAGAGGGCAGTAGATGAACATGATGTATCGCAGTAGGGACAAGCGCCATTCACAATTGTGCTGCCGTAGACGATGGGTGACTTTACGTATGCAGAAAAAGCAGACATGCATTACATGTACGGCCGTGCAAATGGTAACGCCAGAGCTGCGTTACGAATGTATCGCGCGGAGTATCCTAATCGACGAATGCCGGATCATAGAATTTTTCAACGGTTACATCGTCAACTTTGTGAAACAGGTACGTTCGACGTCAACAGACATGACGCTGGTCGATTAAGAGCTGTACGCACTCCAAGACTGGAAGAACGCATCTTGAACATAGTGGCTGATAGACCCGAGTCAAGCACAAGAACTGTTGCGCGTGACGTACATGTGAGTCATCAGACTGTATGCAGAGTGTTAAATGAAAATCGCTTACACCCCTTCCATTTTCAAAAAGTACAAGCATTGAATCCGGCAGATTATCCTCTTCGCGTGAACTTCTGCCAGTGGTTGTTGCAGCAATGTGCGTTGCAGCCGGATTTCGTAGGTCATGTGCTATTTACAGATGAAGCGACATTTTCACGCGAGGGTGTCTTTAATGCGCACAATTCCCATGTGTGGGCAACAGATAATCCACATGCAACGCGTCCACATGCGTATCAACAACGTTTCGGTATTAATGTGTGGGCTGGTATTGTGAACGACTTTTTGATTGGGCCATACTTACTACCCACGCGACTCTGTGGCGAAAGCTATCTTATTTTTCTGCAAGAAGTGTTACCAGAACTGCTGCAAGATGTTCCGCTCGCCATTCGTAACCGCATGTGGTTTCAGCACGATGGAGCGCCAGCACACTTCAGCACTGCTGTACGGAATTACCTGAATGCCACGTTTGGTGCTAGATGGATTGGGCGTGGTGGACCAGTCCCTTGGCCACCCCGATCTCCTGATTTCTCTTGCCTCGATTACTTTTTATGGGGACATCTTAAGAGTCTTGTTTATGAGACTCCAGTTGACTCAGATGAGGATCTCGTTGCTCGCATATCTGTAGCTGCTGCAGGTGTGCGTGAAATACCAGGCATCTTTGAACGTGTACGCCAATCGCTGCACCGACGCTGTCAAGCATGTATCGCTCATGGTGGACGCAATTTTGAACACTTACTGTAAACATGACACTTGTCAACAACGATTTCAATAAAATCTTTCGTTTTCCTTTCGGCCGTTATTTTCCCTGTTTACGCCTCACCGCGTCACCTGGGACTATACATTCCTATACAATATATCCTTGTTACAATGTCCTGCACCTACCATTAAAGTTTGTACCATGAATTCGGGACCACCCTGTATAGTCATAAAATAGTAGAAATATAGGTCTACAGAATCAAGTCTTAATTATAATGCGTCTCGAAATTTTTAAACGTATACAGTGTCTCTTACTAAAATGAAAACTATAATTAGAGCTATATGGAATGTACCCATGAAAAGTTACAATCCCTCCATTCACATATTTTCCTTTGCATCCGTAGCAACAACAGTAATTCACTATCGCTATTACACTATCAACAAAGTCCACCCCCGGTAGCTGAGTGGTCAGCGCGACAGGCTTTCAATCCAAAGGACCCGGGTTCGATTCCCGGCTGGGTCGGAGATTTTCTCCGCTCAGGGACTGGGTGTTGTGTTGTCCTAATCATCATCATTTCATCTCCATCGACGCGCAAGTCGCCGAAGTGGCGTCAAATCGAAAGACTTGCACCAGGCGAACGGTCTACCCGACGGGAGGCCCTCGTTACACGACATTTCATTTTTACTATCAACAAACGGTGAAACACAACAAAAACTCTTGGTACTATAAACTTCAAACGCTGCAGAAAGCACACACGCACAGCGAAGTCCCGACATCACGTGACAATCCTGGTTTAATGTTGACGACTTGCGCACAACCCAATGCTCACTCCAGAGATATTTACTCTATGATTAGTTCAAAGGGCTCTGAACACTATGGGACTTAACATCTGAGGTCATCAGTCCCCTAGAACTTAGAACTACTTAAACCTAAGTAACTTAAGGACATCACTCACATCCATGCCCAAGGCAGGATTCGAACCTGCGACCGCAGCGGTCGCGCGGTTGCACACTGAAGCGCCTAGAACCGCTCGGCCACCGGTGGCCGGCATTCTGTGATTAGTCTGTGATTATGCTGTTATCGTCTCTCTCCGTGAGTCGCAGCAGCAGCGTGTATCGATATTCGCACCCTTGTACTATCTTTGGCATCGCGATTATAGTTTCCGGTTGTGCCGCTCAAATGGCTCTGAGTACTATGGGACTTAAAATCTATGGTCATCAGTCCCCTAGAACTTAGAACTACTTAAACCTAACTAACCTAAGGACATCACACAACACCCAGACATCACGAGGCAGAGAAAATCTCTGACCCAGCCGGGAATCGAACCCGGGAACCCGGGCGTGGGAAGCGAGAACGCTACCGCACGACCACGAGATGCGGGCAGGTTGTGCCGTGTGCGGGAGTTTAGTCAGTTGGCGTGGATCAGCGAGGAAGTCTCCGCGGTGCGCGTCTGGCCGGGCCTGCTGGTGGCGTCCATGTGTGGTCGGAGTGTGAGGGGCTGTCCCCATTGGTACGAGGTCCGTGGCTCACCGATCCCGGACACGAAATTTGAGTCTTTACTTAATCTACTAGCCAGCCCCAACTGTTCACATTGTGTCGTTTGAATTTCGTTGTGGGCTGTTGGAACATTCCCGCGAGCAACAACGTGTGTTTTTAAGTTGGCGAAATTCTAGCCACCCCCCCCCCCCCCCCCCCCCCCCCCCCCCCCGCGGAATCTTCCGCGTTGTGGCCGTTAACTTTCTGGTTACCTGCCCTGGCCATTGACGTAAATTCAGGCAGTGTATTTTCCTCGTCGTGTTGTGGTTGTCCAGCATGGCGTATAGTTTGACAGCTGAATGTGTAATTCGTTGTGGGTGCCGATACTTTCTGTGTTGTTCCGTGGAACTCCCTGTTGTGTGATGGTCGGGTGGAGTGGAAGTTATGCTGTCACTTGGTCTGTTGACTGTCTGTCGCTTGGGTTACTGCCAGATTGAGAGTTATTGGGCTGTCTGTCTGTCTCACCTAAGCGAGTGTTAGTGTTTCAATTCCAGACCGACCCTTGGAAACTTCTGAGCGCCGTTTGATGTGCTCCCTTTTCTTATTTGTCCTTGTTGTTTGTTTCTCTATGGCTTCTAGTCGACTTTAAATTAAAGTTGTTTTGCCCTTCAGGCGTGAGATTGTTTGGGCCTTCAGCCTAATTTAGAGAAATGTTTTAAGATGAAGCCTTCTGCCTTTTAAAATTCAAATTCCTGTTTTTGAGTCTTAAGTGATTAAAGTTGTTTTGCCCTTGAGGCGTGAGATTCAAAGGCACATTTAGCCGGGAATGGAATTCTAAACTTAGTGTTTGGCTTGTTCTGTTTTTAATGTTTTCTTTATTCTTGTAATGTTTTTCAAATGAATAAAGTAGTATATTCGAGTGTAACTGACAGCCACTCATTTTGGACCCTTTCCACAAATCGAACTATCTGTCCTGTCCTACGGGTATAGCAGGGGGTCTCACTGACAGTGAACGAAAGCACACTCAGTCGCCGAGCGAGGCGTCTGCCATCGTCGCAACAAGCTCCTCCCACGTGCCAACCGGCCGCCACAGCTGTGACTCCTCCAGTGTTGGAACGTGCGGACACTCTCACTCCAGGTCGTCGACGGGTCACAGTCAGGCGCCTCGCTGCTCAACTGGACTCCTCTGTCGGTAGTGCTGGCACGCTCTTCCACCGGTTTCTGTACTCGGACGTTCCTCGCCCCCTAAAAGAAGACTGTAAACAATAGCGAAGGGCCATCTGTGCGGAACTGCTTGCCTGATGCGAGGCTCATCGCGAAATTTTTTCGTCAAAGAACGTCGCAGGCGATGAAACACGGGTTCATCGCTTCGAACAGGAAAAAAATCAGCCATCTACGGAGTGCCCACACCACCTCTCCTCCAAACAAAACTTTCAAAGCCACACCTCAGTTGATAAAGTCGTGGCATCGGTCTTCTGGGACTCTGAATGGGTTATTCTGCTTGATGTCCTCCCTCGTGGTGCAACGATCAACTCTGAAGTGTATTCTGCTATCCCCAGGAAACTGAAGAAACGGCTTCAGCATGTTCGTCGCCACAAAAATGTAAACCAACTTCTACTTCTCTATGACAACACAAGCTCTCACACAAACCTGCATACCCGAGAGGATGTCAAAAAAACTACACTGCACCGTGCTTCCTCATCCACTCTACAGCCTGGATCTCGTACTTTACGACTTCCACCCGTTTGGCCCAATGAATCCGCTAGAAGCAGTACGTGGTTGATGGAGAGTTTATTGATTTGATTTGCTCCGTCCTTGACCAGTAGAATGGTAAACTTCTGGCATACACGCCCCCGCCCTCCCCCCCCCCCCCCCCTCGCCGTCCGGGGTGGCCGAGCGGTTCTAGGCACTACAGTCTGGAACCGCGCGACCGCTACGGTCGCAGGTTCGAATCCTGCCTCGGGCATGGATGTGTGTGATGTCCTTAGTTTAGTTAGGTTTAATTAGTTCTAAGTTTTAGGCGAATGCACTCAGAAGTTAAGTCGCATAGTGCTCAGAGCCATTTGAACCATTTGAACCTCCCCCCTCCCCCGTAAGATGGCGTGAGACCATCGCACTGAACGGACAATATGTTGAAAAACAGTGTTTCGTAACTGAAAGAGTGGGGAATAATATGGTTTATTGGATTTCTGAAGAAAACCAACCTACTTATGTTGCATTACTTATTGAACTGACAGTTTTTTTACGCCACAAAGGGACCGTTGCCTTTGTATGTGATATAAATTTCAAAGTGTTACATCTACCTGTTCATGATAAAAAGGGTTTCTAACAATCGGACAGAGAGACAGACGGACAACAAAGTAATCGATCCAAAAGTATTGTGGATTCTGTACTTGCGTTTCGGAGGCAGCTGAAGAATTTGGAAGACGGGAGGAATTTGTCTTGAAGCTTTTTAACAGGTAAACGATGTGGCATTTCATTTGCTTGCGACAGGTTCTTTCGAGTTTGTACTGCAGTAGCAGGCGCTGATGACCACAAGCTGTTCAGAGCCCGACAGTTTTAAATCCATCCATCCATCTGTACTGAAATAGCTCATACAGTCAGATCACTCCTGTAAAAGATTATGATATGGTGACATTGCGTGACTAGATGGCTTTCCGGAGGGCAAAAGTGAAAGTGTCGCGGAAAACATCGAAATAAGAGCAAAAAGAAAAAAAAAAGCAACAAATTAGCGATTTATTCCACATCCAAATATCTACAGGATCGAAATTCTTACGTTTCTATTTTCTCGTGCCATTTGTTGAAGCTTCGTTCACCTTATTGGGAAAAAAAATTAATGACACATATCCCGTTCTCCAATCACCGACCTGTTGTGCACAGACGAAACTACTTTTGTTTGGTCATAACTGTGCGTTCTTTGAGTGCTCTGGGAGAAGGTTCACCAAACTAGAACACATGAGCTATTAGTGCAGTTTACTACATAAATGAATAAAAGATTACTTAGCTATTTGTTGATAATTTACGACTGTCACTGATGCACTAATTAACAAACAGTTCTCTTGAGGTAAAATGTTCAACCTTTACGAAAGTACAAGTTCATCCGAAACTCTAACAACTCGTTGGTCCTACACGGTAATGATGACTGCTGTAGCTGAGGTCTCGAACTGGGGGCAGAGCTCTTTGAATCTCAGCTCTGTATTGACCTCCCGTGTGAGGGCGCCGCTGTGCTGAGAGGGGAGGTGTGGCCATTGGGAGTGCCTCCCACACATCACTGCAGATTCCAGCGAGACCTCGCTACCGTCTCCGGTATCGATATGTGTTGTTGTATTTGGTGTGGCATCGTGATCTCTGGACGATACTACAGGACCTATTAATGGTAATTAACTATTGTGACCGCCGGCCGGTGTGGCCGTGCGGTTCTAGGCGCTTCAGTCTGGAGCCGCGTGACCGCTACGGTCGCAGGTTCGAATCCTGCCTCGGGCATGGATGTGTGTGATGTCCTTAGGTTAGTTAGGTTTAAGTAGTTCTAAGTTCTGGGGGACTGATGATCTCAGAAGTTAAGTCCCATAGTGCTCAGAGCCATTGGAACCAACTATTGTGACCACTTTAACATAAACATAGTGATTAATATTTCGAATGACAGAAAAGTGAAATATCAGAAGGGAAGGAAGAAAAGAATTGAAAGCGTGTCTGATGTTATTTCTGTGATTACAATATCGAGTAGAATGTAGAAACATGTCGGTAGTATGAGCCCACTTATCAATATGATGTTCCACTCGCTCTGGCCTGGAAGCACGCAATGATTCGATTACGAACAGTGTCACAGGGCGCCGAATCCTCTCGGAGGCAAGCTCGACTACAACTGTAAGTCGTTTTTAACGTACTGGATACTGACACTTGGGCGAAGTTGATGTGTGAGCTGGTCCAGCAAGTGTTCTGTTGGGGAAAGACCTGGTAATCTTGCTGGCCATGGGAGTACCTTAACATCATGCAGACAATTTATAGAGACACGTGCAAGATGTGGACGACCATTGTCCTGTTGAAAAATGGCGCCACGAAACTGTCACATGAGACACGATACGGAAGACTGCAGGATGTGTGTGACGTACTGGTGTGCCACCAGAGTTCCCTCATTCGCTACGAGCTGTTGCCTAAAGTCACACTTGATCGCTCCTCACACCATGACAACAGGAATAATTGTACTGTGCCTCTCCAAAACATCGGCAGAATGGGAACTCTCTCCAGGTCACCTCCATACACTGACAGTTGTCTTCCGGAGTAGTGCAGAACCGCGATTCGTCACTGAACACAATGCAATGCTCTGATTTGACCCATTATAAATGGCCCTGAAAACATGCGACTGTGAAAACAATAGCTTTGTTTATAAGTAACTCATCTGCTACCAGTCATGATTTTCTTTATTTTATTTTTCGCACGACGCGTTTCGAGAAGTGATTCCCATTTTCAAGTGCGTTTTTTTTGTTTGTTACGCCATTTCTATGTGATGTTGTCAATGTGTAAGAGTATGCTCCATTTTGTTGACTTCACTGCAATATACAGGGTGAGTCACCTAACATTACCGCTGGATATATTTCGTAAACCACATCAAATACTGACAAATCGATTCCACAAACCGAACGTGAGGAGAGGGGCTAGTGTAATTTGTTAATACAAACCATAAAAAATGCACAGAAGTATGTTTTTTAACACAAACCTACGTTTTTTTATATGGACCCACATTAGTTTTGTTAGCACATCTGAACATATAAACAAATACGTAATCAGTGCCGTTTGTTGCATTGTAAAATGTTAATTACATCCGGAGATATTGTAACCTAAAGTTGACGCTTGAGTACCACTCCTCCGCTGTTCGATCTTGTGTATCGGAGAGCACCGAATTACGTAGGGATCCAAAGGGAACGGTGATGGACCTTAGGTACAGAAGAGACTGGAACAGCACATTACGTCCACATGCTAACACCTTTTTATTGGTCTTTTTCACTGACGCACATGTACATTACCATTAGGGGTGAGGTACACGTACACACGTGGTTTCCGTTTTCAATTACGGAGTGGAATAGAGTGTGTCCCGACATGTCAGGCCTATAGATGTTCAATGTGGTGGCCATCATTTGCTGCACACAATTGCAATCTCTGGCGTAATGAATGTCGTACACGCCGCAGTACATTTGGTGTAATGTCGCCCCAGGCTGCCACAATACGTTGTTTCATATCCTCTGGGGTTGTAGGCACATCACGGTACACATTCTCCTTTATCGTACCCCACAGAAAGAAGTCCAGAGGTGTAAGATTAGGAGAACGGGCTGGCCAATTTATGCGTCCTCCACGTCCTATGAAACGCCCGTCGAACATCCTGTCAAGGGTCAGCCTAGTGTTAATTGCGGAATGTGCAGGTGCAGCATCATTCTGATACCACATACGTCGACGCGTTTCCAGTGGGACATTTTCGAGCAACGTTGGCAGATCATTCTGTAGAAACACGATGTATGTTGCAGCTGTTCGGGCCCCCGCAATGAAGTGAGGATCAATGAGGTGGTCGCCAATGATTCCGCACCATACATTTACAGTCCACGGTCGCTGTCGCTCTACCTGTCTGAGCCAGCGAGGATTGTCCACGGACCAGTAATGCATGTTCCGTAGATTCACTGCCCCGTGGTTTGTGAAACCCACTTCATCGGTAAACAGGTAGAACTGCAACGCATTCTCTGTTAATGCCCATTGACAGAATTGCACTCGATGATTAAAGTCATCACCACGTAATTGCTGATGTAGCAACACATGAAACGGGTGAAAGCGGTGACGATGCAGTATGCGCATGACACTACTTTGACTCAGTCCACCGGCTCTCGCAATGTCCCGTGTACTCATGTGTGGGTTAATGGCAACAGCAGCTAACACACCAACTGCACCCGCTTCTCCTGTGACGGGCCTGTTACGGACCCGTTTGCGTGCTACGACCATACCTGTTGCATACAGTTGGCGGTAGATGTTTTGCAATGTGCGGCACGTTGGATGCTCTCTGTCCTGGTACCGTTCTGCATACACCCTGCAGGCTTCAGCTGCATTTCGTCGACACTCGCCATAGATGAGTATCATCTCCGCCTTTTCAGAGTTCGAATACACCATGGTCACAGTTCCTACAACACTACACTATCACAGACGTCTGGTAACACGGTGTACTACAGTTGGTCTGCGTGCGGAGACGAATGCAGAATAACAATAGCAGCAAGCGCTCCATGAGGACGCTGCGACAGCTAGACCAAACCACAACAGTGCACTACAGCCACACTCGTAAGCACGGTCGTCATCGTAAACATGTCCCTACAGATGCTGCTCGCCGACCGTGGCCCGTGTTTGTTACAACACGCAACTGAACGACGGAGGTTTCAAGCGTCAACTTTAGGTTACGATATCTCCGGACGTAATTAACATTTTACAATGCAACAAACGGCACTGATTACGTATTTGTTTATATGTTCAGATGTGCTAACAAAACTAACGTGGTTCCATTTAAAAAAACGTAGGTTTGTGTTAAAAAACATACTTCCGTACAGTTTTGTATGGTTTGTATCAACCAATTACACTAGCCCCTCTCCTCACGTTCGGTCTGTGGAATCGGTTCGTCAGTATTTGATGTGGTTTACGAAATATATCCAGCGGTAACGTTAGGTGACTCACTCTGTATAAGAAAACAGGCGATTTTTATTTGGTTGTCGATCTTTTTGTGAAGTTAGTGGCGAAATTTAGAAGAATCTGTACCTACAGTTTCCTTATGGTCCATTTATGCAGAGTCTCACACACACTAAACATCACACACAACTTGTTGTACAATTTTAAACATCGAAAATGTTTTACATAAACAAAGCAGTTACACAGATGTTCCTACAAGTAGGCAACAGCGATGACGTTAGTGGTCTTCCACAGAGTATGATATGCTTCTGTACAGAGGTTATTAACCTTAACAGTTTTCGTCATAATTTATTTGTATCTATTTTACAATTGTGCTTACTTCTATGTGTTATTATTTTTATTTAAGTATACTGTCGAAACATCGGAAGAAATTCACTAATTCACTTTCAAGTTTTTGGTTTAATATTTTATCTTCATATTTTCTGTAATGTGAATATACAGGGTGATTCAAAAAGAATACCACAACTTTAAAAATGTGTATTTAATGAAAGAAACATAATATAACCTTCTGTTATACATCATTATAAAGAGTATTTAAAAAGGTTTTTTTCACTCAAAAACAAGTTCAGAGATGTTCAATATGGCCCCCTCCAGACACACGAGCAATATCAACCCGATACTCCAACTCGTTCCACACTCTCTGTAGCATATCAGGCGTAACAGTTTGGATACCTGCTGTTATTTCTCGTTTCAAATCATCAATGGTGGCTGGGAGAGGTGGCCGAAACACCATATCCTTAACATACCCCCATAAGAAAAAATCGCAGTGGGTAAGATCAGGGCTTCTTGGAGGCCAGTGATGAAGTGCTCTGTCACGGGCTGCCTGGCGGCCGATCCATCGCCTCGGGTAGTTGACGTTCAGGTAGTTACGGACAGATAAGTGCCAATGTGGTGGCGCTCCATCCTGCTGAAAAATGAATTGTTGTGCTTCTTGTTTGAGCTGAGGGAACAGCCAATTCTCGAACATCTCCAGATACTGTAGTCCAGTTACAGTAGCACCTTCGAAGAAAAAGGGACCAAAAACTTTATTGGCTGAAATGGCACAGAAAACGTTCACCTTAGGCGAGTCACGTTCATACTGAGTTGTTTCCCGCGGATTCTCAGTGCCCCATATACAGACATTGTGACGGTTGACTTTCCCGTTAGTGTGGAAAGTTGCTTCATCACTAAACACAATCTTTGAAACGAAAGATTCATCTGTTTCCATTTGAGCAAGGATAAAATCACAGAAATAGATTCTTTTAATCTTATCAGCTGCAGACAGTGCTTGAACCAATTTCAGGCGCTAAGGTTTCATAACTAACCTTTTTCGTAGGACTCTCCCGTACAGTTGATTGTAGAATTTGCAGCTCTCTGCTAGCTCTGCAAGTCGATTTTCCTGGGCTGCGAACAAATGCTTGCTGGATGCGTGCCACATTTTCATCACTCGTTCTCGGCCGTCCAGAACTTTTCCCTTTGCACAAACACCCGTTCTCTGTAAACTGTTTATACCAACGTTTAATACACCACCTATCAGGAGGTTTAACACCATACTTCGTTCGAAATGCACGCTGAACAACTGTCGTCGATTCACTTCTGCCGTACTCAATAACACAAAAAGCTTTCTGTTGAGCGGTCGCCATCTTAGCATCAACTGACGCTGACGCCTAGTCAACAGCGCCTCAAGCGAACAAATGTACAACTAAATGAAACTTTATAGCTCCCTTAATTCGCCGACAGATAGTGCTTAGCTCTGCCTTTTGTCGTTGCAGAGTTTTAAATTCCTAAAGTTGTGGTATTCTTTTTGAATCGCCCTGTATATCCAGTTCTTCTAGCAAATCCATTTTGTGTCCTTTATTTAGTCGGTGGAGTACGTTGACATTTTGCTCTATTTTTCCAAATGGGTGTCCTGTATTATGTATATGTGTTACTATGGCTGATGTAGTGTGTTTGTTGTGTGTGTATGCTTTTACGTGCTCTGTCTACCTGGTGTTGAAATTTTGGCCTGTTTGTCCCAGGTAGAACATGGAGCATTTCTGCCATGTTACCTTGTATATTGCAGAGTCAGAATATGGATCATGCGTACACTTTATATTATGTATTAGTTTTTGTTGTAGTTTATTAGATGTAGAAAACCCCATTTTTACTTTGTGACTTTTGAAAATATTTGCAATACTCTGTGATACATTGCCAATGTATGGGATTCTAGATATATATTTGTTTTTCTCTTTTTGTTCTGTGCTGCAGTTTGTACCTGGGTCTTTCTTCACTTTTTCTAGGATTGTGTCAACCATGGAAGCATTGTAACCACTGGCAACCGCAATCGTTTTCAGTGTGCTTCTTTCTAGTTGCATATTTTCTTGGTTCAATGGTTTTTAGTAACCCTATGAATCATTGACCTATATGCTGCCTGTTTATGGATTTTGGGTGACATGAGGTTGCAGGGATTGTGGTGTCAGTCATTGTGTTTTTCCTATGAGTTTTGAATGTGCATTTGTTGTTGTGTCTTGTACTATGTAGGTCCAGGAAGTTGATGGTTTTATTTTGCTCATGTTCCACTGTAAATTTGATTTTGTCATGTAGCTTATTGAAGTAATTTAGAATGTCTGTGAAGTCTTTGGCATCCTCTTTAGCTAACAGTAGTGTGTCATTTACATATCTCCCATAAAATTCAATTTTCTTTAGGCAGGGTTCTTGGTTGTTAAGTAACTTTTCCTCTAAGTGATTTATGTATATGTCAGCTAATGTACCAGATATACATGATCCCATTACTAGGCCATCTGGTTGTTTATAAATGTTGCCATTAAAAGTGAAGTAGTACCAGCTGCATGGCCTGCTAGTTCACCGGATCTCAACCCGTGCGGTTTCTGGTTATGGAGCCATCTCAAAAGTATCATCTAAGCATAGCCCATTCCAGATGTGGAACACCGGAGCAGCGTATTCCTGCAGCCCTTGACACTGTTCGTACGTAGGCTGGCCAATGTGAACGTGTGAGACAGAACGTGCTACGGCGTGTAGGTGCGTGCTTTGAGGCACATGGAAACCATTTTCAACCCATACTGCAACTGTGGCTGCATGGTACAGGGCGCATTAGACCGCAGTCTCTGTAACAATGTATGTTTCTATCCATTGTCTCTAGCACGGAAACCAAGCACTTCCGGCGTGAATTCATTAGACCTTTTTTGTTCCGTGTCGGTGAAAAAAAATCACGCTGTATCACTGTTCGCCTCGATGAGCAATTAATGCACAACCTTCAGTGTGGTTGGACTTTTACGTTCGACCTCCAGCGGTAATCTAAAATTAGTGAGCACAGAGTAAATGGTCGGCGACTGGTGATACGTGGCGCTAGTTGGGAGTGTGGATCGGTCACAGAGCATCCCGAGATAGTCCGCGCAATTACAGTAAACACTGTGTCCAGCTGGAAATGGAAATGCCGTGTGGTTAGGGCCTCCCGTTGGATAAGCCAGGCCGGCCGCGGTGGTCGTGCGGTTCTAGGCACTGCAGTGCGGAGCCGCGGGACTGCTACGGTCGCAGGTTCGAATCCTGCCTCGGGCATGGATGTGTGTGATGTCGTTAGGTTAGTTAGGTTTAAGTAATTCTAAGTTCTAGGGGACTGATGACCTCAGAAGTCCCATAGTGCTCAGAGCCATTTGAACCATTTTTTTTTTTTTTTTTTTTTTTTTTTTTGATAAGCCGGTCGCCAGGTGCACGTCTTTCGAATCGACGCCACCTCGGCGACTTGCGTGTCGATGGGGATGCAATGATCATGATAACGACAACACAACACCCAGTCGTTGAGCGGAGAAAAAGCCCGACCCAGCCGGGAATTGAACCCGGGCCATTAGGTATGACATTCCGTCGCGCTGACAACTCAGCTACCAGGGGCGGACACTGTGTCCAGATGACATAACGGTTAACGCAACTGCCTAGTAAGCAGGTGATTCCCGGTTGGAGTCCCGGCCTGGCACACATTTTCACTCATTTCTGATTCTGCATAAAGTCGCGATGCAGCTGATATCATTAGTTCCTTTCCCTTTCTTTCTACCCCAGTACCTACTGTATACATAACATTTTATTTCGATTTAATCTCAATTAATGTGTGTGATTGTCTAATGTTTACATATTTCTTCATTGAAGTTTTATTAGTAAAGAAGACCTTGCTATTCACTATATACATAAATCACCTTGTGGATGACATCGGAAGTTCACTGAGACTTTTAGCAGATGATGCTGTGGTGTATCGAGAGGTTGTAACAATGGAAAATTGTACTGAAATGCAGGAGGATCTGCAGCGAATTGACGCATGGTGCAGGGAATGGCAATTCAATCTCAATGTAGACAAGTGTAATGTGCTGCGAATACATAGAAAGAAAGATCCTTTATCATTTAGCTACAATATAGCAGGTCAGCAACTGGAAGCAGTTAATTCCATAAATTATCTGGGAGTACGCATTAGGAGTGATTTAAAATGGAATCATCATATAAAGTTGATCGTCGGTAAAGCAGATGCCAGACTGAGATTCATTGGAAGAATCCTAAGGAAATGCAATCCGAAAACAAAGGAAGTAGGTTACAGTACACTTGTTCGCCCACTGCTTGAATACTGCTCACCGGTGTGGGATCCGTACCAGATAGCGTTGATAGAAGAGAGGGAGAAGATCCAACGGAGAGCAGCGCGCTTCGTTACAGGATCATTTAGTAATCGCGAAAGCGTTACGGAGATGATAAACTCCAGTGGATTAGTTTGCAAGAGAGACGCTCAGTAGCTCACTACGGGCTTTTGTTGAAGTTTCGAGAACATACCTTCACCGAGGAGTCGAGCAGTATATTGCTCCCTCCTACGTATATCTCGCTAAGAGAACGTGAGGATAAAATCAGGGAGATTAGAGCCCACACAGAGGCATACGACAATCTTTCTTTCCACGAACAATGCGAGACTGGAATAGAAGGGAGAACCGATGAGGTACCCTCCGCCACACACCGTCAGGTGGCTTGCGGAGTATGGATGTAGATGTAGAAGACGTCGAAAATTTATTTTCACGGCCCCCCCAAAACATTGAGGGTATCTGAGTTAGCAAATAAATCTACAATGTGCTGAAATTAATATTTTTTTTTTCTTACACTAATGCCATTACGCTGACACGGAATTTTAGAAACCTGGAATACAAAAATAATCAGAATAACTGCAAAAAATTACTGCCCAAAGTATGTAGGAGTAACCTCATCTACATTGAGCAGGCGAGGTAGATTACACAGTGATTCTTATTAAGAACTTGCGTCTGGGTGGTGTTTGTTACAACACTGTGTTATGTCTTGTGCGAGAAGCTGAAAAGTATATCAGTATTTGTCGCATGTTGCCTAGCAGGACTGTGGTTTACTTTCCTGTGATATTGCTACTCGCGTTGTCAAGGTGGTACGACAGTGTGAGGGTGTAGAATTAGACCCAATTAAATTTGAGAAATTGTCTCATAAACATTAGAGTGCAGCGTTTCTGCAGTTCGTTTCTAAACAGCCTTTTCTGGGACCGACTGACTATAAAAGTTGAACGAAGCGATCCGTGGCATTCTTGTTGATTACGCCTTTACGAATATCATAAGATAAAATCTCCCCGTGAAATTTTCACATCATCGTTTCTTTAAACTCTTAATGTAAACAAACTATTTGGCTAGTTTTTACGCTGCCATTGTTTTAACGGCAAAAATATCAAATTTTAAAACAACAATAATGTCACTTAAAAGTAGCGGCACCTAGTGGTTGGTTGTCAGAACTTAATGTCACCCTTGTGAACGCAGTTCTCTGTTAGTCTCATTTGATTTACACGGTTCGGTAAATGCGAATACTTTAACATGATTACCTCAGTGAATAGAGCCTTAAAGGTCATTGCGCGTTTTCAAAAGACTTGTAGGAGATAAAGTATTAGAAGTAAAATCTACGACCGGACAATACGAGAGGCTACACTCGACGTACTTAGCCACGTCACACAATTTTAGATGCAAGGCACGGTTGGCTTGGTGTACAATAAAACAGTGAAAATTAAACTATTAGCAGGCAGAGTCTTTAGGTTGACTAGAAGATGTCAGGATACGAATCCAGAACACAAAGCGCATTTAGAAGGCTTGAATAAAATCAGTTTGCCGTACTTGCCGGTACTCTTAGGATTAAACCATCATTTCATATTATACTCATCACTGTTACGCGGTCTCGGTCATGGAGACATTCTCATGTGTCTCTAATACATATCAAATATAACGTCGCTACATATTATAAATTAAGGTCCCCAGCTAAGTGTTCCTATTTGTTTGTCACTGCGAATCGCAGGAAGTACACTATGTGATCAAAAGTATCCGGACACCCCAAAAACATACGATTTTCATATTAGGTGCACTGTGCTGCCCCCTACTGCCAGGTACTCCATATCAGCGATCTCAGTAGTCACCAGACGCTGTGAGAAAGCGGAATGGGGCGCTCTGCGGAGCTCACGGACTTATAACGTGGTCGGGTGATTGGGTGTGACTTGTGTCATACGCCTGTACGCGAGATTTACAAACTTCTAAACATCGCTAGGTCCGCTGTTACCGATGTGATAGTGAAGTGAACACGTGAAGGGACACGTACAGCACTAAAGCGTACAGGCCGACCTCGTCTGTTGACTGACAGAGACCGCCGACAGTTGAAGAGGGTCCTCATGTGTAATAGGCAGACATCTATCCAGACCATCACACGGGAATTCCAAACTGCATCAGGATCCATTGAAAGTACTATGACAGTAAGGCGGGAGGTGAGAAAACTTGGATTTCATGGTCGAGCGGCTGCTCATAAGCCACACATCACGCCGGTAAATGCCAAACGACGCCTCACTTGGTGTAAGGAGCGTAAACATTGGACAACTGAACAGTGGAGAAACGTTGTGTGGAGTGGCGAATCACGGTACACAATGTGGCGATCCGATGGCAGGGTGTGGGTATATGCCGAATGCCCGCTGATCGTCTTCTGCCAGCGTATGTAGTGCCAACAGAGAAATTCGGAAGCGGTGGTGTTATGGTATAGTCGTGCTTTTCATGGAGGAGGCTTGCACCCCTTGTTGTTTTGCGTGGCACTATGACAGCATAGGACTACACTGATGTTTTAAGCACCTTCTTACTTCCCTCTGTTGAAGAGCAATTCGGGCATGGCGATTGCATCTTTCAACACGTTCGAGCACTTGTTTATAATGCACGGCCTGTGGCGGAGTGATTACACAAAACTAACATCCCTTTAATGGACTGGCCTGCACAGAATTCTGACCTGAATCCTATAGGACACCTCTGGGAAGCTGTGGAACGCTGACTTCGTGCCAGGCCTCACCGACCGACATCGATACCTCTCCTCAGTGCAGCATTCAGTGAAGAATGGGCTGCCATTCCCCAAGAAACCTTCCAGCACCTGACTGAACGTTTGCCTGCGAGAGTGGAAGCTGTCATCAAGGCTAAGGGTGGGCCAACACTATATCCAGCATTACCGATAGATTGCATCACGAACTTGTAAGTCATTTTCAGCGAGGTGCCCGGACACTTTTGATCACATAGTGTACGTCGTCGTTTTGATACGGTTTTCACTAACTAATTCAGGGAAAGGTTGGAGTGTATAAATTATTACCGCAGATTTTCGCTGCGCCAGCAACTCATTCGGTCCTAAATACGTGGCGCTAACCGTGTGAAGCTGCAGCCATTCTGAGCAATGGTCCCCTTTCTACAACGTTTTGAAACTCGAATTATGAATACACTGCGCTTAGTGCTACTCGTTCAAAGCTGCGGTGGGTCGCCAGTAATTAAAATAAAAAAAATATATAAAGCAGTCATTTGTTGTTTCACCAACAGAATAAAAAATAGGTTTACAAAATATAGCTCGTTAAACGCACATACTTGGGTATTGGTCTACGTCACGCAATCTTTGCTTCTAAGTGCAGTTAGCCCGATATTCCACAAAATTAAACACCAGTAATGCAAGTGTACGGAAAGTGAGACTACGATACAGTACGATGTTTAACTACTCTACAGTCTTTGGAGCTATAGTCCAGAAATGCAGTTAAACATTGTACTGTATCGAAGTCCCACTTTCGCTATAGACACAATTTTTAAGCCGGCCGCGGTGGCCGATCGGTTCTAGGCGCTTCAGTCCGGAACAGTGCGGCTGCTACGGTCGCAGGTTCGAATCCTGCCTCGGACATGGATGTGTGTGATGTCCTTAGGTTAGTTAGGTTTAAATAGTTCTAAGTTCTAGGGGACTGATGACCTCAGCTGTTAAGTCCCACAGTGCTCAGAGCCATTTGAATTTGAACACAATTTTTAAATTTACTTAAGTTGTGTTTAAATTTACTGTACACAACCCAACCGTGCTTTTTGTCTAAAATTATGTGACGTAGTTAATGAGATCGGCTGTAACCTGTCGCATTGTCCTGTCGTAGTTTTTACTTCCCATATTTAATCTCCCCGAAGTCAGTCGAACATCACACAATACAGACAGCAAAAAATCTCAATCAGAGTTATATGTTGTCTGCTGTCTACAAAAATTGTTGATTGAGTGATAACATTAATTTCAGTTTACAGATTTGCAGGTTCGACTCTGTGCAGCACGCGAAGGAAAACGTAATAATATCCGTAGAGCAGTGATAGAGTGTGTGATAAGTGAACTTCTACCATATCTGTCGTCTATTGCACTCATTAAGTTGCCACTGAGCGGTACAGAACTTCGTCGGCCGGTGTGACCGAGCGGTTCTAGGCGCTTCAGTCTGGAACCGCGCGACCGCTACGGTCGCAGGTTCGAATCCTGCAGCGGGCATGGATGTGTGTGACGTCCTTAGGTTAGTTAGGTTTAAGTAGTTCTAAGTTCTAGGGGACTGATGACCTCAGCTGTTAAGTCCCATAGTGCTCAGAGCCATTTGAACCATTTTTTACAGAACTTCTACATACCGTTCAAAAATATTAAATCAAATTCTACTACTTCATATCCGTAAATAATTCACCTGCCTTTCGTTGTACGTCGAATAAACCCCTCCAGCAAAATAAGTTTTCGTCTCCTCTATAAAAGTTAATATATTCAAATCCAGAGCTTCAGTAAACATTTATTGGTGTCGTAAGCTTTCTACATTAAAACGAACAAAATTATCTGATAAAATGAAATACACTCAGTTCAGTACCATTAACACAGAGTTAGAAAGCAGTCTAATAATTCCGTTACAACACACTCTGGTGCGAAAGATGTTATCGTTTGACAGCTGAAACGACATTAGCGCTCCAAGCGGTGAAAAAGCAGATAATCGCATGCGTCGTAAGGATAATGTTCGTTTTTAATTACTTTCTACTTCATTAACGGAATAATTGTTATATTCTTGCGTTCCATGCATTAATACGTTACCCAGAGACAAGAATTATCGTGAAATGCGTGTGGAAACACACGAATCACACTAGTTCAATAACATAAGCTACATCTCGCTCTTGGAAAAATACTTTTGAGTATGTCTATATCTGCAGCTTATTCCGCTGAAAGAAAGAGCATGTAAATATATTTAATACATGAGAAGCATATACTTCTGTTGTTGTCTGTTGTTATTATCATAGGCACTTTCTTTGACACTTAAAATTTTGCACTTCAGTCAACACAACACAATATTTTATAGATGCAATTACCTTTACTTCAAAAGCGAATGTGTTGAAGATTCTTACCGTTTGTCGCTCAGATTTGGCAACAATTGTAGAATTTGTTTTTCTTGTGTTGCGAAACAGTTTTATTGCTTTTGACGATTTATTATCACGTATGTGTGGTTTTCCTGCTAGCTACAAGTGTGTGGCTTATTTGATACGTTAAATAATGTATGCCTTACATTCCACACGTTTACTATGTTCCACATTCACTGATTTGGCTGCAAGTGTAGCGAACAAAACTCTGCTTTGATGGATAGGTATACCACGTCTTTCTGCAAAAGGTAACGTCTTCTGCTGTTTACTACCAATTTTTTGTTTTTAAAGGAAAACAATATTTTTTAGTAAACGTCTGTATGTTACAAGAGAATCGTAAATGAACTGTCCTCTAAAGCACCGTTTTGTATCTCCCAGGGTCCTCAGGAAACTAAATAACCACAAACGTGGTTAATTTTTTAGTTATTGTCGACTTTTATGGCATTACATACTCCTTATTGTAAAACTATGTTACAAATAAATATAAACGTTAGTATTCGCACTCATCCGACATCGCATTCAGAAGTGTCGCTTGCTGGCCGCTTGGGGCGCTGCTATCGCTGGGGTAACAAAAACCAAACGGAGTGTCGCGGCCGTTAAGCCTGGTTCACACACTCATCTAATATGGCGCCACAGGATGTGGCTTGCTGTAGTGGTTTTGTGTACTATCGTTCACACAGGACGTCACAAATTCTACGTAATTGCACAGCTTTCAATAAGGCATCAACTGAAATCATATGGGCGGCTACGGACGTTATGGTGCATGTTATAACCTTCGAGCAGTGACAAGAGTTAAGTACAAGGAAGACGAAACCCAAATGCTGGACCCGAAAACAAATTTCGGACAGAAATAAACCAGGGGACACAAACACATTTATAAAGGAAATAGCATGCAGAGACGAAAATGCTGTCTGCAACAGCAAACCAACGTGCAGAGACGCTACTCTTCCAAAATTTTAGAATCTTATTGTATTCGTTGATATAGACATTCCGAATAACTAACTTTAGGTTTAACAGCTGCCACATCACACTCTCGGGCTATGTCCAGCGTATAATCCACAATTTATACAGTGCTTGGTCTCACAAATCACGAAGTTTATACGACTCGCTTTTTTGCTTACATATATTAAGTTTATTCAATTACTCATTCAAAAATCTTTTAAGACTGTGGGATATGTCATTGCCTTCCAAATACTGCGCGCGCTCACACACACACACACACACACACACACACACACACACACATACACACTGTTTGCTGCAAGAAATCAGAAATCAAATATAGGTTGCTGCTCTTGTAGTTGTACAAGCTGCAAAAGTGTACCTGCTGACCATTTTTTTCACGTTTTTTTTCAAAAATAAAAAAGAAACACACTAAAATCAAATGGAGTATGACAACAATTACTTCACGATAACGGCGACAGAATGCTCGTGTTTCGAATTACTGCCACCAGGGAGCAGTGGTGGTAAGAAAGTGGCGCAACGAAATCCAATCAAGCTGGACTTCTTGTGGCGTGACAAAAGTTGCGTCCATTAAGCTGCGTCAATAAACTATGGGAGTTCACTCATGGAACTGCAATGTAATAGCAGTAGGCCACTAGCTGTGTCGACACTTTCATTGCATTTGTGAACTCGGCTTTAGACTGTGATAAAAGTCTCACGAAAAAGACACGGAAAATATGTGAACATTGCTCTGAGGGAGGATAATCTTCGGCAAACTACAGCATGCGACTAGTGAGAGCGCCGCCCGTCTTCAGAGGCGCCACACGTTCTTTCTATGTTCGGCCGTTACTCAAAAATGGAAAAATACAATTTCTGAGTTTCATAACGAAAAACGGAATGGAAAAATAAATTGATAAGTTTGCCTTTAGGAAAGATAGTCACCAGAGAGGCAGTTCTGACATTGCTCTTGCTAATGGAAGCAAGACTGAACGAAAATCAAGACACATTCATAGGATTTGTCTACCTGAAAAAGGAGTTCGCCAGTGTAAAGTGGTGCAAGATGTTCGAAAGTCTGAGGAAAATAGGGGTATGCTGTAGAGAAATACTAGTAATATCCAATACATAGAAGAACCAAGAGAGAGCAATAAGATAGGAAGACCAAAAACGAGGTGCTAGGACTAAAAGTGGTACAAAACAAGGGTATAGTCTTTCGCCCCTGCTGTTCATCCTATACATCGAAGGAGAAATGACGGAAATAAAAGGAATGTTCATGATTGAGATTAAAATTCAAGGTGAAAGTATATCAGAGATAAGATTCGCTGATGACATTGCTGTCTTGAGTGAAAGTGAAGAAGAATTACAGGATCTGTTGAATGTAATGAACAGCCTAATGAGTACAGAATATGGGCTGAGTGTAAATCAAAGAAAGACGAAAGAAATGAGAAGTATCAGAAATGAGAACAGCGATTAACCGAACATCAAAATTAGGGAGCGCGATGTTAAGGAATTCTGCTACCTAGGCAGCAAAGTAGCCCGTGATGGATGGAGCAGCTAGCAGGGTCAAAAGGGCATTTCCGTCCAAGAGGAGTCGACTAGTGTCAAACTTAGACGTTAATTAGAGGACGAACTTTCAGAAAATGTACGTTCGGAGCCCAGAATTGTATGGTAGTGAAACGACGAACTGTGAGAAAACCGAAACAGAAAAGAATCGAAGCATTTGAGACGTGGTGCTGCAGAAGAATGTTGAAAATTAGGTGGACTGAGATCGTTCTGCGCAGTATCGGCGATGGAAGGAATATAGCCGGCAGGAGTGGCCGAGCGGTTCTAGGCGCTACAGTCTGGAGCCGCGCGACCGCTACGGTCGCAGGTTCGAATCCTGCCTCGGGCATGGATGTGTGTGATGTCCCTAGGTTAGTTAGGTTTAAGTAGTTCTAAGTTCTAGGGGACTGATGACCTCGGAAGTTAAGTCCCATAGTGCTCAGAGCCATTTTTTGAAGGAATATATGGAAAACACTGGGAAGAAGAAGGCATTAGGGAATAGCCTACACTGTTCTACAACGAAATGAGGATGGAAAATGTCGGGGAAGACGGAGATTTGAATATTTGAATAAATGAGGTCGTATGGCGCAAATGCTACACTGAAATGAAGAGGTTAGCGCAGGAGAAGAGTTCGTATTGGGTCGCATAAAAAAAGCCATAACATGAGTTACAACTATAAAAATGGTTTGTGTAAGGGGAGTTCAAATGTGTGTGAAATCTTATGGGACTTAACTGCTAAAGTCGTCAGTCCCTAAGCTTACACACTACTTAACCTAAATTATCCTAAGGACAAACACACACACCCATGCCCGAGGTGTAAGAGGAGTCAAATGAAAACGAGACAGATGGAAAAAAGTAAGTAAACTGTTTATTATTTCAAAATCAACCGCTATAACTTTAATAGATTTATTCCACTCTGAGAAAAGACGGTCAGTGCCTCAGGGACAAATGTTTGACGTTGCCTACGGAACCACGATTTAACCGAGGTACGCACCTCTTCGTCCGAAATACATAGACGACCACGAAAGTCTTTCTTCAGGCCATTTTCGTTTTCTTCGGACCATTTCCATGCTTACTGTCTTCCCCCACATTTACCATGCGTAATCGCGGAGGATGTGCAAGAGCTTCCCGGGGAACCTTCTGCCGGGTAGTCGAAATAACCTTGGCGACGTGTCGTAATAAAAGGGTGGTTTCATGCCAACAATAACAGCCAGTGCGGCAAACTGAGATCACTAAAAAAATTTCTCATGGCTGTGGAACCCTTTGCAACGAAAATATTCGGAGCAGCTGTAAAGGCAGTAGGCGCTGTAACGGCACTCGGGCCGTCCGCGCTTACGCCGTGCATTTGTTGACACGGCGCGGCACACGCAGCTTCCCTGCGGTTCTCGCGACCGCCGCTAGGAGCGCTGCCGTCGCGTCGTGAGCGCGCCGCCGCCTGCCCGTCAGTTTGTCTGTGACTTCCGTGTTGAGAGGACCGATTCAGTCGCTGCCGCGGCCTGCCGACGGAGTTTTTCTCGTGAGTACCTCGTCTGCGCTCCACTTGCTCGCACCGCTAGGCGCCCAAGCTCAGTTCTGAAGACGTCTTATGGAAGATATCTGCCCGGGAACCATATTTTATTGCCTACCTTTTACTCAAATCTGAAATTCGTTTTTCAGAAACACTCACATAGTTTGGTGGGAATCGGTTGTCTTATTTTGTGGAATGAATCGTGCTTTATTGTCCCAATAGCAATTTGACATTATTTTCAGTAGGTGCCAATTAGATCACTTTCGTATCTCGACATCTATATCTGTACTCTCCAAACCACCGTGAAGTGCATGGCAGACAGTACGTACAATTGTACCCGCTACTAGGGATTCTCACGGTTCCACTCACGTCTAGAACGCGGGAAGAATAATTCTTTGACTTCCTCTGTGCTTGCTGTAATTACTGCATGTGAGCGATACGTAGGGGGTTGTAATATGTTCCTAGCCGTCATTTATAGTCGGTTCTTGAAACTTTGTTAGCAGATTTTATCGGGATAGTTTACGTCTGCTGAAACAGTCTGCCAATTCAGTTTTTTCAGCATCTCTGTGACCTCTCCCACGAATCAAACTTGTGGCAATCCGGGCTGCCCGTCTCTGTATACCACTCGATATCCCCTGTTAGTCTTGTTTGGTACACGTTCCACACATTTGAACATTCTGCGACTGGTCGCACGAGTGATTTCTAAGCAGTCTCTGATTGTGTTTCGCCAGTATTCTACCAGTAAACGCAAGTTTACCTCCTGCTTTGCCCACAACTGAGACTATACGATGATTCCGTGATAAGCTCAAGTTATTTGGAAGAGATGGCCGATTCCAACAGGAACTCGGTACTGCTGTCACAGGATACTACTTTCTTTTTCTTTTTGTGAAGCGCACAGTTTTACGTTTCTAAACATTTAAGGCAAGTTGTCAATCTTTACACCACTTTGAAAACTTATCAAGATCAGTCTGAATATTTATGCAGTTTCTTTCAGACAGTACTTCGTTTCAGATAACTGCATCACCTGCAAAAAGCCTGAGATTACTATTAATATTGTTCGCAATGTAACTAATGCACAACATGAACAGCAAGAGCCCCAACAAACTTCCCTGAGGCACACCCGAAGTTACTTCTACATCTGACGTTGAATCTCCATCCAAGATAACATTCTGTGTCTTTCCTACCAAAACGTCCTCAATCCAGTTACAAATTTTACTTGACGCCACATATGATATCTGTGTGCTATTAATTTTTTCTACACTTATAATTTAGTAACTATAAACTTTTGTAGTGCAGTCGTAATCTACAAGGTGAATCCCTACTCTCAGACAAAATTTCGGAGGTTTTTGAGTATTTCGGTATAAGGGACCGTTGATTCCCAGAGGTTCATTACATAGTAATTGCGTTTCGTTTGATTTCTTACCTTCGTTTATTTTTGTAGTGTGCCGCACCGAAACTAACTGCACAGTAATCGGGACTAGTGCAGCAGGGGATACAACCCGTCGGCTTTGGACAATGACGTCACAAGTGGCCAATCGAGAAGCGATTCTTCTTAGTGTTGTAGCTCCCTTCAGTGGCTGATAAGTGTTTTTTGACTTTTTTAAAAAAAAATCTCACGAGATAGAATAAACAGATCCACTTTATTAAGCAATCAGTAAAAAAACTAAACAAACATAACAGCAAAAGCGAAAATGGTAAACTGCTCTCTGGTGGCTTGTGACGTCTTTGTCCAAAGCCGACGGGTTGTATCCCCTGCTGCACTAGACCCCAGTAATCCATCTGTCGACGATGTGCGCTGCCTGTCTTGTTTGTGAACAAATTTGTGTCATTCGCTCACGCCGTGTGCTGTTGACAATGGCAATACCATCTTTATTCTTAGCTTTCGAGCTTGGATCCAGCACTGTTCGGTTCTGTGTCGGGTTTTCTTCGGGGCAGTATTATACTTTCCAGTAACCTGTGAAAACCCTGATTAATCAGCTTTTGCAGTGTAGACGTGCGGCAAAAAGTCAGTAAGGGTCAACGGAAGCGACCGATTCCACCTATGTGTTTTGACCATGACGTAAGGGTCGTGTTGTGTGTGACGTCATGACGACGTGGAGTTTGAGTTGGTTGTGTCTGTAGATGTCGTTTTGTTGTGTTTTTTGTGTATTTATTGCGTATTGAACGTGTTTTAATTTACGTAGGGATGTTTGGCTCCTGAATTTTTGAGGTGTTGTGGTTTTGGTTTCGTTTTTCGTAGTTGTAGGTGGTAGTTTTTTCGTATCAATAGTCTTGTAGATTCTGTAATGTTTTTTGTTCGTCATTTTTGTGTTTTGGGATCGTGGTGTGTCTTCTTTTTACTGCTATATTTAGCTTGTCCCCTTCCTAAAACCCCCAATTTCAAGCGGCTGCCCCATTGGTTTGTATTTTTGAGGGATATGTTATTGTCTTATTTGTACGTATTTTCGTGTTTGTTGCCGCCTGTATGTAGTGACGTCATAGGCGCCATGTTGGAGATGCTTAGAATAGCCATTTCCGCCATATTGATGACGTCATGGGTGAAAGCAGACAGATGGAAACGGCCACTTCGGTAATCCCGTCAGTGAGGCTCTGGAAGGAACTGACAGGCATGTGGAGCCATACCAACTCCAGTGCTGCGGGCAGCTGCGCTAGGTTTCTCGGTTGGGGATCCACAGTGTGAACAGCCTGATCAAGGTGGTCTCACGGAGTCTCGATTCGCTTTAAATCCTGGGAGTGTGGAGGCCAAGGCAGTAAGGCGAACTCAGCCTGGTGCTCTTCTACCACGCAAGTACACTGCGAGCTGTGTGACACGTTGCGTCATCCTGTTGGTAGATGCCATCGTGCCGAAGGTAAGAAAACTGTATGTACAGGTGGAGATGATCTCCTATCATAGATTCATACTTCTGTTGAACCACTGTGGCTTTCAGAATGACGGGATCACCCAGGAAATGGCATGAAAACATTTCCCAGACCATAACGCACCCTCGTCCGGCCTGAAACCTTACGATGACTGTTGGAGGACCATGCATGCTAACGGCCATCTGTGGGTTGGAGGAGAAAAGTGATTCATCTGTAAAGGCAGCCTGCCGCCGCTCAATGGGCGTTTAATTCTCTATTTGCCTTCAAATTCCAGCCTTCATCGCCGACGAGTGACTGTCAGCATCTGCGAATGAACCATACGCCATCTGTGGAGGCTCGTACGTAGCCAACGTTCACTGAACGGTCATTGACAGGACACTATTGGTTACTCCTGGGCTCATCTGGATGGTCAACTGCTCAACAGTTGTTCGCGAGGACACATAATCGTAACCGTCGTTCACTCTTGTCATCTATGGCCCGCAGTGTACCACAGTTTCCTCGGTGCCGGACCGAGCGAGGGGGCGCAGTGGTTAGCACATTGGGCTCGCATTCGGGAGGTCGACGGTTCAATCCCGAATCCGGCCATCCTGATTTAGGATTTCCGTGATTTCCGTAAATCGCTCCAGGAAAATGCCGGGATGTTTCCTTTCAAAGGGCACGGCCGACTTCCTTCCCCGTCCTTCCGTAATCCGATGAGACCGATGACCTAGCTGTCTGGTCTCCTCCACCAAAACCACCCAACCCAACCCCCTCGGCGCCGATTTTGGAAAGCGCCATTTTGCCTTGCACGATATGCTGTAAGCACGCTGGGAGGCGAACAGTTTACAAACTTAGCCGTTTCGGAAAAGCTTTTACCCTTAGCCCGGAAGCCACTGATCGTGCCGTTTTGAACGTCAGATTAATCGCTCTGCTGCACTGTTTTCCGCATCCCTCGATGTTCAACTGGATGATGATGATAACTGATGATGTTTGGTTTGAGGGAGGGCTCAACTGCGGAGTCATCAGCGGCGGCACGAAGCCCCAATCTTTACACAGTCCAGTGTAGCCACTTTCACGAACGATGATGCTGAAAGTGCTGCCATCTGTAAGTAGTTATTGCACAGTGACGTAGAACATAGGGTGGCCACGTTAACGTGACTGGAGCGCGTAGTCGTACATTAAGAATGGTACACAGCAGTGCAGATAAGTTTCCTGATGGTGAGCTGGGCAGTGTGAACCTGAATTAAGACCGGCCCAAAGACCCTAAGACGAAATATTCCGGATGCGATGGTAGTAGACATATCATAGCAATTTAGTATCTATGTATACTGTGTGGTTTGCGTTGTACGTTTTGGTGATTGGATATCACAAACTTTCCCGCTATTGCGAGGGTATTTTTCGAGAGGTAACTGATACAATAGATCGAATAAATCACTATTACATTAGTACTGTCTAACGAGCCGCTGGAAACCAGTGGTACGCGATGCCAAATTACGCAGGTAATATTCCCCGACGATCTTTGAAATTTAGTCCGTGAACTTAAAAATTCAAATGGGTCCAAGCACTATGGAACTTAACATCTTAGGTCATAAGTCCCCTACACTTAGAACTACTTAAACATAACTAACCTAAGGGCATCACACACATCCATGCCCGAGGCGGGATTCGAACCTGCGACCGTAGCAGCAGCGCCGTTCCGGACTGAAGCGCCTAGAATCGCTCGGCTGTATTTAATACTGTATTGTGGAACTCAATTGGAAAAAAAAAAATTTGTTGCTGTTAAAGAGCTGTAACCTATAGCTTAGTAATTATGTAATGAATATATCACCGATATTTAGAACCAACAGGTACATGGATAAACACGAAAATATGTTGTAGCGAATAGTACTATGGATGAAATAGTTACTACAGTTCACTGTCATAATATTAACATGCATAGTAACTTATATATCAAGTGCGATCATGAGTATGTTTTCTCAGGAAAAGCGAGAGTAAGTTAACCGGCCGATGACAACAGGATGATTAGAGACGGAATTCTAGGCTGGAACGGAGATGGATCGGAGGGAAATCGACCGTCCCGTTTCTAAAGGAACCATCCGAGCATTCGTTCTATGTAGAAAGACTACAATTTTGGATGTCCAGAAGCGAATTTCAATCTCCATCTTTCCCAGTGGGTGTTCAGTGTCTTATCGTTACGCCATCTCGTTCTGTGTTTGCCTGATAGTTGAATGCGAGGGCAGTTGAAGAACGTATGACAATTAACGAAGACTAGGGATGGCGGTTATACCTCAACCAACCGGTTTTCGGCTGTTCCGCTTATTTTCATCTCCAGCTTAACCTGACTGTTAAAACCGGCCAAAATAACCGGTTTCTGAAATAACCGAACCTCTGGTTTTTTTGTTGTCATTATTTGCAACAATAAACGATAGTCTTCGAACAAAGATTGAAAAATTCCGTTGGAGAGGAAGGAGTATCTCGATTGATATCAGGTTTGGACTGTGGCAGAAATCGGTGTCACTGTCTCCATCAGAGGTGAAGGAGACGAGCGGGCGAGGCGAGAGCGAAAGCTCACAGAGTGGACAACTTTCCTGCACCCTCACTTTTGGATGTTATCAACGTTTCACCCTGAAGCAGCAACAAAATTAAGGGATCAGTTATTATTCCAAGTTTATAGCACGTCAATAAATTTATAGGTATATCACTCAAAATCACAATCAAATTTGCCTTCTCTTCTGAGGGTCATTGTGAATGTTTTCTCCTCATATAGACAACGCCAAATAAGTTCCACGTTGTAAAGTCCTCCACGGCCGTATGGATTCATCCTTGAGGAGCACGCATAGGGACTCAGTTGTTTTCTGCCATCTCCGAATTGGACACACGCGGTTGATCCACAGGTATCTCCTTCGCCGTGAGAACCCGCCCAAGTGTCGCTGTGATGCAGGGCTGACAGTGGTCCATCTTCTGATGGCCTGCCCCCTTTTAGCCCCCTTGCGGCAGTCCTTTAATGTACCAGCTGCACTTCCTTTAATTCTAGGTGACGATGCCTCTATAGCTGACTCAGTTTTACGTTTCATCCGTGCAGCTGGGTTTTATCACTCGCCCTAGTGTGGGCGCTCTCACACGATTTCTCAGGCTACACCCACTCCTGCGACTGTTAATTGTGACGTGGATACGAAAATAGTGTCTTTTATGGTAACGAGTTGTGTTGGTACCTCTATCAACGGTTTCCAGGTGGAGGTCCTTCGTTTGTAGTTGAGTGGTTGACCTTTCACCTGATCCATCAACCGCTGTAGTCTGTTTGACTCTAGTCAACTATTTGCTCTGCTCCTTTTAAGTGTCCTCTATTTTGTGTTATTGCAGTGTTCATTTTAGCTCTGTACCCATCGGTGTTCCCTCCCTCTGGGTGCAGAGGTTACACTTTTACTGCATAGGCCTTTTACAAGTACGTCTGTTTTGGGGACTGATGACCTCTATGTTTAGCCCCCATCAAACCCTAAAACCAACCAACCAACCATTACACGAGTGTACCCTGAGTATCAGCAATCCGGTAAAACGTCAAATCACCTACATCGCTGCGGCCGCAAAAAGGTCCCTCAAGAACGGCAGCAACGACAGCGTGACAGAAGGGTAACCCTTCCGCATATTGTTCCAGATTTCAATGCTGGGCCATCAACAAGAGTCAGCATGCGAACCATTGAACGAAACATCATCGATATGGGCTTCCGGAGCAGAAGGCCCTCTCGTGTACCCTTGATGGCTGCACAAAACAAAGCTTTATGCCTCGCCTGGGCCCATCAACACCGACATTGGACTGTTAATGACTGGAAACATGTTGCCTGGTCGGACGGGTCTCATTTCAAATTGTATCCAGCGGATGGAAGTGTACGGGTATGGAGACAACCTCATAAACCCATCGACTGTGCCTGTCAGCAGGCGACTGTTCGAGCTGGTGGAGGCTCTGTAATGGTATGGGATGTATGCAGTTGGACTGATATGGGACCCCAGATAGGTCTGGATACGACTCTAACAGGTGATACGTACGTAAGCATCCCGTCCGATCACCTTCATCCATTAATGTCCATTGTGCATTTCGACGGACTTGGGCAATTCCAGCTGGACAACGCATGCAACCAGAATTGCTACAGAGTGGCTCCAGAAACACTCTTCTGAGTTTAAGTATTTCTGCTGCCCACCAAATTCGCCAGATATGAATATTATTGAGCATATCAGTGATTCCTTGCAACGTGCTGTTCAGAAGAGACCTCCACCCTCCTCTTATGGATTCACGGATAGCCCTGCAGGATTCATGATGTCAGTTCCCTCCAGCACTAATTTAGACATGCCTCGTCGTGCTGCGGCACTTCTGCGTCCTCATGGGAACCCTACACGCTATTAGTCAGTTTTGCTAGTTTCTGTGGATCTTAGTGTACTTCACTCGCAGCCAAAATGATAGAGGACGCTATCCAAATATAACGTGTGCTTAGATTAGTGTGGCGTAATTTACAACCGATGGATTTATGTATAGATACTTGAAACTCGTCTGAAATTGAAAATGTAGTGTAGTAGACAAATAAGGAAAACATTCCAACCGCAGATTGGCTCAAATGAGTATTCCGCAGTTGGGGAAGCTACCTCAAAAATCATATTTGCTTTCTGCGATTGGAAAGCACACACCAAAATATGCAACGCCAAAAACAGTAATCACACGAAACTAAGGCGACACATGCGCTATAAGAAGGTCCCAAAAAATCGTAAATTGAACTAAACAGTAATCTCAGTTTGACAAACTGCGCTCCTAAACATTGATTCCTATCTAAAAGTAACGAAAAAATTGTAAAGCGGAAACGTGTCACGAAACATTATACACAGGAAGCGAACAAATGTATGGAAAAACAACACAATACTACATAAAAAACGGTACAGGATATCCATTTTGATGACAACACAATACTACACATAAAACGATACAGTAAATCCATTAGGATGTAAAGCAACTTCCAGTGCTCTCGGACGCGATAAATATCTACAACTACATCTACATGGATACTCTGCAAATCACATTTAAGTGCATGGCAGAGGGTTCATCGAACCATCTTCACAATTCTCTATTATTCCAGTCTCGTATAGCGCGCGGAAAGAACTAACACCTACATCTTTTCGTACGAGCTCTGATTTCCCTTATTTTACCATGGTAATCATTTCTCCCTGTGTAGGTCGGTGTCAACAAAATATTTTCGCTTTCGGAGAAGAATTTTGATGATTGTAATTTCGCGAGAAGATTACGTCGCAACGAAAAACGTCTTTCTTTTAAAGATGTGCAGCCCAAATCCTGTATCATTTCTATGATACTCTCTCGCATATTTCGCGATAATACAAAACGTGCTGCCTTTCTTTGGACTTTTCGATGTATTCCATCAGTCCTATCTGGTAAGGATCCCACACCTCCCGGCAGTATTCTAAAAAAGGACAGACAAGCGTAGTGTAGGAAGTCTCCTTAGCAGAGCTTTTACATTTTCCTGGTTTCCTACCAATAAAACTCGGTCTTTGGTTACCCTCCCCTACAACATTTTCTTTGTGTTCCTTCGAATTTAAGTTGTTCGTAATTGTAATTCCTAAATATTTACTTGCGTTTACGGCCTTAAGATTTGACTGATTTATAGTGTAACCCAAGTTTAACGGATTCCTTTCAGCACGCATGTGGATGACTTCACACTTTTCATTATTTAGCTTCAATTGCCAATTTTCTCACCAAGCAGATAACTTTTCTAAATCGTTTTGCAATTTATTGTGGTCTTCTGATGACTTTACTAGTCGATAATCGACAGCGTTATCTACAAACAACGTAAGACGGCTCCTCAGATTGCCTCCCATGTCGTTTATGTAGATAAGAAACAGCAAAGGGCCAATAACACTACCTTGGGGAACGCCATAAATCGCTTCTGTCTTACTCGAAGACTTTCCTTCATTTACTACGAATTGTGACGTCTCTGACAGGAAATCAATAATCCAGTCACATAACTGAGGCGATATTCCATAACCACGCTATTTCACTACAAGCCGCTTGGGTGGTACAGACTCAAAAAATATTTCGGGAATCCAGAAATACGGATTCAATTTGAAATCCCTTGTCAGTAGCACTCAACACTTCATGCGAGTAAAAATGTAGTTAAGTTTTACAAGACGATGTTTTCTAAATCCGTATTGACTGTGTTTCAATAGGCCATTTTCTTCGAGGTAATTCATAATGTTCGAGCACAATATATGTTCCAAAATCCTTTCACACATCGACGTTAATGATACGGTCCTGTAATTTAGATTGTTGTTCCTACTACCTTTCTTGAATGTTGGTGTGATCTGTGCAACTTTCCAGTCTTTGGGTACGGATCTTTCATAGAGCGAATGGCTTGTTAAGTATGGAGCCAATGCATCAGCATACACTGAAAGGAACCTAATTGGTGTACAGTGTGGTTCAGAAGACTTGCTTTTATTAAGTGACTAAAGTTGCATCATTACTCCGAGGTCCGTTCCCGGTGGCTGAGTGGTCAGCGCGAGAGAATGTCAATTCTAACGGCCCGGGTTCGCTTTCCGGCTGGATTGGAGATTTTCTCCGCTTATAGACTGGGTGTTGTGTTGTCCTAATCACCTTGATTTCTTCTCCATCGACTCGCAAGTCGCCAAAGTGGTGTCAAATCGTAAGACTTGCACCAGGCAAACGGTCTACCCGACGGGAGGCCTTAGTCACACGACATTTACATTTTACTACTCCTAAGATATTTACTTCTACGTTACTCATGTTGGCAGCTGTTCTTGATTCGATTTCTGGAATATTTACATCTTTTGTGAAGGAATTTCGGAAGGCTGTGTGCTTTGGCAGCACTGTCTTCGATAGTATCTCCATTGCTATCGCGAAGGCACTGATTGTTTCTTGCCGCTAACATACTTCACATACGACCAGGATTTCTTTGGATTTTCTTCCAGGTTTCGAGACAAAGTTTCGTTGTGGAAACTATTATAATTATTTCGCATTGAAGTCCGCGCTAAATTTCGAGCTTCTGTAAAAGATCGACAATCTTAGAGATTTTGCCCCTGTTTAAATTTGGCATGTTTGTTTCGTTGTTACTGCAACAGTGTTCTGACCCGTTTTGTGTACCAAGAAGGATCAGCTCCGTCGTTCGTTAATTTATTTGGTATAAATCTCTCAATTGCTGCCGATACTGTTTCTTTGAATCCAAGCCACATCTGGCCTACACTTATATCATTAATTTGGAATGAGTGGAGATTGTCTCTCAGGAAAGCGTCAAGTGAATTTTTATCTGCTGTTTTGAATAGTTATATTTTTCGTTTATTTTTTGATCATCTGAATGGAAAGGTCGTTAAAAGGATCCAATTATTAATTTATTCCGGTTGCCAACAATGACCTCTGCCCATACTAACTCACAGTATGTATCTACCTCCATTTCGCGACAAGATAAACCACTTCTGACAGCAACTAACACGCCACCGCCAACGGTCCTTATGCTATCCTTTCGGAACACCGTCAGGTTCTTTGCAAATATTTTGGCTGAGTTTATATCCGGCTTTAGTCAGCGTTCAAGGCCTCTAAGGATATGAGTTTCAATGCTTTCTATTAGCACTTGGAGCTCTGGTACTTTACCAGCTACGGCAGTTTACAACTGTTATTCCGATTGTTCCTGTACCTACAGTCTTCCTGTGTTCGGCGTGCACCCTTTGTGACTGAAGCCCTTCTTGTGTTTTCCCTAGACCCTCTAAGCTAAGAAACCGCACAGTCCACGCCACACAGCCCCTGCTACACGTGTAGCATCCTGCATATACTGGACACCTGACCTATTCAGCGGAGCCCGAAACCCAACCACCCTTTGGCGCAAGTCGAGGAATCTGCAGCCTACACAGTTGCATAATTGTCTGCACCTCTGATTCAGACTCTCTACTCGGCTCTGTACCAGAGATCTGCAATCGGTCCCGTATGATTTTCAAGGGAATTTTACATCATTCTTGCTGTAAAATAGCGGCAAATTCAGGTGACGATGGTGGAGGTGGACAGCGTTAATGCACTCATCTCTCCAAAGTAGACCACAAAGGCTCTGGAATATTCAGATCTGTAGACTGCGGTGCCCAGTGGAGAATCGACAACACATCCTTCTGGTCAGAAAACCCATCCCGTGCGATGCGAGCTATGTTAACGAGTGGCCTGTGTTCTTGGAACACAGTATCACCGTCGAGGAACAAACATTGTACCTTGAGATCAGTCATAATACCCCAAATACCTCGAAGAATACATGCCAAATTTAAACGAACGCAAAATCTCGAAGACTGTCGGTCTTTTACAGAAGCTCGAAATTTAGCGCGGACTTCAAACAGTGTTCAAATGTGTGTGAAATCTTGTGCGACTTAACTGCTAAGGTCATCAGTCCCTAAGCTTACACACTACTTAACCTAAATTATCCTAAGGACAAACTCACACACCCATGCCCGAGGGAGGACTCGAACCTCCGCCGGGACCAGCCGCACAGTCCAGGACTGCAGCGCTTTAGACCGCTCGGCTAATCACGTGCGGCTAGCGCTGACTTCAAAGCGAGATACTTACAATAGTTTTCACAACGGAACTTTGTCTCGAAACATGGCAGAAAATCTAAAGAGATTCTGGTTGTATGTGAAGTATGTTAGCGGCAAGAAACAATCAATGCCCTCTCTGAGCGATAGCAGTGGAGATACTACCGAAAACAGTGCTGTCAAAGCAGTGTTACAAAACACAGGCTTCCGAAATGCCTTCACAAAAGAAGGCGAAGTAAATATTCCAGAATTCGGATTGAGAACAGCTGCCAACACGAGTAACGTAGAATATCCTCGGAGTAGTGAAACAACTCAAATCACTTAATAAAAACAAGTTTTCTGCTCCAGACTGTGTACCAGTTAGGTTCCTTTCGGAGTATGCTGATGCATTAGCTCCATAGTTAGCAATCGGCTACAACCGTACGCTCGATGAAAAATCCATACCCAAAGACTGGAAAGTTGCACAGTTCACACCAATATTCAAGAAAGGTAGTTGGAGTAATCCATTAAATTACAGGCCCATATCGTAAGCGTCGATATGCAGCAGGATTTTGGAAAATATATTGTGTTCAAACTTTATGAATTACCTCGAAGAAAACGATCTATTGCCGCGCGGGATTAGCCGAGCGGTCTCAGGCGCTGCAGTCATGGACTGTGTTGCTGATCCCGGCGGAGATTGGAGTCCTCCCTCGGGCATGGGTGTGTGTGTCGTCCTTACGATAATTTAGGTTAAGTAGTGTGTAAGCTTAGGGACTGATGATCTTAGCAGTTAAGTCCGATAAGATTTCACACACATTTGAACACACAAAACCGTCTATTGACACACAGTCAACATGGGTTTAGAAAACATCGTTACTGTGAAACACAACTAGCTCTTTATTCGCATGAAAATTTGAGTCTATTGACAAGGGATTTCAAATAGATTCCGTATTTTTGAATTTCCTGAAGGCTTTTGAGACTGTACCACACAAGCTGCTTGTAGTGAAATTGCGTGCATATGGAATATCGTCTCAGGTACGTAACTACATTCGTGATTTCCTGTCAGAGAGGTAACAGTTCGTAGTAATTGACGGAAAGTCATAGGAGTAAAACAGAAGTGATTTCTGCCATTCCCCAAGGCCCACTGCTGTTACTTATCTATATAAACGATTTGGGAGCAACTCTCTTAGGTTGTTTGCAAATGACACTGTCGTTTATCGACTAGTAAAGTCTTCAGAAGATCAAAACAAACTGCAAAACGATTTAGAAAAGATATCTGAATGGTGAGAAAATTGGCAGTTGACCCTAAATTACGAAAAGTGTGACGTCGTCCACATGATTGCGAAAAGGAATCCGTTAAACTTCGATTACACGATAAAACAGTCAACTAAACATCTAGGAATTACAATTACGAAAAATTTTAATTGGAAGGAACACACAAAAAATGTTATGGGGAAGGATAACCAAAGACTGCGTTTTATTGGCAGGAAACTTAGAAAATGTAACAGTTCTACTAAGGAGACTGCCTACGTTACGCTTGTCCGTCCTCTTTTAGAATATTGCTGCGCGGTGTGGGATCCTAACCAGATAGGACTGACGCAGTAAATCGAAAAAGTTCAAAGAAGGGCAGCACGTTTTGTACTATCGCAAAATATGGGATAGTGTGTCAATGAAATGATGCAGGATTTGGGCTGGACATCATTAAAAGAAAGGCGTTTTTCGTTGCGTAGCAATCTTCTCACGAAATTCCAATCACCAACTTTCTCCTCCGACTGCGAAGATATTTTGTTGACACCGACCTACATAGGGAGAAACGACCACCACGATAAAATATGGGAAATCAGAGCTCGTACAGAAAGATATAGGTGTTCGTTCTTTCCACATGCTATACGAGATTGGAATAATAGAGAATGTGAAGGTGGTTCGATGAACCCTCTGCCAGGCACTTAAATGTTATTTGAAGACTATCAAAGTAGCTGTAGATGTAGTGAAAATTCTTAACAAAATATTTGCTTAAACTGCTGAGTGAAATTGAATGCAAGTGTCTCTTTGCTAGTCTTTATCCTTACAACATTGACCTACTGAATTTGCCCTGGCAAACAGAACTCAAACTTTTCGTATTCATTATTTACTCTCAATATACAACGGTAACGCGATCTGACTGCTACCAAATTAACTCAAAAGAATGGCCTGCCTAAAAAGAAATCCTAACAATAACCTACACATTTCATTAAGCACTTACCTCACAAAAATCTTCATTACGCGAACTACAGCAATACAACGAGCGTCAATACTACCAGCTAAATGAGAGATTCTAACTACTAAAGCCACCAACTACTAATAGGTATGTGGTTAGCAAAGGAAAGATTTTGTTGCAAACCAAATAATGTATTTTTTTACCTTAATAATGTGACATCCAGTTCAGACACGAATATAAATCATCATTGAGATCTAGTACAAAGAAATATATCCATGAATAATATGCAATCTCCAAGTCGAACATGTACACGTCGTTGGCCTACGCTAACACTTCAGACCTCTACCCTCCGTCAATACTAACCTCTCACATCTAACATCCATCACTGCTGGCTGTTCACCTCAAACTGCCCAACAGTACTTCCATCACTGCTGGCGACTAACCTCCAAAGTATCCATGTAGATGTAGATGGTTACTTAACTCTTGGCAGTAATGCGACCTTGCACTCTGTACCATGGGCTTCATGGAATACCACGACATGGCTGCCCAAAGCATCACCGAATCCCCGCCATGTTTCACTATTGGCACGTGAACTCTGACAGAAGATGGAAACAGTGTGCAACAAGAATGATCCGACCGAACGACTTTCTTCCGTTACTCCACAGTCTAGATCTTATGACTTAGGCGCCACATTTTCCTGTTATGAGTATTTACATCACTGATGAGTAATTCCGGAAGTCCAGCTCGCTCTGGATTTTCCTGGTTATGGAGCTCCCTCCATGTTGCTTTGCTTCTGTCAGGGTTCACAACTGCCAGTTCTACCGTGACTTTCACAGTAGTCGTCCTATTACTTTTCGCCACAATCCTCTTTAATGACCTTGTGCCCCGATGACTCAACACACTCTTCCGTCCGCGGTATGACTGAGCAGACGCTCTTCTGCTTTCCCTCTATGTGCAGTAATCTTCGAAGTGGTGCCGCTTAAACCACCAACAAACACCTTTGAGGACAATGCACAGGTGGCGGCGGGGTCAAAAAGAACAGTGCAACTTGCAGGATTCGTTAACATCTGCTTTTATGTTGACGCTAGCATTTCTCGCTGTCTCCATGTTTTTGTCCATGCTCTGTGCATACAACTAACACCCGCTCGTAAGGCGTAAAACGCACCGCGCTGGATTGATGGACGAGGAGGTGAGCGAGACGCGGCGGAACAATGACCGTGGTCTGGTTCTACACAGAGCAGCCTGAGTGTGGCTTTTGGGCAGTTTTGCTCTCGTTTTGGCAATTTCCACCTCAGAAAAATACGACACACAAAGTTAAAGTACGCAGAACGAAGTTAACAGTTTACGCAGTTCACAGATAGGATGTGCATAGGACTTCCCTCCCTTTGCTAACTGAAGGCGACAGAAACAGCATCCAACTACATAGTTATTTAATGAAATAAAATTTCGCACACCATTAAAAAAACAGGCCACGTGGTCCACGCAATAAACGCACACACATCCATGCCCGAGGCATGATTCAAACCTGCGACCGTAGCGGTCGCGTGGTTCCAGACTGTAGCGCCTAGAACCGCTCGGCCACCCAAGCCGGCTAGCGTCGAAAAGCTTCACTCACATTTCCAAATGACAAAATGACAGTTTGTGAACTCAGACAGTGAATTGCGACTAGAAAATGACAGTCGATAAATAACCCATAGCAACTGGAATACCAAAATGGGAAACAAAAACGCGACGAACTTATGCACCAACCTAATAGATGGGTACATCGGATTAGCGCCCAAAAGGAAATGACTGTAGTAGGGAAAAAAAGAATCGACGAAGTTTGACTGAGCCGGCCGGAGTGGCCGTGCGGTTCTAGGCGCTACAGTCTGGAGCCGAGTGACCGCTTCGGTCGCAGCTTCGAATCCTGCCTCGAGCATGGATGTGTATGACGTCCTTAGGTTAGTAAGGTTTAAGTAGTTCTGTTCTAGGCGACAGATGACCTCAGATGTTAAGTCGTATAGTGCTCAGAGCCATTTGAACCATTGACTGGGAGATTAAATGGAGGGATAGGTTTTTAAAACGCGCCATAAGCCTTAAAGAACTGAAAAATTTAGCGATGGAACGAGATGTTGAGGGTAATGGTAGTACAGAGGAAGAGCACAGTTTTGAATACAGCAAAGGTGTTACAGTGGATGTAGGGTTCAGTAGTTATGCAGGTAAACTTGCACAGGACTTACTGGCGTACAAATAAACCTTCGCACTGAGGACCAGGACATCGCCCAGTGATGGCCGACTAGAGTGGAACAAGTCTAGCAGTTCTCTACGCACGCTTCTCTGCCTCCGTGCTTCCTTCGAGTGCGCGTTTTATGTAATGTCTCATTAGCGTGGAGGTAATTGGTGGCTGCCCGGGAAGTCATTAACCGCGGAATGCATAACGACTCAACGCGCACCGCCGTGTGAATCAAACCAGCCACAGAGCAGCTGGAGCGCGCTTTCGACACGTGGAAGCGCCTGCTTTTCCTCCCAGAATCACCAGTCACTGCAGAGGCGTCACGGCATCCCACCACCTCCCTCCTCGCGATTTTGATTTACTTAAGACTAGCGAGCCCAGCAATGCTTCACAGTTGGTATGTATATGTAGCAATCGAAAATACATTCTAAATTCCTTGTCTTCCCCCACTCTCTGCTCATCTTATCACCCCCCCTCGCTCTCCGTATATCTGTGCATAACTTCCTACTCATCTCTCTGCCAATCGCCTGCTGCCCCCTCTTGATATACATTTCCTTCCGAATGTTCATTAGAGTATTGGGTAAAAATCTCAAGTACGCTAGACCCCACAAGATCTTTTCGACATATTTTGGTAACAGCAGGTCCCCTCTATTATTACAAACATTATCATATGTGTAATATATTACAAAGATACATATCCCGTGTCTGTCCGAATGTTCATTAGAGTATGATGTAAAAATTTGAAGTAAATCGGTCAAGAGCTTTTCGAGGTTTGCGGTAATTACGTTTCCCATTTATATATTAAATACGAGTGTTGGAACTTCAATAGAGGCAACTATTTATTTACAGCTCGTACAAAATAGATACGTTTTTCAGAGTTTTAATGACCTTCAGGTAGTGACCAGCAGGTCCCCTCTATTATTACAAACATTATCATATGTGTAATATATTACAAAGATACATATCCCGTGTCTGTCCGAATGTTCATTAGAGTATGATGTAAAAATTTGAAGTAAATCGGTCAAGAGCTTTTCGAGGTTTGCGGTAATTACGTTTCCCATTTATATATTAAATACGAGTGTTGGAACTTCAATAGAGGCAACTATTTATTTACAGCTCGTACAAAATAGATACGTTTTTCAGAGTTTTAATGACCTTCAGGTAGTGACCAGCATTGTATATAACCCGTTACCAGCGATGTGGAAGTCGTAGGATACTCTTAGCAGTGCCAGTTGTGTTGACAGTTCGAGCGGCACAGTCTATTGCCCGATGAATTTGTAGCAGTTCTGAAGCGAATGCCGTGAAGTGTTTCCTTCAGTTTAGAAATCGAGTTGAACTCACGAGGGCTTAAGTCAGGGGAGTGCAGTAGGTGGTATAGCTCTTAGCAGCCCCATCAGTCAAACAAATCAGTAACAGCTTGCACTGTCTCTAAGCTGGTCGTAGGTTGTCTTCCAAAAATGAACGGCATAGAAATGATCACACTTTCTGCAGGACCTGACCATCATTTTGCAGGAGAATGCTCAACCACGTACGGTGCAAGCTGTTACTGGTTTGTTTGACCGATGGGGCTGCTAAGTGCCATACCACCTACTGCGCTCCACTGACTTGAGCCCTCGTGAGTTCGATGTCTAAACTGAAGGAAACACTTCACGGCATTCGGTTCAGAACTGCTACTAATTCGCCGGACGCGCCGGCCGAACTGTCAACGTAACTGGCACTTTTAAGAGTATCCTACGACTTCCACATCGCTGGCAACGGGTTACTCACAATGCTGGTCACTACCTGAAGGTCATTAAAACTCTGAAACACGTATCTATTTTGTACGAGCTGTAAATAAATAGTTGCCACTATTAAAGTTTCAACCCTCGTATATACAATGATGCGCCAAAGTGACTGGTATAGGAACGCATATTATAATACAGAGATATGTAACACAGGCAGAATACGGCGCATTTGTTAGATCGGTTACTGCTGCTACAATGGCGGGTTATCAAGATTTAAGTGAGTTTGAACGTCGGCGCACGAGCGGTGGGACACAGCATCTCCGAGGTAGTAATGGAGTGGGGATCTTCCGTACGACCATTTCACGAGTGCACCGTGAATATAAGGAATCCGGTAGAACATCAAATCTCCGACGTCGCTGCGACCGGAAAGAATCCTGCAAGAACGAGACCAACGAAGACTGAAGAGAATCGTTCAACGTAACAAAAAATTGCTGAAGATTTCACTGCCGGGCCATCACCAAGTGTCAGAGTGCGAACCATTCAATGAAACAGCATTGATATGGGCTCCCGGAACCGAACTCAGTAACCGTATACCCTTGGCGACTGCACGGCACAAAGCTTTACTCCTCGCCTGGCCCCTTCGACACCTATATTAGACAGTTGATGACTGGAAACAAGCAGTATCGTTTGAAAATGTATCGAGCGGATGGAAGTGTACGGGTATGGAGATAACTTCATGAATCCATGGATTCAGCATGTCAGTAGGGGGCTGTTCAAGCTGGTGGACGCTCTGTAATGGTGTGGGGTGTGCATTTGGAGTGATATGGGACTCCTGCTACTTCTAGATACGACTCTGACAGGTGACACGTACGTAAGCAAACTGTCTGATCACCTGTATCAATTCATGTCCACTGTGCATTCCGACGGACTTGAGAAATTCCAGACGGACAATGCGGCACCCCACAAAAGACATTACTGGAATCCATGCACGTCGTGTTGCGGCACTTCTGCGTGCTCGCGGGGGTCACACACGACGTCAGGCACGTTTACCGCCCAAGAACTCAAGAACTTTTCGAGAGTTTCGGTAACAACGTTTCGCCTTTATGTATGTATATATATATATATATATATATATATATATATATATAAAGGTGACTGGTATAGGAACGCATATTATAATACAGAGATATGTAACACAGGCAGAATACGGCGCATTTGTTAGATCCGTTACTGCTGCTACAATGGCGGAAAGGAAAAAGACAGCAAAAATCATCAGATCAGTGAAAAGAAAATTTGACAAAGACAGATTAGAAGAAATGGAGTCTGATTTCAAAAGGAACAACACTAGAGACTTCTATAAGACTTTCAGAGAAGTTTTAACAGGATTCCAGTCACCAAGTTTACATTTTAAAGATAAAAATGGAAAAATGGTTTTAAGCAATAAAGAGAACTGCCAAATTTTAGCTGAATACTTTGAAAATCTATTAAATTGTGAGGAGCCTAATGACAGGTTACAATTTCAAAAACCACAACATGAAAATCCACCGTCGGAACCACCTACAGTAGAAGAAATAGAAAAGATTATCAAAGCATTGAAGAATAACAAAGCACCAGGTGAGGATGGGATAGTGGCAGAAATGTGGAAACTAGGGGGCTTATCCGCATTTCAGAAAATTCACAAAGTAATTAAAGACATTTGGACAAAAGGAATCATACCCAGTGACTGGAAACAAGCATTGATCCGCCCTCTCCATAAAAAAGGAGATAAAACAGACACCAACAACTACACGGGCATATCCTTGTTACCAGTGACATACAAAATACTTTCTAAAGCACTGTTAAATAGAATAGAGGAACAAGCAGGACCTAATATAGGAGATTATCAAGCAGGATTTAGAAAAGGTAGATCATGTGCAGAACAGATTCTTAATTTAAAAACAATTTTGAGAGTGAGAGCTATACAAAATAAAAATACAGTAGTTACTTTCGTAGACTTCAAGAAGGCCTACGACTCAGTTGACAGACAAACACTATTCCAGATACTTTATGAATCAGGGATAGATGAAAACACCAGAAGACTTGTTGAACAAACGCTCACAGATACAACATCAAGAATTAAGTTTCAAGGCGAAATTTCTGAACCATTCAAAATCAAAACAGGAGTTCGACAAGGTGACGGACTGTCCCCAATTCTCTTTAACTTGGTTTTAGATAAAGTAGTAAAAACATGGGAAAACACATTAAAAAACAGAGGCACAAAGGGTATAAGCATGGGCCAAGGAAAGAACAAATTTGAAGTAAAATGTTTAGCCTTTGCGGATGATATGGCATTGATAACTGAAAACCGAACAGACGCAACAGTTATGCTTGATATGTTACACGAGACTGCGGGAAAAACTGGGCTAAAAATATCCTACGAAAAAACCGAGTATATAGAACACAAACATAATACAGAGAAGTTTATGAAAACAAAGTATGGAAAAATTAAAAGAGTTGATAGATTCAAATACCTGGGGGAGTGGATCCAAGCCAATGGACTGGATAACACAACAAATAAAGAAAGAATAAAAAAGTTGGAATTTGCATATAAATTAACACAAAACTACTACAATAAGAAATCAATATCCATACAAGCGAAGATTAAACATTATAATTCAGTTATTAGGACACAAGCAACGTATGGATCAGAGTGCCTAACATTGAATAAGAAAGGCGAATTAATGGAACTAGAAAAAAGAGAGAGAAAAATATTAAGAAAAATTCTAGGTCCTGAGAAAAACAATGAAAACAGGTGGATTAAAAGGAGAAATGAAGACCTATACAAAAATACAGAAATGATCACAGATACAATGAGGAAGAGACGGCTAAAATTTTATGGACATTTAAAAAGAATGGAAGAAACACGAATTACAAAGAAAATTTTTAATTACGTTAGTAAGCTGAAAAACACCGTCGGATGGATAGAAGCAGTAAAGAAAGACGCCAACAAAATAGGTGTTACAGAAGAAATAATATGTGACAAGAATAACTTTAGGCTACTTATAGAAAACGCAAACTATGAAGAAGATGCGCCAAAACCTCGACCCAAGAGAGTGTGGACAGATGAGCAGAGACGAGCAGTTGGCGAGAAAATGAAGAAGTACTGGGAAGAACGGAAGAAAAAGAAACACCATAAGTCTTAAGTTGTATGAGGTCCATAGCTGGCCAAATTCATAATTTAAATATATATATATATATATATATATATATATATATACTGTCAGATAGCAGAACCATCCAATTGATTTCAAAATTTGCTTATTCATACCAAAAACGCCATTGCAGTCGACAATTTAAAAATAATAAATAAATAGGCGCTTCAGTCTGGAACCGCGCGACAGCTACGGTCGAAGGTTCGAATCCTGCCTCGGGCATGGATGTGTGTGATGTCCTTAAGTTAGTTAGGTTTAAGTAGTTCTAAGTTCCAGGGGACTGATGACCTCCGATGTTAAGTCCCATAGTGCTCAGAGCCATTTGAACCATTTTTTTAAAATCAACCAGCTCTTTTGGCGGAAAGCTAGAGCTTTTGAGGTATTCATAGACGCTTGTAGAATGTCTGCGGAGGCCTGGCGGTGAACAAAAGCACAGTGATTCGTTGGGCGGCAGCAAACAGCTGTGACGCCTGCAGTGTTGAAACGTGCGGACACACTCATTCGAGGTGATCGACAGATCGCAATGAAACACCTCGCTGCCCAACTGGACGTCTCTGTTGATAGCGCAGAGACACGCGTTGTGCCGTGCGTCCATACAAGCGCAGAGGGGTCGCCGCACGTTAGACGCGGCCACCATCTTCTCGAGCACCGTGTGCCAACGCTCCAGTGGCTGCAGCGCGGCGTACTTCAAAGTGCTCACTGTGGGGGCGCCGCAAAAGATGCAACAGTCATATCGTTGGAGTCGGCGGAGCCAATCGGGATGCATCCCCACGTGGCTACGTCGCGTCGCCGCGGCGAGGAGGGGGAGTCGGCTGGTGGGCCTCCTGGAGCACGGAGCGTGTCTCCTCTCAGTCGCGACGCTGTTACCGTGGTAATGTTTCTGGGAGATGAGCATTGGCTACGGACCTGGCTGGACACGAGTGCTTAGGCTGTGTTCTGTTTCGCCTCGTTTTCAGAATAAATCTTCCAAGTTGCGATTAATTCCGACTTTCCATTTGGTAGTTTGTACCTGGGTGACGAACATCCACCTGCTGGGGTACTCAGAGGTGTCTGTCCGGGGTTCCTCACCACCAAACAGAACACCTCAGAGAGCAACGACGGACCATCAACGCGGAGTTGCTGAACGTGAAAATTATTTTCCAAACGCCGTGACAGCTGATAAAACATCGGTTCATCACTTCGAACTGGAAACAAAACGACAATCCATGGAGTGGCGCCGCACAATCTCTTCTCCGAGAAAAAAAAAAAGTTCAAAGCCGCACCCTCAGGCGGTGAAGTCATGGCGACGGGCTTCTAGGAGTCTGAATCTGTTACTGTGATGTCCTCGCTCATGGCGCAACGATCAAATCTGGAGCGTATAGTGCTACCGTCAGGAAATTGAACAAACGACTTCTAGTACCTCCCGCCGCGGGAGTCGAACACGCGCCTAGTCCAGTCAGTCTGGTACTCGCTCTGGATTTCGTTTCTATCTCGGCGGTACTGCGTTCTGGTCGTTGCTCGTTGTTGACATTGGCTGGCTCTGGTTCCGAGTGGATTTACGTTTGGTGTTTGGTGTTGTGGTTTCCACAAGCCTCCGTTGTTTATCTCTTCCTTGTTGTGTCGCTCATAGTCGGTCGTGGTCGGTCGTTGTCAGTTGTCGTTGGTCTGTAAGACTCGTCCTGTGTTTACCCGGTGGTGCGTGCTCCACCGCCGGCGGCTTCCCCGCCTGCCGGCTCCGATCCGCAGCCCAAGGCATTCCCACGGTTGGTTGTGGTTACTACACGACTTCTGCGTGTTTGTCGTCGCAAAAGTGCAAAAGAACTTTTCGTAGCTGGCCGCTGTGGCCGAGCGTTTCTAAGCGCTTCAATCCGGAAGTGCGCTGCTGCTACGGTCGCAGGTTAGAATCCTGCCTCGGGCACAGATGTGTGTGATGTCCTTAGGTTAGTTAGGTTTAAGTAGTTGTAAGTCTAAGGGACTGATGACCTCAGATGTTAACTCCCATAGTGCTTAGAGCCATTTGAACCATTCTTGAACTTTTCCTTCTCCATGACAACGCAAGGCCACCACACTAGTGGGGAGCTCACAAAACTTCGTTGGAGCGTTACTCCTCATCCACTGTAGAAGCCGCATGTCGCACCTTCTGCCTCCCTTTGTTTGGCCCAATGCAGGCTGCACTCTGCGGGAAGCTGTATGTGGCTTGTGGAGAGGTTATTGATGCAACGAGACATTGGCTCCGACGCCGATCAGTAGAGAGGTATGGCAGGGCATACATGCCCTTCTAGTAAAGCGACGTAAGGCCGTCGCATTGAGCGGAGATTATGCTGAAAAATTGAGTTCTGTGGTCAGAAACTGGGGAATAAAACTAACTTGCTTTCAGAAAAAATGTTTTGCTTTGATTATTGAAAGCTCACGCTAGTTCTCAGAACAGTAGTTTAGTCTGGTTTGGACGTGTAAAAAAAAAAAAAAAAATAATGGAAATGAACATTTGGCGTCATTCGCTGAGAGGCCCCTTGCGGGGCAGTCCCGGCTGCCTGGCTGCAGGTCTTACTACATTCGACGCCACATTGGGAGACTTGCGCGCCGGACGGGGATGAAATGATGATGAAGGCAACGCAACAACCAGTCACCCAGTCCCTGAGCGGACAAAATTACTCGGCCCAGTCGGGAATCGAACCCGGGCCCGTAGGACGGCAATCCGCACTGATTGATCCGTCACGCTGACCACTCAGCTATCGGAGCGGACTGGACGTCTAATGAGGCTGGAAGATGGAAGAGTACCAAAATCAACGTTGGAGGCCAAGGTTAAGGGCAAGAGGGCCACCGAGAGTAAGGATCGTTTCGATCAAGGCCAATTTAAGAAGAAGGAATCTGCAATGGAACGAAACAGTTACAGTAGAAAAATGATGGAAAGATGAGGGAATTTGGAGAAGTGCAATACATGTGCCAAATCTTCCTGATGCTGGATGAAGGGCAAATGAAGACGACGATTAAGGTGAGCGGTCCTTTCTAAGTGTCCTGAATGAGCGAAGGGGCAGATGAATCACTGCCGGAGAGAGAGCATTAGGCCCCAGCGCCGCTCTTCTGTCGCTCTCCGAGCAGAAACAACTATCTTTACTTTCATCGGAGGAAAAATCAGCGTTTCTTCTCTCATAGCGGAGGGCAGTTCGTTAGCGGCGGCAACTCGGAGGGCGCCCGTCTGCCGGCGTGGCGTGGCTTTGCGTTCCGCCGGCGAAAGAGAAACCGCTCATTCTTCACCGGTCCGGATCCCCCGTAATTACAGCCGGCGATTATCGCACCTGCCTCGCTTCACGATCGATGATCGGCCGCAGCGGATCAGGACGATGCGGTGGTACCGAAGCGCGCAAGCTGGGCGACCAGTGTTGACTAGGAACAGACATGGCGGGTACGTTAAGCACAGTTTAAACAGAGTCTGAACGACATTTTGGTGGCCATCTCCTTCTTCTCTATAGATGAATATGTTAAGGGGGGGTAGGACGTGAAACGGGCCGACTTTGAGCAGCAGAGGCATCACAGGACATTTTAATTTGCACTGTCTATACTTTTACAAATAAATTCATAAAAATTTGTCAGCATGATCAGGAAGGATTCAGAATTCACACTCATAGCAGAGAAAGTTCAAAAACATAACAAAACAATTTGTTTTTACATGTGAAATTTCATCTTTTTTTCACATGGTATTGGCTGCATTTGTTGGTGTAGGTACACTTTTCTTCATAAATAACATAGATTCTTCGATGAATTTTGCACAGCATACAAACCGTACTTACAGGAGTACGAAACTCCAGAATTTCCCAAATCTGTTAAAAACTGTGGTAAAAATTGAGATAATTAACTATAAAATTCGAGTTTTCTCTGAACACGAAATTTAAAACGTAACAGCCCATTCATTTTTTCCATAGATTAAATAAATTCTAGAGTTTCATACACCTGTAAGTATGGTTTGCAAGCTGTGCAAAATTCATCGAAGAATCTCTTTTAATTATGAAGAAAAGTGTACCTATAGCAACTAATGCAGCCAACAGTAAGTGAAAAAAAATCATGAAATTTCACACAAAAAATATTATATTTTCGTGTTTTTGAACTTCCACTGCTATGAGTGTGAATCCTGAATCCTTCCTGGTCGTGTTGACAAAGTTTTATGAATTTATTTGTAAGAGTATAGACAGTGGAAATGAAAATGTCCTGTGGTGCCTCTCCTGCGCAAAGTCGGCCCGTTTGACGTCCTACCCCCCTTAACATGGACTGTTACACCAGCTTAAGTAAAAATGTCTGCTAGTTTTCAGTTTTTGACAGCGCCTGGTCGCAGCAGTCAAGATTAGGTATGATGGAAGCTGTAGAAATGAATTAAATTTTGTGCCGTAGCCGGGACTTGAACCCAGGTGTCCTTGCTTTTTTTCGTTCGGTATTGTTCGTTGCGTTTAGTCTGTGCGGACGTTAGAAGACATCCGTTCAAGTTGATCGTTGATTCCTTTACTCGTTTTTTTTTTATTACAGAGGGCGAGCAACCCTGTGGCCTTACACGCTCTTTTTCTTTTTCTTTTTTTATTCTCATTTTGTTCGCTTTCGTTTGTTGCACCTGCTCGGGACGGACGTCGTAAGACACTCGTTTTAAGTTCGTAGTGGATCCATTAATTCAGTTTTTTTTTTCTCAGAGGGCAGCTAACCCGCTGGCCGAACACGCTCAGCTACCGTGTCGGCTAAAACTTTCCTGGCGGATTAAAACTGTGTGCCGGACCGAGACTCGAACTCGGGACCTTTGCCTTTCGCGGGCAAGTGCTCTACCACCTGAGCTACCCAAGCACATAACCACTGCACTACAGTGAGTGTGCTAACGCTGAGCTACCGTGCCGGCTGCTATTACACAGCCACAGCACTATTGCTAACATTGCTGCACGGACTACTCAAGTCCAATACTCTCCCCAAACACGAACTTCAATTTATATCTTCAGCTTATTTCTCTCGAACGTCTCGACGAAAATTTAATTATAATATCTATAGTTCAGCTACACCTGAGGTGCATGATTTTCCCATTACAGCCAACGCTGGGGTGCTATTCCAATGCCGGGGAGCCTTGGCAAGAGTGGCGATATAATAAAGGGAAAAGAAGATGAAGATAATTCATATTCATAGATAATAAATCGGTTATCTCCTGTGTTGGGGAGGGCACTGGACTTCGGTAGTCCGTCAAGCAATTTTATCCATGGTGGGCTGCCTAGTAAGCAAGCAAACCTGGGTTTAAGTCCTGGCCGTGGCACAAATTTTAATTTATTTTTCAGCTTCCATCATTGTCGTAGATAAAGATGAGACTCAAATGCTTGAGGAAAATTGAACTATAGACCCAAAGATCAGGTATTTTGTACATGATAAATTTATTAAAAGGGCATAACTGTATTTCATTCTGACACTGTATTAATTCAATTGATATTAGCAGCTCCAGTTTACTCTAATGTATTCACATATCTTGACAATACCCTAACAACTGATCAGGGAAGTGAGTATTATATTCAGATGTTCTATATTTTTTAGTTACACTTTCTGACATGTTCCACTCCCACGAGAATCATCTCATTTTTGGATCCATGGAATGAAAACTGAATCTAATCTAACCGGAGGTTGTCTTGGAACGTTCACCCCGCCTCGTTCGTCGGAACTACTGCGGTGTCTGGTCTGCGGCAGAGGTCAGAATCTACGAACCGTTGTCGGTGTGCGGAGCGCTACAGAATCTACGACACATTCTACGCTATAGGTTTACACGCGAACATTTCCTGTGAAACGCTAGGCCGTCAAGTCTGTCTCACAGCCGGACAAAACATGCGACACCCTCATTTTATTGACGAGTGACGTGACAGGAGATTACAGAAGAATGCGATTCAACTCGTCGGCTTTGACCAACGACGTGAGAAATTACCGCAGATGATATATTGCATAGATTTAACAGCAAAGACAAATGTTAACAAAGGAATGCAGGACAGAGAAAACAGATGGTAGACATATACCACGTACGTTCATACTTGGAACGTAGTGTTAAGTATATCGCTTCTTAGCCCGTCGGGTTAGCCGTGCGGTCTAACGCGCGGCTTTCCGGGTTGGGAAACAGGCCGTGGAATATTGGATGAAAACATGGCGACCATCATTGAGGTAGAGACGCAGCGACACGATGAATCAGAATGATAGAGCGTGGATTCGAACCCAGCCTCTCCCCAGTGTGAGCCCAGTATCTCAGCCACTGCGCCACAGAGTGTTGGACCGCTATTACCTTGGACTGTTAGCGCGGCGTGGACCTGTTAAGCGATTACTGAAACCTGAATCTGCAGCCGGCTGGGGAGTTGGTGCGTCGCCAGAGAAACGAAGCAGGCGTTCTCGCACAGGGAAACAGTCACCTGGTCACTTGCACAAGATTACCCACACTTATACCTACAGCAGCTACTGTGGTTAAACACGAAACGGGTTAACAAAATTGCAAGATTTCAATATTTGATACATTTTTCTTCTATGTTATTGATACGTAATCCATTTAACGCCACAAATAGTTCAAAATGCACTGCGCTTTAGGTGCGCGGTCGATAGTCGTAACTACGGGAAGAGCACTAATAATGGGAAATACGGTCTCATAATGAAATCACGTTTCGTGGTACGACTGTGGAAAGTGCTTCCATAACACTTCAGGTAGTCACATTAGATCCTTTGCAGTCACAGAGCTTCCTCCCAGACTGAGTACACTGTACTGAAACAGCTACATTCATTTCGTCGATGTTGATCAAGTAACTCTGGCATAACATAAGCCACCGTGGAATACATCGTCACGGATGGAGATGAACATGTTCTTAAACTGATTGATACGTTTAATCATCCTAAGTATTCGAACTATTAATGTGATATCAGTGAAACCACAGATCAAACCTATCAGCTTTGACCACCAAAAATTACTAAGTTGGAGTATATACTATACGCTTTCGTCATCAGTCTGAAACACACCTCTCTCATCTCACATCTGTGTGCCAACTGCTGAGAGCACGTACTTCTCTTCCCAGATCTGTGAGTCAACTGCTAGAAAACGCCCTCCTGTGTCTCCCAAGGAAAGCGCTACAAACTGACGGATCAAGAAGTTCCGTTTCTCTGATTAACCTATTTTCCCATAACCACAGTTTGATTTTGAAGCTATAGAAGTAGCCACGTTTGCACACTAAATTATACAAACAACTATTCTTTGTAAATGTCCAGATATGTTTCAACGCCTTTGTGCCACCAGCAGTAGATTGTTTTATTCAGTTGTATAAAACGCAAAATTTGTTTTAAGTTAAAATTATTCCAACATACGTTGAAAGGTCTACATATATGTGGACTGGACATTTATGTGCGAATAGTTTCAGAATGAGAGGAAATTTCATGTTACGAGAGCGAATCAGGTGCGTGTGACATCTGTGGAATAGGTGGAGTAGGCGCCTTGGGGCAGTTACGGTAGTATCTCTGACCGTATGTATCTTTCGCTCAGTTGTAGAGCGGAGAGAAGTCGAGTGTTTGACACGGAGTGAGCAGGCAAAACTTTTAGCGCAGCGCATACTGGAGGAGGTTTTTGATGAAGAAAATTGCTAGGAATTATTAATCTGACGGAAGGACTTAGAGACGCAGCATGTATGGAACAGAGAGAATGGATCTGCTTATGGATATGTTTCTAAGGTAAAATTTTTGCTGGCACGTACTGACAATGTTAGCGATCCCTTTAATACAAAAGTACACCTCCTCGCCTCAGTTTAGATAATTTGAGTTTGATTCATTTCAATTTACATAATCGTAAAAAGAGTAAGGTTTTCGTTTTTCTGTGAGTTTTATGTTCTTGTGTAATAAATGTTTAAAATACAGCATTGTCATCATAATGAACGGATTAGTATTTTCATTTCAAGTATTTTTTTTTCAGTATGAGAAAATTATCCTAACCTTTCTCCCAGTAGCTTACTTTTAGTTTAGGATATGTTAGCTGGCGCGATTTCTTCATGCTGTGCTGTTGCCGCTGATTACGGTGCACTTTTTCAGGTTTTCATATTTTGTTGATTATTTCGTTTCTCATCTCACGTTTCCACTGCGCAAATTCTAAGCATTTTCCATGTAATTCAGATTTTTAAAGGGCCGGTGAACAGTGTGTGTTTCATAGTCTTGCTACATAATTTCAGTGTTCGGGCAGTGCACAGTTCGGTTTTGGTTGTGGCTGTTGAATAACAGTTTTGATTTTATTTCCTGCACTGTGAACGACAGTTAGTTTTGTCTTTGTGCAAGTGTATGCAGTGATACATGTTGTTCGCAATAGTAATTTCAGCTCAACCTTTTTATAACAAAGGGCGGTTCAATCAGTTTTGAGTAAAAAGCAGGCAAGCATTTTAATGCTCACGAAAGAACGAACGATCGAGTCAGCGTAAATAACTTTTTGTGCTGTAGGTAGATGTGTGTTTATCTGTTTTCACAGAATTTTTAACACATTGACACCGCTATACAGACAATATGACACCAACCGCCCCCCCTCCCCACACACACACACACACACACACACACACACACACACACACACACACATATATATATATACAATATACAGCGCGCGCGCGCAGGCGTAGTAGACGGAATGACGTGTTATTCTGCTTTTTTAATACCAGGGCTTGTTCAAAAGTAAATCCTCCGAATTTTTTGTGTGAAAACTCTTGAAAGCTTTATAAATGAAACGAGCATTACTGACATTCTACATCTATACTCTTCATTGCTACGTATTTTCAGTCTTTTGGTGCTAGAGAGCTCCGAACTGTAGAGTGTATCATGACGGTGTTTAAGGTAACTGGTCGGTGCTTGGGAAAGTGCGCTGTAATCGAGTTTAGAATTCGAGGAGTTCGTCCACACACGGAGCACCGTCTCCTTCAGCATGACAATGCACAGACCACACACGAGCGGTGCGACATCTGCAACAATCAGACGCCTTGGGTTCACCGTCGTCTGTCATCCTCCATTCAGTCCCGACACGGCCACATCCGATTTTTATTTGTTTCCAAAGCTTGAAGAGCTTCGAGGACTTCACTTTGATAGTGACGAAGCGGTGTAACGACACCTGAGGTTGTGTCTCCGTCAACGAAGTCAAACATTTTACACTCTATCAACAAACTGGTCTCTCTTTGGGAGAAATATGTTCGTCGTGTTGCGAAATAAATCTGCAGACGTGGAGAATAAAGATGTAGAAATTTAATAACGTTTGTTTTATTTAAAAGCTTTAAGAGTTTTCACATAGAAAAATCGGAGACATTACTTTTCAGCACGCCCTAGTATTTTATTATTCATTTATTTACACGTCAACTTCCGTAGGACCAAATTGAGGAGCAAATCTCCAAGTTCATGGAACGTGTCAGTACATGAAATTACAACATAAAAGTAACAACAGATAAAAATAAAAAGTTTATGAACCCAAAAAAGTCAAACCGTGAGATTAACTACACGCAATCGATAATATAACATAAGAATCAGCTTAATTTTTCAATGAACTCCTCAGCACTATGGAAGGAGTGTCCATGAGGAAACTCGTAAGTTCCGATTTAAAAGCGTGTGGATTACTGCTAAGATTTTTGAATTCGAGCGGTAGCTTATTGAAAATGGATGCAGCAGTATATTGCACACCTTTCTGCACAAGAGTTAAGGAAGTGCGATCCAAATGCAGCTTGCGTTTTTGCCGAGTAATTAACTCAGTGAAAGCTGGTTGTTCTTGGGAGTAAGATAATATTGTTAACAAGAAACGATAGTAAAGAATATATATATTGAGAGACCAGTGCCAAAATACCCAAACTAGAGAACAGGGGTTGACAAGAAGTTCGCAAACTTACGCCATTTATTGCCCGATCCGCCCCTTTCTGAGCCAAAAATTTCCTTAGAGAATGGGAAGAGTTACCCAAAAATATAATATCATACGACATAATCGAATGAAAAAAAGCAAAGTAGACTAATTTTCATGTCAAAGAATCACTTACTTCACATACCGTTCGAATAGTAAAAATGGCAGCATTAAGTCTTTGAACAAGATCCTGAACGTGGGCTTTCCACGACAGTTTACTATCTGCCTGAACGCCTAGGAATTTGAACTATTTAGTTTCACTAATCATATGTCCATTCTGTGAAATTAAAACGTCGGGTTTTGTTGAATTGTGTTGAATTGTGATTTAGCGTTAGTTTATTTTCTACAAGACATGAACTTATGTCATGAACTCCACTATTTGAAACCGAGCCAGTGTTGCACACAACATCCTTCACTATCAAGCTAGTGTAATCGGCAAACAGGAATATTTTAGAGTTACCCATAACACTAGAGGGCATATCATTTAGATAAATAAGGAACAGGAGTGGCGCCAACACTGATCCCTGGGGCACACCCCACATGACCGTACCTCACTCAGACCCCACATCACAGCCGTTATCAACACTGTGAATCATGACCTTTTGCTGTCTGTTCTTAAAGTAAGATGTGAACCAGTTGTGAGCTACTCCCCATATTCCATTATGGCACAACTTCTGGAGCAATATTTTGTGATCAACACAATCAAACGCCTTAGTTAAATAAATAAAAATGTGCCTAGCGTTCAAAACATTTTGATTAATCCATCCAGTACCTCACAGAGAAAACACAATATAGCATCTGAGTTGTTCAGCGACTTCTAATGCCGAACTGTACATTTGATAGCAAAATATGTGATACAAAATGATCAATTATCCTTACATACATAGCCTTTTCAATAACTTCAGCAAACACTGATGGCATAGAAATAGGTCTAAAATTTTATACATTATCCCTTTTTACTTTTTTATAAAGCAGCTTTACTACTGAGTACTTAATCGTTCAGGAAACTGACCATTCCTAAAGGAAAAATTACAAATATGGCTAAGTACAGGGCTAACATGTGCAGCACAGTACTTTAATATTCTGCTAGGCACTCCATCATAACCTTGAGAGCCCTGAGTCTTCAGTGATTTAATCATTGACTTCATCTCCCCCTTGTCTGTATCACAGAGGAGTATTTCAGACATCAATCTCGGAAAGGCATTTGGCAAGAGAGTTATATCATTTCCTGGAGAAACTAAATTTTTATTTAAATCACCAGCAATACTCAGAAAATGATTGTTAAATACTGTCCATATATCTCATTTATCAGTAAAAGAAATATTTTTACTACGCACTGACTTTATATCGTTGACCTTGTGGTGCTGACCAGACACTTCCTTCACAACTGACCATATGGTTTTAATTTTATCCTTTGAATTAGCTATTCTATTTGCGTACCACATACTCTTTGCCTTCCTAACAACATTTTAAAGCACCTTACAATACTGTTTGTACTGGGCTACTGTAGCTTGATTGTGACTACTTTTAGCAATTATCGCTTTGTTTTACATGACATTCTTATCCCACTAGTCAGCCGCTAAGGCTGCTTTTTACTGCTAGTAATGTTCCATTCTTTATGTGTTACTGTTGTTTTTCTGTATTCCATACTTTATACTAGATTTTACTTTTATGCATTTTTTACAGTGTCATTTATTTATAGAGGGCTTCCTTGCCAATTCATTCGGAAATTTTACTTTTATCTATCAGTATAATGCCACAGCTAAGTGGACGAAGGCACGCCAGGGCTAAAGGGCTGCGTATACAGGCTGGCCCAAAATAATGTATACACTCTTTGATACTGAATATCTCTTTAATTAAAGCAGATGGAAAAGAAACGTTTTTTTGCGCCATCTACATTATGGTGTTATGTAACGTAGTATAAGCTCAAAATGGACATTTTAACCGCAATGCATCAGCGACAACGACTTAGGACAGGAATTTTATTGTTTCTAATGGAAAAGCCTCGCAAGCCTGTTCAGATTTCTCTCTTAGACCGCCAACTGGGGTTCTGCGGTGTACACAGTGTTCTTGACAGTACTCCAAAGGTAGAAGTTGGTTTATTTGCGGGAAGGGTCCAAATAGCGAGGTCATCGGCCCCATTGGATGAGGGAAGGATGGGGAAGGAAGTCAGCCCTGCCCTTTCAAAGGAACGACTTAGGGAAATCAAGGAAAATCTAAATTAGGATGGCCGGACTCGCAGTTGAACCGTTGTCCTCCCGATTACGAGTCCAGGGTGCTAACCACTGCGCCACCTCGCTCGGTAAAGATAGAAGAGTAAAGGGCTTAAGTCCGGTGATCGAGCTTGGGTACTCCAAAGTTCTTCGTTCTTCCCATTTCGAACGAGATGTGAGATTGAGACATACCTTTACATAACATTAAAAGTGAGATTGCAGCCCCTCTCCCCCTGTCGAAAGTAATAATCTTCATTGTCAAAAGTGTCATTAAGATTTAGATTTGTCATCTGCTACATTTCTAAAATGGTTCAAATGGCTCTGAGCACTAATGGGACTCAACATGTGAGGTCACCAGCCCCGTAGAACTTAGAACTACTTAAACCTAACCAACCTAAGGACATCACACACATCCATGCCCGAGGCAGGATTCGAACCTGCGATCTTAGCGGTCACGCAGTTCCAGACTGAAGTGCCTAGAACCCCTCGACCACACCGACCGGCGCTACATTTCTAGGTAAGAGTCTCCTGCGACAGGCTCTTGAAAGAAGTACATCCGATTAACCCTCTAGACGGCAGACCACACGAGGCTATTACACCTGGTACATTAACATGCGTTTCTTCAGTTGCGTATGTATTTTCGTTAGCCCAGCACACGAAATCATGGCAGTTAACTGCTCCATATGTTTAAATATCGCTTCATCCGATCAAAGAATTAGATTTTGGAAACGTTCAGCTGCATCACACATGCTGATGAACCATTCATAAAATTCAATTCGTCTATCTGGACTATTCTCGTTCAGAGCATAGAGAAGTGCGTAAATGTTAGGCTTTCATCTTTGAATCTGCAAAATTCTGCTCACAATGGTTTTGCTGATGCCAGTTTCACGATTGTGTGTATGCCTGAATGGCTGCATCAACACATTCTTCGTCTGTTGAATGCGTCTTTCTTCCACTACGTCCCTTCTTCGGATCGTGTACCGTTCCATCGACTTCAAACTTGTCCCGGATTCTTGTAATTGTTGACTGTGTTCCAAATTCAACTATCCAACGTCGTCGAACCACACTCACATTCCGTGCTCTGCAGTAATCCTTCAATATACACTGCCGTTCTTCAAACGATAACGCCATGTTTATTTCCAGCCCTGCAACAAAACCGGCCGGAGTGGCCGTGCGGTTCTAGGCGCTACAGTCTGGAACCGAGCGACCGCTACGGTCGCAGGTTCGAATCCTGTCTCGGGCGTGGATGTGTGTGATGTCCTTAGGTTAGTTAGGTTTAAGTTGTTCTAAGTTCAAGGCGGCTGATGACCTCAGAAGTTAAGTAGCATAGTGCACAGAGCCATTTGAACCATTTTTTTGAACCTGCAACAAATGGAACCATTGCTATGTTTCTAACTGTCTTATGAATTATTACCCACAGAAAATTACTGCTGTGTACTTTAATTGAAGCAAGACTCAGAGCCTATACGTAAGGTGCAAGGTATCTAATAAGAGCAGTGTGCAGAATGCCTGGGCTGTATGTAGCATTGCTAGACCTTTCTGGCGAGGTTTTTAATTTTAATTTAATACTTTTCCTATGAAATATAAGGAATATCTAGGTATTCTATAAAATGCGAAATGGGCACAGGCAAAGTACACAAATACAATGACATGACATACTCGAACTAGAAAGTTATATATTAAAAGAAAGTTGTTGTGCTCTTCAGTCCAGAGACTGGTTTGATGCAGCTCTCCATGCTACTCTATCCTGTGCAAGCTTCTTCATCTCCGAGTAACTACTGCAACCTACGTCCTTTTGAATGTGGTTCAAATGGCTCTGAGCACTATGGGACTTAACATCTGTGGTCATCAGTACCCTAGAACTTAGAACTACTTAAACCTAACTAACCTAAGGACATCACACACATCCATGCCCGAGGCAGGATTCGAACCTGCGACCGTAGCGGTCACGCGGTTCCTGAAGCGCCTAGAACCGATCGGCCACACCGGCCGGCTTTTTGAATGTGCTTACTGTGTTCATTTCTTGGTCTTTTTCCACATTTGCATCCACTTTAGAGTCACAGATAATTTCCATTCTTCGACAAAGTAATGAACTGCGTATTTCAGTAATTACTATCACGGTGTCTCAAATACGTTTCCAAATAACTAGAGTTTGCTAATAAAGTCTTAGCTGATACCGACTGCGGCAGACGATATTTCCGTCCTTCGACACTTCCGAACCAGCTCTGATCTTACAAGCGAACCACTTCGCCCGCCATCCAATTTAGGTGCGATCCGAACATCTCCGAAGTGCTTCGTCTGCCATTTGATTTAGCAGTTGTTTATTACTCTGCTGGTTACTTATACTTCTCAAATATTGGAACGATGACACGCTATCGAGAGATGGTTTAATAAGAAATGCAAGGTAGTACGTTGTTTAATTTTTCTTATATTAATAACAGAAGATTATCACTTTGGCGCGCAACTATCAAACGCATCACCAAATCGCGGAGAAGGTCAACAATTTAAGCGGTCTTACTCGCGATTCCAGTACCGAACCAGCCATCTGTTATCAGTACCTCACACCACATTACGTCGTCTTCCCACTGCTGCCTTCTCAACTGTTGTAAGAAGAGCTTCTTGTGTCTGAATATGATGGCTGCAAAGCCAGAAATATTGCGGTATCTCATTTTCTCGGTGTGCACAGTGACTGGCAGCTCTACCTTACTCTCTTCGCAACTACTGCCTCGCTTTCATGTGTTGCGACACTTGTAACTGCAGTCTGGTTGCTGTAAGAGTCGTAGATCACTTCCCGCTCCCTGTACTGCACACGTCTGCACTATAAACATTTCGCTTGTAGACACTTTTGGTGCTGTACAGGCACTGCGGTGATGTACCGGCTCTGTATAGTACAGCGAACAGGCTGGCTCTGACGGCTGTGTATACAGCAGACTCCAGCGTGGGTTTGTTTACGCGCCGGCCCAGTTCCAGGAATACACACAGGAGTGCGTCGTGCGCGAACATAGGGGGAACGCTGGTCTCCCACCTCCATCAACTGGTGATCCGCAACTTCTCACACACTAAGATAGCCGGGGATCCCTTACAGGATCACTTTCTTGTCCGCCCGTCTGTCTGTCCGTGTGTCAGTCCGTTCTACTGGTGAAATCTCTGTTTCTCAGGAATGGAAAGATGTATCAAGTTTAAATTTATATCACGTACTAAGGCTTACGGTCTCGTGGATGTGTAAAGAGCATCTAAGTCACTGAAATCAGAAGATACCGCCATTTATGTCACATGTTTTGATACTCGAAAACTCGCTCATCAAAACCTATATGGTACTTGCTGTTGACCTAGAAATTTGACAAGTTGGGAGGTTCCGCAACACAAGTAAAGGCAAATATCTGAAGTGTGTTAATTTGTAATTACACGACACGAGAAAAATATTTCTGTGTCATTTGATGTCCGACTGTTTATCCGTCTGTTAAGAAGCCTTTTTATCAGGAACTAGTAGGCTTATCAACTTGAACCTTACATCGCGTATTATGGTATGTGGACCGTTGGTGGTATAAAAATTTAAACTTCAAAAGTCAATGCAGTCAAAAGACACTGCCATTTATGTCACATCTTTCATTACTCGCAAGCTCATTGATCAAAATCTATAGGATACTGACTGTTTGCCTAGAATCATGAAATTTGGCAGGAAGGAAGGGTACGTAGTACAAGCAAAGGGAGAAAACCGAAACGTTAATTTGTAACTGTATCACACATGTGTCTCTCTGTCCGTCCGTCTGTAAAGATGCCTTTTTCTCAGGAACGGGTAGGTGTGCCAAGTTGAAATTTAAATCACATACTAAGTGAAACTTGGACGATAAATAGTTCGGACAAGAAGAGAATAGAAGCTTTCGAAATGTGGTGCTACAGAAGAATACTGAAGATTAGATGGTTTGTGGCACAACTTGACCAGAAGAAGGGATCGGTTGGTAGGACATGTTCTGAGGCATCAAGGGATCAACAATTTAGTATTGGAGGGCAGCGTGGAGGGTAAAAATCGTAGAGGGAGGCCAAGAGATGAATACACTAAGCAGATTGAGAAGGATGTAGGCTGCAGTACATACTGGGAGATGAAGAAGCTTGCACAGGATAGAGTAGCATGGAGAGCTGCATCAAACCAGTCTCAGGACTGAAGACCACAACAACAACTTAGGTGTACGGACCCTGGTGGTGTAAAAATTTTAAACATCTAAGTCGATGCTAAAGATACGGGCATTTATTACATATATTTTCGTACTCGCAAAATCACTCATTAAAACGTGTAGGCCGGCCGCGGTGGCCGTGCGGTTCTAGACGTTCCAGTCCGGAGCTGCGCTGCTGCTACGGTCGCAGGTTCGAATCCTGCCTCGGGCATGGGTGTGTGTGATGTCCTTAGGTTAGTTAGGTTTAAGTAGTTCTAAGTTCTAGGGGACTAATGAGCACAGCAGTTGAGTCCCATAGTGCTCAGAGCCATTTAAACCAAAACGTGTAGGCTACTTTCAGTTTACCTAGAATCATAAATTTGGCAAGAAGCAAGGTTTAACAGTGCAAGTAAAAGGGAAAAACATCAGAAAACTGTTAATTTTTGATTATATCACACGAAAGAAATATTTCTTTAGTCATTTGTTATCTAGTTTTAAATTTAACATGAAAACACTATCGGGGTCCATACTTTGACACATTATCAGTGTCCGTAACAGGCAAAAATCGTCGAGTTTTTCGACTCCCGGGGTGACTGAATTGTCAGCAAACGTAACTAAGTTTGTGTGGAACCCTCGAAGCCTCAGAGTGCGAAACCTACTCGAACCTGCCAAACGGTTTCTCTTTTTTTCTTTTAAACGAGGGGGGGGGGGGGGAGGGCGCTGGTGATTTGTCGATCAGAAAGGTATCTCACACATTATACATCGTGCTGGAAACAACTACTCGCTGTACTTGATCCTCTTTCTCCGGCTGTTTTCTGAACTGGAAAAAAGTGCGTTTGTGTAGCACCTAACTTATTCACAGTATAGGATGTTTCAAAATTAGCCGACCGGTGTGGCCGAGCGGTTCTGGGCGCTTCAGTCCGGAACCGCGTCTCAGGTTCGAATCCTGCCTCGGGCATGGATGTGTGTGATGCCCTTAGGTTAGTTAGGTTTTTGTAGTTCTACGTTCTAGGGGACTGACGACCTCCGATGTTTAGTCCCATAGTCCTCAGAGCCTTTTGAACCATTTGTTCCAAAATTGTATAACTTCGATCACGTACATTTCAGAAATTGTTGCACGTAGAAATGTGCAGATTTTCTGGCATGATGATGTTCTCTCTCCCTCTCTCTCTCTCTCCTCTCTCTCTCTCTCTCTCTCTCTCTCTCTCTCTCTCTCTCTCTCTATCACACACACACACACACACACACACACACACACACACACCTAAATTTTTAGCAGCCGTTTAGCTGAGTTCAGAGCTTGTGCCATCTGTCGCACGCAGGATATCTAAGCGATATTTCAGTTCTTCCCAAGTCCTGGGAAGCATTTCCTCATTGACGTGCGCAGTTGGTGCTCTGAAGCGAGTTCTGAGTACCTGAAGGTACCACACCGAGTTATGGTAGGCTTCGTCCTCCACAAAGTCCGAAAGGAAAAAAAATCTAGTGGAGTTATGTTTGGAGACCATGGTGTTTTGTTTTCGAGTGCAAAGGCGAATCAGGTCCGTCGTTGTCCACGCTACGAACACGCTACGTATACCTGACCGTGCAAGACACAAGATTATCTGAAATTCATCCCCCGACTCTGCTGTGTTTGCCTTGTGTTTTACTGGTAGCCGTAGTGTGCTAATGTTATCGGAAACTGGAGCCTTCTAAGGCTGAATGTTAACTGAAATGAACGGAATTCGTCATACCAATGCTGACTTACCATTCTTTTATCTTTCGGGAATATTGAGTGAATTTAGAAATTCTGATGGGAAGTTTACGCTTTCATCTTGATCCATCATCTTTTCAGTGGAGTTACACATTTCTGTTGAACTACGTAATTTTTTGCTGATAAAATTATTCGCTCACACACCCAGTCTTTACGTAGCTTCTCTCTGTAAGAAGACATTTTTTCGGTGCCCTACACCTCTATCTTAACTACGTTGCACAACTCATCGGATAAGAGGATTTTGCCGGAATGCCGGTCAATGCGATATCTGCCGTTTACGCGTACAATTCTACAACAGTCGTTAACATTCCAGAATATTTGCGAAAGTTGGTGAACGTTATAGAACACTCTCGGTTTTTTTTTTTTCTAATGACTACCACGATGCAATGGTGACGACTTCACTCACATCCCACACCCACATTGGCTATCACCAAGCAGCCACTGTGGAGCAGCATATGGATGCTCGAGAAACAAAGGAGACATGTCTAATTTTGAGTAACGCATTGTTTGCTGTAGCCAAGACACATGTGTCATAATGAAAAACACCCTGTTCTGGATTGCTTATTTTCTCGTCATCTATTGACAGATTTGTGTTGTTCTCAGAAGTGAGATCTCTTTATTTATTTATAGAGTGCACAATGTCCGTCCACTATTGAACGAGACGGATTCTTATTTAGATCTTCACGTTTATAGAAAGTAAGTAAGAACACAACAGTGTGTTACATATTTGCGCTTTCCAAGTTTTAAGATAAAAATTGTGTGGCGCGGTAGGATATACGAGGGTATTTTTAGCATGTAACTTCGTGTTTAAAGGTGTAATTTACTATTTTTTCTGTGAAACAAAAGTGCAGCTCATTAACAAACAGGCCTACAGTAATACTTTAATAAATTTTTAATGTCTCACCACAATCCAAAACTGGCACCTGCCTAACAAATGAAAGTTTTAAAATTCGTAACCAACTTGCTAGTGAAGATAAATACTGAGAAATGCTGATAAGCTGCGCATATGGAAGGAAGAGGCCGCAGGAGATAAAGTGCCCAAAGGAACTTCTTTCTTACAAGGGAACCTCCCCATCGCACCCCCCTCAGATTTAGTTATAAGTTGGCACAGTGGATAGGCCTTGAAAAACTGAATCCAAATCAATCGAGAAAACAGGAAGAAATTGTGTGGAACTATGAAAAAAATAAGCAAAATATACAAACTGAGTAGTCAATGCGAAACATAGGCAACATCAAGGACAATGTGAGTTCTAGAGCGCCGTGGTCCCGTGGTTAGCGTGAGCGGCTGCGGAACGAGAGGTCCTTGGTTCAAGTCGTCCATCGACTGAAAAGTTCAAGTTTTTATTTTCAGACAATTATTATCTGTCCGTCCGTCCGTCCGATGCGAGGTAACTGCGCCGTAGTTTGGGGACGCCACACCTAAACAAACATCGAAACACACGACGTCAGTCGACCACAGCGCACGGAAGAGAGAGTATTCCTGCTAACGAGGCTCCCTGGCTGGCAGTAGACTGTTCGCTACTTTGGACGAGAGTGCATTAAATACGTGAGTTGTATTCCGTTGGCAATATGAATCCAGCAAATATAGCTCGCGACTTCAATAACAATGGCACGGTTTTGCGGTGCGGTCGCAAAACACAGGCGCTAAGCTTATTACAGTGAACAGCGACGTCAGTGAACGAACGGACAAATCATAACTTTGCGAAAATAAAGAAAGTAAAATTTTCACACGAGGGAAGACTTGAACCAAGGACCTCCTGTTCCGCAGCGGCTCACGCTAACCACGCGACCACGGGTCTCCTAACCCCACACTATCCTTGATGTTGCTTATCTTGCGCATGGACTACTCAGTTTGTATATTTTGCTTACTTTTTTCATAGTTCCACACAACTTCTTCCTGTTTCCTCGATTGATCTGTGTTTAGTTTTTCAAGGCCTATCCACTGTGCCAACTTACAACTAAATCTGCTGAGGGGGGGGGGGGGGGGGGGGGGGGAGGGGTGCGGTGTGGGAGGTTCCCTTGTTAGATGGCCACTACGCGTCACGCCCTCTAGATGTATCTTACATCAGAGGATGGAGTTAACGACGAGGGTGAGAGCTAACTCGCTGAAGATGACGAGCAAAGCAGCAACTTCTGTTCTGGTAACGAACTAAATGCTGTGTTTTGGTAAATGTTTGGAAGTGCTGTCCGTATAAGGCGTTTCCATCAAAAACTCTTGTCACGGAAATGTATAATTGGGACATGGTACAATTTTCCTGAAAAGTCCAGCCGCTTTACTTCTTCTTCTTTTCCTTGTAACCTACTTCGGACGACGGGGTTCGTCTCTTCGCAAGAGTCTTCTGTCTCTTCTTATCCCAGAAAGCTTCCATTTTCCGGCCGTGGCCAAGCTTCGTCTCCTCTGTCCACATTGTTGCTGTGCCCCTCTTGGAGGTAGTGACACCAGAAATACACTCCGTAGAGTAATATGCCGCAATTTTGACTGGTCCCGTATGGTTTATAATGAAAATGGATGTTGCTCCAGGTACCATTTTAACCGTGGTTATCTGTTTTTTCTTGGATGTTTTCCGTCCACCTTTCGTGTTGAAGATACTGTTCGTGAGTCTGCAGCGGTTCATTCGGGCCAGATGTCCACTGACGATCAGTAGCTTTTACTTCACAGCTGCGGTGATGTCTTCTTGTAGATGGTACAACTTATTATTGTGCCTGATCCAGTAGTGCCGGCTTCTCTTATTGGTCGCAGTATTCTCCTAAGGATTTTCCGTTCCTTGACCTCTAGTTTCCTGTCTTGATCCTTAATGTACATTAAGAGCTATTCCGAGGCGGAAAACATGGAGGGTCTTACTACTGAGTTGTAATGTTGAAGGTTTTTGGAAAGGTACTCAGAGTCGTAAATGCTCTTGCCGGGTGGTACACCATCTCCAATTCGGCACATCTGGTATTTATGCCAATTCTCACTCTTATTTGTTGACATCAGCTCTCTAAATACTTGACTCCATGGACTTAGCTGCTGTGCCATAGAGGCTCAGTGCTTGCCTATTAGTCTCCTCTACGTGGTTGGATAACAAGATAAAGTCATACGTAAGGGCTGGGCGGGGTAGATTGAGGTAGACTTTCCCGTATCCAATCTACATTGCAGTTCATGATGATAGTGAGCAAGTCCATTCCCTGATAACCTGCTCAGGCATACAACTGAAGACCACGCACATAAATAAGAGTTGAGTACTTATTTTGCTAAAGCAGCCACTGATTGGAAATTTCATAGTAACTAGTTTTCTAATGTTGATGTTCTAGCAAACCGGTTTTCATCTATGCTAACTGCGCTGAACAAACAAAAGTACTTTGGTGCGTTTTTCTTTAGACTCACAAAATGGATGTGGGACAGTCTGTTAACTCAAGAATTCAATTATGTTCGTTCACAAAATACGATATGGATTCGCAAACTGCGAATACGTTCTGATGACAGCTGCACATTTTATTAGTGACACATGAAAGTTTCTGTCGGACCGGGACTCGAAGACGAATTTCCCGCATAACCCGAACGGTCGCCTCGACCTCTTCCACTTTACTTCCGCCAGTATCTCATCTCCTACCTTCCAAACTTCACTCTTAGAAGAAGAGCCAAAGAAACTGGTTCACCTGCCTAATCTCATGTAGGGCCCCACGAGCACGCAGAAGTGCCGCAACACGACGTTGCATGCACTCGACTAATGTCTGAAGTAGTGCTGGAGGGAATTGACACGATGAATCATGAATGGCTGTGTATAAATGAGTAAGAGGTCGAGGGGGTGGAGATCTCTTCTAAATAGCACTTTGCAAGGCATCCCAGATGTGCCCCCGCAGAGTTTGGTGGCCAGCGGAAGTGTTTAAACTCACAAGTGTGTTCCTGGAGCCACTCTGTAGCAATTCTGGACGTGTATGGTGTCGCATTGTCCTGCTGGAATTGCCCACGTCCGTCGTAATGCACAATAGACATGAATCGATGCAGCTGAGCACACAGGATGCTTACGGACGTGTCACCTGTCAGAGTCGTATCTAGACGCATCAGGCGTCCCATATCACTCCAACTGCACCAGCCCGACGCCATTACAGAGCCAGCACCAGCTTGAATAGTCCTCTGCTGACATGCAGGATCCATGGATTCATGTCATTGTCTCCATACCCGTACGCGCCCATCCACTCGATACAATTTGACACAAGACTCGTCTGTCCAGGCAACGTGTTTCCAGTCATCAACAGTCCAATGGCGGTGTTGAAGGGCCCAGGTGAGGCGTAAAGCTTTGTGTCGTGCAGTCATCAAGGGTACACGAGTGGGTCTTCGGCTCCGGAAGCCCATATCGATGATGTTTCGTTGAATGGTTCGCAAGCTGACACTTGTTGATGGCGCAGCACTGAAATCTGCAGCAATTTACGGAAGGGTTGCACTTCTGTCACGTTGAAAGATTCTCCTCAGTCGTCGTTGGTCCCGTTCTTGCAGGATATTTTTCCGGCCGCAGCGATATCGGAGATTCGCTGTTCTACCGGATTCCTGATATTCACGGTACAATCGTGTAATGGTCGTAGGTGAAAATCCCCACTTCATCGTTACGTTGGAGGTGCTGTGTCCCATCGCTCTTGCGCCGACTATAACACGACGTTCAAACTCACTTAAATATTGATAATCTGCCATTGTAGCAGCAGTAAGCGATCTAACAACTGCGGCAGACACTTGTCGTGTGTAGGGCTAGCCGACCGCAGCACCGTGTTCTGCCTGTTTACATATCTGTGTATTTGAATACACATGTCTATACCAGTTTCTTTGGCACTTCAGTGTTTATAATGCCGGTTTCCGACATCACACGCTTCTCTTCATGTAAATCACTACCTCGAAAGAATAACTTCCAAGGTAGTGCTGCAGGTTGTCTTGTCGAGAGGAGGAAAGACATTAGAAGAATCGGACGGATGACCCTCGTAAAGAAAAGGTGTATGAAGATGGCATCTGTTCTTCCGAAAATGCCCGAAAGCACCGATACCATCTTCATATAGTTAAGGCTAACCGGCCATTGACCCTCTTCTTCTGTGCTGGATGCACACGCATTGCCCGAACTCTTACGGGACTCGGTACGATTGTCTGCCGCGAGTAATGAGTGTAGTGGGCAGGGGCACTACGAATGTAGTGTGTCGACATTAAGTTGTGAATGTGGGTCTCACGGGGAGCGTGCAAAGGATAAATCCCTGCAGTCGCACTATCCTCTGTGCCCTCGGTGGCGCAGATGGATAGAGCGTCTCCCATGTAAGCAGGAGATCCCGGGTTCGAGTCCCGGTCGGGGTATACATTTTCAACTGCCCCCGTTGATTTATATCAACGCCTGTCGACAACTTAGGGTCTTGATTTAATTATCATTTCAGTAAAGAGAAACTTTTCAGGCAAAGAGCTGTATATACACTTTTCCGTATAAGGAGCGAGCTGGTATCTGTTCGACCGTTGTGAGGACACGGCCCGGTATGTGTTCACTCTTCCATCGACAGCTTCACAGGTTGCGGAGAATCTGGTGTCGCAGTTAACGGTGTCCGCCCAGCGGTAAGCAGCGACAATAGACAGCGGTTGTTCCAGAGCGCCTTCTTTCCAGGCGTGTCGTTTTGTCCCTGCCGACGCCCCCCGTTCGAGACGAGAGTGCTGCATTCTCTCGGCGTGAGGCGAGTTACGGGCTCTGGAATGTGCGTGTCAGGGGATAATGCGGCGGCTACACGGAGAACCCGGCTGACTGAGGCGGAATGTACTTGCCGCGCACCTGCGCCCTTTGGCTGGAGTCGCGTTACTCGAAACAATGGGAGCACCTCACAGTGATCGTGTCTGGCTGGCGTCTGCCGTTATGTGGGAGAACATAAAACGAAGGGTTTTCTCGTCGAGCAGAGAAATCACATATTAACGAACAATTTACGTGCACAGAAAGAAATTAGGAAAGGGAAACAAAGTTCAAGCAAATGAAGTAAAAACTATTTTTGCCGAGGGTATTGTTATTCTGTCAGAGACAGCAAAAGACGTGGAATATCTGTTGAACGGAAAGAATGGTGTGTTAAAAAAACGATAAAAATTGAACAACAAAGAGAGTAAAATACAGTTAGTAGAATGTACTCACATCGGGCGATGCTAAAGAAATAAGGTTAGGAAATAAGATACTAGAAGCACCACATGTGTTTTGTTACTTGCGTATTCCAGTAATCCTGTAAAACGTGGACTGTAAAAAATTCAGACAACAAGATAAGAGATTACTTGTTGTTGGTGCAGTCTTCACTCCAAAGACAGGTTGTGATGCAGCTCTCCATGCTACTCTGTTCTTCATCTCCAAGTACCTACTGCGACCTACTCGTACATCTTTCTGAATGTGCTTAGTGTATTCATCTCTCGGTCTCCCTCTACGATATTACCCTCCACGCTACCCTCCAATACTAAATTGTTGAACCCTTGATGCCTCAGAGCATGTCCTATTCATCTATCCCTTCTTCTAGTTAGGTTGCGCCACAAATTTCTGTCCTCCCCAGTTCCATTCAGCACCTCCTAGTTCGTTACGTAATCAACCCATATAATCTCCAGCATTATTCTGTAACACCACATTTCCAAATCTTCTGTTCTCTTGTTATGTAAACTGTTTATCGTCAGTGTTTCACTTCCATACACGGCTACGAGCCAGACAAATACCGTCAAAAATGATTTCCTGAGACTTAAATCTATATTCGATGTTAACAAAGTTGTCTTCTTCGGAAACGCTATTGTTGCCTTTGACAGTCTACATTTTATATCATCTCTATTTCTGTAATCGTCAGTTACTTTGCTGCCCAAATAGCAAAACTCATCTACTGTCTAATTTGCTAATCTAATTCCCTGAGCGTGACCTGATTTAATTCGACTACGTTCCACTATCCTGTACTGCTTTTGTTGATGTTCCCCTTACATCCTACTTTCAAGACAGGCACTGTCCATTTCGTTCAACTGGTCTTCCAAGTCCTTTGTTGTCTCCGACAGAATTACAATGACATCGGCAAATCTCAAAGTTTTTATTTCTTCTCCCTTAACTTTAATTCCTGCTCCAAATTCTTCTTTGGTTTCCTTTACCGCTTGCTAAATATACAGATCGGGAATAGACTGCAACACTGCCTCACTCCCTTCTCAAAAATCGCTCCCCTTTCATGCCCCACGACTCTTATAACTGCCGTCCGGTTTCTGAACAAGTTGTCTGTGGCTTAACTGCAGAAGAAGTATTTTTTCCCAATGGAAATCTGAGGTACACATCTCTGGATGTTCAGACTTTTCATCATACGCAAGTGCTGTCAACTGTAGGGCATCACTATGAAAACATCAGCAAGTCAATGTAGCAGTGTACGCGGATGTGGTTGGTTCGCTTTATTCCACTGTATAACTGAATATTGCTATTTTGCATGGTAATTGCTGAACGATCATTTTACCTTTTATTACAATATAGAATATTTGTTAATTATTTATTTTCATCTATAAAATTAAGCCAAGTGTACAAGGTACGTTTTGAAAAAGGGGAGACATTTTTGTATAAGTCTTTTATCTAAAATTATTAAAAAGTCACGTAAGAGCATTATCACATAAAGAAAAATTTTCCTTCCCCTAGAAGATTTCGGGTCTGAAAGGGTTAAATTTGCGGAATTGTTAGTAAAACACTGAACGAGAAAAAATAGGTCTCGAATAAGGCCCGAGAGGGTCTCGTGTAATGTATTTATTGTACTAATAAGATTGATTATTTTTCTTTACTGAGTGTCACAGCAGACAGTTCTCTGACATAATTAATCGTGATATATGCGAAAGTTGGCACCTGTGATCACTCTTCTGATTCTGAGGGGGGGGGGGGGGGGGGCAGGGTGGAGGGGGGGGAAAGGAACCCGTAAAAACAATCGTGACCCAAAGCAAAAAACAAAATGATATGTTATGGATGTAAACAAACTTCTCAGCCTAAAGAAGAAACAGATTGCCTGGAAAACCGCTCAGGACGTAGCGGTTCCAAAAGAAAGAAAAAGAGAGAGAGAGAGAGAGAGAGAGAGAGAGAGAGAGAGAGAGCGAACGGGGGGGGGGGAGGGGCAAAGGAATCATGATATTCTGAAGTCTGTCGAAAGAATCAATTTTTTGATAGGCTGCTATTTGCGTGATTTGCAAGGAATTCATCCGTGAAGAATGTGTGCGCTCGTGTTCTGAGGTTCATGAATCTTTTTTGAACGGTAATGCGAAAAATGAAAGTTTCACCAACAATTTAATCCGAATTTTGATACCTTTTATCACATTTATTTTGCTTTTTAAAATTTTGCTGTTTGTAAATGCCAACTGAGCTCTACCAGTTTTATAGCTTTGTATGAGTTTTCTCTTTTTTCCATTAACCGAAAAATAATTTGACTTTCTAGTTTTGTAGAAAACGCTTCTCTGCTTTTACAAATTAAAAATACAGAAGCTGCCGAGCTTTAATCTGGTCTTGAATGATACACCTACGATGTACAAGAGCTGCGTTATTTTAGGAGCGGAGTAGTACAGTTTTTGATGTGTCGTTGCAGACGGTGAATATGGCGTATCTTCCATTTGAGGGAGAGTTTGTTGAGACTGCAGCGCCCTTTAATTTCCCTCCAGCTGGGGCGACACAGACGTCCATAAGAGAGAGGCTCCTCATAATGGCGACCGTAGCAGGACGTCCTACAGTGTCTCCCAGCCTTTCGTTAGTCTGCTTCCGACGTCTTCACTTGACAGAACGTTGATTAGCTTGATTGCGAACTTCAGTTGGCTCTACTTTGAAATTCAAAAGCTTGCTCGCTTCTAAGATTTGTAAGTTAATTGTACATCTCATCCTATATGTAACTGGTGTAGACAGACCATGTCATACATAGTTTGGTATGCAAACCTTCAGCTCCATGATGTTATCCTCATTCCCTTTTGCACTGGTGCATATACGAAACTATTATTCCCATGCCTAATTTCCTATCCAGTCAGGGAAATACGAGCAACTGTGCGTATGTTCCTATTTTTTATTGTTTATTTTTTCTTGCTATTTTTTAGTTAGATTTCTTCAATTTACTGCATGGTTTATATCTTCAACATTAAATAGTAATAGGCAGCATTAGCCAATAGTATAAGCATTATGCCGGCCGGAGGGGCCGTGCGGTTCTAGGCGCTACAGTCTGGAGCCGAGCGACCGCTACGGTCGCAGGTTCGAATCCTGCCTCGGGCATGGATGTGTGTGATATCCTTAGATTAGTTAGGTTTAATTAGTTCTATGTTCTAGGCGACTGATGACCTCAGATGTTAAGTCGCATAGTGCTCAGAGCCATTTTTATAAGCATTATTTTTCATATCATCATCTTACTCCTCAATCACATGTGTAAATGAAATGTGACTGAATGCCATAACTGTAAATAATTTTATTATTATATGATTGTTAGTTGAGTCATTAATGGAATGTACGCTCTGTTGTAGTGTTTAGAGTGCGGAGCATAATGTTCATGCAGCAAATTAATGAATAAATAGTAATCGCGACTGAAGTTAACGCTATGGGCACAAAAGGATGTAGTTTTGGGTGGAAAGGAACAACTTCTGACAATGAAAATATTGCAAATTTGCGAAAACTCCAGTTTTGGGTGAAATCTGACGTGGCTCGAGCGAAAGACTTCCAGGGCATAGCTGAAATGTAGTTGATGAGTTAACGAGTTTTGCACCATGATAATGAACAACAATCAATGCTTCTAAAAAGAACGATAGGACGCACCTCGGTCTGGTGTGTGGCGGAGGGTACTTGTGTACCGCTGCTAGTTCCCCCTTTTCCTGTTCCACTTACGAATGTTTCGTGGTAAGAACGGTTGGTAGAAAGTCCCCAATCAGACCCCATCCTCTCTAATTTTTAGCTTCGAGTTCTTATCTTGAGGTTAACATACGAGAAAGCAATGTATTAGTTGCCTCAGGTGAACAGGGACTGAAGTAATCTTGAAATTTACCACATGTCTCTCTTGTAATCTCTTCAAAATGTTTGAAATCGATTGAAAAATTGACACACGCAGGTGTAAAAAGGAGAAAATAATTGTTTGAAAAAACTTTTTTATATAACACGTTTTTGAAACAGTCTAAAAAGTTCGAAATAATTTCTCCTAGCCCCACGCAGGTTCCTAGCCTCAGAGAGATAATCTGGAAAATTTGTGCTTGCGAATTGTCAATAACTATGAAAATACTTGTAGAATCTAAAACGAAAACGTGGGCTGCAAGCAATATATAATTTATGCATAAATAGTTCGGCTCCGTACAATTATCCATTGCATGCGCCCCATGTTTTTCGTTTTAAATTCTGTAAGTACTTTCATAGGCATTTTCGGGACTATCTACATAGGGTTAGGAATCTGTATTTTACTATTATTACTATTATTTTATAAAGTGTGATTCAAAACGAAAGAACAGATTTCATTACTTTATTATAGACAAACTATGAAACATAGAAACACATTCCGCACGTTACTGGATAGAGCAAGGCTCAAGGTTTGACATTCGCGTAGACGCTATACCATACACTCAACATGCGCAGCATGCGTTGCACGAGAACTATTGGTCCATTTTACTCCACACACGAATCAACAGATTTATTAAACCGATAGCTTACAAAATTCAGTTTCTCAGCTCTTGAAGAGTAGCTGCCGTAAGTGGGACAAAAAGAATGTTCAAATATGCGTGAGTTCCTAAGGGACCAACAACACACACACACACACACACACACACACACACACACACACACACACACACACACACACACAAACGCCCGAGGGAGGACCCGAACCTCCGGCGGGGCTGACCGCGCAAATCCGTCACACGGGGCCTCAAACCGCGCGGCCACTCCGCGCGGCAAGTGGGCCAAAGACTCTGTCTCTTATCTACCTAAAAAAAAAAAAAAAAAAAAAAAAAAAAAAAAGTGATCTAGATTTTGTAGTACACCTCTTCCAATCGAATATTGTGGGATAGTGGTGTTAAGATATCGCAGCACCTCAAGGTGAAAGTGAGAATGGTTGCCGTCATGAATAAAATTGAAATCAATCGACTCTTCGTGAAGTAGAGGAAACATCTAATTTTGTAGCATGTCCAAGTATCAGGTATGACATTCCTGTCGCAGTTTTCTCCGAAAAGATGAAAGATCGATAAACTTTGCGAACAGAAACGGCACGAAACACATTCAGTTTCGGCGAGTTTCTTCAATGTTTGACGACGACGCCAGGATTTTGTGGCTCCCAAATTCTTACATTATTGTGATTTACTTTATACGATAGATGAAGCCCCGATTCGTCTGAAAAGATGCGTCGTTCGGAAAAAGTGTGCTTCGGTATGTCCTGGAAAAAATCATACCTTCTTTTGCGGTAGTCGGGACGCAATTACTGCACCAACTGCAAACCTGTAAGGCTTCATACGCAGACGTCGCTTCCGGACACGCCACACCGTCGTTTAAATAGGTCGAGATTCCTGGTCTGTCCGTCTTGCGGACTTCCGAGACTTAGAGAAAGCTTTTGACAATGTTGTTGTTGTTGTGGTCTTCAGTCCTGAGACTGGTTTGATGCAGCTCTCCATGCTACTATATCCTGTGCAAGCTTTTTCATCTCCCAGTACCTACTGCAACCTACATCCTTCTGAATCTGCTTAGTGTATTCATCTCTTGGTCTCCCTCTACGATTTTTACCCTCCACGCTGCCCTCCAATACTAAATTGGTGATCCCTTGATGCCTCAGAACATGTCCTACCAACCGATCCCTTCTTCTGGTCAAGTTGTGCCACAAACTTCTCTTCTCCCCAATCCTATTCAATACTTCCTCATTAGTTATGTGATCTACAATTTTGACAATGTTGAGTGGAATACTCTCTTTCAAATTCTGAAGGTGGCAGGGGTAAAATACAGGGAGCGAATAGCTATTTACAATTTGTACAGAAACCAGATGGCAGTTATGAGAGTCGAGGGACATGAAAGGGAAGCAGTGGTTGGGAAGGGAGTAAGACAGGGTTGTAGCCACTCCTCAATGTTATTCAATCTGTATATTTAGAAAGCAGTAAAGGAAACAAAAGAAAAATTCTGAGTAGGTATTAAAATCGATGGAGAAGAAATAAAAACTTTGAGGTTCGCCGATAACATTGTAATTCTGTCAGAGACAGCAAAGGACATGGAAGAGCAGTGTCATGAAAGGAGGGCATAAGATGAACATCAAGAGAAGCAAAACGAGGATAATGGAATGTAGTCGAATTAAGTCGGGTGATGCTGAGGGAATTAGATTAGGAAATGAGACACTTAAAGTAGTAAAGGAGTTTTGCTATTTGGGGAGCAAAATAACTGACGATGGTCGAAGTAGAGAGGATATAAAATGTAGACTGGCAATGGCAAGGAAAGCGTTTCTGAAGAAGAGAAATTTGTTAACATCGAGTGTAGATTAAAGTGTCAGGAAGTCGTTTCTGAAAGTATGGAGTGTAGCCATGTATGGAAGTGAAACATGGATGATAAATAGTTTGGACAAGAAGAAGCTTTCGAAATTTGGTGCTACAGAAGAATGCTGAAGATTAGATGGGTAGATCACATAACTAATGAGGAGGTATTGAATAGAACTGGGGAGGAGTTTGTGGCTCAACTTGACTAGAAGGGATCGGTTGGTAGGACATGTTCTGAGACATCGAGGCATCACCAATTTAGTATTGGAGGGCAGCGTGGAGGGTAAAAATCGTAGAGGGAGACCAAGAGATGAATACACTAAGCAGATTCAGAAGGATGGAGGCTGCAGTAGGTACTGGGAGATGAAGAAGCTTGCACAGGATAGAGTAGCATGGAGAGCTGCATCAAACCAGTCTCAGGACTGAAGACCACAACAACAACAACATAGTTTATGTGTAATAAACAATTGAAATCCGCTTTTAAAGCGTATTATATTAAAAACAATTAATTAAATAGTACTCTGCCCGAGCCAGTGTGGCTGCCCTCGTCCAGCTTTTACGTAATTCACACTTTCCTGTTTTCACACACGGAACAAGCCGCGGAAAGAATGACGAGGGCGAGGTGCGGTGTCAGAAGGCGGTTCTCGTTTGTCCGGCGCGGCGCGGCGCGGCGCGGCGCGCTGCTTTCCTAGCATTCTCCGCCCCCTGCCCGGAAGCCTACCGGCTCCGGCGACTGAAAGCGGCTGGAATCCGATAGCGCCGGCCGCGATCCAGACCGGGAGAAAGTCTGCACAGTCCAGGCGGTCAGTCCAGCAGCCGAGAACCGACCGGTCACAGCCAGCTGCCCGTCACAGCGACACACTGTCTTCAGAATTGTGTTATCTCTGTGGTCCACATGTTTCGACAGAACTCTTAGAAGTTCAGCTATACTTGCTAATACCGCAGTCAAGCGCCAAAGAAACAGGTACAGGCATACGTATTCAAATACAGAAATATGTAATCATACCGAATACAGCGATGCGGACAGCAACGCCTATACAGGGTGAAAAGTATTTAAACCGACAAACTCTGGTAACTTGTAGGGGACATCAAAACAAATATTTTTCCCTAATGTCATTTTTTCCTATGAGGAGTATTTATCTCATCTAAATTGAAGCTACCTTAAAATAATAAAATAGAATAATCAATAATGAGATCGACGGGCGATGTGTACACACCTCAGAGCCAATATCAGTTAAATTAAATAAATTAAATTACTATCAAATCCACCTTCATTAACAGTATTTCACCATCAAATCCGTTATAAACAAAAATCTATTGTAAGCTGGTAGAGAAAGTTTCTTTGGCGACAAATTAGTTAAACCAACAAACAATTTTAATTTTTTTTATGACCAAGAGACAACACATTAAGGCAACCCAATTTCAGTTACAGTAGATTTTCAAAAATGCCTCCATTGACACGTAAACAAAGGTTACACCGTCGGACCATGTTCTGTCTGACACGGGCAAAATCCCAGCAGGATCCTGAATTGTCCCTGCTGTTGCTGCTACTATCCGGGCAACCAGATCCTCTTCTGATGCAACAGGAGTTGCGTAAACAAGGTTGCGTATCTCTCCCCACACAAAACAGTACAGAGGGGACATATCTGGGGATCTAGCAGGCCATGGTACAGGACTACCTGTGCCAATCCACGTTTCCGGGAACCGTCGGTCCAGGAATCGACGCACACGACGACTGAAATGTGCCGGCGCCCCGTCATGTTGGAACCACATGCGTTGTCTTGTAGGGAGCGGGACGTCTTCCATCAATTCTGGCAATGCTCTGGCGAGAAAATTGTACTGGTGCCTGCCATTTAATGGCCTAGTTAGCAGATATGGCCCAGTTAAACAGTCCCCAACAACACCGACCCACACATTAACGAAGAACCGCACTTAATGATCGCTAGTAACTGTGGCATGTGGGTTATCCTCGCTCCAAACATGCCAATTGTGCATGTTGAAGACTCCATCAGGCCTGAACGTTGCTTCATCGGTAAACAACACAGAAGATGGAAATGTAGGATGCATTTCGCACTGTTCCAGGTACCACTGCGAAAACTGTGGTCTGGGTGGATAATCAACTGGTTCCAGGTTGTGGACAAGTTCTAAGTGAAATGGACGTAACAATTGCTCTCGAAGAGCTGTTCATACATTCGTCTGATTCGTCCCCATGTTACGTGCAATTGCACGAGTGCTGATTGAAGGATCCCGCTCCACATGCTGCAAGACAGCTTCCTCAAATTGCAGCGTTCTTACCGTGCGACGGCGTCCCTGTCCAGGTAATCTACTAAATGACCCGGACTCACGCAGACGTTGGTACACAGCAAAGGTCGTATGATGCAGGACACGCCGATTAGGATATTGTTCTTGATAAACCCGCTGTGCAGCACGTCCGTTGTGGTGCGCTACGTAGTACGCACCAACCATATCAGTGTGCTCACTCCAGGTGTATCGCTCCATTAGTAAACAGAGATGGTGCACTACTACACTGGTGGACAGCAGCTGCCTACAACTGAAGAGCGTAATACGCCCCCTAACAACCAAGATCGTAATACGGCCTCTAACAACTGAAGAGCGTAATACGGCCGCCGCCGGTTTAAATAACACTCATAGGAAAAAATGACATTAGGGAAAAATATGTGTTTTGATATCCCCTAAAACCTCCCAGAGTTTGTCGGTTTAAATACTTTTCACCCTGTATAAGACAACAAGTTTCTGGCGCAGTTGTTAGATCGGTTACTGCTGCTACAATACCAGATCATAAAGATTTAAATGAGTTTGAACGTGATATTATAGTCGGCGCACGAACGATGCGACACAGCATCTCCGAGATACCGACGAAGTGAGGATTTTCGCGTTCGACCATCTCACCAGTAAACTGACAATACCAGGAATCCGGTAAATCATTATATCTCCGACATCGCCGCGGCTGGAGAAATATCCGCAAGATTGGGACCAACGACGACTGAAGACAATCTTTCAACGTCACAGAAGTGCAACCCCTCCGCAAATTGGTGCAGATTTCAGTGCTGAGGTATCAACAAGTGTCAGCGCAGCATGCGAACCATTCAACGAAACATCATCGATATGGGCTTTCGGAGGCGACGGCCCACTCGTGTACCCTTGATTACTGCACGACATAAAGCTTTACGCATCGCCTGGGCCCGTCAACACCGACTTCGGACTGCTGATGGCTGGATACACGTTTCCTGGTCTGACGAGTCTCATTTCAAGTTGTATCAGACTGTACGTGTATGGAGACAACCTCATGAATCCATGAACCCTGCATATCAACAGGGTACTGTTCAAGCTGGTGGGGACTCTGTAATGGTGTGGGATGTGTGCAGATGGAGTGATATGGGACCCCTGATAACTCTAGGTACGACTCTGACATTTAACATGTACGTAAGCGTCCTGTGTGATCATCTGCATTCATTTGTGTCCATTGTGGATTCCGACGAACTTGGGCAATTCCAGTAGGACAATGCGACACCCAAGACGTCCATAATTGCTACAGAGTGTCTCCAGGAAAACTCTTCGGAGTTTAAACACTTAGGCTGGCCACCAAACTTCCCAGACATGACCGTTATTAAGCATATCTGGGATGCTTTGCAAGGAGCTCTCCAGAAGAGATCCCCACCCCCTGGTACTCTCACGCAGTTAGGGACAGCCCTGCAGGATTCGTGGTGTCAGTTCCCTCGAGCACTACGTCAGATATTAAGCGAGTTCATGCTACGTCGTGTTGCGGCACTTCTGCGTGGTCGCCGGACCCCTACACTTTATTAGGCAGGTGTACCTGTTTCTTTGACTCTTCAGTGTAGACTCTGAGATGACAGAAATCGCGGGAATACGGTATGCAGCTTTACAGAGGGCGGTAGTATTGCGTACACGAGGTATGAAAGGGCACTGCATTGGCGGAGCACTCATTTGTACTTAAGCGATACATGTGAAAGGAGACTAATGACAGAGGACGAAATCGCCGATACTTCACGTAGCAGTCATGGTTGAGCGTATTACATCTTACATGACAGGCTAAATTTCCGGAAAATGTGTGCAAGACGGGTACCGAAAGAATTGTCGGCGCAGCATTAGGGGCAAAGGATGGGCGTGTCTCGTAAACATTTGGCCCGTTATCATCGCTAGGGAAATGGATTTTTACAGCAAATCGGAGCTTGATGACTCATCACGAAACGGAAAGTAATGCTGCGAGTATGATTTGGAAACGCCCATCGTCACCACAAGTTAATAAATTTAAACGTCAACCATCAGCTGGTGACATTGTGCCAACACTAATCTCGGACATGGAACGCATGGTAGCCGTTCATTCACACCAAGAGACGAAATTGTGAGCAGTGATAACTGTTGTGACGTTGCGAACTAAACGAAACCTGCAGTCACATCCAAATGTCGCGGAAAACTGCGCAAAGCTGTCATCTTCCAGCAAGATAACGCTCGGCCACATTCTGCCAAATTAATGCCCGAAACAGTAAAGGTGTTGACATTTTCGAATTACTGGAACACGCGCCATACAGTTCAGACATGGCTCCAGGCGATTTCTGTATTTTTTGGACCATTGAAGGAAGCGCTCAGTGGAAGAAGATTAGCGACCGATGCAGAACTCATTGACGCAGTGCTAAACTGGTTACAGGTGCAACCAAAGAACTTGCCGCAGTGCATCGTCAACAGAATAACGCAGGCACTGCAATATCGTAAAAACTTTTTTTCCTACGTAAATCGGAAAACTTGTGAAATGTTGGACAAAGTGCGTTGAAGTGCAGAGACATTATGTAGAAAAATAATTTCTATAATCAGAATAAATATTCCTTTTCTCAGAAGTATCTTTACTATTTGAGTTCCGCTCGTACATCCAAAAGAACAGGCACTGCAGTGACTACAGCTGTTTACGAAATAAACGCAATATATTCGCGTGTGCGATTATGGACAGTTTTCAGCTTTATAATGAGATGACAAGAATGAAATTTTCTCTTATCATTTTGTGGCGGGAGTCATGGGGCGTAAAGTGTGTTGGAAGTTGCTAAGTGCTCATACTCTCAAATATTGGATGAATATTGCTCAAGTGAGTGAGACGCTTACCAGATAGGACTAATAGGGGCTACTGAGCGCACGTAGAGAAGGCCAGCACAAATGGTCACAGGTTTGTTTAATCCAAGGGAGAGTGTCACAGAGGTACTGAAGGAAATGAAGTGGCAGACTCTTGAAGACAGACGTAAACAACCCCGAGAAAGTCTAATAACAAAGTTTCAAGAACCGGCTTTAAATGATTACTCTAGGAATATACTACAGCCCCCTACGTATCGCTGACCCAGGGATAAGATTAGAATAATTACTGCAGCACAGAGACAAACTATCATTCTTCCCGCACTCCATACGTGAATGGGAGAGAATGAAACCGTAATAACTGGTACAATGGGATGTACCCTTTGCCAAGCACCTCACCGTGGTTTGCGGAGTATAGATGTAGAATAACGATATGTAGATGTAGATTAACAATATAGGACAATCTTAGTAGCCGTCTTAGATTGTTTGCAGATGATGCTGTGATTTACCGTCTTGTAAAGTCATCAGATGACCGAAAAGAATTGCAAAATGATTTAGATAAGATATCTGTATGGTGCGAAAAGTGACAATTGACCCTGTATAAAGGAAAGTGTCAAGTTATTCACACGAGTACTAAAAGAAGACCACTAAATTTCGATTACGCGATAAGTCACACAAATCTGAAGGCTGTAAATTCAACTAAATACATAGGGATTACCATTACAAATAACCTAGATTGGAACGATCACATACGTAATGTTGTGGGTAGCGCAAACCAAAGACTGCGATTCATTGGCAGAACACTTAGAAGGTGCAACAGATCTACTAAAGAGACTGCTTACACCACGCTTGGCCGCCCTGTTCTGGAGTATTGCTGTGCGGTGTGGGATCCGCATCAGGTGGGACTGACGGATGACATCGAAAAAGTACAAAGAAGGGCGGATCTTTTTGTATTATCGCGAAACAGCGGAGATAGTGCAACAGACATTATACGTGAATTGGAGTGGCAATCACTAAAGCAAAGGCGTTTTTCATTGCGACGGGATCTTCTCGTGAAATGTCAATCACCAGTTTTCTCCTCTGATTGCCAAAACATTTTGTTGGCACCCACCTACATGGAGGGAAATGATCGTCACGGTAAAATAAGTGAAATCAGGGCTCTCACAGCAAAATTTATGTGCTCGTTTTTCCCGCGCGCAGGCACTTTATTGTGAATAGCAGAGTAATCATGTAGATGTGGATGAATATAGTCTGGGTAATTTTCGCGCTGTGAGTTACACCGTCTGAAGACTTGCTCACAGTTTCTAACAGTTGCTCTTATCCTACCGTGTTTGAATGTCCTACCGTGTTTGAATGTTTAACATAAGATTAAACCTCTTTTATTAGATTACGGCACTACTTTAAATTCGCTCCTTGATATATAGAGTGCTCAGAAACAGCCTTAAAGGCTTGTAACGGTGTTGCAGGGTAGGTTGCTGAGAAATAATAGTTAAAAAAAATTGCAGGCTTCACGCCGTTTACGGAGTTAATTAGCAATGAAGTTAACCAATCGGGCCGTTGCACGCTCAAATTCCAGAGGCCCGCCAGAGACAGTGTCGCCAGACGTTACGCTTCGTTTGGTTTCCTAAGAGCGAACAAGACAGCGTGATACACGAAACTGGGCATAGGATGGTTGTGGAGATTGAACCTGAGCCACAGGCTGAGCCGTCTCGTGCGCTATCATCCACCCTATGAGAGTAACTTTTGACTGTGTTGACCACAAAATATTACTGCAGAAATTGGACCATTATGGAGTAAGGGGAGCAGCTTACAATTGGTTCGCCTCTTACTTTAAGAACAGAAAGCAGAAGGTAATTCTCCGCAATACTGAGAGTGGTAGAGATGTTCAGTCCCAATGGGGCACTGTTAAGTGGGGCGTTCCCCAAGGGTCGGTGCTGGGGCCACTGCTGTTTCTTATTTATATAAATGATATGCCTTCTAGTATTACAGGTGCTTCAAAAATATTTCTGTTTCCTGATGACACCAGCTTGGTAGTGAAGGATCTTGTGTGTAGTATTGAAACAGTATCAAATAATGTAGTTCATGAAATAAGTACGTGGCTTGTGGAAAATAATTTGATGCTAAATCACAGTAAAACTCGGTTTTTACAGTTTCTAACTCACAATTCAACAAGAACCGGTATTTTGATCAGACAGAATGGGCAAATTTTAATCGAGACTAAACAGTTCAAGTTCCTAGGCGTCCGGATAGATAGTAAGCTGTTGTGGAAATCCCAAGTCCAGGATCTTGTTCGGAAACTAAATGCTGCTTTATTTACCATTAGAACAGTATCTGAAATAAGTGACACTTCAACACGAAAAGTATTCTACTTCGCATATTTTCATGCGCTTCTGACATTGCCCTCACAGTATATATCTTCTTTAATGTCGTTTGTTGTTAGCAATATTACCCTATTCCCAAGAGTTAGTAGCTTTCACTCAGTTAATACTAGGCAGAAATCCAATCTGCATGTGGAATGCACTTCCTTGACTCTTGTGCAGAAAGGAGTGCAGTATTCTGCTGCATCCATTTTCAATAAGCTACCGCAAGAACTCAAAAATCTTAGCAGTAGCCCAAACTCTTTTAAGTCTAAACTGAAGAGTTTCCTCATGGCTCACTCCTTCTATTCTGTCGAGGAGCTCTTGGAAGAGCTGAAAAATTAAGCAAATTCCAGTGTTACATTGTTGATTTTCTTTATTTAAACTTACGACTTGTCGCCTGAATATGTTTTTTATATTTCATTTTATCTGTTTCTATTATCGTGTTATAATTTCATGTATTGACTCGTTCCATGACCATAGAGACTTCTCCTTAATTTGGTCCCACGGAACAATAAATAAATAAATAAACTAAACTAATTGTATCTGGTGGGACGCAACGTCCTGATTGGATAACTTCACTTCCAAATGACTCGGAAAATACGCAACGTATCGAATTTTTTCCTTAACATTTATTTGTCAGCACAGCCTACCGTGAAACACCCTTACAGACTCTTCAGACTGTTTCTGATCATCCTATATGTTGAAACTCTTATTTTTGTTGCCGCCGGCCGTGGTGGACGAGCGGTTCTAGGCGCTTCAGTCTGGAACAACGCGGCTGCTACGGTCGCAGGTTCGAATCCTGCCTTGGGCATGGATGTGAGTGGTGTCCTTAGGTTAGTTAGGTTTAAGTAGTTCTAAGTTCTAGGGGACTGATGACCTCAGCTGTTAAGTCCCATAGCGCTCAGAGCCATTTGAACCATTTTGTTGCCCTTGGGAGCCGTGAGATAGACAACCTGCAAGTAGGACTGTGCACCATAAGTCATGAACAGGGTCAGCCTTTTAGTAATATACAGGGTGTTCCCGTAAAAGCGTGCAAAAGTTTAATATGCTCCACTGAACAATTTGAGGTGGGGAACCTGGGGTCAGGGAAGCCATGTTAACCTGATAAAAGGAATAAAATCACATTACTAAGTACTTCTTTATTTACAATAGTTAACTACAAATACCATCATTGACACAATAAACGTACCATTTGTGCCGAATCTTACAGAATTTGATAAAATCGGTGACCAAGTTTGAGACGCGCCCTGACAAATATCCCTGATGTGCTTTGAATCACATCAGAGGCAGCTGCAATTCTGGCATCTAATTTCACCTCCATATCCACTGGGGTCTCAAGCACAAGTGACTTTAGATATCCCCAAAGGAAATAATCAACTGGATTCAGGTCAGGTGATCTCGCAGGCCAAGAAATAGTACCTCCTCTTCCAATCCAGCGACCAACAAATACTATACTGGTACTGCCCCCTCATATTATGCTGTACGTCTCTAAATAGCACCGAGTAATGAATGGGTCTATCGATGATTCATAGCAAGTTCTGTCATGGGACAATGTAAATACGATGCAACAGAGCCACCTGATGGAGAAGTAAAGTAAACAAAACCTGCAGGATGACTTCCTAGTAATCAGGCTAGTCCTCCTTGTTCCCTTGCAGGAAATAAAGAATGTATAAATAAACGTGTGTGCATGTTAGTCGTATGGAAATGAGCGTACGGCATTGTGGGCCGGGAGTCCCCCATTCGGGGAAGTTCGGCCGCCGAGGGCAAGTGCTTGTTGCATTCGACGCCACATTGGGCGACTTGCGCGTCGGATATGGGGATGAAATGATGGTGAAGACAAAACAACACTCAGTCCCTGAGCGGAGAAAATCTCCTACCCAACCGGAAATCGAACCCGGGCCCCCTTGCCGTGGCATTCCGCCGCGCTGACCACCCAGCTAACGGGCGCGGTCATGTTAGTCGTAAATAAGCTGGAAAACGATAATGCTAGACGAAGCGGTAAATAAGTTTACTTTCATACCTCCTTAAGCAGACTTCTCCGGCCTCAGGTTCCCTAACTCAAATCATTCAGTGGAACATCCTCGCCGGCCGGTGTGGCCGTACGGTTCTAGGCGCTACAGTCTGGAACCGCGTGACCGCTACGGTCGCAGGTTCGAATCCTGCCTCGGGTATTGATGTGTGTGATGTGGTGGCGGTGGGTAGTGTTTAACGTCCCGTCGACAACGAGGTCATTAGAGACGGAGCGCAAGCTCGGGTTAGGGAAGGATTGGGAAGGAAATCGGCCGTGCCCTTTCAAAGGAACCATCCCGGCATTTGCCTGAAACGATTTAGGGAAATCACGGAAAACCTAAATCAGGATGGCCGGAGACGGGATTGAACCGTCGTCCTCCCGAAGGCGAGTCCAGTGTGCTAACCACTGCGCCACCTCGCTCGGTGTGTGTGATGTCCTTAGGTTAGTTAGGTTTAAGTAGTTCTAAGTTCTATAGGACTGATGACCACAGATGTTAAGTACCATAGTGCTTAGAGCCATTTGAACCATTTTTGAACATCTTCGACGTCCTGTTACATGTTTGGTCGTTCTTAAAGAAACACCCTGTTGATATTGTGTACGATAATTGTCCTATAATACTCCCTTGCGTAGCGCCCGATTTGCTGTGCTCTATTTCCGAGGAACTTTACAAGTCAGTCAGGCCTAAATTTGGGTTGCTGCAGAGGCCACGGAGTCTTGGTGCGAGGTGTCCCGATACCGCTAAAACCAAGGGGAAACCGTGAAACGAAGCCCTCAGCTGGCAGTCGTCGGGGAAGAAAGCATCCGTTGGGAGAAACTGACGACAGTGTGTTCTGCGATCGCCATGTATATCCTCGGGCGCACACACCTGCTGGCTGTCCCTGGCACGCAGTGAAAGTGGGGGAGATTGGAATGCATCAGCTGTGTGGCCGAGCGCGGCGGCGGTGTAGCAACCGTATGGCGGGCGGGATTTGCCATCGTCCCTCTCTGAAACGTGTCCATTCACATCCATATACTGCGAACCACTCTGAGGGTTTCTTCCCATCCCATTCAAGTATGAAGCGCTTCAGGAGTGACTGCCTCTTCGCGATCCATAGAGTAGTAACAGATAGTTATTTTAGTACATTCCTAGATTACTCAGTAAAATTTGGTTCTTCAAACTTTGCAAGCGGCCTCCCTCGGGATAGTTTTCACCGGTCTTCAAACCTCTGCCAGTACAGCTTCCTCAGATCTCCGTGATACTTCCTCGTGGGTCAAACTTGTAACGTTCGTGCTGTAATTCTTTGTATACTTTCAATGCAGTATCCTAACCCCCAAAATCAGTTAGTATTGGAGTCGTCAAGTCTAACAAATACCACAATGCGAAGATTTCTAAGAATATGAAACGGAACTATCAAATGGGCTCAGTAGTAGGGAAAGAAGGTGGCAGACTTCGGCTCGAGAGCAGAATACTAATGAAGTGCAGTCAATATACAAACACTCGTGGAATCCATCCTAGAATATTGTCAAAATGTGTAGGACCAGCACGGGTCCTGGTAGGACTAACGGTGGACGTATCGTTGAGATAAAACACGCCTGCCTCATTATCTAGCTTACTAAACATAAAAACCTTTTTTTTGCTTTAGCTGCCCTTTGTACTTCACTAATGTTTGTTTCTACAAATTCCTCATGGTCACTGATATCGCAGTCTACTAGGTCATCACCAAATAGGTGTATAAGTGCAAATATTTTATTGGCAACTGAGGACAGTGTACTCAGCAACACTGTATCAGTATTCACCTCATTAGCGGACTAATTATTATAACTTTTCCTGTTTGGACGCAGTTGTATAGGTGGCAAGAGCAAACCATTAATGCTTATTTTCCCCTGGGCAGCAGGACAGGTGTTCAAGTGTGGACTCGCGGACGCAAAACGGTTAGTCTACACTGACAGGTGTCGTCCTCAAAGTAGTGCAGTTACATCTGTGCAGGAGACATCAGGTAGTAAATTATGTGACGTGTTTGCCGGAAGAGACGCAGTGAAGAAACAACTAAGACATGAAGTAAGTTCAGGGTGACAAATTATTGAACTACACGAAAAAATCGGAAATTAGTTACAAACTATGGCGTAGACACACTTTATTCAACATGTAAACGTCACTACAGATATTCGGATTTATGTTATGACATGTTCGACATACATGTCATCATTGGCAATGATGTGGCGCCGACAAATACCGAAATTCTGCATGACCCGCTGAAGTGTCGAAACATCGACATGACGTCCTGAATGGCTGTTTTCAACTCAGCAGAGGTTTTGGGGGCTATTGCTGTACACCTTTTCTTTAATATAGCACCAGAAAAAGGAGTCGGATGTGTTCAGATACGGAGAATATGGCAGCCAATCGAGAGCCATGTCTGTAGCCTCTGAGTACCCCAGAGCCGGAATGTTGTCCCCAAAGTGCTCATCTAGGTCATTAAACACTCTCCTGCTTCGACGGGGTCGAGCTCCGTCTTTCGAATCTTGTCGAAATCGGTTTACTTTGGATAATGAGAATGAAATCACCTTCCAAAACCTTCACCTATCGTTCGGTACTCTCCGCGCCATCAAATAATATCGCACTGATTATTTCGCGACTGGGCGTTGCACGCCACACACTCAACCGTTGAGGGTGAAGTGACTTTCCGATCGCGAAATGCGGATTCTGTGTCCACCAAATGCGCCAGTTTTGCTTATTGACGAACCCATCCAATTAAAGTGCGCTTCACCGCTAATCCAAACCATACTAATTCCCAACATGCCACGCGGCCAAACGTCCAGTTTGAACGTCCTAACGCAAACCGTTCAGAAGTTATGACGATTTTATTTCATACAGTTCAATAATTGACACCCTGTATATATTAATGTACCGATGTACACAACATCGGCATTTTTACCTCTAACGCACTATATAATGGGCGATCTAAAAGTTTCAGTTCGAAGGCCGCACGGTCCAGAATCGGTATGCCAATCATGCGTAGTCGCCGTAAGCACTGAGGCAATGATGCCACTGGTGGAGCGGGTTGAAGGCACCCGTTTGGGAAAACTCCGTGTCCTGCTGCGTGAAGACGTCCGTGCTGCACATCCTCGTCCAATAAGAATCGTGGACTCTTCACGACCTTTCCTTAGGGGAGGCGTGATAATCGTGGGGATGGACCAGGACCCCAGGTCGTGGTCTCGACTGCCTCCAACTTGAGTTGGCGTAAATTAATAGTTACGACACTTCCTGGCAGATTAAAACTGTGTGCCCGACCGAGACTCCAACTAGGGACCTTTGCCTTTCGCGGGCAAGTGCTCTACTGGCAGAAGTAAAGCTGTGAGCACCGGGCGTGAGCCGTGCTTCGGTAGCTCAGATGGTAAAGCACTTGCCCGCGAAAGGCAAAGGTCCCGAGTTTGAGTCTCGGTCGGGCACACAGTTTTAATCTGCCAGGAAGTTTCATATCAGCACACACTCCGCTGCAGAGTGAAAATCTCATTCTGAATAGTTACGACATTTGCGTCTTGTGTCGAATAGCAACCAGCATGGAACTTGGCGTACCATTCCACAACGATGCTTTTCGACAGACGTGCTGCCCCCACACACATTCTTCGTTCTTCGATGGATCTCTAGCCAAGAAAAGAATAACAAGGACAAGGGACCTGTTTGGATGTATTTTGTATGAACGTCGCTGTAGTACACGTTTCCACACCTACTGGACATACGTCGGAAAGACACGGATGCCACGCTCATCCCACGCTCACACATCGGTGCTTATATACCCGCTACTTTGTATGTACGCTGCAACAACGGCGTCAGACGGAAACTTCCCCATCGCCCATTACATGTCCACCATGGGTGGGCTTCCGAATTTTCAGAGGGGCCGTTTGACATTGTTTCACAGCATGGATTATCGCACCAACCACAAAAACGACTGTAATTATCACAGTTGATTGTTGAATAATTAGCCTTCTCCCCTGCTGACACTTTCGCACTAACGGACTACTTACAAGGGAACCTCCCCATCGCACCCCCCCTCAGATATAGTTATAAGTTGGCACAGTCGATAGGTCTTGAAAAACTGAACACAGATCAATCGAGAAAACAGGAAGAAGTTGTGTGGAACTATGAAAAAAATAAGCAAAATATGCAAACTGAGTAGTCCATGCGCAAGATAGCTAACATCAAGGATGGTATGAGCTCAGGAGCGCCGTGGTCCCGTGGTTAGCGTGAGCAGCTGCGGAACGAGAGGTCCTTCGTTCAAGTCTTCCCTCGATTGAAAAGTTTAATTTTTTATTTTCAGACAATTATTATGTGTTCGTCCGTCCGACGCGAGGTAGCTGCGCCGTAGTTTGGGGACGTTGTATGAAAACGTTCAAAACATATGTTTTGACAGAGCACAGGGAAAACTGTGCGACTGTCAAATTGTTACATTCATTTGTTGCAGTTTATTTGACAAACTCTTATGTTTTCATCACTTTTTTGGAGTGATTATTATATCCACAAGAAAACCTAAATTAGGCAAGGCAGAAGAATCTTTTTACCCATTCGCCAAGTGCACAAGTTAGATGGGTCGACAACATATTCCTGTCATGAGACGCACATGCCGTCACCAGTGTCGTGTAGAATATATCAGACGTGTTTTCCTGTGGAAGAATCGGTTGACCTATGAACTTGCGATCAAATGTTTTCCGTTCCCTATTGGAGAGGCACGTCCTTTCGTCTACTAATCGCACGGTTTTGCGGTACGGTCGCAAAACACAGACACTAAACTTATTACAGTGAACAGAGACGTCGATGAACGAACGGACAGAACATAACTTTGCGAAAAAAGAAACAAAATTTTGCACTCGAGGGCAGACTTGAACCAAGAGCCTCTCGTTCCGCAGCTCCGCTTGCTAACCACGGGACCACGGCACTCCTGAGCTCACATTATCCTTGATGTTGTTTATCTTGCTCATGGACTACTCAGTTTGTATATTTTGCTTAATTTTTTCATAGTTCCACACAACTTCTTCCTGTTTTCTCGATTGATCTGTGTTCAGTTTTTCAAGGCCTGTCCACTGTGCCAACTTATAACTATATCTGAGGGGGGGTGCGATGGGGAGGTTCCCTTGTTAGAAGAGCCGAAGGCTCTTACGTGGAGTTTTACTTAATAATAACTACTGATCAAGACGACTGGAGGTGCTCGGACAAGAACTGTAATGACAAAATTTTCACAACCGGAAGAGATCACAATTTATATTCTCTGTATGTCCACCCTTGTAGCAGGATGTCTTTGGGACGACAGCCGTTCACTATCGTGACAAATAAAAACACCTACAGCCGTCTTTATGATTTTATTTTATTTTGTCGCTACCAGTTTCAACGCTTCAGCGTGTCATCTTCAGGCTGTTTTTGATGCGGTACAGGTTGACATGATCCCCATGCATAACATATCAGTTGCCAGCGTTACTGGATACGGAGATATCTGAAAACTTAACGTGTCAGCATTCCAACCATGAACTGTCAACTCGTTGGAATGCTGACACGCAAGTTTTCAGATTATCCCCGTATCCATAACGCTGGCAACTGATATGTTATGCATGGGGATCATGTCAACCTGTACCGCATCAAAAACAGCCTGAAGACGACACGCTGAAGCGTTGAAACTGGTAGCGACAAAATAAAATAAAATCATAAAGACGGCTGTAGGTGTTTTTATTTGTCACGATGTATATTTTCTGTTGGACGCAATCACGTAGTTTTACCTATGACTTCAGAAATTACAATTTAAAACTATAAAACCAAATTTCAAATATGAAATTTAAAAATTATTCTTCCTTTGCTTGGCAAGCATACATCAAAATAAATATAAGATATGTGAACGGTTGTTTTCAGGAATACTCCCCCGCAGATTTCGCTGGTTGCAGTTTTCATATATCCAAGCAGATACGCCGAAATCTGGCAGAAAGCAGACGTATAGTTTGGAATATCCGACTGCGCATGTAATTGAGTTGCACGGGCAGATAGGAATTAATACAGAAAATGAGCTAAGGTGTTGGCTCTAATTTTACCTGTCTGCTACTTTATTTAAAGTAATGAAGTCCAGACCTTACTACAGGTCCGTTTGTTAGCCTGCTTTGGATCTATATCTTCATCTAATAACATACTCCGCAAGCCACCGTACGGTGCGTGGCAGTGAGTACTCTGTACTACTAATAATCACTTCCTTTCCTGTTCCATTTGCAGAGCACGGAACATGATTGTCTATATACCTCCGTACGAGCGGTAACTCGTTTTACCCTTACCACTAATAATCACTTTCTTTCCTGTTCCATTCGCAGAGTACGGAAAACGATTGTCTAAATGCCCCCGAACGAGCTGTAACTCCTCTTACCTTATCTTCATGATCGTCACGCGGAATGTATGATGGCGACAGTGGAATCGTTCTGCAGTCAGCTTCAAATGCCGGTCCCCTGAATTTTTTTAGTAATGTTTCTCGTAAAGAACGTCGTCTTCCTTCCAAGGATTCCCATTTGAGCTCCCGAAGCATCTCCCTAACACTTACGTGTTGTTCGAACTTACTCGTAAGAAATCTACCAGCTCGGCTCTGAATTGCTTCGATGTCTTCCTATAATCTGATCTGGTGCGGATGCCAGACATTCGCGCAGGACTCAAAACTGGGTCGTACTACTGTCCCATATGCGGTCTCCTTTACAAATAAACCACACTTCTGTAAAATTCTTCCAATAAACCGAAGTCGATCATTCGCCTTCCTCAAACACTCATTTCATTTCATATCGCTGTGCAACGTTACATATCGGTAATAGAGCCGCGCGTGGCTCGTGTTCGTGCCATTTCTTATTTTACATCTTGTTTTTACCGTACTGCCACCTCGTTACCTTAATTTTCAATTACTGGTGTCACTGACAAGGGAACCTCCCCATCGCACCCCCCTCAGATTTAGTTATAAGTTGGCACAGTGGATAGGCCTTGAAAAACTGAACACAGATCAATCGAGAAAACAGGAAGAAGTTGTGTAGAACTATGAAAAAAATAAGCAAAATATACAAACTGAGTAGTCCATGCTCAAGATATGTAACATTAAGGATAGTAGTACATAAGTAGCGGCGTGGTCCTGTGGTTAGCGTGAGCAGCTGTGGAACCAGAGGTCCTTGGTTCGAATCTTCCCCCCCCCCCCCCCCCCCCCGAGCGAAAATTTTAATTTTTTATTTTCAGACAATTATCAAAGTTCAGGCACACACACACACACACACACACACACACAAACAACTTCGTTCTCCAAAATTCCAGGAGATGTTCAGATTTGCTTGGACATATGCAGGATTTGACGGTGTACACACGGAAAAATTTGAAAACGTTAAAAACATATGTTTTGACAGAGCACAGGGAAAACTGTGCGATTGTGAAACTGTTGCATTCATTTGTTGCAGTTTATGTGACAAACTCTTATGTTTTCATCACTTTTTTGGGAGTGATTATGACATCCACAAGAAAACCTAAATCGGGCAAGGTAGAAGAATCTTTTTACCTATTCGCCAAGTGTACAAGTTAGGTGGGTCGATAACATATTCCTGTCATGTCACGCACATGCCGTCGCCAGTGTCGTATAGAATATATCAGACGTGTTTTCCTGTGGAGGAATCGGTTGACCTATGACCTTGCGATCAAATGTTTTCGGTACCCATTGGAGAGGCACGTCCTTTCGTCCACTAATCGCACGGTTTTGCGGTGCGGTCGCAAAACACAGACACTAAACTTATTACAGTGACCAAAGACGTCAATGAACGAACGGACAGATCATAACTGCGAAAATAAAGAAATTAAATTTTTCACTCGGGGGAGGACTTGAACAAAGGTTCTCTCGTTCCACTGCTGCTCACGCTAACCACGGAACCACGGCGCTCCTGATCTCACACTCTCCTTGATGTTGCATATGTTGCGCATGGACTACTCAGTTTGTATATTTTGCTTATTTTTTCATAGTTCCACACAACTTCTTCCTGTTTTCTCGATTGATCTGTGTTCAGTTTTTCAAGGCCTGTCCACTGTGCCAACTTATAACTAAACCTGAGGGGGCGTGCGATGGGGAGGTTCCCTTGTGAGTTGCTGCCTTGCCTGCCTGTGAGAGACAGCAGCAGCGCTTACGGACATCGGCCCTGCCGTATTATCTTTGCTAGATCGCTGTTACTTCCCGGTCGTCGTGTGTTGAGAGTTGGTTCGGACCTGGCAGTGTGTGAGTTAACCCGCGGTCCAGGTTCAGCAGGATCGCGGCAGCAGTGCCGAAACACATGACTGGAGTGCCCACGACTTTGGTTGGTCGTCGGTCGGTAGTCTTGCCGGACGACGTGTATGTTGGCCGGCGATCGCTTATGGGTTGGCTGTGAGTGCCGACTCGTGATTCGCCCCTGTCATTGCAGTCACTGCCGTTAGCATTGTCTGGTTCTTCGTGTTAAGTATTCGCGAAACTGTGTGTGATTGACAAATTTTAAATGTTGTCGGCGTAGTGGCTCTGAGGAGTAGGTCGGTTGGGGTGGAGCATTGAGGAATTCTCGGCGGGGCGTAGTTTGTCCGGGGCCCGCTGCGGTCTCTACGCGGTGTCTGAGAGTGTTGCACTGTTCCCATTGCTACGAGGTCCGTGGCTCACCGACCCTGGACACGACAGTTGAGTTTTGATTTTACGTACCAGCAAGTCAAGACTGTTCACATTGTGTCGTTTGGAATTCGTAGTCGGCTGTTGGGATATTCCCGCGAGTAAGCACGTGGACTTCAAGTTGGAAAATTCTAGCCACCCTCCGGTGAAGTTTCACTGTATTTGGTTATTTGACTTGAAGTGCGCCAGCGGAATCGTCTGCCTTATGGCCGTTAATGTTCTGGTTCCCTGCCCTGGCCGTTGACGTATGTTTCAGGCAGTGCGGTTTCCTCATCGTGTCGTTGCTGTCCAGCACGGTGTGTAGTTTGACAGCTCCGTGTGTGATTCGTTGTGGGCGCCAATATCTTCTACGTTGTTCCGTTGAACTCCCTGTTTTGCCCTGGTCGGTTGAAGTGGAAGTTATCTTGTCGGTGGGTCCGCTGACTGTCGGTCGGTTGGGTTGTCGTCGGATCGTGAGTGGTTGGCCCGACTGCCTGTCTCACCTAAGCGAGCGTAGTGTTTGAATTACAGGCCGACCCTGGAACATCTGGGCACCCTTGTGTATATTGTCTTATTTTTTTTAGTTTGTTATTGTTGTTGGCATTTGTACGGCTTCTAGCCGGTTTTGTGTTTTAAATTAGAGTTGTTTTACTCTTTAAAAAAATGGTTCAAATGGCTCTGAGCACTATGGGACTCAACTGCTGTCGTCATAAGTCCCCTAGAACTTAGAACTACTTAAACCTAACTAACCTAAGTACATTACACACATCCATGCCCGAGGCAGGATTCGAACCTGCGACGTAGCGGTCGTGCAGTTCCAGACTGTAGCGCCTTTAACCGCTCGGCCACTCCGGCCGGCGTTTTACTCTTAAGGCCTTCAGCCTAGTTTAAAGTACTGTTTCACGTAAGCTGTTTGGCATTTAAAAGAAATTGAATATTTAAGTCTCCAGGCTTCAGCCGATTTGAATTTAACTTCTTTACTCCAGCCTAACTAAAGAACTGTTTTAAGATGAGGCTTGCCTTTTAAATTTCTGATTATGCTTGCGTTTTGAAGTTATTGGCCTTTAGCTGTTTTTAAATTAAAGTGGCTTTAAGCCGGTAATTAAGTCCCAAATATTAAAGCTGTGTATTTACAAAAAATTTATTGGGCTCTTTAATGTTTGATCAAATAATGAAGTTGTATGTTCGAGTGTAACTGACACCCCTTATTTTGGCCCCTTTCCACAATTTATTGTATCTGTCCTGTCCTGCTGGTTTAGCAGGGTGTCTCAATAACTAATCGATTTGACTGTCAAGTAGCAGAATACTAATGCTGTATTCGAAAGTTTCGGCTTTGTTTTTCCAACTCACCTCCATTAACTTACATTTTTCCACATTGTAGAGAACTAGAAATTTTGTCTATATAGGTCATTTTGCATCCTCCTACAGTCGCTCAATGACGACACCTTTTCTCACAACACAGGATCATTAGAGAACAGCTGCAGGCTATTGTTCACCCTGTCCGCCAGATGATTTGTGTATATAGAAAATAACAGCGGTCCTATCACACTTCACTGGGGCTCTCCTGAACAAACCCTTCTCTTTCATCAACACTCACCGTCTAGTACAACGTTCTAGGTTCTATTACTTAGAAGTCTTCGTGTCACTGTCATATCTGGGAACCTATTCCGTATGCTCCTACCTTCGTTACCAGCCTGCAGTGGTGCACTGTGTTTAATGCTTTTCGGAAATCTAGGAATATGAAATGCACCTATTGTACTTCGACCGAGCGAGGTGGTGCAGTGCTTAGCACACTGGACTCGCTTTCGCGAGGACGGCGGTTCAAACCCCCGTCCGACCAACCTGATTCATGTTTTCCATGACTTCCTTAAATAACTTCAGACAGATGCCTGGGTGGTTCCTTTGAAAGGGCACGTCCGATTTCCTTCCCCAGCCTTCCCAAATCCGCACTTTAGCTCTGACTCTAATGACCTCGTTGTAGGCTGGACGTTAAACACAATTTCGCATGAAAAATTTGCAAGCCCAATTTGGCGCGGGCGATGCGTTCGTGGGCAGAAATATAGAACAATATGACAACAAGTATACTATTTCCCGTAAGAATACGGCACACTTTATATAATTTAGAGTCATTTGATTGTTCTCCGTCGTATACCAGTTGTGTGTGCCGAGTCGATTCTTGGCCTCTCCACTAAAGCAACTCTCTGAGCGCTCTAAGGAAACGCTTTTGTAGCTTAGCAGATTAAGAAGAAGCGGCGGTGAAAGCCGATTTATTGTAATCAGCCGTGGGCCCGAACGCAACCGCCTCCGTAATGGGCTTTCTCTGGTCGCTGCAGCCCCTAACACTACTCCAGAGTTGTCCTCGGGAGATTGAGCTGCTGCGAGATTGAGATTGCACATCATACCTCACGGATCTTCTCTTCCACGAGGCGGTCCAGCTAACATGTTTGTCCGGAGCGAAGTACCCTGTACAGTGCACTGCGCAACAGTCTTCGCAGTACACAAAGTAGCTTTGAACTCAGTCAGCAAACACTGATGTCATTTCTGGAAGGCACAAACGACCCGAACTGGACCCTAGTCTTCCTCGGCAGACGTCTCACCTCTGTGGTGTATTTATAATTACTACTGATTTCTTGTCAGCTCTAAACTCTTTTAAGGTGTGGAATCATTTTTTCCTGTCAGTCGAAGAATATTCCTTCTTTTAAGTCTACAACTTTTTCGTTAGTTCTCTAGTTTGATGCCTCCTACTACGATTACCTCTCTAAGCGGTACGTACGCCCAATGCCCTTATTGTATCAGCGTACTCTGAAACGAACCGTCACTGATAATCATTCACTTTGAATTTAAATACTATTCCCGAACCTTTCTTTCGATTTCCGCCAACACTTCTTCGATGTTGAGATTAAACAATAACTGAGAAAGACTGCATCCCTCTTTTCCCCACTATTTAATACGAGCACTCTCGGTCTTGCATGTATACCGTTCCTTTTTTATTCTATTACGTAGGTGAGATTGTTTTCAGTGGAGGTGCCTAGCAGCACTTGATGTTTCCTGGTCGCTACTTGTCTAGTAACCTATCTGAGAATGACATGGAGTGAGCACTGGAAACCACCGTAACTTGTTTCCGGCAATTTGTAGTGCTTTTTGTTGTTTTATGCAGCGTTTGTAAATATAACGAATTATACGTATTTATCTACTGTAAGCTTTTACCCTGGTAACAAACGATGTATATCTTTACTGGATATATAGTAAATGGAACATGTGTTATACCACGTATGCCTCTACCCATTAACATTTGAAACTTACGCAAACAGTTAATACAGGTAATAGACTTTGACATTTAATTCACTTCAACAGGCCGAGCGCTGTGGCCGAGCGGTTCTAGGCGCTTCAGTCCGGAATCACGCTGCTGCTACGGTCGCACGTTCGAATCGTACCTCGGGCATGGCTGTGTGTGATGTCCTTAGGTTAGATAGGTTTAAGTGGTTCTAAGTCTATGACCTCAGATGTTAAGTGCCATAGCGCTTAGACCCATTTGAACGATTTTTTTCACTTCAACAAATGCGTCTCTTGTAGCACGCAAAATATCTAAGTGGTATTCAATATCTTGCCATACCTTCTGCAACATGTCTCGCGTGATTGTTGCAATGGAATCTCTGATGCGTTGTTAGAATGCTATTTTGAACACAATATCTTTCACGTACCCTCAAAGAAAGAAATCTAAGGGGGTAATGTCAGGTGATCTCGGAGGCAATAGAATTGGGTCATCTGTTTGGGTTTCATTAAGAGAGTTGCAGACATCTAGAGTCCAATAGGGGGGTCGGGTTGGGGTGGGAAGGAGGGGAACGCCATCTTGCTGAAAGATGGGTGTTTCTTGTATATCCTGTAGCTGGGGTACGGCAAAATTCGCAAACATGTCCATCTAATCATACCCACTTACACTGCTTTCAAGGAAGAAAAATGGGCCAATCACTCGATCACACATTAACCCTCACCAGACATCAACCTTTGGACTGTCCCGAATATGTTCTCGTACGACATGAGCATTTTCTGATCCCCTGAACTGGATATTATGACATTTAACTAAGCTAGAAAAATGAAATATAGTCTCGTCAGAAAAACATGTGCGCTTCAAGAAATTACTGTCCTCATCCGAACGGTTTAGCATGTCCCTTGCAAATTGTTCACGTTTCCGTCGATCATCTGCTTGTGGCAGGGGTAAAATACAGGGAGCGAAAGGCTATTTACAATTTGTACAGAAACCAGATAGCAGTTATAAGGGTCGAGGGGCATGAAAGGGAAGCAGTGGTTGGGAAGGGAGTGAGACAGGGTTGTAGCCTCTCCCCGATGTTGTTCAATCTGTATATTCAGCAAGCAGTTGAACGGAATGGATAGTGTCTTGAAACGAGGATATAAGATGAACATCAACAAAAGCAAAACGATGATAATGGAATGTAGTCGAATTAAGTCGGGTGATGCTGAGGAAATTAGATTAGGAAATGAAACACTTAAAGTAGTAAGAGAGTTTTGCTATTTGGGGAGCAAAATAACTGACGATGGTCGAAGTAGAGAGGATATAAAATGTAGACTGGCAAGGAAAGCGTTTCTGAAGAAGAGAAATTTATTAACATCGAGTATAGATTTAAGTGTCAGGAAGTCGTTTCTGAAACTATTTGTATGGAGTGTTACCATGTATAGAAGTGAAACGTGGACGATAAATAGTTTGGATAAGAAGAGAATAGAAGCTTTCGAAATGTTGTGCTACAGAGGAATGCTGAAGATTAGATGGGTAGATGACATAACTAATGAGGAGGTATTGAATAGGATTGGGGAGAAGAGGAGTTTGTGGCACAACTTGACGAGAAGAAGGGATCGGTTGGTAGGACATATTCTGAGGCATCAAGGGATCACCAATTTAGTACTGGAGGGCAGCGTGGAGGGTAAAAATCATAGAGGGAGACCAAGAGATGAATACACTAAGCAGATTCAGAAGGATGTAGGTTGCTGTAGGTGCTGGGAGATGAAGAAGCTTGCAGAGGATAGAGTAGCATAGAGAGTTGCATCAAACCAGTCTCAGGACGGAAGACCACAACAACAACAACAACATCTGCTTGTAATGCCTGGACAGTGTGAACGTTCGCGAACCACTTCATGCGCTCTTTGCCACTTTAAGTTCCCGCGCAGTTTGTCTAGTCGATATCCGTGGCGGCCTCGTGAATGCTGTTTAGTTGCCTGCGCGGCCTCCTCCGAAACAGGAGGACTGCTTATCCGTTTCCGATCCGACCGTGTTGCTAAAACAGTTTCTATTCATGGCCTGATAAATTTGACACGCGGTGCTTTCTCTCCATAATGAGGCGCAAACTTTCGCTGCACAATAATCGGTGATTTGATTTCTGCTAGTCACACCGTACAACTCATTGACCTTTCCCTGGGCGGAAGCCATTTTTACGATGTAGTCTACACAGCGCTCCTTGTGGCGTAGGTGTTAAATGAGACACATATGCATAGCACAGAAATTTCATGGTTTCCCCTTTAGAACTGAACAAAAAACAGACGTTACCGTCACAAATATAATTAATATTTAATCCTGAAATCAGGGTAAACATCCATAAACACCCTGTAGTTTTAATATATTTGGAGAATATTGTTAATTTTTCTGTTACAGAGCTTTATGGTGAGTAAAATAAGTGTATTTTTAAAAGTAGTTACATAATGTGTGGAAAGTTAAGCCAAACTTCCTCAGTCGTTGACGCGTTGCTGTCTTTCGAAATTAGTTTTAGCTTGGATTGAACGTAAAGTTCGTAAATGTGGCGATCAGTTGAACTGAACAGTAACTGAAACAAATTAAATGCTTCAATTATAATGTTACTAACACCAGAAGGAGGCAGATCTATAAATAATTTAGATGCTAGGAACGTGGTGTTATTAACGCACCGCTATTGTGTGTGTCGTACGACCTCCATAGCATGCTCAGTAAAGGTTGCAGATACGTTACTAACGAATACCTGAGCTAATTTCTGCCAACCACCATCTTTCAGTAGTGTTTAGTGGAGCTGGTATGTGACATGATCGACGCCGAACGGAATCCTTTATCAGAGAAGAATCACCGAATCATTCACAAAAATTTATTGAGCGTAATAAACGCAAGACACGTTAAAATGATCGCCATTAATCTCGGGGTCGCGATTTCCTAAGAGCAGTAATAAATTAATGACTGAGTGCAATGCACGTTCCGCCATTGCGTGTCTTCACAGTGATCTGCCGACTTCGCTATTTCACCCAAAAACGATCTGAAACAGGATTAATTTGTACACAAAACATATAAATGACCACACTGGGAGAACTTAGGATAAGAATTATAACAAAAGGCTTTTTAGACCTGCTTCATATTTAATTACAAGAATAAAATCAGTGCACATTGAATGAACTTACGATATGAGTCGACTTACGAAGGCATGCTGAGGAAGACAACATGTGAAAAATATGCAGAGCTACGCTTCTAAGACAAACGGAACAGAACTTTGAATATCATTTTTGTTACAGCCACAGTCTGATTTTTACATTTCTCATTTCCTTTGGGGGTGCTTTTACATTATATGGTTCTGAGTTACAGAGATTTACAAGAAACTTTTATGTCTTCAAATAAAATAAAGGGCACCTACGAGCGAAACACAGGTTCCTGCTGAATGCTACAAGAAAAATAGGCCTTTACGTAAGGTAGTAATTGTATTGTATTGTACTAAACTGGGGACCTAGAAACGACGGAGAGGCTTCGTCCCCGCCGTAGTCCTCAGTGGTACACAACCCCACAACCGGCTACAGCAGTCTACTCACCCCACCGCCGCCCTACACCGAACCCAGGGTTATTGTGCGCTTCGCCTCCCACAGACGAGTGTAACCCCAAATTTTTGCGTGGTAGTGTAATTATGGTGTACGCGTACGTGGAGACAGTGTTTGCCCAGCAATCGCCGACATAGTGTATCTGAGGCGGAATAAGGGGAACCAGCCCGCATTCGCCGAGGCAAAGGGAAAACTGCCTAGAGTGTGTGTGTTTGAGGTTTACGGGCGCTAAACAGCGGGGTCATCAGCGCCCAAGAAAACTGCCTAGAAACCATCCGCAGACTGGGCGGCACACCGGACCTCGACACTAATCCGCCGGGCGGATTCGTGCTGGGGACCGCCACGCCTTCCCGCCCAGAAAAAGTAGTAATACTTCATCGTGTAGTATCTTGTACCTTGAAATGTAAGAAAGTCTTCTAGCGCGCAACACGTGATGTTTGCAAATGAACTGGGTTTCCTTAATTAAATTTCAGTTACTGATTTTTGATGTGTGGTAGAGTAATAGTGTAACACATGTACTGTTAAACACCGTGCTGCCTAGATTTTCTCAACTACATCACTTCAGAAAGTGAATAGAATATTTGTTCCTAGGTACCTTGGAACAGTTTTTCTGTTTTTCACGCGCCGAAAACATTACTTTTTCCGGAGTAATTTCAGAAAAGAAATGCGGAACATGTAAGGGTGAGCCGGTAGGTACGGCGTATGCTTTAAGGAGTGTTAATGTTAGCGATTCCGAACTAAGAACGCCTTATGGACATATGATGAACGATTTGCGAGACAGAACACATTCAGTGTCAGTTTGGTACGTTTCCCTCGATCAGCTCGAGAACTACACCCTCCAACGACAAAATGTGGCAGTCAAAAAATTAAAGATTAATTTTCGTACAAGAGAAATTCTATTCACTTTTTGTCCAGGAGCAATGGTCTGCGCGGAGAGAGCGCGAGAATATCAAAATCTCGAGCGATGCGCATGCGCTTCGATTAGGTAATCTTTGAAGGCCAATTTCTGGTAGTTTCCCAAGTTGATAGACCGCAAGCGTCCTGCATCAAACTGTTCGTCTCAGCTTCTTCTACATCACTGATGTACGTTGTAAACAATGATGATGGTTGAGTAATACGAAAATAAATAACAATGTGAATTAAATGTGTTGTATCTCGGAAAGCATTCGAAATAAGGCACATGTTGTATGCCGTGTATATTTCTATTGTGTATTGTCAAACCACAATTTATGAAAGATGTTTACATTTTATTAGTAGATGTTGTGGTAGCAGGGATTGTCTGCACCAGAAAGCATTGCTGGCAGGAGAGACCGCATATTGAAATAATTTAAAAAAGGGCGGGAGAGACCGCGTATGGATAGATTTTAAGAAAAGAGCGGGAAAGACCGCGCATTGATACATTTTTAAATGGTAGCAGGGATTGTGTGCACCAGAAGGCATTGTTGGCAGAAGAGCCCGCACTTCAGCGTTCGTAGCAAGTCAGTAGTAAGCGAGATGTGAAGCGAGTCGGTAGCAGGTCTGAAGCGAGAGGTTGAGAGGAGCGGTGTGCTTGCGAGCCACCAGCTATGTTTTACAAAAGATTATAAACGGATGTACAGAGACATCAGCTAACTATTATCATAAGAGGAACTAATATTATTGGAATATTTTTTTTTGAGAAACTCAAGATTATTCAATGTATGTTTGCGCAATGCTAGTTGTAAGATTATTGTAAAAAGTAAGTCCCATTTGCGCATTTGTAAAATCATTTCATTCAGAATATAATTAATTTTTGCCATCAATATTGCATTGCTGATTATAATGCAACCCAAAAACCAGCAACGTAAAACTTTGCAAAATTTTATTGTTGTCAAGAAAAAGTTTAACTATGAATTACGTAACTTCAGTCAAGAATAACGTCAGCTTTGGTAATAAATACAGCCATTTATTATGACATCCCACCAGTAGCTAATAAAGTACAGTAAAACAGAGTAAGTGTATTCATGTTGTTCGATGTAGCAGTCAGATGGCGATCCAATAACAGTAAAAAAAGGTAAGGAACAGTTTTGGGTTATTGCAGGTAATGACTGAGGGCCACATTCAATGTTTCGTCGAAATAATCAGAAAATAACTTTTAATAAGCAGCATTTAAATTTGTATGCGAAGATTGAGAAAGGGAATTAATTTCAAAGGGAAGATTTCATTTATTATTATTATTATTATTATTATTATTAGTAAGCAAGAGATAGAAATCCTCAGGGAAGGTTTCATAGGTTATTGTAGAAGGGAAATTTGCGTAACAAAAAGAGGTATAGAGGAGACGGGAAGGCTTCAATGTCCATACGATGTTTTTAGTTCAGAGCCACTTACACTACCATACCTCGAAGCACGTATTTTTTTCTCCTGGCTCACCCTGTACAATGAATGTTATTATTTCAAAATGGAATAAGAAAAGAAAAACGTATATTGCACTTCTTTTACAGGTCTATTAAGTCTTACAAGTATTCCAAGGGACGACACACTTCCCTACTGAATATTACCCATTGTTCTCTTTGACTTACAATGGGAGAACGTTACTAGTATGTTTGTCGTAGCCGAAACGCTGTTCGGAAGATTTGACTGAGTAATTACCTAAGACTTGGTGGAGGGAAAGAAGCGTGATGATGTGTGAGTTAACGTCGCGCTAAAGATAGGGGCAGGTGCAGACAGGTGGAGATGCAGTCCATTGCGAAGACGACGGATCCCAAGACGGTGTGCTGCTTCATCAGCATTCCGAGCAGAGGTGAGCGCCAGCGCGGCTCGGGGAAGCGGACGCCCTGCCCTTGCTGACAGCTGACGGCGCGGTCGCTGACCATGTCGACACTTCCGTGTGCTCAGCAGGGCTGCGTGCGGACCTCTACATCAGGGGTGTCGAATCCGCGGCCCAAAGCAGTTATCAGTACGGCCCAAGAAGTGGGCATCTATCACACGATCGGAGAATACCGCTTAGGCCGACGTTGCACTATCGTATTTCTTTGTCAAAGTTGATATGTCATATATTTACATCAAAGAAATTTGATGCTATAATAGGGGACTTCGTCAAATCTCGCCTGTCGTCAAATAAATACACTATGTGATCAAAAGTATCCGGACATCCCCAAAAACATACGTGTTTCATATTAGGAGCATTGTGCTGCCACCTACTGCCAGGTGCTCCATGTCAGCGACCTCAGTAGTCATTAGACATCGTGAGAGAACAGAATGGGGCGCTCCGCGCAACTCACGGACTTCGAACGTGGTCAGGTGATCGGGTGTCACTTGTGTCATACGTCTGTACGCGAGATTTCCACACTCCTAAACATACCTAGGCACACTACTTCTGATGTGATAGTGAAGAGGAAACGTGAAGGGACACATACAGCACAGCGTACAGGCCGACCTCATCTCTTGAGTAACAGAGACCGCCGACAGTTGAAGAGGGCCGTAGTGTGTAATAGGCAGCCGTCTATCCAGACCATCATACAGGAATTCCAAACTGCATCAGGATCCATTGCAAGTAGTACGACAGTGAGGCGGGAGATAAGAAAACTAGGATTTCATGGTCGAGCGGCTGCTCATAAGCCACAAATCACGCCGGTAAATGCCAAACGACGCCTCGCTTGGTGTAAGGAGCGTAAACATTGGACGATTCAACAGTCGAAAAACGTTGTGTGGAGTGACGAATCACGGCACACAGTGTGACGATTCGATGACAGGTTGTAGGTATGGCAAATGCTCGGTGAACGTTATCTGCCAGCGTGTGTAGTGCCGACAGTAAAATTCGGAGGTGGTGGTGTTATGGTGTGGTAGTGTTTTTCATGGAGCGGACTTGCACTCCTTGTTGTTCTGCGTGACACTATCACAGTCAGGCCTACATTGATGTTTTAAGCACCTTCTTGCTCCCCACTGTTAAAGAGCAATTTGGGGATGGCGACATGCATCTTTCAACACGATCGAGCACCTGTTCATAAAGCACGGCCTGTGGCAGAGTGGTTACATGACAATAACATCCATGTAATGGACTGGCCTGCACAGAGTCCTGACCTGAATCCTATAGAACAACTTTGGCATGTTTTGGAGCGCTAACTTTGTGCCAGGTCTCACCGACTGACGTCGATACCTCTCCTCAGTCCAGCACTCCGTGAAGAATGAGTTGCCATTCCCCCAAGAAACCTGCCAGCACCTGAATGAACGTATGCCTGCGAGAGTGGAAGCTGTCATCAAGGTGGGGCAACACCATACTGAATCCCAGCATTATCGATGGAGGGCGCCACGAACTTGTAAGTCATTTTCAGCCAGGGTTCGGATACTTTTGATTACAAAGTGTATGATCAAATCTAGGGCGTCGGCGTAGATTTGATCACAAAAGTCGTTCGTCTTGAGTTGAGTGCAATGTCAAACGTAACCGCTTGGAGCGCTGGCGCCGCTACAGCTATCTGACGTTTCTATAGTGTGTTTGTAAGCATCGCTTAAAACTTGGTGTGTTCATTTGCTTCGAGTAAGAGGGGTGGGGGGGGGGGAGGGGAGGGAGGGGGGGAGGAAGGAGCACAGTGCATGCTATTAATTGTGTTGATGGGCAGGTGGAATATGCTGCAGGTGATTTCATATCCACAATCACAGCTACGGCCATCCACCTCTACATCTGGAAACATCCAGGCAGCTTTTCAGCAAGCCAAAATAGAGGACGTGATCACACTCTAAAACAAACAAAAATTGTTTCTTAGCTATCCGTTCTACTTTGTCTATTTTTGAACTCTAGATCCCACAAATTAAAAAGCGCTTCATTTGTTACGTACTTTTTATTAATTTTGTAGTTGTTGGAACACTAATTTCACTAATTAAATTGTTCAAAAATAAAAACAGTTCTTATTGCCCATATAGTGTACTAAACATTTATTTACCTCCATATATTCTCCCTTCAGTGCTTTATAAATCGCTTCACACGTTTCTGTAATTATTTTGGTTATTAAGCAATGTGATATTCGAGTACTGTGTTGTAAACTAGAGTATCTCTCTCCTGTATCAAGAAACCCCAGTGCCACAGTTTGCCTGTCTTCTGCATGTATAGCATTTCTCAAGAGAGTATTCTCTTTTGTAATATGAGAAGCCACTTTACTGAGCAAATACTGAAATACACTCTCATCCACTCGTAAACAATTTATATGTAAGAGTTGACATCCTCCACTTGCAGCTCTCGTAACAAAATTTGCTGAATGCTTTTATCATCTCGCCGTTAATACCTACGGCTTCATCCAAGTATGTTTTCTTTTTTTCCGCCGTTTTTGTTCCAAATGCACATACAATGCAATTGTGGTACTAGTAACTGCAGCCCATAGTAACAAGTTGTCCGCCATCTTGAAATCTGACGAAAAACGTGACGACAGTGCTATACCCCTTTTTAGCGCCAAGTCAAAGACTTCTGTCAAAGAAAATTGACGAATATTTGACCATATTTCCTTGTCAAAGAAATATGATAGTGTAATACCGGCCTTATGTAAAGTTATGATAAATTGTTGTGAGATGTATGGTCATAACACCCATTACGTATTCTCCAGCCGATGTCTTACATTTGAAAATGACGACGTAGGTCGTTGAAACCGGCACTGTAATCTCCTCTTTTAAAGCAAAGTTTTATGTACTGTGACTATGGCTTCGCTATAGTAACATATATAAACATACGTTATAATGCCGTGATTTAAAACTAAGAGAAGACATTTTTTTATTGCAGAGCTTCCTCTCTTTCATCTGTCCTTCATCTGTTCTTTAGTTCATTTTTACTTCTTGTTTTCATATTTTCACCAATATATTTAACGTTGTCTGTTTTCTTGGTGTTTCTGTACTTGGTTTTTAAAATTATTTGTAGATTATTTTCATTCTGTCTTAACCAACAGTATTTGTAGGCCTGCCTTCTCTGCTGTTTCTTTCAGAAGTTCAAGTCTCTTCTTTGCGTTCTCTAAGGTTCCATCTATTATTATGGCATAGTCTGCAAGACCAAACGGTTTAATGCTTATTTCGATCTACCCAGCTGTATCTATTCAGTAAATTTTTGTTTTTCTTCCTCTACTTTCCATTCCCTTATAAATTTTTCCAGCATACAGTTGAGCAGTAATGGTAACAAACCGTCTCCTTGTCTGATTTCTGACAGAATTTTGAAGGCACTAGACGTTGTTCCAAAAAATTTAACTTTAGATACACCGTCATTGCCAACCCGCCCGGGTAGCCGAGCGCGCTGACGCGCTGCTTCCTGGACTCGGGTACGCGCGCCGGCCCCGGATCGAATACGCTCGACGGATTAACGACGAGAGCCGGCGTGCTGGCCAGCCTGGACGTGGTTTTTAGGCGGTTTTCCACATCGCGCTAGGTGAATACCGGGCTGGTCCCCACGTTCCGCCTCAGTTACACGCGTCACAGACATTTGAAACACGTCCGCACTACGATTTACACTCGACGCAGACATTTGGGGTACACTGATACTGTCCCGGGGGGTGCGGGATGGCGGCAGGAAAGGCATCCGGCCATCCCTAACACTAACATTACCACATCCGTTGTAACCATGCCGACACTGCGATCGCTGCGGGACTATGGCGTAAGCGAAAGAAAGAATACACCGTCATTGCCGCTCCCAAGCCCGAGGCGCCATCTCGCGAGTATGGGGAAGAAGGAGGGGGGGACGAGTAAGAAACTGGTAAGGAAAAACATGGATCAGCTGGCCCGGGTGGCTGTACCATGCAACGCTCTCTTACCAGGGTTACAATGAAGTCCTGAATGGCAAGGAAGGCAGCCCTGCCGTTAGGGTTAACGTAAAAGTAAGAAATTAAAATCGAAACCTGTCTGTTCCCGGATGTGGTGGTGTTTGGTCAACGCCTGTACCCTATGGTAGGGGTGGTTGGAAAAGAACACTCCAACAATCTTAGACACGTCCACCCACATTTCAAAAATAGGATAATTAAATAGTGTGATGAAGCCGGCCGCTGTGGCCGAGCGGTTGTAGGCACTCCAGTCCGGAACCGCGCTGCTGCTACGGTCGCAGGTTCGAATCCTGCCTCGGGCATGGATGTGTGTGATGTCCTTAGGTTAGTTAGGTTTAAGTAGTTCTAAGTTCTAGGGGACTGATGACGTCAGATGTTAAGTCCCATAGTGCTTAGAGCCATTTGAACCATTTTGTATGATGAAGAAACGATTATTATTATTATTGCTGAGTAGTACTAGTACTATTAGTACAGAGTGCGGCACGTAAAACCGACAAGTCGTCCACAGCGCTAATGTTCCAGTACGTCGCGCGCCCAACAATAATGGAAAACGAGAAACGCCGCACAGACAGTCGCGCACGAACTGACCATTGCCTGTGATGTGCCGACGCTAAGCGAACTTTCTTGTTGGGTGAGGCCGCTGCAGCCGCAGCCAGTGAAACTCGTCGAAACCAGTTGAGAAAAAGACTTTATTGTGTGAAGCCGGATGAGTGTAAGTGTGCGTTAATGCCGTACTCGTCACCCGAGCGTGTTGCCATTGTTGAATCGTTCATTCGCAGTGGATCTTTTGTGAAAACAAAGGATCTATTTCAGGAGGCAGCAAAAAGCACCGTACAGGGATTGATCGATCAGTGGCGGAGTTCAGGGTCTGTTCAAAATGCTCCCAGGAACAGTCCACGACCTGTCTGCACACCTGAGTTAAAGATGCAGGTTGAGAAAATAATGACTAGACGTTCTCGTAAGTCGTCCGAGAACCTGAATCAACAGGTTCAAGCGAGTCAGAGAAGTTGCAGACGTTGCTTAAGGGGTCTCAAGTTAAAACCGTACTGGATAAGTGTTGTGCTAGAACTGAAGGCGCCTGACCTGCAGAAGAGAGTGAATTTCTGTTCGTCGCTGTTGAGAAATGTTGCCAGTGGTATTTTGGACTCACTAAGGCTCTTCGTGAGTGACACGGCGTGGTTCCACCTGTCTGGGTACATACACTACTGGCCATTAAAATTACTACACCGAGAAGAAATGCAGATGATAAACGGGTGTTCATTGGACAAATATATTATACTAGAACTGATATGTGATTACATTTTCACGCAATTTAGGTGCATAGATCCTGAGAAATCAGTACCCAGAACAACCACCTCTGGCCGTAATAACGGCCTGGATACGCCTGGGCATTGAGTCAAACAGAGCTTGGATGCCGTGTACAGGTACAGCTGCCCATGCAGCTTCGACACGATACAACACTTCATCAAGAGTATTGACTGACGTATTGTGACAAGCCAGTTGCTCGGCCACCATTGACCAGACATTTCCAATTGGTGAGAGATCTGGAGAATGTGCTGGCCAGGGCAGCAGTCGAACTTTTTCTGTATACAGAAAGGCCCGTACAGGACCTGCAACATGCGGTCGTGCAATATCCTGCTGAAATGTAGGGTTTCGCAGGGATCGAATGAAGGGTAGAGCCCCGGGTCGTAACACATCTGAAATGTAACGTCCACTGTTCAAAGTGCCGTCAATGCGAGCAAGAGGTGACCGAGACGTGTAACCGTCGGCACCTCACACCATCACGCCTGGTGATACTGCAGTATGGCGATGACGAATACACGCTTCCAATGTGCGTTCACCGCGATGTCACCAAACACGGATGCGACCGTCATGATGCTGTAAACAGAACCCGGATTCATCCGAAAAAATGACGTTTTGCCATTCGTGCACCCAGGTTCGAAGTTGAGTACACCATCGCAGGCGCTTCTGTCTCTGATGCAGGGTCAAGGGTAACCGCAGCCACGCTCTCCTTGCTAATAGTCCATGCTGCAGTAACGTTGTCGAAACTGTTCCTGCAGATGGTTGTTGTCTCGCAGACGTCCCCATGTGTTGACTCAGGGACCGAAACGTGGCTACACGATCCGTTACAGCTGTGCGGATAAGATGCCTGTCATCTCGCCTGCTAGTGATACGAGACCGCTGGGATCCAGCAGTCCGCAGCTCGTGGTCGCGCGGTAGCGTTCTCGCTTCCCGCGCCCGGGTCCCCGGGTTCGATTCCCGGCGGGGTATGGGATTTTCTCTGCCTCGTGATGACTGGGTGTTGTGTGCTCTCCTGAGGTTAGTTGGGTTTAAGTAGTTCTAAGTTCTAGGGGACTGATGACTACAGATGTTAAGTCCCATAGTGCTCAGAGCCATTTGGACCATTTGGATCCAGCACGGCGTTCCGTATTAACCTCCTGAACCCACCGATTCCATAATCTGCTAACAGTCATTGGGTCTCGACCAACGCGAGCAGCAGTGTCACGATACTATAAACCGCAATCGCGATAGGCTATAATTCGTCGGAAACGTGATGGTACGCATTTCTCCTCCTTACACGAGGCATCACAACAACGTTTCACCAGGCAACGCCGGTCAACTGCTGTTTGTGTATGAGAAATCGGCTGGAAACTTTCCTCATGTCAGCACGTTGTAGGTGTCACCACCGGCGCCAACCTTGTGTGAATGCTCTGAAAAGCTACTCATTTGCATATCACAGCTTCTTCTTCCTGTCGGTTAAATTTCGCGTCTGTAGCACGTCATCTTCGTGGTGTAGCAATTTTAATGGCGAGTAGTGTAATTATAGCCTGACTTTCCTTACAACTGACCCTTGTAGAGGACGTGCATGGTTAGAGGGCAGTTAGCTCCGTACCTGGATCTAATGTAAACACAACTTACATTCCGTATTACAGTTACGCTGGTATTCTCCGTTCAGTAGAGTTGGGAAGGTTGAGACAGGTGCAGCCGGCATTCCTGCGCGTATAACGGTGTGTTCGCGCCAGGCGAACCTGCTGCCGCTGCGTCGTGCCTGTTGTGTTGTGCCTGCCCTTTCTCTCTCTCTCTCTCTCTCTCTCTCTCTCTCTCTCCCCTCTCCCTCTATCTATCTTCTCCCTCCCCCTCTTTACCTCTACTCTGGCTTCGCCCGCCTCTGGAGAACGGAGTCCCCAGACGCACCGTTACTGCCTCACCCCGCGTTACCGTATGCAAACGGCCCAAAGCCGGCAGCTACCGTCACTGGCTGCTCCACATCCACATCTGTGTGAATATTCCGCAAGCCAGTCTACAGTGTGTCGCGGCGGAATTGGTCTTCGTGACAATATCAACGATTTTCTGCCCTAGCTCATTCGCGCAGTGAGCGAACGGAAAAATGACTGCAAGGATAATCGTAAGTCCTAATTATCATTTCGAAAGAATGACGTTGTAATCTTGAAACTTGGTGATACTATCATCCCTTGTCTACATGTTCACCGTTCAGTGATGCATTTCTCCTACGATAGATGGCTGACTTGGCGGAGACCTCGGTTATAGGAGTCAGTATTTCGGCTGTTCAGGAAACGTTCTACATCTACATCTACATAGATACCACGCAAGTGACAGTGCGGTGCTTGGCGGAGGGTACTCTATACCACTACTTGTCATTTTCTTTCCTGCACCATTCGCAAAGAGAGCGAGGGAAAAATCTGTATCTATATGCCTCCGTATGTGTCCTAATTTATCGTATCGTATCTTTGTAGTATTTACGTTGGCGGCTGTAGAACCGTTCTGCAGTCAGCTTAAAATGCCGTTTCTCTAAATTTTCCCAATAGTGTTCCTCGAAAAGAACCTCGCCTTATCTTCAGGGACCCTCATTTGAGTTCCTGAAGCATTTCCGTAACACTTACGTGTTGTTTGAACCTACCGCTAACAAATCTAGCTGCGCCAACGGAATTGCTTCGATTTTTCTTCAATCCGACCTGGTATGGATCCCAAACTCTTGAGCAGTACTCAAGAATAGGTCCTGTGTGCGGTCTCCTCTCCAGGTGAACCACTCTCTCCTAAAATTTTCCCAATAAACCGAAGTCGGCCATTCGCCTTTCCTACCACACTTCTCACAAGCTCATCCACCTGATATCGTTTTGCAACGTTGCGACCGATATTTAAACGATTTCATTGTGTGAAGTAGGACACCAGTAACACTGTAACCGAATATTAGAGGTTTTTTGTTCCTACTCATCCGCATTAACTTACATTTTTCCACATTTAGAACTAGCTGCAATTCATCACACCAATCTACACTCACGCTCACAAATTAAGGATAATGCTGATACATGGTGAAACAACGCTCTGGTGGGCGGTTTGCGGGTTAAAATCACCTCGGGGTATGACCATGCGGTGCATTTGACCTGCGGTCGTCGCACGGTAGACCTGTCAGCAGTCCACATACGCACAGGTGTGTTGGTGTATGTCAGAGTACGGTGCAACGAGTAAGGGTGCAGACATCTTCAGACGTTCTAATGCTGATTGTGTGTTGTAAATGGCTCAAAGAACACACATTGATGACGTTATGAGGGGTAGAATACTAGGGCGACTGGACGCTGGTCAAACACAGCAGGTCGTAGCACGGGCCCTCCGTGCGCCACAAAGTGTGATCTCAAGATCATTGCAAGGATTCTAGCAGACAGGAAAAGTGTCTAGGCGCTACAGTACGGGACGTCCACAGTGTACAACACCACAAGAAGACCGATATCTCACCATCAGTGCCCGCAACGGCCACGGAGTACTGCAGGTAGCCTCGCTCCGGACCTTACCGCAGCCACTGGAACAGTTGTCTCCAGACACACAGCCTACAGACTACTGCACAGACACGGTTTATTCGCCCGGAGACCTGCAAGGTGCATTCCACTGACCCCTGGTCACAGGAGAGCCCGTAAAGCCTGGTGTCAAGAACACAGTACATGGTCATTGGAACAGTGGTCCCAGGTTTTGTTCACGGACGAGTCCAGGTATAGTCTGAAAAGTGATTCTCACCGGGTTTTCATTTGGCGTGAGCCAGGAATCAGATATCAACCCATTAATGTCCTTGAAAGGGACCTGTATGGAGGTCGTGGTTTGATGGATGCTCGTACATCCCTGCATGTCTTTAACAGAGGAACTGTAACAGGTCAGGTGTATCGGGACGTCATTTTGCACCAACATGTCCGCCTTTTCAGGGGTGCAGTGGGTCCCACCATCCTCCTGATGGATGATAACGCACGAACCCACCGAGCTGCCATTGTGGAGTACCTTGAAACAGAAGATATCAGGCGAATGGAGTGGCCTGCCTGTTCTCCAGACCTAAACCTCATCTAGCACGTCTGGGATGCTCTCGGTCGACGTATCGCTGCTCGTCTTCAAACCCCTACGACACTTCAGGAGCTCCGACAGGCACTGGTGCAAGAATGGGAGACTATTCCCCAGCAGCTGCTCGAACACCTGATCCAGAGTGTGCCTATCCGTTGTGCGCCTGTGTACGTGTGCATGGTAATCATATCCCATATTGATGTCGGGGTACATGCGCAGGAAACAGTGGCGTTTTGTAGCACATGTGTTTCGGGAAGGTTTTCTCAACTTATCACCAATAGCGTGGACTCACAGATCTGTGTCGTGTGTGTTCCCTACGTGCCTATGCTGTTAGCGCCAGTTTTGTGTAGTGCCTCGTTGTGTGGCACCACATTCTGTAATTATCCTTAATTTATGGGCATGAGTGTATAAATGAGACTGCTTACAAAACACTCGTGCAACCCATCCTAGAATATTGCTAAAATGTGTAGGACCGGCACCGGTCCAGACAGGACGAACAGGGTTTCAAATGGTTCTGAGCACTATGGGACTTAACATCTGTCGTCATCAGTCCCCTAGAACTTAGAATTACTTAAACCTAACTAACCTAAGGACATCACACACATCCATGCCCGAGGCAGGATTCGAACCTGCGACCGTAGCAGTCGCGCGGTTCCCGACTGAGCGCCTGAACCGCTAGACCACCGCGGCCGGCTACGAACAGGGGAGTACAATGCTTAAACGTTCGTTCCATTTCATATCGCTTTGCAACTTTACGCCCTGACATTTAAAAGACGTGACTGTGTCACGCAGTATGCTACTAATGCTGTATTGGAAAATAACGGCCTGGTTTTTACAATTCATCTGCATTACCTCGCATTTTTCTGCATTGTACAGCTAGCTGCCAACATCACACCAACTATAAATTTTGTCGTCTTGTATCTTGCTACAGTCACTGAACTTCGAGACCTTCCTGTACACCACAACATCTTCAGCGAACAACCACTGAATATTGCCCTCCCTGTTCGCCGAATCAACAGCGAACAACGGCGATCCTGTCACACTTCCTTGGGGCACTCGATACCCCTGTCTCAGCTGAACACTCGCCGTCGAGGACAGCGTACTGGGATCTATTATTTAAGAAGTCTTCGAACCTCTCACATATCTGTGCACTTATTCCTTATACTCGTACCTTCGTTAACAGCCTGCAATGGGGCACCGTGTCAGATGCTTTCCTGAAATCTGGAAATATGAAATCAGCCTGTTGCCCTTCGTCCATAGTTCTCAGTGTATCATTCGAGAATAGGGCAAGCTGAGTTTCGCAGGAGCGATGCTTCCTAAAACCACGGCGATTGGTGGACATACGCTTCTCAGTCACCTCATCGTCTTTCTCTAAATGCCTGCCACACTATTATTTGTCCATAAGGAACCTTTAGAGAAAGGAGAATATGGGAGTGACGCAAAATTTGATAACTCATGAGTGACTGTATTTTGGGGTGGCGACATGGAGTAGAAGCACATCCTGTACACCTTCCCTCGACGTTTCGTCTTGATAGCGTGCCGTATCCTCGTCAGGAGATTTCAGGTAGTACGGTCCTCTGGCGGTTTGCTCCTTACGAACATAACGTATTACAGTGGTGGTCAACCCAGGCCCTGCTGCCCACTAGGGGGCTTTCCAGCTTTCGTGGTAAATGTAAATATCGTGTGACTAGGGCCTACCGTCGGGTAGTCCGTTTGCCGGGTTCAAGTCTTTCGATATGACGCCACTTCAGCGACTTGCTGGTCGATGGGGATGAAATTGATGATGATGATGATGATGATGATAATAACGCAATACCCAGTGCCTGAGCGGAGAAAATCTCCGACCCAACCGGGAATCGAATCCGGGCCCTTAGGATTGACATTGTCGCGCTGACCACGCAGCTACCGCTATGCATTAACTTGTTAAAGCCTTTTTGATCGCTGTATACTTTTTGAATTCTCTTAAACATAACGTCAGGTAGTAAAACGTATAAGTATTCCCTTTGTGTATGCAGCAATTAAAGCTTATTTGTTACTAACGAGATGCAATTCCTTTTTCTGTTGCAGGTAAGCATCAAAGACTGGAGCTAGCGGATATTTGACGTAGCGGATCAAGGTACTGTTTAATGACATCTGTTTCTAGCAGCAAACGTGCATTGACACACTGATATGTTGTTGTAGCTGCGATGCTAAGTGTCGCTGAGGTGACATGGTTGACGGAGTTTGAAGCGTGAGAATTTCCTGGACTTTTGTATAAGTTGCGATTATGTTTGATAATCCTCTGGATCATTCTAAAATCTTTGCTTGTTTCGTGTATGCGAGTAGACTCGACACACATTACGGAGGGAGGCGATACGCACGCCGCACGTATTTGGCGAGGCCTCGTAATATCCTTCCGGTATATACGAGGTCTGTTCAAGAAATTTCGCAACATTCGTAAATTCGCGCCAATGATGTGCTGGAGCGAAAGGCGGTTGGTGTCCCTGCTCACTTCTGTGTTTAATGTCTAACTGCCACAAGTTTCATCACTGATTGTCTGTTAGTTATTGTTCAGTGCTGTATTGAGTAGAACGTTATTTCTAACAGTTTGCGAATTTCGAGGTGGCAGAGTTAGAGGAGCAACGCGTCTGCGGTAAATTTTGCGTGAAACTCAAGAAACCCTTCACGGAGACACGGAAAATGACACAAGAACCCCTCGGCGATGAGTGCTTAAGCCGTACTCGGCGTTACAAATGGTTCACACGGTTTGAAAATGGCCGGACGGAAGTTAAAGAAACCCTTGTTCATGACGCCATTCGACGCCTACCATGATGTCAAGAACGACGACGAACCTGTACGAGCCAATCTATGGCTGACCGAGAGTTTGCAGAAGAATGTAAAATTTCAGTTGGATCATGTTATAAAATCCTGACACAGCGTCTTTGAATGCATCGTGTTGCCGCCACGCTGCCAGCTCATGAGTCAAGACCAGAAAGACCTTCGCCTCGCAGTCTCAGAAGAGCTTTTGTATCGTGCAAATGAGAACGAGATGTTGTTTGTTGTTGTTGTGGTCTTCAGTCCTGAGACCGGTTTGATGCAGCTCTCCATGCTACTTTATCCTGTGCAAGCCTCTTCATCTCCCAGTACCTACTGCAATCTACATCCTTCTGAATCTGTTTAGTGTATTCATCTCTTGGTATCCCTCTACGATTTTTACCCTCCACGCTGCCCTCCAATGCTAAATTGGTGATCCCTTGATGCCTCAGAACATGTCCTACCAACCGATCCCTTCTTCTGGTCAAGTTGTGCCACAAACTTCTCTTCTCCCCAATCCTATTCAATACTTCCTCATTAGTTATGTGGTCTACCCATCTAATCTTCAGAATTCTTCTGTAGCACCACATTTCGAAAGCTTCTATTCTCTTCTTGTCCAAACTATTTATCGTCCATGTTTCACTTCCATACATGGCTACACTCCATACAAATACTTTCAGAAACGACTTCCTGACACTTAAATCTATTCTCGATGTTAACGAATTTCTCTTCTTCAGAAACGCTATCCCTGCCATTGCCAGTCTACACTTTATATCCTCTCTACTTCGACCATCATCAGTTATTTTGCTCCCCAAATAGCAAAACTCTTTTACTACTTTAAGTGTCTAATTTCCGAATCTAATTTCCTCAGCATCACCAGACTTCGTTCGACTACATTCCATTATCCTCGTTTTGCTTTTGTTGATGTTCATCTTATATCCTCGTTTCAAGACACTATCCATTCCGTTCAACTGCTCTTCCAAGTCGTTTGCTGTCTCTGACAGAATTACGAGTACAATGTCATCGGCAAACCTCAAAGTTTTTATTTCTGCTCCATGGATTTTAATACCTACACCAAATTTTTCTTTCGTTTCCGTTACTGCTTGCTCAATATACAGATTGAATAACATCGGGGAGAGGCTACAACCCAGTCTCACTCCCTTCCCAACCACTGCTTCCCTTTCGTGCCCCTCGACTCTTATAACTGCCACCTGGTTTCTGTACAAATTGTAAATAGCCTTTCGCTCCCTGTATTTTACCCCTGCCCCGTTCAGAATTTGAAAGACTATATTCCAGTCAACATTCTCCAAGCCTACAAATGCTACAAACGTAGGTTTGCCTTACCTTAATCTTTCTTCTAAGATAAGTCGTAAGGTCAGTATTGCCTCACGTGTTCCAATATTTCTACGAAATCCAAACTGATCTTCCCCGAGGTTGATTTCTGCCAGTTTTTCCATTCGCGTGTAAAGAATTCGCGTTAGTATTTTGCAGCCGTGACGTATCTTGCTTAAGAGAATCATAACCGGTGATGAGACGTGAGTCTACCGTTATGATGTTGAGACCAAGCCTCTCCAAGACCAAAAGAAGCTCGTCATGTCAGGTCCAACGTCAAAACTATGCTGATAGTTGTCTTTGACTTTGAAGGATTAGTCATCATGAATTCGTGGCACAGGAACAAACTGTCAATCGATGGTACTATCGGGACGTGTTGCTACGCCTGCGAGAAAATGTGAGAAGGAAATGGTCTGAAATGTGGCGAGACAATCATGGCTTTTGCCTCACCATAACGTACCTGCACATTCATCCCTGTTGGTGCGCGACTGCTGCACAAAAAACGAAATCACAGTGCTACGTCTCCAGACGGTCGCGCGGGGTAGCCGAGCGGCCTGGGGCGCCTCGTCACGGTCTGTGGGAGTCCCCCCGTCGGATGTTCGAGTCCTCCCTCGGGCATGGATGTGTGTGTCGTCCTTAGCGTAAGCTAGTTTAAGATTAAGTAATGTGTAAACTTAGGGACCGACGACCTCAGCAGTTTGGTCCCATAAGACCTAACCATAGAATTCCGAAAAACTCTCCAGACGTCGCCCCTGCGGCCCAATATCGGGCCGCTGTGACATCCGAATGCTCCACAAATGGTCCCATACATATTCTATTGGAGACAGATAGCATTTTGCTGGTTACGGGAGTACCTCAACATTACTCGGACACTTCATACAGACACGTGTCATATGTGGACGAGCATCATCCTATTCAAAAAATGGTACCACGATACTCTCACACGAGAGGTAACACACGAGGACAAAGGATGTCTGTGACGTATCGTTGTGCAATTAAAGTGCCCTAAGTGACAATCAAGGGTGTGGACTGCAACCCTGACGATGAGTAAGCTTGCCCTCTTACTTGCATTCACTCCAGCATTGGGCTACAGAGACTTCGGAATGCCCCACAAGTCTGGATACTGCTCGATTCGAGCAAGTGGCCAAGTGGAAACACACAGTGACACCCCTCCGAAACACTGTGTGTCGTGTATGACGCTGTGTGTTTAGCTTGGCAGTAGCCGCCTGGTTTGGTCATTCTTCCCCTAGGCGTTGAGGTGACCTCTCGTGGGGTCGGGGGACATTAGTAGCAGAAAGAGTCCTGGCGGGGTGTAGGAGGAAGGAAGTGATTGGTGGACGCAGCGGATCGGTGGAGTTGTGTTGCGCACAAACAAGTGGTGTGCCGTAATGCTGGACATGAGCCTAACCTGCCGCCTAGACGTGGAGATTGCTTCTGGATGACGCAGTCTGACTGAGGTACTGTGTTCGGCCAAACGTTACCACCTGGCCTGTTTTCTGCTCATTCGTCTGCAGCGCGCCCATTATGGATGACTGATTTGTTTCTTGTGGAACTGGAATTACGTACCACACGGCGGGCTGGTTTTGAGGGTGCTTATTAACGAACGAGAATTAGGTTGTGTGTGCCGCGCTGTATGAGCAGGTCGCGTGTGGATATTGATGCTAACTAGTATTCATAAACCAGCTTCGTGCCCTGTTATTGTTTAGAGAAGAAGCGCCGTGTTTATGCGTTGTGCGTCGCTCGTGTCACAAAATTTAACCTTGGATAGCTGATGACAGTATGAACCAAACTTACTAATATTGTGTAGGTCGACACCGCACCAATTTTGAACTATGGGAACTTGCCACCACGCGCTCCGATTGGCCGTGGGATTGCCCTGTTGCCGTTTGTCGTCTGACGGGCAGCGCTATGGTTGTCGGTTCACACATAGAAACGGCCCTCTTCCCGTCACTGCCCTAACGTGGTACACACAAGTGTCGAATAGGTCTTGCTGTTTGTCTCCACCTCACGTCAGAGGCATTCACACGTAAGCTTCGCTTCGGAACACACGCACACACACACACACACACACACACACACACACACACACACACACATACACACAGACACACGTCATCTGCGATTTAGTCGTACAGTAAGCATGGCGGCATAGTATTCGTTAGAAGAACAACGAGATATGGTTTTTGTTTATGGACGGTACTGCGCATGAAGCTCGATGGTTGTATGAGGAACGGTACCCAGCAAGACGCCACCCACACCCGCAAACGCTTACAGCAGTTCACCGGCGACTTGGCGAAACAGGCTCGTTAGTGGAATATTATGGTAGTGCTGTAAGACTTGGAACACGACAGGATGCTGCATATAAAGAGACTGTTCTCGATCACTTCGAGGAAGCACCTACGACAAGTACTCGAGCAGTTGGGGGTCACATGTCGGTTAGTCTGGGAGGTTTTGAAGGAGCCAGCATCCATTTAGTTTCCACCCTGTCCAAGACCTAAATCCTGTGGCGGACTATGAACACAGGCTAGGGTTTTGCCGGCGGCTTCTGCGATGTGTTGCACGAGATCCCGACTTCGCCGCCATTGTGTTGTTTACCGACGAGTGCACGTTCCATTGGGATGGCCTTTACAACACTCGAAACGTTCGTTACTGGTCAAGGTAAATCCTCACGTCACGTACGTCCACGGACACCAGGAACGATTTTCGCTCAACATTTGCGCAGGCATTGTGGGTGTCATCTGGTTGAGCTGGTCCATCTACCTCCTCAGCTTACCGGGGCAAATTACCTTCACTTTTTACAAGAAACTCTACCCGGCCGGATGGCTGCAAGATGTTGTCCTGGACATACGGCTAAGCATGTGGTTGCAGCACGTTGGGGGACGCGCACATAACAGTCGTGCTGCGCGGATATTTAAATGAACTCTTCCACTACCGGGTAATTGGCACAGGTGGTCGTAGGACATGGTCCCCGCCATCACCAGATGTCACGCCGCCTGGATTTTCCCTCTGGGGATTCTTCAAGGTTCTAGTTCACCCGCCGAGTGCTGTGGCCGAGTGGTTCTAGGCGCTTCAGTCTGGAACCGCGCGACCGCTACGGTCGCAGGTTCGAATCCTGCCTCGGGCATTGATGTGTGTGATGTCCTTAGGTTCGTTAGGTTTAAGTAGTTCTAAGTTCTAGGGGACTGATGACCTCAGATGTTAAGTCCCATAGTGCTCAGAGCCATTTGAACCATCTAGTTCACCCACCCAGACGCGAACCACCTAGAAACGAAGAGGTGTTAAGGGATTGCATTCAACATGCCGCCGATCACATCAGGGCAATGCCAGTAATTTTTTAAAAGAGTTCTGGAAAAGACCGACGTTATCAAGTTTGTGTCGCGTCAGAGTGTCGCCAGTTCGAGCACCTGCTTTAAGTAAACAGTGTCCTAGCTACAAAAGAGGCCCTTTTCAGGGCCGACACAATTTGTAAAAGACTTTCTGTACGCGAACTAACAGGTGTTGACGGTTTGTTCCCGGTTCGTCTTATCACGAAACTACAATGGATGTGCCGGCCGAAGTGGCCGTGCGGTTAAAGGCGCTGCAGTCTAGAACCGCAAGACCGCTACGGTCGCAGGTTCGAATCCTCCCTCGGGCATGGATGTTTGTGATGTCCTTAGGTTAGTTAGCTTTAACTAGTTCTAAGTTCTAGGGGACTAATGACCTCAGCAGTTGAGTCCCATAGTGCTCAGAGCCTACAATGGATGTGTCGGCACGCCGGCGGATTCGGCCCCAGGAGTGGAAGGCTGGCACGCTACCACCGAGCGTGCGGGCCGCCTTGGATACATAGCTATCTCAGAGAGGCAAAGCATTCGCGGTCATGCGTTGTCCAGAGCGTCCGGCAACAGGGCAATCCCACGGCCAATCGGAGCGTGTGGCGCCAAGTTTCCGCAGTTAAAAAAATGGTGCGTTGTCGACCTACACAACATTAGTAATTTTGGTTCATACTGTCATCAACTATCCAAGGTTAAATTTTGTGACACGAGCGACGCACAACGCATAAACACGGCGCTTCTTCTCTAAACAATAACAGGGCACGATCTGGTTTATGAATACTAGTTAGTATCAATATCCACACGCGACCTGCTCATATAGCGCGGCACACACAACCTAATTCTCGTTCGTTAATAAGCACCCTCAAAACCAGCCCGCCGTGTGGTACGTAATTCCAGTTCCACAAGAAACAAATCAGTCATCCATAATGGGCGCGCTGCAGACGAATGAGCAGAAAACAGGCCAGGTGGTAACGTTTGGCCGAACACAGTACCTCAGTCAGACTGCGTCATCCAGAAGCAATCTCCACGTCTAGGCGGCAGGTTAGGCTCATGTCCAGCATTACGGCACACCACTTGTTTGTGCGCAACACAACTCCACCGATCCGCTGCGTCCACCAATCACTTCCTTCCTCCTACACCCCGCCAGGACTCTTTCTGCTACTAATGTCCCCCGACCCCACGAGAGGTCACCTCAACGCCTAGGGGAAGAATGACCAAACCAGGCGGCTACTGCCAAGCTAAACACACAGCGTCATACACGACACACAGTGTTTCGGAGGGGTGTCACTGTGTGTTTCCACTTGGCCACTTGCTCGAATCGAGCAGTATCCAGACTTGTGGGGCATTCCGAAGTCTCTGTAGCCCAATGCTGGAGTGAATGCAAGTAAGAGGGCAAGCTTACTCATCGTCAGGGTTGCAGTCCACACCCTTGATTGTCACTTAGGGCACTTTAATTGCACAACGATACGTCACAGACATCCTTTGTCCTCGTGTGTTACCTCTCGTGTGAGAGTATCGTGGTACCATTTTTTGAATAGGATGATGCTCGTCCACATATGACACGTGTCTGTATGAAGTGTCCGAGTAATGTTGAGGTACTCCCGTAACCAGCAAAATGCTATCTGTCTCCAATAGAATATGTATGGGACCATTTGTGGAGCATTCGGATGTCACAGCGGCCCGATATTGGGCCGCAGGGGCGACGTCTGGAGAGTTTTTCGGAATTCTATGGTTAGGTCTTATGGGACCAAACTGCTGAGGTCGTCGGTCCCTAAGTTTACACATTACTTAATCTTAAACTAGCTTACGCTAAGGACGACACACACATCCATGCCCGAGGGAGGACTCGAACATCCGACGGGGGGACTCCCACAGACCGTGACGAGGCGCCCCAGGCCGCTCGGCTACCCCGCGCGGCCGTCTGGAGACGTAGCACTGTGATTTCGTTTTTTGTGCAGCAGTCGCGCACCAACAGGCGTAGCAACACGTCCCGATAGTACCATCGATTGACAGTTTGTTCCTGTATTCAGGTGCATGACCTCACGCTTTGAACTATTCAGAGTCAATTGCCGCTTCTCGTACCATACAGATATCTTGTGCAAATTATTCTGCAGTTGGTTTTGATCTTCTGATGATTTCACTACACGGTAAATGACAGTATAATCTGCAAACAATCTAACATTGCTTTTCAGATTGTCTCCTGAATCGTTTATGTGGATATTGAACAGCAGAGGACCACTAACATACCTTGGGGAACGCCAGATATCACTCCTGTTTTACTGGATAACTCTCGTCAGTTATTACGAACTGTAGTCTTTCTGACGGGAAGTGGTGAGTGAAGTCACACGACAGAGACGATGCTCCGCACGCACGCAGTTTGATTATTACTTCCTTTGTGAGGGGCGGTACCAATGGCGTTCTAGAGATATGGAATCGAGTTGAGATTACCTGTCGATAGCACTGATTACTTCGTGTGAATATTTGTGTTCGACAAGAACGTTATTTTCTGAAACCGTGCTGGCTGCGTGTCAAAACATCGTATTCTTCGATGTATTTGATTATGTTGGAACACAGTAAATCTTCCAAAATTGTTCTGCAAATCGACGCCAGTGATATAGGCTTGTAATTCGGGGTCGTAGTTCTACTTTATTTCTCGTGTACAGGTGTAAAAACAAACAAAACACTTTGTAGTTTACTTTAAACTACAGTATTACTAAAATAAAATAATCAGATTAAATTTATACCATACCAGACATTGTGTAGGGGCAAAGCCGTCTGTGACGTCACTCTCAACGTAAGTATCAGTAAAATACACACATCAAAAAGTTTTGCATCAGCTCGGTTCCGAGATGGCTGGCTCTGAACACTATGGGACTTAACATCTATGGTCATCAGTCCCCTAGAACTACTTAAACCTAACTAACCTAAGGACAGCACACAACACCCAGCCATCACGAGGCAGAGAAAATCCCTGACCCCGCCGGGAATCGAACCCGGGAACCCGGGCGTGGGAAGCGAGAACGCTACCGGACGACCACGAGATGCGGGCTCGGTTCCGAGAGTTCCGGAAACTGTACAGAATACTGGAATAGAGATCAACGTAAACATCATCTCCCCCTTTTTATTGACCATGAAAACCACACGTTGCGTGTTTTACCAACATACAGCGACACCTTCCGAGGTGGTGGTCCAGATTTCTGTACCTCTAATACCCAGTAGCACGTCCTCTTGCATTCATACATGCCTGTATTCGTCGTGGCGTACTATCCACAATTGCATTAAGGCACTATTGGACCAGATTGTTCCACTCCTCAACGACGATTCGGTGTGGTTGGTGGGCCACGTCGACCATAAACAGCCCTTTTCTTTCTATCCCTGGCATGTTCGATAGGGTTCATGTCTGGAGAACGTGCTGGTCACTCTAGTCGATCGATGTCGTTATCCTGAAGGAAGTCACTCACAAGATATGCACAATGTGGGCGCGAATTGTCGTCCATGAACACGAATGCCTCGCCAATATGCTGCCGATATGGTTGCACTATCGGTCGGAGGATGGCAGTCACGTATCGTATAGCAGTTACGGCGCCTTCCATGACCACCAGCAGCATACGTCGGCCCCACATAATGCCACCCCAAAACATCAGGGAACCTCCACCTTGCTGCACTCGCTGGACAGTGTGTCTAAGGCGATCCGCCTGACCGGGTTGCCTCTAAACACGTCTCCGACGCTCATCGGTGAAGAGAACGTGATGCCAATCCCGAGCGATCCGTTCAACATGTTGTTGTGCCCATCTGTACGGCGCTGCATGGTGTCGTGGTTGCAAAAATGGAGCTCGCGTTTGAAGTCGGGAGTGAAGTTGCGCATCATGCAGGCTATTGCGCACAGTTTGAGTCGTAACACGACGTCCTCTGGCTGCACGAAAAGCATTATTCAACATGGTGGCGTGGCTGTCAGGTTTCCTCCGAGTCATAATCCGTAGCTAGCGGTCATCCACTGCAGTAGTATCCCTTGGGCGACATGAGTGATGCATGTCATCGACTTTTCCTGTCTCTGTGTATCTCCTCCGTGTCCTTTGTTTAACTCCGAGACGCCTGGACACTTTCCTTGTTGAGAGCCCTTCCTGGCACAAAGCAACAATGCGGACGCGATCGAACCGCGCTATTGACCGTCTCAGCATGGTTGAACTACAGACCACACGAGCCATGTACTTCCTTCCTGGTGGAATGAATGGAAGTGATCGGCTGTCGCACCCGCTCCGTGTAATAGGCGCTGCTCATGCATAGTTGTTTACATCTTTGGGCTGGTTTCGTGACATCTCTGAAGAGACGAAGGGACTGTGTCTGTGATACAATATCCACAGTCAACGTCTATCTGCAAGAGCTCTGGGAACTGGGGTGATGCATAACTTTTTTTGATGTGTGTATAATAAGTTTACTGTTTTTTTATCGATACCAAGTTCTGATGCTGACAGCGTTTAAAGAGACCCAACAGCTAAGGTCATAAGCCAACTGATCTTCCATCCCCACCCCTCAGTACACAAGCAGTGTACCCAATGTGTCTATGTATAAAGTATATTATGTGTACAAGTGTGAGAAAGTGTTCTACAGATCTGGGACGAAACATGGGAACCAGCCGTGTATTCACCCAGTGGGATGTGAAAACCGCCTAAAAATCACAACCTGGCTGGCGCACCGACCACCCGTCGTTAATCCGTCTCGGAAGTGGGCGCGTTAACAATCCCAGACTGTGCCTCCTAGCCAATAATGCCATACCATTATTTCATTTCCACCGCTATCATGATAGGGGGGAATCATTCAATTTATCCTTCACTAGACTCTGATAGTGTACTGCAAATTCTCTGTCTTTCAAGTCCTGGTTGTAATTACTAAGGCCAATCGACGTCCACTAGATGCTGGGCCAAGGCGTGTAAAACTTGTTATCTTCAGGTTTTGTGCTGGCAGACCACCTCCGGGATACCACAGTATAGCAACTGGCATGCAGACAGCGGTTGCTAGATTGAGGCTTCGCCTCTCCAGCGGCCTGGAGTCCGGCGGCGCTGGAGGCTGTCCCGCGCTCGGCTCACGCCAGCGTCCAGTGAAAGCGCCTCCCCACTCCAGCAGGGCCTTGCGTAAGCGCCGGCTAGTGGTCAGCGTCATTAAGATAAACGCGCCAATCATTTTCCTCTCACCTGTCACCCCGGCCTCAGAGCGCTCGCTCGTCTTCTCTTCCACCAGAAGTCCACATTCTTTAAAGTATCACATCTGAGGAGAAACGATTTACTTGACATACCACAGTTTGGACTGCAGAAGGATTGTTAGGCAGACAATGCTGTGTATATACTCACTCATCACACATTACTAGCCTTAAATGATAAAATATCGCCAGCTGGTATTTCTTGTGATATTTCCAAGGCGTTGGAATGTGTAGATCACTTTACTGTCTTAGAAAAACTCAAGTTTTGTGCAATTGATGGCTTTATGCAGAGCTGATTTGAACCACACTTAACAAACAGAACGCAAAACTTGTGCTAAAAATTCAGTGTTGTTGGCGTCGAAAATTGTAGCGACTGGGGACAAATCACGCAGGAGTCCCACAGGGTTCAATTTTGGGTCGATTGCTATTTCATTATTTTAATCGTGGCAGCGACAGCAGCTACCGTTACGAAATTGTCTCGAATGAAAAACAGCCCACAGTTGCACTAAATTATGTTTATTTTAAACCTTGACCATGGTTTCAGCTATAATAATAAAGCCTTCTTCAGAAGTCATACACACTAATGAAAAATGTCTTAGTCCAGCGGCTGCGTCAAGACCAATAAAATTTAAACAGACATAAGCCTGTTTCGAACATAAGTAAAATTACATATGGCACCGTATGTCCTCCGCCACCATCTCTGAGGTGTGTATGACTTCTGAAGAAGGCTGTATTATTATAGCTGAAACTATGGTCAAAGTTTAAAATAAACATAATTTAGTATAACTGTGGGCTGTTTTTCATTCGAGACAGTCTACTGCTATTTCTTATACATGTGAATGACCATCCACTTAACAGTCAACAAGCAGAATTGGTACTTTCTTCAGAATATAGTAGTGTTATGTCAAATCGGATTAGAAAGAAAGCAGCAGAAGACACTGTTAATGGTGTTTCGCGAAGAATCAACTAGTTCATTGAAAATGGACTGTCCTGGAATTTTGAAGAAAACATTCTATTCAGTTCTGTACAACAAATAGTTATACGAACAATTGATGTAGCCCATAAGCAGGAGTCACTTGGATGTAGACACTGTTGAAAATTTGAACAGGACGAAACATATCACTGAGCTTCTCAAACAATTAAGTTCAGCTACTTTTTCCCTACGTATAATTTCTAATCTTGGAAACAAACGGATTGACGTTCTGAAATATTTAGCACACTTCCACTTAATAATGCTTATACAGTAATATTAACAGTAACCGTTTGAGGGTGAAGAGACTTCTCGATCGCGAAATGAGGATTCTCAGTCCCCCAAATGCGCCAGTTTTGCTTATTAGATTAGATTATAAATGAAAAAGGACGACAATAACAAGGCATGCACGCATGCGCATTTTAATTATCATCATGCCCCGCGACAAACCGTTCAGAAGTTACGACGATTTTGTTCCATACAGTTCAGTAATTGTATCCCTGTACAACGTAATATCCACATGAAAGAACAACTAGTCACTGATACATTAGAGTAAATGTCTAAAACAGGGGAAGTCAATCTTTTTTACCTGTTGCCCACTTTCGTATCCCTGTTACTAGTAGAATTTTCGGAACGCCCACTGGTTCCACAGTAATGGTGATTTATAAAGCAGGGAACTAACTGACGAAGCACTACCCTCTTGCAGTGTGAGAGTTCCGAGATGAAGGCTTTCCAGGACGGTGGGTAGGCTACAGTTCATCAGCACCACCAGCTCCCTCGAAACGGCCACCAAGAAGTCCTGCTCTCGCCACATGTGACAACTGGTTACGGATAGTCATTAAGTCACATGTATCTGCAGATCGTTATATTACGAAAAAATGCACAACGCTATTGAGGATGCATTTCGCAATGAAACACCGTACCTGCTCAAAAATATGTCAAGAAGAACATGGAGGCGTATGGAAATTTGTTTACAACGTGATAGGGAACACACCGGCATCTTGGACACTTAATACATATTCCTGAGGGTATTTTCGTTCTTTAGGTGCAACTACATAAAATGCGTGTTTTTTTTTTCACCATATGCGTTTCGCGTTATTGAGGTAAAGCGTCTTCAGTGGTCTGTTACTAAAGATGTTTACAAATTTGGTTTGTTTTTAAGATCGAAAACCCGCGTGGGATTACCCGAGCGGTCTAGGCCGCTGCAGTCACGGACTGTGCGGCTGGTCCCGGCGGAGGTTCGAGTCCTCCCTCGGGCGTGGGTGTGTGTGTTTGTCCTTAGGATAATTTAGGTTAAGTAGTGTGTAAGCTTAGGGACTGATGACCTTAGCAGTTAAGTCGCATAAGATTTCACACACATTTGAACATTTGAGCATTTAAGATCGAAATGCCGGCCGAAGTGGCCGTGCGGTTCTAGGCGCTGCAGGCTGGAACCGCGAGACCGCTGCGGTCGCAGGTTCGAATCCTGCCTCGGGCATGGATGTGTGTGATGTCCTTAGGTTAGTTAGGTTTAAGTAGTTCTAAGTTCTAGGGGACTTATGACCACAGCAGTTGAGTCCCATAGTGCTCAGAGCCATTTGAACCATAAGATCGAAAAACTATTCGTTAACGATGTGTTACTTTTTATTTACGATGATTTCCGCTTGGTTCCTCGCCTCCATAGGGAAATACCATCAGCTACCACGTCTGTGGTGTATTTCTAAAATACTTGTAGTCTAATTTTTAGTTGCTCTGCAGAACTATGTATTTCTTATGTTTCAGAGAGGACACTTTCTCGCACACGACTGTTTTCTGTTGATTTTTATAGTTATTAAGTGTGTATTGTGGTTTCTGTTTTGTAGTGTTGCCAACGTTGCATTGTCACTACTTTTTGACAACGCTACAATACACAAACCTTAATACACACTTATGAGTATAAAAATAAACAGTAAACAGTCGTGTGCTAGGAAGTGTCCTCCCTAAAACATAAGAAATGCGTAGTTCTACAGAGCAACTAAAAATCAGACTACAAGTATTTTAGAAATACACCAGAGATGTGGTAGCAGACGGCATTACGCGACGGAGGCGAGAAACCAAGACGAAATCATCGTAAACAAAAGGCAATACATTGTTAACGAACTGTTTTTCAGTCTTAAAAACAAATGAAATTATAAATACCAGGGTTGGAACTTTAATAGTGGCAACTATTTATTTACAGCTCATACAAAATAGATACGTGTTTCAAAGTTTTACTGACCTTCACAGGAGTCACCAGCATTGTGTATAACCCGTTGCCAGCGATGTGGAAGTCGTAGGATGCTCTTAGCAGTGCCAGTTGTGTTGACAGTTCGATCGGCGCGGTCTATTGCCCGGCGAATTTGTAGCAGTTCTGAAGCGAATGCCGTGAAGTGTTTCCTTCAGTTTAGAATATGAGTTGAACTCACGAGGGCTTAAGTCAGGGGAGTGCAGTAGGTGGTATAGCTCTTAGCAGCCCCATCACTAAAATGAGTAACCTCTTGCACTGTCTCTAATCTGGTCGTAGGCTGTGTTCCAAAAACGAACAGCATAGAGGCGCAAGAAAGTACAGTGCAAACTGTTGTTGATTTGTTTGACTGATGGGGCCATTAAGTGCTATACCACCTACTGCACTCCCCTGACTTCAGCCCTTGTGAGTTCAACACGGTTTCAAAAGTGAAGGAAACACTTCTCTGCATTCGCTTCTGAACTGCTACAAATTCGTCAGTCAATAGACCGCGCCGCTCGAACTGTCAACACAACTGGCGCTGCTAAGATTGGTTCAAATGGCTCTGAGCACTATGGTACTCAACTGCTGTGGTCATCAGTCCCCTAGAACTTAGAACTACTTAAACCTAACTAACCTAAGGACATCACGCACATCCATGCCCGAGGCAGGATTCGAACCTGCAACCGTAGCAGCAGCGCGGCTCCGGACTGGAGCGCCTAGAACCGCACGGCCATCGCGGCCGGCCGCTGCTAAGAGTATCCTACGACTACCACCACATCGCTGGCAACGGGCTATACACAATGCTGGTGACTACTCTGAAGGTCAGGAAGACTTTGAAACACGTATCTATTTTGTAGGAGCTGTAGATATATACCCTACAGGCCATTAAAATTGCTACACCAAGAAGAAATGCAGATGATGAACGGGTATTCATTGGACAAATACATTATACTAGAACTGACATGTGATTACATTTTCACGCTATTTGGGTGCCTAGATCCTGAGAAATCAGTACCCAGAACAACCACCTCTGGCCTTAATAACGGCCTTCATACGCCTGGGCATTGAGTCAAACAGACCTTGGATGGCGTGTACAGGTACAGCTTCAACACGATACCACAATTCATCAACAGTAGTGACTGGCGTATTGTGACGAGTCAGTTGCTCGGCCACCATTGACCAGACTTTTTCAAATGGTCAGAGAACTGGAGAATGTGCTGGCCAGGGCAGCAGTCGAACATTTTCTGTATCCAGAAACGCCCGTACAGGACCTGCAACATGCGGTCGTGCATCATCCTGCTGAAATGTAGGGTTTCGTAGGGATCGAATGAAGGGTAGAGCCACGGGTCGTAACACATCTGAAATTTAACGTCCACTGTTCAAAGTGCCGTCAATGCGAACAAGGGGTGACCGAGACGTGTAAGCAATGGCACCCCATACCATGGCGCCGGGTGATACGACAGTATGGCGATGACGACTACACGCTTCCAATGTGCGTTCACCGCGATGTCGCCAAACACGGATGCGACCATCATGATGCTGTAAACAGAACCTGGATTCATCCGAAAAAATGACGTTTTGCCATTCGTGCACCCAGGTTCGTCGTTGAGTACACTATCGCAGGCGCTCCTGTCTGTGATGCAGCGTCAAGGGTAACCGCAGCCATGGTCTCCGAGCTGATAGTCCATGCTGCTGCAAACGTTGTCGAACTGTTCGTGCAGATGATTGTTGTCTTTTAAACGTCCCCATCTGTTGACTCAGGGGTCGAGACGTGGCTGCACGATCCGTTACAGCCATGCGGATAAGATGCGTGTCATCTCGACTGCTAGTCATACGAGGCCGTTGGGATCCATCACGGCGTTCCGTATTACTCTCCTGAACCCACCGATTCCATATTCTGCTAACAGTCATTGGATCTCGACCAACGCGAGCAGAAATGTCGCGATACGATAAACAGCCATCGCGGTAGGCTACAATCCGACCTTTATCAAAGTCGGAAAAGCGATGGTACGCATTTCTCCTCCTTACACGAGGCATCACAACGACGTTTCACCAGACAACGCCGGTCAACTGCTGTTTGTGAATGAGAAATGGGTTGGAAACTTTCCTCATGTCAGCACGTTGTAGGTGTCGCCACCGGCGCCGACCTTGCGTGATGCTCTGAAAAGCTGATCATTTGCATATCGCAGCATCTTCTTCCTGTCGGTTAACTGTCGCGTCTGTAGCACGTTATCTTCGTAGTGTAGCAATTTTAATGGCCAGTAGTGTAGTTGCCCCTATTAAAGTTCCAACCTTAGTATATTTAATTTCAGACCACTCATGATGCATTACCTCAATAAAACGAAAAGCTTCTGGTGGAGAAAAACACGCATTTTCTTGTAGTTGCAACCACAGAACGAAAATACCCCAAGTAAGTGTACAGAAACTACGAACAATGTGGTAGCACACACGAAGAATTTAATATGTAAGTTAGAACTTGTGGCAAAACATTTCAAGTCAATTAGCATTCGATACTACGGGGTACGCGGACTCCTCGCCCACTCTGTAGAATGCCCGCTTACGTATGAGAGACGGCGTGATGCTTCGATAACCTTATAAACTGACAAGGGAACATCCCCATCGCACCCCACTCAGATTTAGTTATAAGTTGGCACAGTGGATGGGCCTTGAAAAACTGAACACACATCAATCGAGAAAACAGGAAGAAGTTGTGTGGAACCATGAAAAAATAAGCAAAATATACAAACTGAGTAGTTCATGCGCAAGGTAAGCAACATCAAGGATAGTGTGAGCTCGGGAGCGCCGTGGTCGCGTAGTTAGCGTGAGCAGCTGCGGAACGAGAGGTCCTTGGTTCAAGTCTTCCCTCGAGTGAAAAGTTTAATTTTTTATTTTCAGACAATCACCACCAGACGTACTGTTTATCAACAAATGTTGGAAATAATCATACAAATGCTCGACAATCGTTCGATCCCTTAAGGAACTTTCCGATGCCTTACAGTTCAGAAAATATTCATTGACAATGTTATTGAAGTCGCGAGCTATATTTGCTGGATTCATATTGCCCACAGAATGCATCTCACGTATTTAATGCACTCTCGTCCAAAGTAGCGAACAGTCAACTGCCAGCCAGGGAGCCACTCTTCCGTGCTCTGTAGTCGACTGACGTCATGTGTTTCGATGTTTGTTTTGGTGTAGCGTCATCATACTACGGCGCAGTTACCTCGTATTGGACGGACGGACAGGTAATAATTGTCTGAAAATAAAAAATTAAACTTTTCACTCGAGGGAAGACTTGAACCAAGGACTTCTCGTTCCGCAGCTGCTCTCGCAGACCACGGGTCCACGGCGCTCCTCAGCTCACATTGTGCTTGATATTGCATATGTTGCGCATGGACTACTCAGTTTGTATATTTTGCTTATTTTTTCACAGTTCCACACAACTTCTTCCTGTTTTCTCGATTGATCTGTGTTCAGTTTTTCAAGGCCTATCCACTGTGCCAACTTGTAACTAAATCTGAGGGGGGTGCGATGGGGATGTTCCCTTGTGAGAACAGTGCTGTTGATAACATTGGCTGCTGGATAGACTGACTGAGTACCGCTTTGGAGCCGTACCGTGTGCTGTCCAGTCTACCGGCTGGCACGGCCATCACCAGGAGACACGGCCAGGGAGGCGGCGCGGCCGTATTCATGAGACGGTGCGTGGGCGTGGGAGCGGCCTCATCCCGGCCACAATGGGCCCTCGTCTGCCGGCGGCGGCCACGCCCACTGCCCGTGACTCCGCGCAGCGCCTGGCGGCAACTCGCCACTCCGCAGGCGTACACCTCGCAGCACTCTCCCGCATACACTACTGGCCATTCAAATTGCTACATCAAGAAGAAATGCAGATGATAAATGGGTAGTCATTGGAAAAATATATTATACTAGAACTGACATGTGATTACATTTTCACGCAATTTGGGTGCATAGATCCTGAGAAATCAGTACCCAGAACAACCACCTCTGGCCGTACTAACGGCCTTCATACGCTTCGGCATTGAGTCAAACAGAGCTTGGATGGCGTGTACAGGTACAGCTGCCTATGTAGCTCTAACACGATACCACAGTTCATCAAGAGTATTGACTGGCGTATTGTGACGAGGCAGTTGCTCGGGCACCATTGACCAGACGTTTCCAATTGGTGAGACATCTGGAGAATGTGCTGGCCAGGGCAGCAGTCGAACATTTTCTGTATCCAGAAGGGATTTCCTGCTGAAATGTAAGGTTTCGCAGGGAACGAATGAAGGCTAGAGCCACGGGTCGTAACACATCTGAAATGTAACGTCCACTGTTCAAAGTGCCGTCAGTGCGAACAAGAGGTGACCGAGACGTGTAACGAATGGCGTCGCATACCATCAGTCCGGGTGATACGCCACTATGGTGCTGACGAATACACGCTTCCAATGTGCGTTCACCGCGATGTCGCTAAACACGGATGCGACCATCATGATGCTGTAAACAGAACCTGGATTCATCCGAAAAAATGACGTTTTGCCATTCGTGCACCCAGGTTCGTCGTTGAGTACACCATCGAAGGCGCTCCTGTCTGTGATGCAGCGTCAAGGGTAACCACAGCCGTGGTCTCCGAGCTTATGTCCATGCTGCTGCAAATGTCGTCGATCTGTTCGTGCAGATGGTTGTTGTCTTGCAAACGTACCCATCTGTTGACTCAGGGATCGAGACGTGGCTGCACGATCCGCTACAGCCATGCGGATAAGATGCGTGTCATCTCGACTGCTAGTGATACGAGGCCGTTGGGATCCAGCAAGGCGTTCCGTATTACCCTCCTGAACCCAACGATTCCATATTCTGGTAACAGTCATTGGATCTCGACCAACGCGAGCAGCAATGTCGCGATACGGTAAACCGAAATCGCGATAGGCTACAATCCGACCTTTATCAAAGTCGGAAACGTGATGGTACGCATTTCTCCTCCTTACACGAGGCACCACGACAACGTTTCACCAGGCAACGCCGGTCAACTGCTGTTTGTGTACGAGAAATTGGTTGGAAACTTTCCTCATGTCAGCACGTTGTAGGTGTCGCTAGCGGCGCCAGCCTTCTGTGAATGCTCTGAAAAGCTAATCATTTGCATATCGCAGCATCTTCTTCCTGTCGGTTAAATTTGGCGTCTGTAGCACGTCATCTTCGTGGTGTGGAAATTTTAATGGCCAGTAGTGTACGTTCGTAGCGGGTAGCCAGCGACATCTTGAAAAGTCTCCTTGCGTGATTAATGTCTATCGACTGTGTTTTCCAGCCTTTTCTTTCCCAGCGAAACCTCCATTGTCAGGTACCCAATTCTGATTGAGACGAAGTTTTCCGTCACGACCTCATCAGGCAATTGCATGTCAAGGAATGGTCTTTCTCTTTTTTTTCCCCATCAGTCTTAACTGGTTTGATGTGGCCCGCCACAAATTCCTCTCCTGTGCCAACCACATCGTCTCAGACTAGCAATTGAAACTACGTCCTCAGTTATCTGCTGGATGCTTCCCTGTCTCTGTCTCTCTCTACTGTTTTTACCCTCTATAGCTCCGTCTCGTACCATGGAAGGTGCCTCACCAGATGTCCCCTCTTTTTCTCCTGAGTGTTTCCCACATTTTCCTTTCCTCGCCGATTATCTGGAGAACCTCCTCATTCCTCACCAACTGTCTTCTGTAGCACCACATCTGAAATGCTTCGATTCTCTTCTTTTTTCCTACAGTCCGTGGCTTACTGCCATACAGCGCTGTCCTCCAAGCGTACGTTCTCAGAGATTTCTTCCCCAAATTGAGGTCTGCGTTTGACACCAGTAGACTCCCTTGGCCAGCAATGCCATTTTTGCCAGTGCTAGCCTGCCTTCTATGTCCTCCTTCCTCCGACCTTCATGAGTCACTGATGGCTCTAAGCACTATGGACTCAACATCTGAGGTCATCAGTCCCCTAGACTTAGAACTACTTAAATCCAACCAACCTAAGGACATCACACACATCCGTGCTCCAGACACTATTCGAACCTGCGATCGTAGCGGTCGCGCGGTTCCATACTGAAGCGCCTAGAACCGCTCGGCCATAGCGGCCGGTCCGTCATGAGTTACTTTGCTGTCTAGGTAGCACAGTTCTTTAACTGCGTTTGCTTCGTGACCATCAATCCTGATGTTAAGTTTCTCGCTGTTCTCATTTCTGCTACTCCTCATTACTTTCGTCTTTCTTCGATTTACTCTGTATTCATTAGATTGTTCATTCCATTCAGCATATCCTGTAATTCTTCTTCACTTTCACTGAGGACACTGATTTCTTCATCGAATCTTATCATTGATATCCTCTCACCTCGAAATTGAATTCCACTCTTGAACCGTTCTTTCATTTCCGTCACTGCTTCTTCGACGTATAGATAGAACGATACGGGCGAAAGACTACTTGCTCGCCTCACACCCTCCTTAATCCGTGCACTTCCATTTTTATCTTCCACTCTTATTTGTGGTTCTTGAATATATTGTATATGATCCGTATTTCTCTATAGTTTATCCGTATTTTTCTCACAATTTAGAACATCTTGCACCAGTTTTACATCGTCGAACGCATTTTACAGATCGACAAATCCTATCAACGTGTCTCGATTTTTCTTCAGTTTTACTTCCACTGTCAGCGCCAACGTCAGAACTGCCTCTCCGATCATTTAGCAGATCCTCCATTTTGTTTTCCACTCTGTCTTTTATTCTTGGCAGCAACTCAAGTGCGTGAGTTGTTAAGCTGTTTGTGCGATTATATTCGCAGTTTTCAGCTCTTGCAGTCTTCGAAGTGCGGAGTGCATGTTGTTTTTCCGCAAATCTGATGATATATCAACAATCTCATATATTATGCACAAGAACATCAATAGTAATTTTGTTGCCACTTCCTCCAATGCTCCTGAAAATTCTGATGGGATACTATCTATTCGTTCCACCTCATTTGCTCTTAAGTCTTCGAAATCCCTTTCAAGTTCTGATTCTGATTATTTTGTTACGTAAACGTAAAAAATTATGACCGCTGGTGCGTAGTGTGGGGAGTGACGAGCGATGCGATACAGATCTCCTTTTCGCGGGCCTTATCCCGCATCTTCATGAGTTGGCACTTTACTAAGGATTTGACATTGTTATTGGCAAAGGTTGGCCGGGTGCCTTGAACGTTTTCGAAACTACCTAAAGATCCTATTTGGACAAAACAAAAGCAGGAAAGAGGACATCCAAGAAAATTTAGAAACTTTCAAATACATTACTACGTAACCAAATCACATACTTAATGAAGAGACAGCGTATACATCACACATGTCAATACTTTCAAGAAACTTTGATTTAAAGTGTTCCCTCCATCGTTTCCTTATATTTCATCGTTTGTCTTATGTTCCTTCAAAAATCATAAGTCACCAATGAAGAACTGTTAGAACACTTCATAATAATTTCGATTATGAAGTACGTATCATCTCATAAGAGTCAGAAAATTATAGTCTCAGAGGGCAATCCTGTTTCTCGAATATACCACATGTATAAAACGGAAATACTGTACTTAAAGCGAATATTTTTGGTGATATGCGAAATGTGGCAGTAAAATAGTGGGACTATCGCTGTAAAACGTTTCATTTCATAAACACGTATATTTAGTTCCTGTCACTCTCAATATACTCACCTCCTCTATCCCTACAACGTTCCATGCAAATTTTCCCTTGATGGAAACAGTGCTCGAAATCTTCCTTTGTGAGCTCCTTGATGACGTGTACCGCTTTTTCTTTAACTACTTCGACGGACTGAGATATTATTCCTTTTAATGCCGATTTGACCTTCGAGAGTAGTTAATAGTCACATGATGCTAAGTCAGGCGCGTAAAGTGTGTGGTCTAACGTTGGGACGTTGTACTTCGATAGAAACCTCTCAACAGACAACGCGGCATGAGTCGGTACGTTGTCTTAATGGAGTACCCACGACTTGTTCTTCCACAATTCGAATCGTTTTCTTGTTATTTTCTCACGGAGTTGAGCAAGAACGTCAAGTTATTAATGCTGATTGATAGTTTGACCTTCAGGAACCCAGTAAGAATACACAATTACATGAATATCGAGAAACACATTCATCGTCGCTTTGAATCTTAATTTGGTCATTCGAGCTTTATTCGCTCTTGGTGTCGTTGGCCCCTTACAGTGCATGAATTGCCGCTTAGTTTCTGCATCATAAGTGAGAAACGAAGATTCGTCACTTATCACCACTCATATTCAATGTCTTCTCGGCCATCTTGGAAACACCTGAACAACTCAAAACCTCGCGTACGTGAGAAACCATCTTCGGCATAGACTTCTTTTAGTACATTTCGGTAACAGTTTTTTTTTTTAGTTTTCATGTGAAACCCCACACTTTACAATTTTGTTATCTATAGCTTCATCACACTCATATGTGACATCACGTCCAGATAATTAAAATGGCTGCACTGTTCTACTACTGTATTCTTTTCCGCTATTTTGGTTCTTATGGGACCCAAGCCTATAAAACGTACGATATCAAAAAGTAGTGTTTGATTCATGGATTACAGATATGTACTCGACAAACTATTTCCTAAATTAACGATACCGCCTTTTACTTGAAGCAGATTGTGTAGATCAATGTATTTTGATCTAGTAAATCGACTGTGATACCTCAGTTTCTTTAGAATACTTTATAAAGTGTGTGAAAAGGGAAGTTACACAGTGCTTTGATTTACGGGATTCGTTCATGAAACCTATCGTGCACAAAACCTCTTCTGTCACTTCGAATACTATCTTCTTGCTGGAGCTGATCGTCCTGTACAAGTAGAATAGCAAGTGTAAGCAAATATTGGTTTTACCAGAATCCTCACCCTCCTGACGAACTGCACTTTGCGATTGTTAAATTTAGATCTGAAGGTGACTTGTAACAGGGGTCGAAGCCGATAATCTGAATAAACAAAAAAGTGAGACAGCCCCTGTCTCGTTTCATCAAATTAAAATTGGTCACGGTGCCCTCAAATGTTAAGTCTTCAATTATGGAGAACTTCGCAAACAACTGATAAGTGCGTATCAAAGAGCAACTCCGATTGCACCATTTATTAGGGCTGAATTAGATTGAATTTATTGGGAATCAAGGTACTGGTAGGTTCGAACAACACGTAAGTGTTACGGAGATGCTTCGCGAACTCAAATAGGAATTCCTTGAGGGAAAGCGACTTTCTTTTCGAGGAACACTATTGAGAAGATTTACAGAATCGTCATTTGAAGTTGACTGACAAATGATTCTACTGCCGTCTACATACATTTCGATTAAGGATCACTAAGATGAAATACGAGATATTAGGGCTCATACGAAGGCATATAGCCTAGACAGTCGTTTTTGCCCCAACTCAATTTACGAGTGGAACAGGAAAGGAAGTGATTGGTAGTGGTACAGGGTGGCTTGCAGAGAGAGTATCGATGCAGCTGTAGAATGAGAGGTGCTGAATCGAAATGGGGAATAAAGAAGTTTGTGGCGCAACTAGACTACAAGAATAAAGCTGTTGATAGGACGCGTTGGTTGGTTCGTTGATTTGGGAGGAGGGGACGGAATAACGAGATTTGGGGATTAGAGGAGGAAGTCATCCGTACCCTTTTAAAGGAATCAGCCCGGCATTTACCCGAAGCGATTTAGGTATACCACGGACAACCTAAATCAGGATGGCAGGACGCGGGGTCAAACGTCGTCCTCCCGAAGACTAGTGCAGTGTGCTAACCACTGCCCCACCGCGCTCGACGTTGATTGGTCACGTCATGAGACATCAAGCAATCGTCATTTTGTAAGGGACCGAAGCCTAGGGTAGGAGGCGGGGGCGGGGGGATTCTAAAGAGAAACCTCAGCATAAATGCAGTGAGCACTTTCAGATGGATATGTGTTGTCGCAGTTATGTAGAGAGGGAGTCTTGCAAAGGTTAAACTAGCGTGGATAGCTGCTTCAAACCGTTCTCTGGTCTGCAGGTCGTAACACCAGTATCAGTTCCTTTCAACTGACCTTCAAAGACCTTTGTTCGATCTGACAGGACCACGGGATAGTGAGTAGTTGAGTAGTGCAGCCTTAGTGACAGGGCCGTGTAGTCACCTGGTGGTTAGCGTGCCCTGTGTGAATGGGCGCTTCGCCTACGCAGTGCCCGCTGCTAAGCTATCCGGCCGAGCCCCACTTCCCGTGTTTACGTACGGCACGACGCGTGTCCTCTCGAGGAGAAGAGAAACCACTTTCTACGCCGCAGCTGCGCGCGCATGAACTCACTAGCCGACACGCGCTGCCCCGTCTGCACACAGTACAAGCCGATACCAGTCACCAGCTTCACCCGCTGAACGTTCACGGAATCTCAAGTTCTTCTAACAAGGCGAATGCGCCATATAGATGTAATCGAAACTTCGTTGGTGACAGGAGGATGAAAATATACGAACACCTATTTTGACTTATTGCCAAGGCCCAATAGTTTGCGAGTGACTGTCAAATAGTTTTAAAACTATCGTAGGCTACGGTAGATTGCCAGAAGTAATCGAATACTACGTTAGTGTTCCTAGTAGCTTTCGTCAGTTAAGGTCGTACCTGCATTACAGGTACATTGGGTGTGTTGCATACGTAGCAGGCGTGACCTCAAAACGATCGCTTTCTTTACAAATCTGATCAATGTCTTACTAGATTCTCCAAAGAATGAGAAGCAGGGAACGGTTTAGAAACCGAGCGTGGGTATATAAAGGGCATGTAACCTTCGGAACATTTCTGTTCTACATAGTTATCCTTCTGCAATTACTTAAAAGTAAACAGTGTTTACAACAAAATTGAAATGTTCGGTCTTTAATTGAGGTTTCATTTGAAAATTGCTGATTTGTAATGTGAAACAGAGGGATGTTGTTGTAGGAAGAAAGAAAACAATGCAGATGGATCACATAGCGCTCGAAAACGCAATTTCTTCAACAAAAAGGTAAAATAAAAAAAAACGCAAAACAAAAATATATCAAACATTGTTTCAGTACTTTTCCGAGATTCTATGAAACTTGTTTCTGTTTGTCGTAAACAACTATCGCACTTATCAATAATAGCAGAAAACACTTGCCTGTCATCATAATGAAAATTCTATTGAGTACAAAATAACGACAATAATTATACATAATTTTTCACGTTTGAGTGTGTAAATCGCTTTGGTTGCATAATCGTCATTATTAGTGTTCTGCCTAAAGGCAGGTTTTCACATGGTAGTTCTCCAGGCTGTCCGGTCTTCTGCCATCCTCTTCACGTCCGCATAATTTCCTCTTTCCTTTATGTCGTCTATCATCTTGTCTCTTCTTCTTCCTCTCACTCTTCTCCCACAAACCAGTCCTTCCAAAGTATCTGCTAGCAAGCACTCCTTTCTCAATGAATGTAACAAACAGTTCTTTCTCCTTTCTCTTATAACCTTCAGCAGACATCTTCTCTCACCAATCCTTTCCAATACTCTTTCGTTACTCAGTCTTTCCATCCAGCTTATCCTTTCCATTCTCTCTACATCTACATCTCAAATGCTTCTAACTTTTTTTCATCCTCTCGTCTGAGCGTCCATGTCTCTGCCCCATATAGTGCCACACTCCAAGCAAAACAATTGCCACACCTTTTCCTTAGACCTTTATCTAATTTTCCACATAATACTCCCCTCTTTTTGTTGAATGCCTCCTTCGCTACGGCAATTCGAATTTTCGCCTCCGGGTGACGTCTCAAGTCTTCAGTTATGCTTCCAAGATATTTAAATGCACTTACTTCGGTAAGGTAGCTTGTCCTATTTTAATACTGGACAGTCTGCGTATTGTACTGATGACCATACTCTTTGTTTTTGCTGTGTTTATTTGCATCCCATATTCCACACAAGCTTCATTTAGATCTTTCAGCATGTTATTCGCTGTCCGCTCACTTTCTGCCCCCCATACTATGTCATCACAAAATCTTATACATTCTATACTCTTTCCACCAATACATATTCCTCTTTAGCCATCTCAGCCTTTCGCCAAAACTATACAAATTACGCATAAAAGTACACAAATTACGCACTCAACAAATTTTTATTACTTATAAAATGCAATGTATGTTCTGTAAGGATACAGGAAACACAGTGGACTGACACTGAATGTCGCGCGGTTCCAATTACCTGCAAAACAAAAAAGACTAACAAAGAAAACAAAAAAACAAGGAGAAGTCGTCGGCTCTCATTTTCTCTCTCACGCATTCATTCGTGTTTCTTTCCCGCCCATTCTACCAATACTACCGGTAAACCTGTCACTTACTACGTCATTTTTGTACTGCACCAAAACTACCAAACCGCAGTTTTAGTAGAGCGCATCACTACGGTTAAAGTTTCGACTTGACTTGATCGGCCAACTGTGTCGGTAGCGCAGTGTCCGACATCACAGTTCCAAAACTTTACGCCATGTGTTAATATCCAGACTATTTTTCTCTTTCTTGACGCGGAAGTATTTGAAATCATAATTTTTTGTCAGATCGCCAAATAAAATGGAATTAATGACTAAGATTAAAAATAGATTCACATGGATTAACCCCTTTCAGAAAAGTTCTACCAACAGTTTTCGTTTGCCTTCAAGAAGTTAGTAACAAATTTCGTCCTCGACACCATCAAAGAGTAAAACAATTAATGAAACGACATAAAAACGTCCCTGCAACCGCCACAAATCTAGAAAGCTCATAAAAACAAACCTATCATCAGTTTATCGTCAAAATAGAGCTGTTACTGTACATTACTAACTCGAGCAGTGCGCTAAACATACCATCCTCATACGATGGGCTATTCGTCGATGAAATCGGAATACCGATGGGTTCTCTAAAAGTAATGTCCTTACATAGACCATGCGACGTATTCTTTTACTGAAAGTTGTAGAATTACAATACATTCGTCGATCACGGAAGGGCCCCTTTCGCATTGTACAGCAACAGGAGATCACAAATAGAAGCGGTTGTGACCAGACGAAAATACTTCCATCCAGCCACAATGGCGGGTTTTATTCCTCTGGGAGAAGGCTGTCAGACTAGGACACGAAATATTAGCTCATTTTATTGTTGTTGTTGTTGTGGTGGTCTTCAGTCCTGAGACTGGTTTGATGCAGCTCTCCATCCTACCCTATCCTGTGCAAGCTTCTTCATCTCCCACTACCTACTGCAACCTACATCCTTCTGAATCTGCTTAGTGTATTCATCTCTTGGTCTCCCTCTACGATTTTTACCCTCCACGATGCCCTCCAATACTAAATTTGTGATCCCTTGATGCCTCAGAACATGTCCTACCAACCGGTCCCTTCTTCTTGTCAAGTTGTGCAACAAACTTCTCTTCTCCCCAATCCTATTCAATACTTCCTCATTAGTTATCTGATCTACCCATCTAATCTTCAGCATTCTTCTGTAGCACCACATTTCGAAAGCTTCTATTCTCTTCTTGTCCAAACTATTTATCGTCCATGTTTCACTTCCATACATGGCTACACTCCATACAAATACTTTCAGAAACGACTTCCTGATACTTAAATCTATACTCGATGTTAACAAATTTCTCTTCTTCAGATACGCTTTCCTTGCCATTGCCAGTCTACATTTTATATCCTCTCTACTTCGACCATCATCAGTTATTTTGCTCTCCAAATAGCAAAAGTCCTGTACTACTTTAAGTGTCTCATTTCCTAATCTAATTCCCTCTGCATCACCCGACTTAATTCGACTACATTTCATTATCCTCGTTTTGCTTTTGTTGATGTTCATCTTAGGTCCTCCTCTCAAGACACTGTCCATTCCGTTCAACTGTTCTTCCAAGTCCTTTGCTGTCTCTGACAGTATTACAATGTCATCGGCGAACCTCAAAGTTTTTATTTCTTCTCCATGGATTTTAATACCTACTCCGAATTTTTCTTTTGTGTCCTTCACTGCATGCTCAATATAGAGATTGAATAACATCGGGGAGAGGCTATAACCCTGTCTCACTCCCTTCCGAACCACTACTTCCCTTTCATGTCCCTCGACTCTTATAACTGCCATCTGGTTTCTGTACAAATTGTAAATAGCCTTTCGCTCCCTGTATTTTACCCCTGCCACCTTCAGAATTTGAAAGAGAGTATTCCAGGCAACATTGTTAAAAGCTTTCTCTAAGTCTACAAATGCTAGAAACGTATGTTTGCCTTTCCTTAATCTTTCTTCTAAGACAAGTCGTAAGGTCACTATTGCCTCACGTGTTCCAATATTTCTACGCAATCCAAACTGATCTTCCCCAAGGTTGGCTTCTACCAGTTTTTCCGTTCGTCTGTAAAGAATTCGCCTTAGTATTTTGCAGCTGTGGCTTATTAAACTGATTGTTCGGTAATTTTCACATCTGTCAACACCTGCTTTTTTTTTGGGATTGGGATTATTATATTCTTCTTGAAGTCTGAGGGTATTTCGCCTGTTTCATACATCTTGCTCACCAGATGGTAGAGTTTTGTCAGGACTGGCTCTCCCAAGGCCGTCAGTAGTTCTAATAGAATGTTGTCTACTCCCGGGGCCTTGTTTCGACTCGGGTCTTTCAGTGCTCTGTCAAACTCTTCACGCAGTACCATATCTCCCATTTCATCTTCATCTACATCCTCTTCCATTTCCAGAATATTGTCCTGAAGTACGTCGCCCTTGTATAGACCCTCTATATACTCCTTCCACCTTTCTGCTTTCCCTTCTTTGCTTAGAACTGGGTTTCCATCTGAGCTCTTGATATTCATACAAGTGATTCTCTTTTCTTCAAAGGGGGGGGGGGGGGGGGGGGGACCAAACCAACAGCGAAGGTATCGGTCCCATCGGATTAGTAGGGAAGGATGGGGAAGGAAGTGGGCCGTTCTCTTTCAAAGGAACCATCGCAGCATATGCCTCGAGCGGAAAACCTAAATGATGGTGGCCATTATGCTAACCACTGAGCCACCTCGCCCGGCGAGGAAAGTGCAAGCTGAGTTTGGCACGTGTGGACATAAGCTTCTCAGTCTCAAGAAAATTTGTTATATTTGAACTGAAAATATGTTCAAGGATTCTGCAGGAAACCGAAGTCACGTATTTTGGTGCGTAATTTGGCGGGTCCGTTTTTTTACCCTTCATATGTGAAGACGTCACCTGTGCTTTTTTCCAGTCGCTTGGGACTTTGTGCTGACCGAGAAATTTGCAATAAATGCAAGCTAGATAAGGGTCCAATGCCGTAGAGTACACTTGTAAAACCGAACTGGGACTCCACACGAACCTGGTTACTTATCTGCGTTTAAATCATTCTGTTGTTTCTGCACCCACGCAGTTTTTAATATTCTTCTGTAGCACCACATCTCAAAAGTTTTATCCCGTTCTTGTCTGAAACATTTCACTTCAACACGAGGCTCCACTACAGGCAAATGCTTCCTGAAATTAAGAACCTTCAACATCGCAGCGCGTCAGCAATCGTTGGTTAATATATTAAAAAACTAAAAACCCGCCTCGATTGCGAAAAAGTACCTAGTGTAGAGTGTTATCCCAGGTTCCGGCGTAGATAACTACACCTTCTTCAGAACAACAATAAAACCCACAAGTGCCTAAGAAGACCTTTGTCAATGATTAAAAGAACACCATAGTTACACATTTATAAACGAAAAAGAAAAGGAAAACACAAACAGTACATATGTACAAACTCAAAACCACTACTTAACTTGGTGGTGTACGCTCCACCTCACACCGGCCTATGTTCGATGGGCCATGACCCGCCATAAACTGCAGCTACAAACGGTCGCTCACTTACAAGCCTTGAGGCTTAAGTTAAGTGGTGGTTTTGCCTTTGTACATATGTACTGTTTGTGTTTTCCTTTTCTTTTTCGTTTATAAATGTATAGCTATGGTATTCTTTTAATCATTGACAAAGGTCTTCTTAGGCACTTGTGGGTTTTATTGTTGTTCTGAAGAAGGTGTAGTTATCTACGCCGAAACCTGGGATAACACTCAACACTAGGTGCTTTTTTCGCAATCGAGGCGGGTTTTTAGTTTTTTAATAAGCTTCCTGAAAAGGCATCCTAACATTTAAATTCGATCAACACCGTTCAGATTTTTTTTAAAATGGTTTTACGTTGCCAGTCTGTATTTTACGGCTGCTCTACTTGCATCATCTTCAGTTATTTTGCTGCCGACGTTGTGATACTTATACGCTACTATAAGTGTCTCATTTCGTAATCTAATTAACTGAACGTGACCGAAAAGTAGAGAGGGTATAAAATGCAGACTGGTATTTACATATTGCTAAACGGCTAAAACTATCATCTACCCACACAGTCACATTTGCATGGTGCCTATATAAAGCCTTCCAGGGGCAATGAAAAGTTAATTTTTAATATTTAGTTTAATCATTTACGTAATTTAAAGATTTAGTGTTGTCTTCATTACTCATTAAGAGGTGTAGTCTTAGGTTAAAGATTAAACACAGCAAGACAAATATTAAGTTTAGAAACTGTGCATATGTCTTGAAGCAATATAAATCGTGGCGCACAAATTGCGCAGACTTTATTCAGCCAGTATTTGGGAATCAGAGCACTTACCTACTTGCAACAAACTTTCCACATAACTTCAAACTTTTCTGAAACTTTTTCTCGCTGACACTCCCTTACAAACTCAACAAAGCAAAACAGCTATCGCTTATTACAGTGTCGATACAGAAAAACTTCAGCGTGTATTATTTCTTTACTATTAACTCAGTTCGCCATTCATTTTGCAGACAATATCCACAGATACCACGAAAGAACAACAAAATTTTTTCGTTATACAACCTATAGATTAAGAGAAAAATTAGCTCTTCAGTGTCTGACGCTTTCATTATTTACATGATTAATGGCAGATATCAAATATCTAATAAATTAACTCATTTGCAAAGCATGCAGACATTGGGAGCTGTTTTACACATGAGACATTGATACTTCAAAGAATCGGGGAGGTGGGTTTCGTTTACTGGTAATATGGTAGGTCGCCCAGTTATTCCCAAATAATATGGTATATGAAGCGGTATGTGGTGGTGACCTGTAATAGTAGCTGAAACGTCCCTAGTTTTATCACATAACTTGCTGACAAACCGGGCATCGTCCGAGTATTCATTTTGCAAGTTTCACTTGTGATTTAGACGATCATCTTACTTTTGTTTGGTATTACCTTGTATGTACTGCTGCTGTGAGATGATCCCGGACAGATTCTGATCGCTGGACGCAGCTGCTTCCCGTGTCTGCCAAGCAATTTTATTAACAGAATGAGATTTTCACTCTGCAGCGGAGTGTGCGCTGATATGAAACTTCCTGGCAGATTAAAACTGTGTGCCCGACCGAGACTCGAACTCGGGACCTTTGCCTTTCGCGGGCAAGTGCTCTACCATCTGAGCTACCGAAGCACGACTCACGCCCGGTACTCACAGCTTTACTTCTGCATTCCTTTGTTTATGAACACTCGTCTTTCCTGTTAAATCTGTGTAATAAATCATCTCTGGAAAATTCTGACGTCATTGGTCAAAGCCGACAGGTTGTATCCCGTTCTTCAGTAGTCCCGTGTCTTAGTAATAAAGACTGAATGTATTAAAACGTCGTGCATAATGCAGCATTTTATTACGCATCTGTGTGTTTATGACTCCATATCTGTTGAACTATGTATTGTACAATGGCATATTTGTGTAGGTAGATTCAGCGGCTTAAGCTGATACTTTTTGCATAATATGTTGCGAACAGTTTGCAGAAAAGAAGTAATAAACGTCATGCATGATGAGGCATTTATTCACGCATGCCATTGTTTATGACGCCATATCTTCTGAGCTATGATAGGTAGGTGGTTCTTGCTCCCGTAGCAATTGTTGCCTGACAGTAAGGGACACGTGTACCAAGTCAGGATGGAAACGGTCGAGTAGTTTAGGAGGTGATGAGGAACATACATAAGTACATATTTTTACAATACACTCACGGAAAAAAATCGGGACACCAAAAAGTAATTAATATAGACTGATGAAATATGGGGAATACATTTGTCTAGATAACATTTAATTGAGCAACAATCTAGCGTTACAAGTTAAGGTTGTGCTAGATAACCCGTTGCAAATGTGAAATGCTGGTACACTAATAACAAGCGGAACCGCCAGAATGTTGAATGCAAGCATGCATTATGTTGTACAGGCACAACATGTAAGTTTGTGGACAGGAGTTCCTTGGATGTGTAACTTTGTCGCTCAATACAGCGACGATTAATGCTGCGTAAGAATGACTCGGGAGTTGTCCGATATGTCCCATAATTGCTCGACTGCAGACAGATATGGTGATCAAGCAGGGCGAGGCAACACGTCGACACTCTGTGCAGCATGTTGCGTTACAACAGCGGTATGTGGACGAGCGTTATCCTGTTGGAAAACACCCAGTGGAATGTCGTTGATGAATGGCAGCACAACAGGTCAAAACCACCAGATTGACGTACCACAAGACTGATCCAGCTGTCGTACGAAATCGCACTCCGTACCATAAATCCAGGTGTAGCTCCAGTGTGTCCAGCGTGCAGACAGGTGCCCTCAGCTGGCCTCCAGCTTACCAACACATAGCGACTGGTATCGGGGGAGAACCAACTGTCATCAGAAAACGCAACAGGCGTGCACCCTAACTTCCAGTTTTTATTTATTTATTTATTTATTTAGCGTCTGATAGATAAAAGTCACAATAACACATAAAATACAGTACCACAGACATATTAAAATACAGTTTAGATCTTTATATCCAAGCCACTGATCCAATCCACCACTTCGGAAGTAACCAGGTTCGAATCCACTTGATTTCCAGGGAAGACACGGAGGGGGCAGTCCACTGCTATATGCTTCATTGTTTGTGGAACGGCAGCACAGCCACAGTACGGCGTGTCCAGCCAACCCCATTTACGAAGAATCGAATCACATCTTCGCACACCACATGTGAAGCGGTTAAGCCTGCTCCAAGTGCATTTTGGCAATCTGAAACCAATGGAGCCTGTGAGCTGTCTTTGGGGTCGAAATGGCTGCTTAATAATTCCATGGCCGTTTTACATGCCGGTTTACGGGACTTCAACCCGGATGCTTCCAGCCGTCTCACATCTTCGTGAATTGGGAGTGACGAGTTATTCAGTACTCTTGACCACAGGTGACCAAGATGTTTTTGTCTTCTGATGTGAGGAGGTGGTATGTTACGCAGCACCGGCAGCCACTGGACTGGAGTAGCAAGTAATGTTCCAGATATGATGCGCACAGTGTGACGAAGTTGAGTGTCCGCTAGGTGAGTGTGGCAGCTATTAAGCCATACTGCAGAGCAGCACTCTGCTGAGGAATAGACGAGTGCTAGAGCAGATGTTCTCAATGTGTTGGCGTCAATTCCCCATGATGTACCAGCTAGACGCTGAAGAAGGTTATTACGGCTCTTCACTTTTGCAGCAGATTTACGTAATTGGGCTTTATATGTCGGGGTACTTTCCAAAGTCATACCCAGTGAGGTGGAACCGGTTTATAGTATTTCGTGACTTTAATTATTTATAAATGATATTTCAGGTAGATCAAAAAAATATAAAACCAATTACCTATTGTCAGCGTAACAATTCGTTTGATCTCAAAAATGATTATCCCGGCTAATATTTGTCACTCTGCTAAAGAAATCTCCACTAGACGTTGCATAGAAATGTTGTCTGTAAAGACGTGTGAGTCGCACTAAATTGCATACCATTCATCAGATTTTACACAACTGTTACTTAAGATGGAAGCACTTTTCTCTAGCAAAGGGAACATTTAGTCACAAAAGACTACCCGCGCCCAACACTGCCGCATGTCTCCTATTAAAATATTTCATGTAAATCGTCCGAAATAATTAGGCTTCATACATCTGCAAATAAGAAATTTATATTACGTAACGTGCTGTGAACACTATTTTTAAAGATTCAATCTAAGTTGAATCCTGTCTTTTAAAGTAGACCACCGGTGCACTTTTATTTCCATTCATTTATTTGTAACAACATTTATGTTTGTTAAAATTCTCGATTGAAAACTGCCGCGGAGATATTTTTGCTAAAATGGCGGCAGACAGACGATAGTCAATTTGTCTATTGTTATTCTGGATTTATGTTATGAAGGTAATATATTTAGATAAAACTCTTTGAGCCTATTATCTCTAATCTTCTGCATTTAAAATAATTTTCAATGATAAATACCGACATATTTTTGATACCAACCACTAGTAAACTCCGCTGTAAGTTACTAGCGCTAATAGCTGCGCTCCTAATTGCGGAGCTGAAAATTAACAATTAAAAATATTAGTTAGATTGGATTACAATTGAAATAAATACAAATCCACGTCTAGACAGTAGCGACTATATTTTTCAAATAATAATTAACAATATAGGGTTACAGATTTTCTCTTTACAGACCTCACACTTCTCACGTCCGAACAGTTGATTCGTTAGCACAGGAAAAACAACTGAACCACAATTATCACAGATAACAAAAAAAAGATTATAATTTTAGTTGTCCATGAGTGTAGTTCTCTGATAATAGTTTATTCACACAGAAATTAAATTATTACAGAAAAATGAAATAATTATCGTCATTTTTACGCAAGGCGGTCTTTTTTATACGTAGTATCGATAATATTGCGCCGAGCGGTTCTAGGCGCTATAGTCTGGAACCGCGCGACCGCTACGGTCGCAGGTTCGAATGCTGCCTCGGGCATGGATGTGTGTGATGTCCTTAGGTTAGTTAGGTTTAAGTAGTTCTAAGTTCTAGGGGACTGATGACCTCAGAAGTTGTCCCATAGTGCTCAGAGCCATTTGAACGATTTTTGATAATATTGCTTGAAGTTCGTACATTTAGTTCATTTTAGCATCTCGTGGCTACAACATATTGTCGTGGACATTACACCAGATATGTAGGCGTGCCATCGAACCGCAATGCTTCCCCTCTAAAATTGACTCTTGGTTGGTAATTTGAGAGCCTATTGTCCAGGTGACAAGTAGATACCTCACTTTTGTGAAGGTTCGGTTTCAGATGCCATTTCTTAAAGTATTCATCCATGAGTACAGAGTCTTGGTCGAGGACATTCTCTGCTTCTGGAAAATTAGTGCGTTGAACAGTGAGGCTGATATCATCCGCATATATAAATTTGCGGAAGAGTGCGTTAGGCAGATCATGAGTGTGTAAATTGAAAAGTACTGGAGAGAAGACCGAACCTTTTGGCAGACCATTACTCAATTTGGGAAATCGGCTTCTGCTGTTTTCAGAGTACACTTGAATAGTCTGTTACTTATATTTTCGATTAAAGTTGATATCTTCTCACAGGGGACGACCTTGATCACTTTTAATAAAAGACCTTCCTTCCAAATGGCGTCGTAAGCTGCCGTGAGATCAAGAAAGACAGTGACGCTCTTCAACTTCTTCTCAAAACCAGCTTCCACAAAAGTGGTCAGTGGGCTCTCGCTTGACACCACTGAAGTCGCAGATGGCGGTGGTTTGGGATCAGTCGAATCCACACTACAGGGCATCTGGCTCGGAGTTGTCCTCGAAGTAACCGATTTGCAACAGTCGTTGTGTCAGTGTGGTGCCAACTGCTGCTCATATTGCTGCTGCACATGCAGTACTATGCGACAGAGCCATAAGCCGAACACGACCGCCGTCCCTGTCTTTAGAGCCACGTGGCCGTCCGGAGCGCCGTCTTCTTTCGACAGTACATTATCATGACCATCGCTGCCACCAATCATCAACAGTGGCTCCATTCCTCCCACGTATTTCTGCAGTATCGCAGAAGGAACATCCAGGTACTTGTAGCCCTATAACAGGACCTTGTTCAAACTCTGATAGGTGCTTACAATGCCGCCTTTGTCTCCGATACAGCGTGTATTTAAAGCAAACCCGATTTGCATCCTCATAGGGATGCTACTAGCGCACTCTTACGCGAATGGCTGGAACCTTGAATGGGCATCATTTTTACGGTGAATAAACGTGCGTATTAACAGTTTAATATGCCACAGCTGAAAAATATACTACTGACCATTAAAATTGCTACACCAAGAACAAATGCAGATGATAAACGGATATTCATTGGACAAATATATTATACTAGAACTGACATTTGATTACATTTTCACGCAATTTGGGTGCATGGATCCTGAGAAATCAGTACCCAGAACCACCACCTCTGGCCGTAATAACGGCCTTCATACGCCTGGGCATTGAGTCAAACAGAGCTTGGATGGCGTGTACAGGTACAGCTGCCTATGTAGATTTAACACGATATCACAGTTCATCAAGAGTAGTGACTGGCGTATTGTGACGAACCAGTTGCTCGGCCACCATTGACAAGTCGTTTTGAGTTGGTGAGAGATCTGGAGAATGTGCTGGCCAGGGCAGCAGTCGAACAATTTCTGCATACAGAAAGGCCCGTACAGGACCTCCAACATGCGGTCGTGCATTATCCTGCTGAAATGTAGGGTTTCGCAGGGATCGAATGAAGGGTAGAGCCCCGGGTCGTAACACATCTGAAATGTAACGTCCACTGCTCAAAGTGCCGTCAATGCGAAAAGAGGTGACCGAGACGTGTAACCAATGGCACCCCATACCATCACGCCGGGTGATACGCCAGTATGGCGATGACGAATACACGCTTGTAATGTGCGTTCAGCACGATATCGCCAATTGCGGATGCGACAATCACGATGCTGTAAACAGAAGATGGATTCATCCGAAAAAATGACGTTTTGCCATTCGTGCACCCAGGTTCGTCGTTGAGTACACCATCCCAGGCGCTCCTGCTGTGATGCAGCGTCAAGGGTAGCCGCAGTCACGGTCTCCGAGATGATAGTCCATGCTGCTGCAAACGTCGTCGAACTGTTCGTTCAGATGGTTGTTGTCTTCCAAACGTCCGCATCTGTTGACCCAGGGATCGAGACGTGGCTGCACGATCCCTTGCAGCCATGCGGATAAGATGCCTGTCATCTCTACTGCTAGTGATACGAGGCCTTTGGAATCCATCACGGCGTTCCGTATTACCTTAGTGAAGCCACCGATTCCATATTCTGCTAACAGTCATTGGATCTCGACCATCGCGAGCAGCAATGTTGCGATATGATAAATCGCAATCGCGATAGGCTACAATCCGACCTTTATCAAAGTCGGAAACGTGATGGTACGCATTTCTCGTCCTTGCACGAGGCACCACAACAACGTTTCACCAGGGAACGCCGGTCAACTGCTGTTTGTGTACGAGAAACCGGTTGGAAACTTTCCTCATGTCAGCACGTTGTAGGTGTCGCCAGCGGCGCCAGCCTTCTGTGAATGCTCTGAAAAGCTAATCATTTGCATATAGCACCATCTTCTTCCTGTCGGTTAACTGTCGCGTCTGTAGCACGTCATCTTCGTGGTGTAGCAATTTTAATGGCCAGTAGTTTACTAACACGAATTCTTTACAGACGAATGGAAAACCTGCTTGAAGCCGACCTCGGGGAAGATCAGTTTCGATTCCGTAGAAATGTTAGAACACGTGAGGTAATACTGACTTATCTTAGAAGATAGATTAAGGAAAGGCAAACCTACGTTTCTAGCATTTGTAGACTTAGAGAAAGCTTTTGACAATGTTGACTGGAATACTCTCTCTCAAATTCTGAAGGTGGCAGAGGTAAAATACAGGGAGCGGAAGGCTATTCACAATTTGTACAGACACCAGATGGCAGTTATAAGAGTCGAGGGGCATGAAAGAGAAGCAGTGGTTGGGAAGGGTGTGACAAGGTTGTAGCCTCTCCCCGATGTTATTCAATCTGTATATTGATCAAGCAGAAAGGAAAGAAAAGAAAAATTCGGAGTAGGAATTAAAATCCATGTAGAAGTAAAATAAAAGGTTCAAATGGCTCTGAGCACTAAGGGACTTAACATTTGAGGTCATCAGTCCCCTAGAACGCAGAAGTAGTTAAACCTAACTAACCTAAGGACATCACATACATACATGACCGAGGCAGGATTCGAACCTGCGACCGTAGCGGTTGCACGGTTTCAGACTGAAGCGCCTAGAACCGCTCGGCCACTTCGGCCGGCCATGGAGAAGAAATAAAAACTTTGAGATTCGCCGATGACATTGTAATTCAGTCAGAGGCACCAAAGGAACTGGAAGAGGAGCTGAACGTAGTGGACAGTGTCTTGAAAGGAGGATATAAGATGAATCAACAAAATCAAAACGAGGATAATGGAATGTAGTCGAATTAAATCGGGAGATACTGAGGGAATTAGATTAGGAAATGAGACGCTTAAAGTAGTAAATGAGTTTTGCTATTTGGGGAGCAAAGTAACTGATGATGGTCGAAGTACAGAAGATATAAAATGTAGACTGGCAATGGCAAGAAAAGCTTTTCTGAAGAAGAATTTGTTAACATCGAGTATAAATTTAAGTGTCAGAAAGTCGCTTCTGAAAGTATTTGTATGGAGTGTAGCCATGTATGAAAGTGAAACATGGACGATAAATAGTTTGAACAAGAAGAGAATAGAAGCTTTAGAAATGTGGTGCTACAGAAGAATGCTGAAGATTAGATGGGTAGATCGCATAATTGAATAGAATTGGGGAGAAGAGGAGTTCGTGGCACAACTTGACAAGAAGAAGGGACCGGTTGGTAGGACATATTCTGAGGCATCAAGGGATCACATGTTTAGTATTGGAGGGCAGCGTGGAGGGCAAAAATCGTAGAGGGAGACCAAGAGATGAATACACTAAACATATTCAGAAGGTAGGTACTGGGAGATGAAGAAGCTTGCACAGGATAGAGTAGCATGAAGAGCTGCGTCAAACCAGTCTGTGTGCTGAAAACCACTTACAACAAAATTAACTTTCATTCACAGCGCGTGCTTGGGATTGCGAATTTTTCCCGTGCGTTTGTGTTTTGATGACGCGGTCACACGGTCGGAAGTGCTTTGTTCAGTCGGCGTGGCATGTTTGTTTGAGGCAGATGGCGGTAAAGATTTACGTGTTGCCGAGGGCCAGACAAAGACGGAGAGTTGAGTTGGAGAGCTGACGACGGAGAGGTTGGAATGAATCGCGGGAGAAAAACGGCGACAAACGGATGCCTCTGTGTATGTATGTTGGGAAGAGGCGCGTGTCGGTGGTGACTCACCGTCAGAGCAGACCACAGCCGGGGATGAGCTCACGGCTGGAGCGGCGCACCGCAAGCGTGAGCCAGGCTGCTAGAGCAGCGCTGAACGGGGCGGGGCGTACCCACACCTCGACTGCAGGCGCGTCTGGGACTAGATTCAAGGGAAACGAGGAATCAGAATAGCCTTGTGAAGGGGGGAAAAACCTGAGAAATGAAAATATGAAAACAACCGAAGTGAAGTCAGTCTGATCTGAAATAAAATCAAGCCTAATGCATATTAGGAACCCTTCGATACCACTCGCTATCAATCACTGCACTTACAAAATGTAATAACTTCATATAAATCTGTTTTTATCTAAGTGAAATACTTTGTCTACTGTTTGCATCTGATATGAATTGAATAAAAAATGTTATTTAACAAAAAAACGTAAAAAATATCACTTTTATAAAGTGATTAGAAAAAATATTGTCGCTAAATATATGCTACTAATAAATCTGTATAGCTATCGTGTCAGCCTGTATGTCTGTTTGGGCAGGTTGATCTCGAAAACTAATACATACTTCAGGGCAACATATAGGCTTTATTTCATCAAAATAGGATCACGAAAAAAGATGTCATACTTTAAAGTTTCGTCCGAGTATGCTGATGCGTTAGCTCCATACTTAACAATCACATACAACTGTTCGCTCGACGAAAGATACTTATCCAAAGACTGCAAAGTTGCACAGGTCACACCAATATTCAAGAAAGGTAGTATGAGTAATCCACTAAATTACAGGCCCATATCGTTAACGTCGATATGTAGCAGGATTTTGGAACATATATTGTGTTCGAACATTATGAATTACCTCGAAGAAAATGGTCTATTGATACACAGTCAACATGGGTTTAGAAAACATCGTTGCTGTAAAACACAACTAGCTGTTTATTCACATGAACTGTTGAGTGCTATTGACAAGGGATTTCAGATCGATTCCGTATTTCTGGATTTCCAGAAGGCTTTTAACACTGTAACACCCAAGCGGCTCGTATTGAAATTGCGTGCTTATGCAATATCGTCTCAGTTATGTGACTGGATTTGTGATTTCCTGTCAGAGAGGTCACAGTTCGTAGTAACTGACGGAAAGTCATCGTGTAAAACAGAAGTGTTTTCTGGCGTTCCACAAGGTAGTGTTAGAGGCCCTTTGATCTTCCTTATCTATATAAACGATTTGGGAGACAATCTCCGCAGCCGTCTTCGGTTTTTTGCAGATGACTCTGTCGTTTATAGACTAATAAAGTCATCAGAAGATCAAAACAAACTGCGAAACGATTTAGAAAAAATATCTGAATGGAGCTAAAAGTGGCAGTTGACCCTGAATAACGAAAGGTGTGAGGTCATCGACATGAGTGCTAAAGGAACTCATTAAACTTCGGTTACACGATAAATTAGTCTAGTCTAAAAGCCGTAAATTCCGCTAAATACCTAGGTATTACAATTACGAACAACTTAAATTGAAAGAAACACACAGAAAATGTTGTGGGGAAGGCCAACCAAAAACTGCGTTTTATTGGCAGGACACTTGGAAAATGTAACAGACCTACTAAGGAGACTGCCTATACTACGGTTGTCCGTCCTCTTTTAGAATACTACTGCGCGGTGTGGGATCCTTACCAGATAGGACTGACGGAGTACATCGAAAAAGGTCAAAGAAAGGCAGCACGTTTTGTATTATAGCGAAATATGGGAGAGAGTGTCACAGAAATGATACAGGATTTGGGCTGGAAATCGTTAAAAGAAAGGCGTTTTTCGTTGCGACGGAATCTTCTCACGAAATGCCAGTCACCAACTTTCTCCTCCGAATGCAAAAATATTTTGTTGGCGCCGACCTACATCGTTCCGATCACCACGATAAAATAAGGGAAATAAGACCTCTTACGGAAAGACATAGGTGTTCATCCTTTCCGCGCGCTTTACGAGATTGGAATAATAGAGAATTGTGAAGGTGGTTCGATGAACCCTCTGCCAGGCGCTTAAATGTGATTTGCAGAGTGTCCATGTAGATGTAGATCTGCTGAACCGATCTGGGTGAAGTTTTGTATGGAAATTGAACCCTGAGGAAGAACAGAGACTAATTTAGGGAGCAAGAGGGTGAAGTAGCAAACGGAATTTTCTTTTTCACGTCAGTGAACGTAAAGGTTGACTGATTTGGGGGAGCGGACCAAGCAGCAAGGTCATCGCTTCCATCGGATTAGGGAACAATGGTGAAGATAGCCATGCCCTTTCAAAGGAACCATCCCAGCATTTTCCTGAAGCGATATAATGAAATCACGGAAAACCTAAATCAGAATGTCCGGACGCGGGTTTGAAACGTCGGCCTCCCGAATGCAAGCCCAGTGTGCTAACCACTGCGCCACCTCACTCGTTGCGAAAGAAGGGAGAGAGTGCCAAGGATCGGTAGTGAACATAAACCATACTGCAAAAACATTAAATTTGTTGCATAATATACAAGTTGTAATGAGGCATACGAGTAGCTACTTCAACAGCACGCAGCATAGATGCGCGTTCCTGGCCATACCCCTCTGTACGCACTTCGCGGCAGGGGTGGTGCGTATGCTGTTGCGTCGTGCGTTGGGACAGCTTGGCAGGGGGCAGCAGGGCACACACCGCAAGCTATGCTTATCCAAACAGGCAGACACGTGACGGAAGCTGGCGTTATTGCACACAGAGTAGCTTACTTACTGACCGTCAATCGTCATAACAAAGCTACTGATATGTGACCACAGCTGCAGGTAACAGCTATCTTTGTAATATATATGTAAACATCTGTTTAATGTAATTTTAGCTGCTATTTTACCATCTATGTAAGTCTGTAGACTCTTTTATTATAACTGTAGTTCGTTTGAAGACTACATCGAGCTTGGTGGGAAGAGACGCTATATTAGTGAGTCATGTGGATTCGGTTGCTCACTCATTTGTAGGGAGTTGTATTTCGTAAAAACTGGGTTATCATTGTAGAACAGGTTGCCTTTTTGCTATGAAGAGAGGTGGGGAAAAATGCTTCAGATGGCTCTGAGCATTATGGGACTTACCATCTGAGGTCATCAGTCCCCTGGAACTGAGAACTACACTCCTGGAAATTGAAATAAGAACACCGTGAATTCATTGTCCCAGGAAGGGGAAACTTTATTGACACATTCCTGAGGTCAGATACATCACATGATCACACTGACAGAACCACAGGCACATAGACACAGGCAACAGAGCATGCACAATGTCGGCACTAGTACAGTGTATATCCACCTTTCGCAGCAATGCAGGCTGCTATTCTCCCATGGAGACGATCGTAGAGATGCTGGATGTAGTCCTGTGGAACGGCTTGCCATGCCATTTCCACCTGGCGCCTCAGTTGGACCAGCGTTCGTGCTGGACGTGCAGACCGCGTGAGACGACGCTTCATCCAGTCCCAAACATGCTCAATGGGGGACAGATCCGGAGATCTTGCTGGCCAGGGTAGTTGACTTACACCTTCTAGAGCACGTTGGGTGGCACGGGATACATGCGGACGTGCATTGTCCTGTTGGAACAGCAAGTTCCCTTGCCGGTCTAGGAATGGTAGAACGATGGGTTCGATGACGGTTTGGATGTACCGTGCACTATTCAGTGTCCCCTCGACGATCACCAGTGGTGTGCGGCCAGTGTAGGAGATCGCTCCCCACACCATGATGCCGGGTGTTGGCCCTGTGTGCCTCGGTCGTATGCAGTCCTGATTGTGGCGCTCACCTGCACGGCGCCAAACACGCATACGACCATCATTGGCACCAAGGCAGAAGCGACTCTCATCGCTGAAGACGACACGTCCCCATTCGTCCCTCCATTCACGCCTGTCGCGACACCACTGGAGGCGGGCTGCACGATGTTGGGGCGTGAGCGGAAGACGGCCTAACGGTGTGCGGGACCGTAGCCCAGCTTCATGGAGACGGTTGCGAATGGTCCTCGCCGATACCCCAGGAGCAACAGTGTCCCTAATTTGCTGGGAAGTGGCGGTGCGGTCCCCTACGGCACTGCGTAGGATCCTACGGTCTTGGCGTGCATCCGTGCGTCGCTGCGGTCCGGTCCCAGGTCGACGGGCACGTGCACCTTCCGCCGACCACTGGCGACAACATCGATGTACTGTGGAGACCTCACGCCCCACGTGTTGAGCAATTCGGCGGTACGTCCGCCCGCCTCCCGCATGCCCACTATACGCCCTCGCTCAAAGTCCGTCAACTGCACATACGGTTCACGTCCACGCTGTCGCGGCATGCTACCAGTGTTAAAGACTGCAATGGAGCTCCGTATGCCACGGCAAACTGGCTGACACTGACGGCGGAGGTGCACAAATGCTGCGCAGCTAGCGCCATTCGACGGCCAACACCGCGGTTCCTGGTGTGTCCGCTGTGCCGTGCGTGTGATCATTGCTTGTACAGCCCTCTCGCAGTGTCCGGAGCGAGTATGGTGGGTCTGACACACCGGTGTCAATGTGTTCTTTTTTCCATTTCCAGGAGTGTACTTAAAACTAACTAACCTAAGGACATCACGCACATCCATACCCGAAGCAGGATTCGAACCTGCGGCCGTAGCTGTCGCGGGGTTCCATACTGAAGCGCCTAGAACCGCTCGGCAACACTAGCCGGCCAGGTGGAAAACAAATGCTAATGGGAACAAGGCGCAGACGACTCTAAATATATTAAAGACTCTTATCCCTAACTTCGGTTTGTTGCAGAATCAATGAACATATTCTCAGTTAGAGTATAATACACTTTCTTGACACTGAGAAGCTTATGTCCACCAATCAGCATGTTTTTAGGAAGCATCGCTCGTGCGAAACACAGCTTTCCCTTTCTCGCATGGTACGCTGTGAACTATGAATGAAGGGCAACAGGCTGATTCCATATTTCTAGATTTACGCCCCATTGCAGGCTGTTAGCGAAGGTACGAGCATATGGAATATGTTCACAGCTATGTGAGTTCAAACGTGTGTGAAATCTGATGGGACTTAACTGCTCAGGTCATTAGTCCCTAAGCTTACACACTACTTAACCTAAATTATCCGAAGGACAAACACACACACCCATGCCCGAGGGAGGACTCGAACCTCCGCCGGGACCAGCCGCACAGTCCATGTCTGCAGCGCCTGAGACTGCTCGGCTAATCCCGCGCGGCTGTGTGAGTTACTCGAAGACTTCTTAAATAATAGAATGCCTTGACGGCGAGTGTTTATCATAGACGTATAATCCAGGAGTGCCCCAAGGCAGTGTGATAGGATCGCCGTTCGCCGTTGATTTGGCGGCCAGGGAGGGCAAGATTCTGCGGTTGTTTGCTGTTGTGTACGGTAAGGTGTCGATGCTGAGTGACTGTGGAAAGATACAAGACAACTTTTTTAGTCGGTGTAATGAATGTCAGCTAGCTGTAACTGTGGAAAAATGTAAGTTAATGTGAATGAGTAGGAAGAAGAAACCTGTGATGCCTGGATACAATGTTGGTCGTGTCATACTTCACACATCCAAAACGTTAAAATATCTAGGCATAACATTGCAAAGCGGTATGAAATGGAAAGAGCATACGAGAATTGTTGTAGAGAAGGCGAATGGTCGACTTCGGTTCATTGGAAGAATTTTAGGAGAGAGTGGTTCACCTGTAAAGGAGACCGCATGTAGGACGCTGGTGCGACATATTCTTGAGTGCTGCTCGAATGTTTGGGATCCGTACCAGGTCGGATTGAAGGAAGACATCGAAGCAGTTCTGAGGCGGGATGTTAGATTTGCAAGTAGGTATTACGGAGATGCTTCGGGAACTCAAATATGAATCTCTGGAGGCGACGTTTTTTTCGAGAAACCCTATTGATAAAATATAGAGAACCTGCATTTGAAGATGACTGCCAAAGCATTCTACTGCCGCCAACATACATTGTGCGTAAGAACCACGAAGATAAGAAACAAGAAATTAGGGTTCATAGGGAGACATTCATACAGTCGTTTTTCCCTCGATGTTTTTACGAGTGGAACAGGAAAGGAAATGATTATTAGTGGTGCAGGGTACGTTCTGCCACGCTTCGTACTGTGGCTTGCGAAGTATCTATGTTTATGTGGATGTATATGTTGATAGAAGGTTGCTTATTTCCTACAAGTTTCATCCTCCTTCGACGTAGTTGTAGGAACTCTTAAGGTTCGGTAGCAGCCCTTTCGGTCACTTCACCGTCCTAAACACCTGAAACCGCTTGCATCGTGGTAGTCTGAGACCATACCTCTCGATCCTCAGCGATAGGTTTGTTCTTAAATCTTGACGTCGTGTCCTAGACACAAAGAAAAAGAAACATTTTTTTATGTGGCCAGTACCATCCGACTTTTGAATATCCAGTACTACCCAACTGACAGTGAACATTAAAACATGGTGCAAACAAAAGCAGTTCCATTATTACAATACAATAAAAATGGTTCAAATGGCTCTGAGCACTATGGGACTTAATATGGGAGGTCATCAGTCCCCTAGAACTTAGAACTACTTAAACCTAACTAACCTAAGGACATACATGCCCGAGGCAAGATTCGAACCAGCGAACGTAGCGGTCGCGCGGTTCCAGACTGAAGCACCTAGACCCCCTTGGCCACAACGGCCGGCTACATAAGGTTACTTACATATTGAATATTAATATCTTTAACAGAATAGGTGTATAATTAAAATTATAGCGTTCACCAACTTCGACGTTCAGAAACAAATGAATCTTAGCTATGGTGGAAACTCAAGAGCTCAAGTTCTATCCAACGGTCAAGTTATTCCAGGCACTGTATTCGTCTGCTGTCCAGCAGTAAGCCCAAGAAACACAAAGTGTTCACTACTTCCCATCCGCGCACACTAACTGCCTTTCCCCTAAAAACAAATAAACATTCAACTTGATGAGATGAAATGGTTCGCTGAAGAGATTCAGTCCAAATTCGTGCCCCAAAACTGCCCAAACAGAGCTTAAATTCCACTTCCTCTTTGGCGGACCGCTAAACTCTAGTTTCCTTTGCTTCTGGCTTTCTGCTGCTCATGTGCTCTTTATAAATGTAAAGTAAGAATGGATGTGGAACAGTACAAACAAGCAAAAAAGGATGAAATTCATTGCAGAGGGTCTTTTCCACATGACAAGAAAGTCATAGAAATAATGAAAATTTTGAACTGACAGGCTCACAGAAACAGAGCCCCATTGCCCAGAGTAAAATTTTCTGGTAAATATTAAGTAACGGTTTCGAGTAACGAATGTAGAAGCGTCTCCAAATCGCTGTTACTGTTTCCGTAGGGGCGTTAAGGATAATATTTTATTTATCGCGATAATTCTTAGTGCAAATGAACTGGGTGCATATCGTCAGACAAGGGTAGGGCATGTTTCATAATTCACAATAACAAAAGATTGTTTCTTATTCGGGAGAATAGAGAGGGGGGGGGGGGGGGAGAGGGGAGAAGCGGTAGTGTGTCTTCTTGGCAAACGTAAAATTCTGGGTTTATATGCCAGCTCATAGACAGCAAAAATTTGTAAACGCATCGTCTTCTAACTTTCCTTAAACTGTGCTCTTTCTAATCTAATATCAGTTTCATGTGTAATCAAGCAATTATAATTAAAATAAATAAAAAAAGCAACGAGTGCCAAGAAGTCAACACGCGGGAAGAATTGACCAAAATATTTTTTGAGCTTACGACATACGACAATAATATGCAACACGCAAGGGGTTTAAAAAGGCAAGGGGCGGAGGTGAGCAATCATCTCTCCGATGGTGTAATTTCTCGGCGAAGATTTGATGACTAGCTGCACAAAATGTGGTTTAAGAAGGCAGGAGCGTTTAAAATTTAATTTCTGTTTTCATTTTCGTCGTTGTGTTAGATTACTGTTACTGCTCAGTTTATTAGAATAAAAATCCATTTGTGATCTCCCTGCATCAGGAAAAATAAAAACAAGCGACTTTCAGATATTATTGTTAAAAACATTTCACCTTACAGAATCGCGTGTACACTACCTCACAGCAGTTTTGTTTCTGGTGTTAATTTATCGCCTTAAAAAATAATGAAATTATGGTGTTTCTAGCATAGGTGATAGAATAATGAAATTTTACTCAGTGAACATCCAATAAAAATCTCATGAAGCGAAACCATCCTGTAGATGTGAATTGAGAGTTTGCCTTCTTTTTATCAGTTTGAACGTTTACCTTGAGCTAATTTAAGCAGTAACCTCGCTCTTTGGCATAACAGGTGGTGTCTGGAGCAAGTCAGCTTAAAGCACACACGCTCACGTGTGCTCGTTGCTAATTTGCCGTAGATGTACAGCCGTGAGTCTGCAAAGGTGCATTTCAACCAGTGGCCTTGTGAAAGTTTCGTTCGTTTCAACATCTCCCAGTCTGCTATGACCCCAGTGTCAGCTTTTTTTCTGTATTTTTGTATGTCGTCCACTCAGAAGCAGTCTCCTGATCTGCGATGTGTACAAGAAGTTTAACATATTGAAAACGAGAGCCTTTCAGTCGTTATGGATGCGTTTGTAACTTTATTTCTTTCTTACACAGTGCGGCATCGTGGATCAATTTTCACATTACTAGTCACATGGCATTTCATTTAGTTATTTTACTGTATATTCTTGGGTAACAGAAGGGATACTGAATTTAATTGATGAAAGGAGAAAACATAAAAAATGCAGTAAATGAAGCAGGCAAAAAGGAATACAACGTGTCAAAAATGAGATCGACAGGAAGTGCAAAATGGCTAAGCAGGGACGGCTAGAGAACAAATGTAAGGATGTAGAGGCGCATATCACTAGGGGTAAGATAGATACAGCCTACATGAAAATTAAAGAGACCTCTGGAGAAACGAGAACCACTTGCATGAGTTTTAAGAGCTCAGATGGAAACCCAGTTCTAAGCAAAGAAGGGAAAGCAGAAAGGTGGAAGGAGTATATAGAGGGCCTATAGAAGAGCGATGTTCTTGAGGACAATATTATATAAATGGAAGAGAATGTAGACGAAGATGCAATGGGAGATAAGATACTGCGTGAAGAGTTTGTCAGAGCACTGAAAGACCTAAGTCGAAACAAGGCCCCGGGAGTAGACAACATTCCATTGGAACTACTGACGGCCTTGGGAGAGCCAGTCCTGACAAAACTCTACTATCTGGTGAGTAAAATGTATGAGACAGGCGAAATACTCTCAGACTTCAAGAAGAATATAATAATCCGAATCCCAAAGAAAGCAGGTGTTGACAGATGTGAACATTACCGAACTATCAGATTATAAGCCACGGCTGCAAAATACTATCGCGAATGCTTTACAGATGAATGGAAAAGCTGGTACAAGCCGACCTCGGGGAAGATCAGTTTGGATTCCGTAGAAATGTTAAAACACGTGAGGTAGTGCTGACCATACGACTTATCTTAGAAAATAGATTTAAGAAAGGCAAACCTACGTCTCTAGCATTTGTAGACTTAGAGAAAGTTTTTGACAATGTTGACTAGAAAACTCCCTTTCAAATTCTGAAGGTGGCGGAGGTAAAATACAGGGAGCGAAAGGCTATTTACAATTTGTACAGAAACCAGATGGCAGTTATAAGAGTCGAGGGACATGAAAGGGAAGCAGTGGTTTGGAATGGAGTGAGACAGGGTTATAGTCTATCCCCGAAGTTATTCAATGTGTATATTGAGCAAGCAGTAGAGGAAACAAAAGAAAAATTCGGAGTAGGTATTAAAATCCATGGAGAAGAAATAAAAACTTTGAGGTTCGCCGATGACATTGTAATTCTGTCAGAGACACCAAAGGACCTGGAAGAGTAGCTGAATGGAATGGACAGTGTTTTGATACGAGAATATAAGATGAACATCAACAAAAGCAAAACGAGGATAATGGAATGTAGTCGAATTAAATCGGGTGATGCTGCGGGAATTAGATTAGGAAGGGAGACGCTTAAAGTTGTAAAGGAGTTTTGCTATTTGGGGAGCAAAATAACTGAGGATGGTCGAAGTAGAGAGGATATAAAATGTAGACTGGCAATGGCAAGGAAAGCGTTTCTGAAGAAGAGAAATTTGTTAACATCGAGTATAGATTTAAGTGTCAGGAAGTCGTTTCTGAAAGTATTTGTATGGAGTGTAGCCATGCATGAAAGTGAAACGTGGACGATAAATAGTTTAGACAAGAAGAGAATAGAAGCTTTCGAAATGTGGTGTTACAAAAGAATGCTGAAGTTAGATGGGTAGATCATATAACTAATGAGGAGGTGTTGAATAAGACTGGGGAGAAGAGAAGTTTGTGGCACAACTTGACTAGAAGAAGGGGTCGGTTGGTAGGGCATATTGTGAGGCATCAAGGGTTCACCAGTTTAGTATTGGAGGACAGCGTGGAGTGTAAAAATCGTAGAGGGAGACCAAGAAATGAATACACTAAAGAGATTCAGAAGGATGTAGGTTGCAGTAGGTACTGGCAGATGAAGCAGCTTCCACAGGATAGAGTAGCATGGAGAGCTGCATCAAACCAGTCTCTGGACTGAAGACCACAACAACAACAACAACAACAACTACTGTATATCAATTTTAATTGGTTTTAAAAATCCAAAAATTTCGAAACTTTTTTGCATATATTCGAACAACTTTTACATACTTCAGATTCTCGTCACAGATGTACAGCATCAGTACATTAAAAATACGATAGATTCACACACATTACTGCAGTTATTTAGATCGTCATTACTAAAAACACTTACGTATGCAGTTTTAAATTTTATGGAAAAAATTAGTTAATGTGGACTAATAAAATTTCGAGAATACATTGTCTAGGTAACATATTTAAGTGATTAACATTCCAAGAACACAGGTCAGTGTAAGCGTCAGATAAGCCATTGCAAATGTGAAACGGTAGTACATTAATAACCGGTGTTGAATCCAAGCATGTAAACGTGCATGCATTGTGCTGTACGGGCGCCGGATGTCAGTTTGTGGGAAGGAATTCCATGCGAATTGCATCTGGTCGGGCAATACAGGCACGGATAACGCTGTTCGTGGATGGCTCTGGAGTTGTTGTCCGAAGATGTCCCATATGTGCTCGATTGGAGACAGGTCTGGTGATCGAGCAGACCAAAGTAACAGGTCGACACTCGGCACAGCATGTTGGGATACAACAGCGGAATTCGGACGAGCGCTATCCTGTTGGAAAACACCGCCTGTAATGCTGTTCATGAAGGCAGTACAAGAGGTCGAATTACGAGATTGACGTACAGTTCTGTAGTCGTGTTGCGTGAGGTAACCACGAGATTTCTCTTTCTGTCACGCGAAATGGTTCCCAGGCCCTCACGGCAGTGGGTAAGTCCAGTGTGTCTACCACGCAGACATATTGGGTGCAGGTAGTAAACTGGTCCCCTTCTAACCAACACACGGCGATGACCGAGGCAGAACCAGCTTTCATCACAAGCACGACAGACCTCCACGCTGCCCTCCGATGAGCTGTCACTCGACACCACTGAAGTCGCAGATGGCTGTGGTTTGCGGTTGGTGGAATGCACGCTGTCCTTGAAGTAACTGATTTGAAACAGTTCCTTGTCTCACTGGGATTCAATTTCAATTGAAACTGGTTGGAATCGTCACTGTGGTGCCAAGTGGTGCTCAGATTGCCGCTGGAGATGCAGTACCAGAAGACGCTGGTCTTCCATTTCTGCAGTGCCAGGTGGGCGTCCGCAGCCCGCTGTCCTTGGGGTCATGCATTTTCTTGATCATCTCTGCCAATAATCATGCACAGTGGCTACATTCCTGCCAGCTCTTTGTGCAATATCGCAGAAGGAACATCGAGCTTCTCGTAGCCCTAGTACACGACCTCGCCCAAACTCAGTTGTCAGGTGACTATAATTTCGCACCTTACAAGAACTCACCCACATACTTTGCCGTGATCTACAAACAATTAGGTATCATGTGATAGGTTGTACATCACATATATGAATATATAAAGGACACTGACATTGTCACGTACATCTTGTAAATAAATGTTAACGCTTATTGCACGAAAGGTGACAGAGTGTCTTTATAATAAACACGGCGTAATGAATGATTGCCTATACTAGTAGAGGTTGGAATGCCAGTGGAGATGAAACGGCAGGCAGAACTCAAGCTCTGGGCGAAAGGTCCGCACAGGTGTTGGTCCTGCTGAAACACAGGGAGTAGGGGAAGGACGTCTTAGCACCTAAGCACTGAAGCATAGTAGAGTTGCGACCGACCGGTGTTGTAGCCGAACCGGAAGGATTATACTTCGGAAACTACGGTAATCTTGGACGCAGGTGAGAGGAACAAAGAAGCGACACCTCGAAAACCACGCAGGCTGGATTATTTCCAAGGATTTCTACCCAGAATCGTACCATTGTAAGAGTATAGGCTTTTCCTTGCAAAGTGCACGACAAAAGACTAAAGTATGGTTGGTCGGCATTCGGAAGAATCTGTAGAGAGGGAGAATATTCCGTGGTTTCGGGAATATGATTCGTTTTTGGAATTACGAGGGTGGGGAGCCGAGCCTTGCTGGGACGCCAGCGCTGGAGAGACGTGGTCTTCCGTTGTGAGCACCCGTGTCTGACGGTCGCTCGATATCAGCTTTGTTGATACGGACGGACTTGCTGTCTTTGCTCTGAGGAGAGTTTGTAGTTAGGCAACGTTCAGTAATTGAGAGCACTTCCTCCGCCTATACTTACGTTGAGACGTTATCTGAACTCCGTCCTTCTGGCTGGGAGTTAGCGTTTCTCGTCTGTAGAACACCGAGAGGAGAAGGCAGTATTAGTGTATTAGTCAGAGGACCGCCTTCTGCCGTCCTAGTGTTTGAAAGAGTTTGTTTGTGGCTGGAGTTCTTCCATCGTCGCAGACAATTACTAGAACCATCACTTGGACGCACCGGACGCAGTACATACGGTGATATCGTAAATTGCTTCGGCTTATTAGTGCTATAAAAGCTAAACGGCTGTGATGACGTTAGTTTAATTCCACCGAGGTTCCACACCACCGTAGATCATCTCTGAAAGTAGTGTCTTCTTGTGCTTGGTATATATATGATGTCAGTCATTTTGTGTTATAGATATTAGACCGCACAGTCATAGTAAGGGGCAGAGTTAGGCAACTGATTAGTAATTTTACTTAGGAAATGTTAACTTTGTAATCTAATTTTTTTTTATTTTGCAGTAATTATATAAGCAGGAACAACGTTTATCATTTAGCAGGATTAGTTGCCTTCATTATTCATTTATGTTTAGATTGTAATTTACAAAATTATGAGATCCGAAGATCTGCTTCAGGGGGTAGTCAGACAGGGCCAGATCTGCATTTTACCGTTTATTATTTTCCGTTGCCATATTGATTTTACACCAGCCTGGAGTAGCATCTTGGACAGTGAGTTGTTGATAATGACGTCTTTGTCGCCTTAACGGCATCCCTGATTAATATCAACTCAGCACGTCCAGTCTGAGGTAACTAGCGCTCACGACCGTTCAGCGAGCACTTAAAACGAAGCCGGCCGGGGTGGCCGAGCGGTTCTAGGCACCACAGTCTGCAACCGCGCGACCACTACGGTCGCAGGTTCGAATCCTGCCTCGGGCATGGCTATGTGTGATGTCCTTAGGTTAGTTAGGTTTAAGTAGTTCTAGGGGACTGATGACCTCAGATGTTAAGCCCCATAGTGCTCAGAGCCATTTGAACGATTCCGCGTTCCGAGACTGTTAATGCCCGTAGTGCGGCCATAGTCACGTGCGAAACCTTTCCACATGCGTCACCTGAGTGCAAATAATAGCTTCAGAAACACACTACCGTTTTATACCTTCTGCAAGCGATACTACTGCCATCTGTGTATGTCCATATCCTTGTCCAACGGCTTTTGTCACCTAATTGCATAAAACGTAAGCTTTCCTTTTGTTGTCTTCTGTTTTCACACCAGACTGGTCAACGAGGGACTAGGTTGAAACCTACGACCCACTCAGTGATTCTGCGTAGGTACCGAATTTTCCCTGGTTACCGGAAAGATTTTTTGCTTAAGTATGACTGCGGTTGTGTGTTCCGCCACACAATTTTTTTACAGTCACACGAATTGCTGATAAAGTTGGTGTATCAAAATTTGCCCATGCTATATTTAACGAAATGTGCAGCAGTCTCTGCCTCATATGAAGATAGTAAGTCTTCTCCAAGGAACAGATATCATTGGTGACCGTGCAGCTTTTTCTAGAATAGTTGATAATTAATCCAAACCCTCAGCTGCCGATAGGTGTTGTTGAACTAACTCAATGAGGACAGCTGAAAATGTGTGCCCCGACCGGAACTCGAATTCAGGATCTCCTGCTTACATGGAAGACGCTCTATCGATCTGAACCACGGAGTGCACAGATGAATAGCGTCTCTGCAGAGACTTATACCTTGCACGCTTCCCGTGAGACCCACATTCCCAACTGCCCACAAATCTACATTCGTAATATTTGCCCATCCACTCATTACTCGCGCCAACGATTCCGGTAATAGTTCGGGCAACCTGTGCACATTCCCACAGATGAAGGTCAATGGCCGAATAGCCTTTAACTATACAGGGTGAGTCACCTAACATTACCGCTGGATATATTTCGTAAACCACATCAAATACTGACGAATCGATTCCACAGACCGAACGTGAGGAGGGGGGCTAGTGTAATTGGTTAATACAAACCATAAAAAAATGCACGGAAGTATGGTTTTTAACACAAACCTACGTTTTTTTTAAATGGAACCACGTTAGTTTTGTTAGCACATCTGAACATATAAACAAATACGTAACCAGTGCCGTTTGTTGCATTGTAAATTGTTAATTACATCCGGAGATATTGAAACCTAAAGTTGACGCTTGAATACCACTCCTCCGCTGTTCGACCGTGTGTATCGGAGAGCACCGAATTACGTAGGGATCCAAAGGGATCGGTGATGGACCTTAGGTACAGAAGAGACTGGAACAGCACATTACGTCCACATGCTAACACCTTTTTATTGGTCTTTTTCACTGACGCACATGTACATTACCATGAGGGGTGAGGTACACGTACACACGTGGTTTCCCTTTTCAATTACGGAGTGGAATAGAGTGTGTCCCGACATGTCAGGCCAATAGATGTTCAATGTGGTGGCCATCATTTCCTGCACACAATTGCAATCTCTGGCGTAATGAATGTCGTACACGCCGCAGTACATCTGGTGTAATGTCGCCGCAGGCTGCCACAATACGTTGTTTCATATCCTCTGGGGTTGTAGGCACATCACGGTACACATTCTCCTTTAACGTACCCCACAGAAAGAAGTCCAGAGGTGTAAGATCAGGAGAACGGGCTGGCCAGTTTATGCGTCCTCCACTTCCTATGAAACGCCCGTCGAACGTGTACCTCACCCCTCATGGTAATGTACATGTGCGTCAGTGAAAAAGACCAATAAAAAGGTGTTAGCAAGTGGACGTAATGTGCTGTTCCAGTCTCTTCTGTACCTAAGGTCCATCACCGTTCCCTTTGGATCCCTACGTAATTCGGTGCTCTCCGATACGCACGATCGAACATCGGAGGAGTGGTACTCAAGCGTCAACTTTAGGTTACAATATCTCCGGATGTAATTAACATTTTACAGTGCAACAAACGGCACTGATTACGTATTTGTTTATATGTTTAGATGTGCTAACAAAACTAACGGGGTTCCATTTAAAAAAACGTAGGTTTGTGTTAAAAAACATACTTCCGTAGCCGGCCGCGGTGGTCTCGCGGTTCTAGGCGCGCAGTCCGGAACCGTGCGACTGCTTCGGTCGCAGGTTCGAATCCTGCCTCGGGCATGGATGTGTGTGATGTCCTTAGGTTAGTTGGGTTTAAGTAGTTCTAAGTTCTAGTGGACTGATAACCCCAGCAGTTGAGTCCCATAGTGCTCAGAGCCATTTGAACCATTTGAGCCATACTTCCGTGCATTTTTTTATGGTTTGTATTAACCAATTACACTAGCCCCCCTCCTCACGATCGGTCTGTGGAATCGATTCGTCAGTATTTGATGTGGTTTACGAAATATATCCAGCGGTAATGTTAGGTGACTCACACTGTATATGAAGATAGTAACTGTTATCAAAAGAACAGATACCAGTGATGACCGTGCAGTTTCCATAGAATAAATGACACACCTGTCGGCAGCTGAGTGTTTGGATTATTATTTATTCTAGAGAAGCTGCACGGTCATCAGTGGTATCTGTTCCTTTGAGAACAGTTACTATCTTGATATATGTAGTTAAATGGCTACCCGGCCATTGACCTTCATCTGTGCGAATGCGCACAGGTTGCCCGAACTCTTACGGGAATCGTCGCGTTATTTGGCGCGAGTAATGAGTGGAAAGGCAAATGTCTATTAGTAACATTACGAATGTAGGTTGTGGACAGTTGGGAATGTGGGTCTCACGGGGAGCTACAAGGGATAAGTCCCTGCAGTCGCGCTATTCATCTGTGTCCTCGGTGGCTCAGATGGATAGAGAGTCTGCCATGTAAGCAGGAGATCCCGGGTTCGAGTCCCGGTCGGGGCACACATTTTCAGCATGTCCCCATTGAGGTGTATCAACACCACCTGCGGCAACTGAGGATTTGGATAAGTTACCATTTAGTCTCTGCTTGCTTAGCACTTTCCGAATACTGTTTCTACATTTCGATGGTTTCTTTTGTGTCCTAAACCAATTATTCGGCTTAAAATCACCAGAACGCGATCTACCATCCGTTAAAACTTTGCCCATATTTCCTCTACGTCCATCACACTGGAAGTAAATCATGTCCATTTATTTTGCAAGTGGGATGTTGACAACTGCTTATCTTCTCTGTCCAGTAAAAATCAGCCTGTGTGTGTGTGTGTGTGTTGGTTGTCATTCATATTCATCAACCTGTGTAGTCTGTAGGCTTGCAAGAAAAGTAATGTTTCGTCTTGTAGTGTGCCTTCGCATAATTATACAGGTTACAATTGAGAGGAAACCAGTTTACCTTCTTTTTTAACTTAATTTCATTTTTTATATTGTACAGCTAAGAAAACTGGTAGTATCAGTCAAGTGCCTGAGAATAAGGCATTTAAAAATATTCGCTGCTTGTAACAGAAACTAAGGACACGTTTAAAGTACAAGTGTACACCGGATAACAGCAAATGCTGACGTGCAAATTACAATATGACTTCACAATGCCGCGAATGTACTAACTGTTTACGTTTTGTCTTTGTTCCAGGTTGTCAGTCCTCACCGGAGTAGCTGGAGAGTTTTCATCAGGTGAGCACATATTTCCAGCAACTTTTATTGATTATTTATCAAGTAATCGTGATGCTAGTAATTCAGGGGGATACCACCTCGAGTTAGAAATAGCAAAGGATGAGATCTTATTTGAATGTTTTAGAAGCAAGCTAAATGCACAGAATAAAATATATACATGATTACACGACAATCTTAGTTATATGTACATAGATTATAAAAAGTAAATCAACAAGACAAAGGAAATGACGAAATCTACATTCAGACACCATTTGTCTAAAACTGAGGCACGTCTGGGGCGCTGTCTTGCACCGAGCATGAGACCGGGCAGAGAGGCCACTGGCGCATACGGCTAATTGTTTGTTCTCGGCTACTCACGCACTTGCTGTACTTTATTAGACACCCAGAAGCGTCTTTAAAAAATAATTAGTTATTCACATGTTGTTGCTCAAGCTCTAATTCGTTTGATGAATGATAAATGTTTTTCTTGTTACTTGATGCTGAAAATTTAAAACGGAAGAAGATTTTCGAAATGCTGAGGAGAGGAGGAGAGGAATAGAAAAACAGATTACAGCTGTCCACACACAGAACGGGAGAGTGGTAACACAGACTATATCGACTAAAACTAGCACCGCTTTTAATTCGTGAAAAGTTCAAGATAATGAAAACGAGGTTTTCGGAAAAGGGGCCGGTAATTTTATATCAACTGAAGACAGTTTGTATTTAAAATGGAACGATGTTATTGTTTTAATGGCAGTGGAAAGCTCTTGGAACTTTCCGCAAAAACGTCCCAGGAATGTGAAGTTAACAGGGAACGCAGTCGGTATCGGTTACTGCGGTTGACCAGCGCCATGGGGCTGAGGGGAAGGGCGGGGGAACCTCTCCTGCCAGACTGTCTGTGATCAACATTAGGTGACCAGTATAGCACACTGGGTTCTACGAGTCAAAATGGCTCTGAGCACTATGGGACTTAACATCTATGGTTATCAGTCCCCTAGAACTAAGAACTACTTGAACCTAACTAACCTAAGGACAACACACATTCATCACGAGGCAGAGAAAATCCCTGACCCCGCCGGGAATCGAACCTGGGAACCCGGGCGCGGGAAGCAAGAACGCTACCGCACGACCACGAGCTGCGGACTCTACGAGTCAAAAATCCATCGATCCGTCACATAATGCACAAAGTATTCCGAATGAAGCAAACACAGAACTAATTTGTTATTAATAGTTTGTCACCGAAAGAGTTATAAGCACCATTGTGCCTTCTTCAGTGCCACAGTTTATTTAAATTGTTGATATTAAATTACATCTGTATTGAGTGTGAGGTCTACTTTTCACTCTGTGTGAACACTTAGTTGCAGTATCTTCATTCATATTCCAAACACAAGAAACGTTACAGCAAATGTTAAACACGATTAAATTGTTGCACATTGATCCGCAGTCTCGGTATATTTTTCGTTCGTTAGGGGCTGTAGAATTTGCAGTTGATGTTCGTTAATTTAGAATTTATAGTTATTATCAAGTAACATTCAGATGACGTCTATGTGCCATGTCCCAACAGACCCAACAAATAAGTCCGCCAACCCGTATGCCGGACAACCTTATGGACATTAAAATGAGCTGTATCAATCACGAACACGAGGTTTATAATACTCGTGGGAGATCTACGTACGTATTTGCCACCCAACTACTGAGAATCCATATCATTCCACTAATGAATGTCAACTTATTCTCTCGATATCGATCTGTGACTTACGGCTGCTCATTTCTGTACGAAATGTTTAGGAAGATGTCGGAATCACCCTCTGTATAGTAGCGTCATCGGCGAAATGCGTCGAGCTCTTTCGACGTTATCCGCTAGGTAATTTATATACATTGCAAACTGGTCCTGTTACGTACTCCATGGAGTAAGTTTGCGTCTGAATATTTCTATCCGTCAAGGATGACAAGCTGCGTTGTATAGAGTCTCCCCAATCCATTCATGAAGCCTTTGTGATATTATCCTTCCCTTTACCACATCCCATCCAGGTCCGTCCGCATACACCTCCATGCTGTTCACCTAGACCGCAGATTCGTCTGGACCTTTCGCATGACCCTAAGGACTCCGCTGACACTTACTCTCGTTTCTTGACGTGTTCCGGGGCTCTGAAGTCGTTTACACCGACGGCTCGATGGCTGATGGTAATGTTGGCTTCGCCTACGTCCACAGAAGCCATTTTGAACAGCATTCTTTGCCCGATGCTGCAGTGTATTCACTGCCGAGCTGGTAGACATCTCTCATGCCCCGGGGAATCGTTTCTTCTGTGTACTGACTCCTTGAGCAGCCTACAAGCTATCGTCAGTGCTTCTCACGCCATCCTGTACTTCCCAGCCCATTTAGTCGATGGTTTCAAGCGTTAGTTGAGCAATATGAGGTCGTGCGTTGTCTTGCTGGAGAATCACACCTCTCCTCTAGGGACCACCACGTCTCGCTCTCATGTTTTGTTTCAAAGCAAATCGGAGTAGTACTGGCTGCTCATTCTACGCTGCTGTTCGAGATAATCAAAAAAACTGGACCTTCAGAATCCCAAAACACCGTCAACATGAGTGTTCCTGCCGATGCTTAGGTTTTGAATTTTTTCTTGGCAGGTGAGTTGGTGTGCTTCCACTCCGTGCTTTGTCTTTTAGATTCTGGCTCATAATAGTGAACCCAAGTTTCATCACAAATTAAAATTTTATCGAGGAAGTCCTCACTTTCTCTTCCATAACGTTCCTTTAATTCGTTTCCTTGTGTAGCCGCGTCAACTCCTCTGGGACCCAACTTGCACATGTTTTGCGGTACTTCAGCTTGTTACGAATGATGTTATGAAATGTACCAGTACTAACTTGAACCTTATCAACTGTCATTTTCACAGTCACAAGGTGGTCGGTACGAATAATGCCATGAATTCAAGTGAGGGCGTTGAAACTGCAACTGGTTGGCCAGAGCGGTTTTCATCAGTCACTGAGTCGCGATCATTTTTTAACTGCTCTACCCATTTGTAAAAATTTGCACGATGCATACAAGCTTCACCATCAACTTTAGACATTCTACACTATATATTCAATGGTTTCTCTTCACCAAGTAAAAAACGAATAACAGAAAGTTTTTGAAGTAATGTGGACGTTTCAAGCTGACTCGCTACATCCAAATGTATTTTTGACGTTGTAAACAAAACGACGTTGATACATCAGCTGATCAGGGCTCATCCCAGTGATGCCAACTTAAGGCCATAAAAGTACCAAACTTGCACGACCAACAGATTTTTCCCCAGTCAATTTATCTCTTTAATGATTGAATTACCCTCGTAGATCATCGTCCAGTGCTGACTTAGACTGGGAACGCCGTATAGTGAACTTTTAGAAGTGAACAGCATATTCTTATGTACTGTGAAGTTTATCTACGATTATTTGCATTTAGCCATTGGGGGACATTTTTGTATTATATTAGAAGCAGTGATGCGGACTCGTATTTCAACTAGTCACAAAATTAAGTAAATATTTTTAACTCATTTGTGTGACTTTGTTACTAATTTGTTGTAGTGTTGTAGAATCTTCGTTCTGTTACCTGATTCTGGGGCGTAGCTGTGTAATAGTGGGAGGGAGAAACTGCGTTACGGGTGTACTGCACCAGAAGCCGTTTCACGAACTCAGCAACTCGGCCTCCACAGCAGTAGCGACGAGGCCTTTACAAAACAGGCGACAAGTGTTCACAAAAATTTGAGTATGTTGATTGGTTAACAACACGAACCTCTGAATACCAATCCATTCTGTGAAAACCGCACATCGATAATACTCTACTGCCCATTAAAATTGCTACACCAAGAAGAAATTCAGATGATAAACGGGTATTCATTGGGCAAATATATTATACTAGAACTGACATGTGATTACATTTTCACGCAATTTGGGTACATAGATCCTGGGAAATCAGTACCCAGAACAACCACCTCTGGCCGTAATAACGGCCTTGATACGCCTGGGCATTGAGTCAAACAGAGCTTGGATGGCGTGTACAGGTACAGCTGCACATGCAGCTTCAACACGATGCCACAGTTCATCAAGAGTAGTCACTGGCGTATTGTGACGAGCCAGTTGCTCGGCCACAATTAACCAGGCGTTTTCAGTTGGTGAGAGATCTGGAGAATGTGCTGGCCACGGCAGCAGTCGAACATTTTCTGCATACAGAAAGGCCCGTACAGGACCTGCAACATGCGGTCCTGCATTTTCCTGCTGAAATCAAGGGTAGAGCCACGGGTCGTAACACATCTGAAGTGTAACGTCCACTGTTCAAAGTGCCGTCAATACGAACAAGAGGTGACCGAGACGTCTAACCAATGGCACCCCATACCATCACGCCGGGTGATTCGCCAATATGGCGATGACGAATGCGCGCTTCCAATGTGCGTTCACCGCGATGTCGCCAAAGACGAATGCGACCATCATGATGCTGTAAACAGAACCTGGATTCATCCAAAAAAATGACTTTTGCCATTCGTGCATCCAGGTTCGTCGTCGAGTACTCCACTGCAGGCGCTCCTGTGTGTGATGCTGCGTCAAGGGTAACCACAGTCGTGGTCTCCAAGCTGATAGTCCGTGCTGCTGCAAACGTCGTCGAACTGTTAGTGCAGATGGTTGTTGTCTTTCAAACGCCCCCATCTGTCGACTCAGGGATCGAGACGTGGCTGCACGATCCGTTACAGCCATGCGGATAAGATGCCTTTCATCTCGACTGCTAGTGATACGAAGCCGTTGGGATCAAGCACGGCGTTGCGTATTACCCTCCTGAACCCACGGACTCCATATTCTGCTAACAGTCATTGAATCTCGACCAAAGCGAGCAGCAATGTCGCGATACGATGAACCGTAATCGCGATAGGCTACAATCCGACATTTATCAAAGTCGGAAACGTGATGGTACGCTTTTCTCCTGCTTACATGAGGCATCACAACAACATTTCACCAGGCAACATCGGTCAAGTGCTGTTTGTGTATGAGAAATGGGTTGGAAACTTTCCTCGTGTCAGCACGTTGTAGGTGTCGCCACCGGCGCCAACATTATTTAAATGCTCTGAAAAGCTAATTGTTTGCATATCGCAGCATCTTCTTCCTGTCGGTGAAATTACGCGCCTGTAGCACGTCATCTTCGTGGTGTAGCAATTTTAATGGCCAGTAGTGTACTTCCGATTTCCGCATTATTTGCGGTGCAAGTTTTAGGTGATTCTGTCTGTATAAGGAATAGGAGTGGACCGAAAATCGACCCTTGTGGAACTTCCTTTGTAAATTTTTTTTCCGGTCACTAAAATTATCTGGATTACCGATGTTGTCTGCTCTTTGTAAGCGGATGGAACAGGAATAATCCCTAATGCAAGCAGAATGGGAAGTACCTTATGCCATTCACGTCTCAGTGGTTATCAGATTGCAGATGTAGATTTGTCACCCGGCAAGAACAATGGCGACAGACGTACAGGGAGAGAGAGAGAGAATCGACGCAACGCTGGCCGGCTTTAGCGGACGCGTGCCTGGCATGCATGCCGGCGCGCTGTGAAAGTCAACAGCGGCAGCTAACGCGGCGTTCACGGCGCTGGGATTTGCGCAGCACATATTTGCGTGTTTGCCCGGCCGCGCCGCGCCGCGCCTCGCCTGCGACCGCCGCCTGTAACGGTGTCCCGCAGCGCCGGCTAACTGTGCGTGCGGCCGTCATCTCAGACTCCAGCAGCCACCAGCCACCCGCCGGCCTACGGAGCACCGCCACGTTGCTGACACTCCGACACTTTACACACGAAACTGCAGCTTCCCTGCACTGGCATCCGTGATACCGAGTGAATGCAGCTCCACTGAGCACTCCACAGTATTCATCAACCAGTATGTCTACTGACAAGGGAACCTCCCCATCGCACCCCCCTCAGATTTAGTTATAAGTTGGCACAGTGGATAGGCCTTGATAAACTGAACACAGATCAATTGAGAAAACAGGAAGAAGTTGTGTGGAACTACGAAAAAAATAAGCAAAATATACAAACTTATTCCATGCACACGATAGGCAACATCATTGATAGTGTGAGGTCAGGAGCGCCGTGGTCCCGTGGTAGCGTGAGCAGCTGCAGAACGAGAGGTTCTTGGTTCAAGTCTTCCCTCGACTGAAAATTTTACTTTCTTTATTTTTGCATAGTTATTATCTGTCCGTTCGTTCATTGACATCTCTGTTCACTGTAATAAGTTTAGTGTCTGTGTTTTGCGACCGCACCGCAAAACCGTGCGATTAGTAGACGAAAGGACGTGCCTCTCCAATGGGAACCGAAAACATTTGATCGCAAGGTCATAGGTCAACCGATTCCTCCACAGGAAAACACATCTGATATATTCTATACGACACTGGTGACGGCATGTGCGTCACATGACAGGAATATGTTGTCGACCCACCTAACTTGTACACTTGGCGAATGGGTAAAAAGATTCTTCTACCTTGCCCGATTTAGGTTTTCTTGTGGATGTGATAATCACTCCCAAAAAAGTGATTAAAACATAAGAGTTTGTCACATAAACTGAAAATAAAGAATTAAACTTTTCACTCGATGGAAGATTTGAACCAAGGACCTTTCGTTCCGCAGCTGCTCACGTTACCACGCGACCACGGCGCTCCTGCCTCCCCATCCTCCTTAATGTTTCCTATCTTGCCTTGAACTACTCAGTTTGTATATTTTGCTTATTTTTTCATAGTTCCACACAACTTCTTCCTGTTTTCTCGATTGATCTGTGTTGTTTTTCAAGGCCTATCCACTGTGCCAACTTATATCTAAATCTGAGGGGGGTGCGATGGGGAGGTTCCCTTGTGAGTAGTAGGGGTGGTCAGAAGATTTTCATTATCACATAGAAAAAAATGACACTGCAACCTTGAATCTTGGTGTTAGTCGTTCAGTCTACATCTTCACCATAGTATACAGTCACGACACACACTGCTGTGAAAATTGTTACCGTCTGACAGTAGGAGCGACACTAGCGCCCCTGGCGGCGACAAAACTAACCGTAGGATTAATGTTTCTTTTTAATTATTTTCCTCGTTAATTAACCTGATAATTATACATTTTTGCGTTCCAACCTTTGGTAAATTGTGAAAAAACATGAATGGTTGTGAAATCCGAGGAGCGTAGGGGACGATGCGGGAGACCCGCACCGGTGTACTAGGCAAGGTCCTAGTGGAGATGGTTTGCCGGCCGGAGTGGCCGAGCGGTTCTAGGCGCTACAGTCTGGAACCGCGCGACCGCTACGGTCGCAGGTTCGAATCCTACCTCGGGCATGGATGTGTGTGCTGTCCTTAGGTTGGTTAGTTTTAAGTAGTTCTAAGTTCTAGGGGACTGATGACCACAGCAGTTGAGTCCCATAGTGCTCAGAGCCATTTGAACCATTTGGAGATGGTTTGCCATTGCCTTCCTCCAAGTGAAATAAGTGGACACATCAAAAAAAGTCTTACATCACCTCGGTTCCGAGAGTTCCGGTACCTGTACAGAAAATTGGAGTACAGAGCAACATAAGCATCATTTCCGCTCTTTTTATTGCTCATGAAAACCACACATTGTATGATGTACCACCGTACAGCGAGACCTTCAGAGGTGGTGCTCCACACATTGGTACCTCTAATACGCAGTAGCGCTTACTCTTTCATTAGTGCATGCCTCTATTCGTCGTCGCATACTATCCAAAAGTTCATGAAGGCACTGTTCGTCCGCATTGTCCCACTTCTCAACGGCGATTCGGCGTAGATCACTGAGAATGGTTGGTGGGTCACGTCGTCCATAAACAGCCCTTTTCAGTCTATCCCACCCATGTTCATAGGGCTCATGTCCGGAGAACATTCTGGCCACTATAATCGAGCGATGTCGTTATCCTGAAGGAAGACATTCACAAGATGTGCACGATGGGGGCGCGAATTGTCGTCCATGAACACAAATGTATCACCAATATGCTGCAGGCATGGTTCCACTATCGGTCGGAGGATGGCATTCACGTATCGTAAAGCAGTTACGGCACCTTCCATGACAATCAGCGGCGTACGTCGGCCCCACATAATTCTACCCCAAAACAGCAGGGAACCTCCACCTTGCTGCAGTCGCTGGACAGTGTGTCTAAGGCGTTCAGCCTGACCGGGTTGCGTTCGAATACGTTTCCGACGATTGCCTGGTTCACGGCATATGCCACACTCACCGCTGAAGAGAACGTGATGCCAATCCTGAGCGGTCCATTCGAAATGTTGTTGCGCCCATCAGTAACGCGCTGTACGGTGTCATGGTTGCGTAGATGGACCTCGACATATAAGTTAGGAGTGGAGTTTCGCATTATGCAACCTCCTGCACACAGTTTGAGTCGTAACACGACTTCCTGTGGCTGCTCGAAAAGCATTATTTAACATGGTGGCGTTGCTTTCAGGGTTCCTCCGAGATATAATCCGTAGGAAGCGGCCATCCACTGCAGTAGTAGCCCTTGGGTGGCCCGAGCGAGGCATGTCATCGACAGTTCCTGTCTCTCTGTATCTCCTCCATCTCCGAACAACATCGCTTTGGTTCACTCAGAGACGCCTGGACACTTCCCTTCTTGACAGCCCTTTCTGGCACCAAGTAACAATGTGGACGCGATCGAACCGCGGTATTGACCGTCTAGGCATGGTTGAAGTACAGACAACACGAGTCGTGTACCTCCTTCCTGGCGGAATGAGTGGAAGTGATCGGCTGTCGGACCCCCTCGATCTAATAGGACCTACTTATGCAAGGTTGTTTACATCTTTGGGCTGATTTACTGACATCTCTGAACAGTCAAAGGGACTGTGTCTGTGATACAATCTCCACAGTCAACGTCTATCTTCAGGAGTTCTGGGAACCAGTGTGATGCAATACTTTTTTGATGCGTATATAAAAACATCCTTTTTATATAAATGTAGGCTTTCCCGGTGGATACTGCTGATGAAATCATTTCGGGCTTCGATCAGGGTAGCTGCGTCGAAAATTCGCGACGTTTCGATGAGTGTCATTCTCATCATCTTCTGACTAAGTCACTTCGCCAGAAGATGATGAAAATGACACTCATCGAAACGTCGCGGATTTTCGACGCAGCTACCCGGTTGGAAGCCCGAGAAGATTTCATCAAAAACATTCTTTCTATTTGATTCAGTGAAGTAAGCTACAACTTAATCGTCAAGAAAGTTTTTCGAATAAAAGTACGATTGCAGCTTAATCCGTTGAAAGCAAGCCAATACGAACACCTGCTACCCGGTTGGAAGCCCGAGAAGATTTCATCAAAAACATTCTTTCTATTTGATTCAGTGAAGTAAGCTACAACTTAATCGTCAAGAAAGTTTTTCGAATAAAAGTACGATTGCAGCTTAATCCGTTGAAAGCAAGCCAATACGAACACCTATTTCATGCCTGACAACCATGCACTGAGGTGAGAAAAGTCATGGGACGTGAACCTTTATCGTTTCAGACCTCAACTTTCTCGGCAATTTGCAGCAGCTCGACGTGGGACGGACTCAACAAGTCGGAGGTTCGCTGCAGCAATGCTGAGCCACGCTCCTTCTACAGCCGTCCGTAATTGCGGAAGTGTTGCCGGTGCAGGATTTTATGCACGTAATGACCTTTCGATTATATCCGATAGATGTTCGATCTGAGTCATTTCGGGCGATCTGGGTGGCCAAATTATTCGCTCTAACTGTGCAGAATGTTCTTCAAAGCAGTCACGAACAACTGCGGAACACCATGAAAATTCCATCGTTGATAAGGGGGCATTGTATGTTTTAGTTAGTGCCGCTCTTTATGGCACTACGCACCATCCTCTATTGTAAACACCACGTTGCAAATCAAAACAAACGATATTGTTGGCGCTCATCCGATACCGTACTCTGAAGTGTAGCTTTATGCCCACTTCGAGTGCTGCTGTCGCGTTGTACGAGGGTTGTCCAGAAAGCAAGATCCGATCAGTCGCTAAATGGAGACCACAGTGAAAATCAGAAACATTTTATTTGCAAGAGTTTGCTACACTTTCCAGGTACTTCTCTGCATATCCACCGCTCCGACTTAGACATTTGTTGGAGCGTTATACCAAATTTCCAACACCATCGTCATAGAAGGCAGCCACCTGTGCCTTCCGATAGTTCTCTGCGCTGGTCTATAGCGCGTAGCCTGCGCCCAAGTGTTGTCTTCGTACCCAGCGTTTCATGTGAACAGAGATGATACTCAGGACGAGCCAGTTACGACTGTGTTGTGGATGATCGAACGCTTCCCAGCGAAAAGGCTGCAGGAGCGTCTTCACTGCCCCTGCAGAGTGCGGCTGAGAATTTCCGTGAAGAAGGTAGTGCGTGGCAGTTGTGTTAGGTGGGCTGCATTCATTAAGGCGAAGCCTGTCAGCTGGCCCTCCTACTTGGCAGGAGACACCGTTGTTGTAGACACCTTCACTCGCTCACAGTGCGCTCACAACTGAAAAGAGCGTCTTGATGCGAACAACGGTCGTACTAGAGACACTGCCCAACACATCTGTGCAAAGCTTCGTAGGACTTTCGCTGTGGTGTCCATTTCGTGACCGATCGGAACTTACATTCTGGACAACCCCCGTATAACAAAAATGAGTAGGAGTGTCGTGACTGTGCTTGTTAGACTGCGCCTTCACACTTAATGCGAAACATTTTTCCCGACGATCCATAATTTAGCGGAGACACATGTTGTACGTTGTCACTTCTTAAAGTAAGTAACACATGTCGTCCTACGCTGACACAATTGCGTAACAAGAGTGGCACATTGTCGGAAGAATGTTCCACGCTCCATGAGAACTGTGTTCTGCTGTGACAAGGATAACAGGTGCGTCGCATTCAGCAACTTAAGTGATACGGGACAGTTCGATTCTCGTGGGGAAAAGCATCTAAACTGCACACAGATTCGCCGTGAAATTCTGGCGGTGTGTGGATCAAATGCAATTTGCATCCAGCTGTACTGAAATGGTACCAACAATTTGACCAAGGTCGCAGATACGTTTGTGATGCTGATGGGCAAGGAAGGCCATCGATGTCATCGCAGACACTAGTGTCCAGACAATGGGCGAGCTGCAAGAACGTCTTGGGGAGAGGTTTACTCAGATTATGACAGCATTTTAAATTTTTACATTCGGCCAACTATTATGTAAACGATTAAAACTCAAATTTTTATTGTCATGAAAGCAGTTAGAGAGACAACGTACAACTGGGTTAGCCACTTATTAGTATACACTGAAGTGGCAAAGAAACTGCTATAGCCATTCGTATTCAAATGCAGATATGTAAACAGGCAGAATATGGTGCTGCGGTCGGCAACGCCTATGTAACACAAATGTCTGGCGCAGTTGTTAGATCTGTTACTGCTGCTACTATTGCAGGTTATCAACAATTTAGTGGCGTTAAAATCGGCGCACAAGCGATGGGACACAGCATCAGCGGGGAAGTGAGGTTTTTCCCGTATGACCATTTCACGAGTGTATCGTGAATATCAGGAATCTGGTAAAACATCAAACCTTCGACATCGCTGCTGCCGGAGAAAGATTCTGCAAGAACGGGACCAACGACGACTGAAGAGGATCGTTCAATGTGACGGAAGTGCAGCCCTTCCGCAAATTGCTGCAGATTTCAATGCCGGGCCGTCATCAAGTGTCAGCGTGCGAACTATTCAACGAAACATCATCGATATGGGCTTTTGGAGCCGAAGGCCCACTCATGTACCCTTGATGACTGCACGACACAAACCTTTAGCCTCGCCTGAGCCTGTCAATACCGACATTGGACTGTTGATGACTGGAAAAATGTTGCCTCGTCGGACGAGTTTCGTTTCAAATTGTATTGAGCAGATGGACGTGTACAGTTATGGAGACAACCTCACGAATCCATGGACGCTGCATGTGAGCAGGGGACTGTTCAAGCTGGTGGAGGCTCTGTAATGGTGTGGGTCGTGTGCAGTTTGAGCGATACGGGACCCCTGATACGTCTAGATACGAGTCTGACAGGTGACACGTACGTAAGCATCCTGTCCCATCACCTGCATCCATTCGTGTCCATTGTGGATTCCGACGGACTTGCGCAGTTCCAGCAGGACAATGCGACTCCCCACAGTGCGACTGCTACGGTCGCAGGTTCGAATCCTGCCTCGGGCATGGATGTGTGTGATGTCCTTAGGTTAGTTAGGTTTAAGTAGTTCTAAGTTCTAGGGGACTGATGACCACAGCAGTTGAGTCCCATAGTGCTCAGAGCCATTTGAACCATTTTGACTCCCCACACGTCCAGAATTGCTCCAGAGCGGCTCCAGGAACACTCTCCTGAGTTTAAACATTTACGCTGTCCACTAAACTCACCAGGCATTAACATTATTGACCATATCTGGGATGCCGTGCAACGTGCTGTTCAGAAGAGATCTTTACTCCCCCGCAGTCTTGGGGATTTATGGGCAGCCCTGCAGGGTCATTGTGTCAGTTCCCTCCACCACTAGTTGAGAATTCGTCGAGTCTATGGCACATCGCGTTGCGTGCTCGCAAGGTCCTACACGATATTTGGCTGGTGTATCAGTTATTTTCGCTCTTTAGTGTAGCTCCAATTGAGTACATTATCGCAAGGTATAAATTTTTAAGTTTAATGACTAACGGTATGAAATATGGATAACTGAGTTTTTGTTGCCCTTGGAAGTCGTAAGCCGGCCGGAGTGGCCAAGCGGTTCTAGGCGCTTCGATCCGGAACCGCGCGACCGCTACGGTCGCAGGTTCGAATCCTGCCTCGGGCATGGATGTGTATTATGTCCTTAGGTTAGTTAGGTTTAAGTAGTTCTAAGTTCTAGGGGACTGCTGACCTCAGAAGTCGCATAGTCCTCAGCGATTTTTGGAAGTCGTAAGATAATCTGCAGTTGCGTTTGTTCCCCAGGTTATCCACCTGTTGTTGTTGTTGTTGTTGTTGTTGTTGTTGTTGGTCTTCAGTCCTGAGACTGGTTTGATGCAGCTCTCCATGCTACTCTATCCTGTGCAAGCTTCATCATCTCCCAGTACCTACTGCAACCTACATCCTTCTGAATCTGCTTAGTGTATTCATCTCTTGGTCTCCCTCTACGATTTTTACCCTCCACGCTGCCTTCCAATACCAAATTGGTGATCCCTCGATGCCTCATAACATGTCCTACCAACCGATCCCTTCTTCCAGTCAAGTTGTGCCACAAACTTCTCTTCTCCCCAATCCTATTCAATACTTCCTCGTTAGTTATGTGATCTACCCATCTAATCTTCAGCATTATTCTGGAGCACCACATTTCTGAAGCTTCTATTCTCTTATTGTTATCCACCTAGGATTATAGATATCTTGTAAGACATGTGATAACACCAGTACGGCTCGCTTGTTCCTGAGCTATAAACGATAAAAATTGTGACCGTCCGCTCCACTTTGCGTCTAAGGTAATGTGACAGGAACTTGGCCCTGGTTCCCGGGTCACGTGACTTTGGCTTCGGAGTGCAGCACGACGTAGACAGTGACTTGCGCGGTCTAGTTATATCTTCGGTCTGCGGTTGGTGTACACCGTCGCTGCGCCGACACGCACAGCCGGTCAGTGGCACGGCAGTAGGCTGGCAGGGAAAGCGAGCCGCAGCGCGCTGGAGAACACACGTCGGCACGCGGCTGTGGCGACACGACCGAGCGCGGCCTGCATCTGCAATCGCCGGCAGCTTTTTATGTCCGCAAGTGCGTGTGCGTGTGCGTGCTATGTGCGTGTGCGCCTCAGCTGGCCCGCAGCGACGCAAGGCCGCCGCCCGCAAAGGAGTCCCCCTAATGCGTCTCCTTCCTGTTCCACTTACTCTCGCTTTCGTGACACGCCTCATTAACGATGCCTTCGACTGAACACTTTCTCTCTCCTCCCCAAATTCTGCCCTTCCTTTCTACATGGTTAAGGACGAGGGGCGTTCAATAAGTACAGGGTTATTACAAATGATTGAAGCGATTTCACAGCTCTACAATAACTTTATTATTTGAGATACTTTCACAATGCTTTGCACACACATACAAAAACTCAAAGTTTTTTTAGGCATTCACAAATGTTCGATATGTGCCCCTTTAGTGATTCGGCAGACATCAAGCCGATAATCAAGTTCCTCCCACACTCGGCGCAGCATGTCCCCATCAATGAGTTCGAAAGCATCGTCGATGCGAGCTCGCAGTCCTGGCACGTTTCTTGGTAGAGGAGGTTTAAACACTGAATCTTTCACATAACCCCACAGAAAGAAATCGCATGGGGTTAAGTCGGGAGAGCGTGGAGGCCATGACATGAATTGCTGATCATGATCTCCACCACGACCGATCCACCGGTTTTCCAATCTCCTGTTTAAGAAATGCCAAACATCACGATGGAAGTGCGGTGGAGCACCATCCTGTTGAAAGACGAAGTCGGCGCTGTCGGTCTCCAGTTGTGGCATGAGCCAATTTTCCAGCATGTCCAGATACACGTGTCCTGTAACGTTTTTTTCGCAGAAGAAAAAGGGACCGAAAACTTTAAACCGTGAGAGCGCACAAAACACGTTAACTTTTGGTGAATTGCGAATTTGCTGCACGAATGCGTGAGGATTCTCTACCGCCCAGATTCGCACATTGTGTTTGTTCACTTCACCATTAAGAAAAAATGTTGCTTCATCACTGAAAACAAGTTTCGCACTGAACGCATCCTCTTCCATGAGCTGTTGCAACCGCGCCGAAAATTCAAAGCGTTTGACTTTGTCATCAGGTGTCAGGGCTTGTAGCAATTGTAAACGGTAAGGCTTCCGCTTTAGCCTTTTCCGTAAGATTTTCCAAACCGTCGGCTGTGGTACGTTTAGCCCCCTGCTTGCTTTATTCGTCGACTTCCGCGGGCTACGCGTGAAACTTGCACGCACGCGTTCAAGCGTTTCTTCGCTGACTGCAGGCCTTACAGAGGCATCCAGATGCTTTAAACTGCGCATACCATCGCCGAATGGAGTTAGTAGTTGGTGGATCTTTGTTGAACTTCGTCCTGAAGTGTCGTTGCACTGTTATGACTGACTGATGTGAGTGCATTTCAAGCACGACATACGCTTTCTCGGCTCCTGTCGCCATTTTGTCTCACTGCGCTCTCGAGCGCTCTGGCGGCAGAAACCTCAAGTGCGGCTTCAGCCGAACAAAACTTTATCGGTTTTTCTACGTATCTGTAGTGTGTCGTGACCATATGTCAATGAATGGAGCTACAGTGAATTTATGAAATCGCTTCAATCATTTGTAATAGCCCTGTAATGTAACGTTGCACAATTTTATAACTTCATGAAGTTCATATAGGTGGCGGCGCTATCCGAACCCCTTAATACAGTGTCTGTAACAGAGACTTGATCCAAGCGGGTAGCGTGACACGTGTTCAGAGACACTTGCAGAATGTCTATGGAGACCTGGCAGTGAACAAAAGCACGGCGAATCGTTGGGCGAGGCGTCTGTCATCATCGCAACAAGGTCGCGCAAACTTGTCCGATCTCCCGCGTACCGGCCGGCCTGTGAGTCCTGCGGTGTCGGAACGTGCGAACACTCTCATTCGAGGTGAGCAGCGGATCGCAAGCAGACGTCTCACTGCAGAACTGGACGTCTCTGGGCAGTGCTGATGCACTCCCGCACCAGCTGGGTTGCTCAAACGTGTGCGGCCGCTGTGTGTTCCCCGCCGCCTAACTGCAGACTATAAAGAGCACCTCTGCTGAGCTGCTTGCGCGTCACGAGGCTGATCGTCATAATTCTTCGTCGAACATCGCCACAGGCGATGAAACAGAAACGAAACGGCAATTCACGGAGTTGCTTCGTATCACCTCTCTTCCGAGGAAGAACTTCAAAGCTGCGCTTTCAGCCAGTAAGGTTACGGAGAGAGTCTTTAGAGACTCTGTAGAGGTTATTCTGTTTTACTTTCTCCCTCCCACGAGGGCATGTAGGTCGTTCCAGTAAGGTGATGTAAGGCCATCGCGTTGAACAGAGATTATGTTGAAAAACATGGTTTTGTAGCGAGGAGACTGGGGAATAATATGGTGTATTCGAATCCTAAATAAACCAACCTATTTTCAGCAAAAAAAGTGTTGCAATACTACTTTAACGCTGCTCGTAAATACGCTATATCTATTTTGGATGCCGAACTGTGAGTGTGGCTTAAATTCGTGATTTATGTGATTATAATATGCACCCATTCGCTTTTCTAAATTTTTGATACTACTTATTTTCTACACCATTGAAGCTGTGCAAGCCATGGACGGTCATCACCAGGTGGAAATGGTACAGGAATATTATCTGGACCATGTGTAAGTAGGCTGTTTAGGTTTTTATGTTAGTAACGCCAACTGACTGTGCTGTGTTCAGTCTGTGGCTGATTTGCATTGTTGGAATTTGCTGTTGTAGTGTTGGGCAGTTGGATGTTAACAGTGCGTAGCGTTGGGCAGTTGGAGGTGAGCCGCCAGCAGTGGTGGATGTGGGGAGAGAGATGGCGGAGTTTTGAGAGCGGATGATCTAGACGTGTGTGCATCAGAGACAGTAAATTTGTAAGACTCGATGTCATGAACTGATATTATGACTTTTGAACACTATTAAGGTAAATACTGTTCTGACAGTGCCACGACATTCAAAAGTGCCGCTACGTTAGTACGCGAACACGGCGATAGAGGCGCTCCGCAGCTCGGCCGAGCGCGGGAGCGCCACCTGGTTATGAACGGCGCCGGCCGCATGTCACGGCACGGCAGTCGAATGACAGATACGGAGTTAGTAACATGTAACCCGCTAGTGTTTCTACTTTTGTATATCCACGCACTTTATTAGTGATTAAAGGTTATAACACTTTTTGGCGACGAGGTCGGATATTTTTTTTTCCTGCGTTGTGGACTTGTGTGTTCGTGTCGGGGCAGACATGGAACAGCTTATGCAAGCGCTTATTGAACAACAAACGTTGCTGACGGCTGCTATTCAGGCGTTGTCGACGTCGCTTACTCATCGTCTGTCTTCCTCTTCTCCGCCCCCGTTCCCTCCTTATGACGAGGCCGCTGAAGACTGGGAAGATTATGAGAAGCGTTTGCGGCAACACTTCTTGGCTTTCGGCGTTGTCGACGCTCCTATGTGTAAGTCGTTATTTCTATCTTGGATTTCCCCACGGATCTATCAGCTGCTATCTCAGTTAGCCCCTCTGCGGGAACCTGCCTCTCTGTCCTTCCAAGAAATGTGTGACTTATTGTCTAACTATTACCGAAAAAACACCCATGTCGTTGCCGCCCGCGTGGCGTTTTACCGGTGTCGTAAACAGCCCCATCAATCTTACCGGGCTTGGGCGGCGGAACTACACGGTCTGAGTCGGAAATGTCAGTTTGTCACGGACACTCATCATGAGTCTTACGCTGATTCAATGGTTAGGGACGCTATTTTACGGCTTGCTCCTGATAAAGAAGTTCGGCAACGTGCCTTACAATTGCCAAACCCGTCGTTGTCGGAAGTTCTCAGCATCGCTCAATCGTTTGAAGTGTCTCACGCTGCTGGTGCGCAAATAGACGCGTGGTGTGATGTAGGCGCTGTCCAGACCACGTTCGTCGCAGACAATGTGCCTGTTTCACAGGGACACGACGATGTGGCGGCGGTGCACTCGCGTCAACAACGTCGCGTTGGGCCGCCACGCTCGCAGCGAAAACAGCAACCACAGAAGCAGGTTCGTTCCGCCCTTCCTTCTTGGCCACGTTGTTTCGTACAGCATGACAGAGCCGCGTGTCCAAAACGTTGGGCCACGTGTAATTCATGTAGGAAAAAAGGCCACACTGCTTCTGTGTGTCAGTCCCCTAAAGTTCCTGTCGACGAGGACGAGGCATCGGACATGGATGTTAACTGTGTGCTTTCTCAAACGAATAAGTTGTTTGTTACTGTTCGTGTTCTGGATAAAGACATTCGCATGCAAGTGGACACTGGCTCTGCAGTAACTCTCATTAATTCTCGCACGTATTTGGAGTTGGGCTCCCCTCCCTTGTCTCCAGTTACGCGAAATCTACGAACTTACAATAAGCAGAAAATTCCTATCGTTGGCCAGTTTGATGCTTCCACTGCCTACAAGTCTGTTGTTAGGCCCCTCACGTTTTATGTGGTGGATCATGCGGGCACTGAAAACCTGTTCGGTTATGATGCTTTCCAGTTGTTCGGGTTTTCCATTGATGATGATGTGCACCTCATATCTGAGGACATTCCGTATCAACAGCTGGATGGATTGTGTTCTGAATTCTCGTCCGTGTTCTCTGCTGGTCTGGGTCGTGCCAAGGATTTTGAAGCCCACATTACTCTTAAACCTACGGCTCGCCCTAAGTTTTTCCGGGCACGCCCTATTCCGATGGCGTTGCGTGCGCCTGTCAAAGCTGAGATAGACAGGTTAACAGCTTCGGGGATTCTCCTTCCTGTTACCTCCAGCGAATGGGCATCGCCCATCGTGGTGGTTTCTAAACCAAACGGGAGTCTGCGATTGTGTGGTGATTTTAAAGCCACTGTCAACGCTCAAAGCCTCATTGACACTTATCCTCTTCCCCGTCCTGAGGAGTTATTTACCAAGCTCGCTGGGGGCCAGTTCTTTTCCAAACTTGACTTATCGGAGGCGTACCATCAGTTGCCGTTGGATGCATCTTCCAAGGAATTTCTCGTCATCAACACTCCTTGTGGGTTGTATCAGTACCAGCGGTTACCATTTGGCGTCGCTAGCGCGCCGGCCATTTTTCAGCGGTTTTTGGAACAGCTCACGGCTTCCGTTCCCGGCTGCATCAACTACCTGGATGACATTGTTCTCACGGGGGCCTCCACTGAGGAGCACCTTCGCAATTTGCGTTCGCTGTTTCGGGTTCTGCATTCAGCAGGGTTGAGGTGCAATCTGGACAAGTCTCAGTTCTTCCAACCCTCCATTGTGTATCTTGGTTTCCACTTGTCCCGTGAGGGTATACGTCCTCTACGACAGCACGTTGCGGCCATTACCGCTCTACCCCGGCCGTCTACGGTCAAAGAACTTCAGGCGTTTCTAGGCAAGGTTGCTTATTATCACAAATTCATTCCCTCCGCGGCGGCGGTGGCTCATCCTCTGCATCAGCTGTTACGCAAAAACGTTCCTTTCTGTTGGTCCGCCGAGTGTGAGCGGGCTTTTGTCCGCCTGAAGGCTCATTTGCAGTCGGCGCCTTGTCTTGCCACATTCCGTCCGGGTCAGCACTTGGTTCTGGCGACTGACGCGTCACAGTATGGCCTAGGGGCTGTTCTCGCCCATCGGTATGAGGATGGGTCGGAACGACCCATCGCCTACGCTTCCAAGACCCTCAACGATGCGCAACGGCGTTACTCTCAAATAGAAAAGGAGGCGCTCGCTATCATTTATGCTCTAAAAAAGTTCAGCGTTTTTTTTTATGGTTCTAAGTTTCACCTCATCACCGATCACAAGCCGTTGTCTCTCTGTTCAGCCCCTCGGCGTCGCTTCCGGATAAGGCAGCTCACCGCCTGCAACGTTGGGCCTTATACTTGTCGCGTTTTCACTATGAGATTCACTATCGCTCCACAGCCCAGCACGCCAACGCTGACGCGTTGTCGCGTTTGCCGATGGGCCCCGACCCGGTTTTCGATCGAGATGAACTACTCTGTTTCCACATTGATGAGGAAGAACGTCGTGCGGTCGAGGGTTTTCCACTTACAGGTTCGCAGGTCGCGTCGGCTACTGCGCGGGACCCGGTCCTGCGTCAGGTGATCGGTTTTGTTCAGCGGGGTTGGCCGGACAGGACCAAGGGCCGGGCATCGGATCCCCTTCGCAACTACCATGCCTTGCGCCTTCGTCTGTCTGTTCGTGAGGGTGTTGTTCTTCTGGCCACAGATGGCGCATCTCCACGGGTTGTGGTGCCCGCCTCCCTTCGCAAAGATATTATCAAACTATTGCATGAAGGCCATTGGGGGATTTCTCGGACTAAGTCCCTGGCCCGCAGGCACGTTTATTGGCCCGGTATTGATTCGGACATCGCCCACATGGTCGCTGCGTGTGGTCAGTGTGTTCAACAATTGGCTGCGCCTCGTACTCTGCCCTCTCCGTGGCCTGATCCGGCGCAGCCGTGGGAACGGGTGCACGCTGACTTTGCCGGCCCCTTCCTCGGCACTTATTGGCTACTGTTGATTGACGCCTTCTCGAAGTTTCCGTTTGTTGTTCGATGTCCGTCGCCCACCACTGCGGCGACGACGCTGGCTTTGTCAAAAATCTTTGCGCTAGAAGGTCTTCCATCCACGATTGTCACGGACAATGGCCCTCAGTTCTCTTCGCAGGCCTTCCGTGATTTTTGTACTGGACAAGGGATTCATCATGTTACAGCACCGCCCTTCCATCCGCAATCGAATGGGGAGGTCGAGCGCCTTGTCCGCACTTTCAAAAGCCAAATGAAAAAATTCCTTAGTGATTTTTCCACAGATGACGCTCTGTTGCAATTTCTGAGTTCTTATCGCTCCACGCCTCTGGGTGATCGCAGCCCTGCTGAACTCTTGCATGGCCGCCAACCGCGCACTCTACTGCACCTCCTTCACCCTGTCAGGCCTTGTACTGTGTCCCCTAGTGCGGGAAAATACCCGGTGGGCGCCGACGTGTGGGCACGGGGGTATGGATCTCGCCCTAAATGGATTCCAGGGCTGGTCCAGGCTCTTCGCGGCCGCCGGCTTTGTGAAATACGTACGGACGACGGCATGGTTGTTCGCCATTACGACCAGATGCGCCCACGAGTGGTGGCCAAGCCGGTACCACCGCCCCTTCTTTCGCCTCCACCAGTCCGAGAAGCCAGTCCTGTCGCTGCTGCCGATCTTCCGGGCGTGTTGCTGCCGCCGCCGCCGCCGTCGCTACCGCTTCCGAGTACGCCGGAACCGGCCCCAGTCGCGACGCCGCCTTCTCCGGAACCCATCTCGCTGGAGCACAGCCCCAGGTCCACGACACCTATGGATGCTGCTCCGGAGTTTTCACCCATCATCTCGTCCAGGAGGCACGCTCCACGCGCAAGCTTCCGTCCTGGACATTTTCGACCATACTCTCGTGTTTCTCCGCGGGATCTTCTCGGGACCTCCCAAGAGGCCATGGATGTCTCCGCACTGTCCGTGTCTCCACGGAAGTGAGAGTTTTTTTTTTTTTTTTTTCAAGGGGGGAAAAGTGTTGTGACAGTGCCACGACATTCAAAAGTGCCGCTACGTTAGTACGCGAACACGGCGATAGAGGCGCTCCGCAGCTCGGCCGAGCGCGGGAGCGCCACCTGGTTATGAACGGCGCCGGCCGCATGTCACGGCACGGCAGTCGAATGACAGATACGGAGTTAGTAACATGTAACCCGCTAGTGTTTCTACTTTTGTATATCCACGCACTTTATTAGTGATTAAAGGTTATAACAAATACATTGTTTGTTCTTTATCAAAATCTTTCATTTGCTAACTATTCCTACCAGTAGTTAGTGACTTCAGTAGTTTGAATCTTTTATTTAGCTGGCAATATTGGCGCTCGCTGTATTGCAGTAGTTTGAGTAACGAAGATTTTTGTGAGGTAAGTGATTTGTGAAAGGTATAGGTTATTGTTAGTCAGTGCCATTCTATTGTAGGGATTTTTGAAAGTCAGATTGCGTTGCGCTAAAAATATTGTGTGTCAGTTTAAGCACAGTCATTTATAATTTTTCTGAGGGGACGTTTCATTCTCTGTACAGTACTGATCTCCTTACCACTAAATCTGAGAGGTGTGCGATGGGGCGTTTCCCTCGCCAGACTCGTCAAAGTACTGCGGCAAGGCAAGCCGTTATAGCACTGAACTGATGGCGGCGCCTCGATTTATAATTTATCCAACCCTCAACACTGAACTGCCAACGGCCGTGACGCAGTGGTAACACCGGTTCCCGTCAGATCACCGATGTTAAGCGCTGTCGGGCTGGGCTAGCACTTGGATGGGTGACCATCCGGTCTGCCGAGCGCTGTTGGCAAGCGGGCTGCACTCAGCCGTTCTGAGGCAAACTGAGGAGCTGCTTGATTGAGAACTCCAGTCTCGTAAACTGACATACGGCCGGGAGAGCGGTGTCCTGACCACATGACCCTCCATTATCAGCGTCCAGTGACGCCTGTCGGCAGAGGGTGACACGGCGGACGGTCGGTACCGTTGGGCCTTCCAAGGCCTGTTCGGACGGAGAGTACGGAATCAACATTAAAATCGTACTTGCTCCGTATCCGATCCCTATAGGAAACACAATGTTTTTGCAGGAGCCTTTCGACACGGCCGCCTCCAGGAACAACATATCACGCCCCCTGGCAGCCAGTACACCGCAGAGGTGTTTGTCGCACTCACACCCTCCAGCTGGTGTGCTCGGGGGAGCCTCCGTCGCCTGGCGTTGTGTGCCGCACCCTTGCCTTCCCCTCGCTTCCCACGACACGCCCCACGCCCCTGGGGTCGCCGCCGCCTCGTTATAGACGCAGGGCGCTGAACTGCCAGGAAGTCGGCCTCAGTGGCTCAGCCGTTCTGCCGCCGGCTCACCCAGGCTCAACGTCGCTCTGGCAGCGCACTCAGTGCCGCAGAACCCGCACACCTTCGTCGCACACTCTTGCGTGGATCAAATCGCGTGTCAGCAACGGACAACACGGGCTCTCATTAACGATACCACAGGACGTGAGGGGTCCACCTGTACGTGGAACCCGATTTTGTAATATAATTCACGAAAAATGACCTGAAATGATTGTCATATGTAGAAGAGATTGTATTTTTGCCACCACTGAACCAAAGATGTTGCCTGAGTCGCAGATTCGATTGTAAGCAGTATCCATTCCATTCTGTTATACGTAGGATGTAAGACTTTAAAACTAGTGGCTAGCTGTGACAGTTTAGTTGTCGGTCTATGCACGCTGCATCTACATCTACATACATACTCCGCAATCCACCATACGGTGCGTGGCGGAGGGTACCTCGTACCACAACTCGCATCTTCTCTCCCTGTTCCACTCCCAAACAGAACGAGTGAAAAATGACTGCCTATATGCCTCTGTACGAGCCCTAAACTCTCTTATCTTTGTGGTCTTTCCGCGAAATGTAAGTTGGCGGCAGTAAAATTGTACTGCAGTCAGCCTCAAATGCTGGTTCTCTAAATTTCCTCAGTAGCGATTCACGAAAAGAACGCCTCCTTTCCTCTAGAGACTCCCTAAAGCATTTCCGTGACGCTCGCGTGATAATCAAACCTACCAGTAACAAATCTAGCAGCCCGTCTCTGAATTGCTTCTATGCCCTCCCTCAATCCGACCTGATAGGGATCCCAAACGCTCAGCAGTAGGAATAGGTCGTATTAGTGTTTTATAAGCGGTCTCCTTTACAGATGAACCACATCTTCCCAGAATTCTAGCAATGAACCGAAGACGACTATCCGCCTTCACCACAACTGCCATTACATGCTTGTCCCACTTCATATCGCTCTGCAATGTTACGCCCAAATATTTAATCGACGTGACTGTGTCAAACGCTACACTTCTAACGGTGTATTCAAACATTACAGGATTTTTTTCCTATTCATCTGCATTAATTTACATGTATCCATATTTGGAGTTAGCTGCCATTCTTTACACCAATTACAAATCCTGTCCAAGTTATCTTGTATCCTCCCACAGTCACTCAACGACGACACCTTCCCGCACACCACAGCATCATCAGCAAACAGCCGCACATTGCGATCCACCCTATCCAAAAGATCATTTATGTAGATAGAAAACAACAGCGGACCTACCACACTTCCCTGGGGCACTCCAGATGATACCCTCACCTCCGATGAACACTCACCATCAAGGACAACGTACTGGGTTCTATAACTTAAGAAGTCTTCGAGCCACTCACATACTTGGGAACCAATCCCATATGCTCGTACCTTAGCTAGGAGTCTGCAGTGGGGCACCGAGTCAAACGCTTTCCGGGAGTCAATAATACAGTTTTTATAAAATAAAGTGATGAATGGTATTGTCTGTGCTCACACAGAGCCGGTAATCTTAGGTCGTAGTTATTGGTATGAAAGTGTAAGTGCGTGTCATTGATTTGTAAGTGAGCCGATAAGACTCGCTATTTGATTTTTTTTTTTTGTGTGTGTGTGGGTTTTGAAATCACCCGCCGTCTCAGTATTCTCCGCGATGTCAATATTGAGATCGGGTTGGAGTCTCCGGCTCCCGCATATCTTTCCGCGCGCCGCGAGGCTGCAGAAGAGGCTTGCTGTGAGTTAACTCTGGATTGTGCGTGAGGAGCGACGTCGATTTCTGAGGGCAAGGCCGCTTGGTCGGTGTGCCCCGTTGAAGCAGTCGTTTGGGGACGGAAGGCGGGAGTTGTTGCGCTGTCGATCATCGTGTGGTCATTCAAGGGCTGAGAAGTGATTTCCTGGTTCTGCACTTGGATTCCGATGAAGAATTACGGCTAGTTTGGTGCATGAGGTGAACGTAAGCATTCTAAAATTGTGCCCGCTGGTGGCGCGTATATCAGACTTGTGAGTGGTGTAGGCTTTGCTTCGGTACTGCGGCCTCCAATTAGAGTGCAGCTTGCGAGGAGAGCGTTGATATCGGCACTGTCATCTATTTAGCTGCTTTAAAGTAAATGACTATTTTGGGTCGACGGTGGATCCAAGTGAAGCACAAAATCATTGCTTATCTTACTAAGAAACCTAAATCGGTCCCCAGCGTGTTAAACTCTGTTACCTACGGTTATAACGAGTAATTGACACTGGTAGTGTCCACGACTGAACCTCGGAGGTACTGTTAAGTGTTTTTAGTAAGGGAGAGATTGTGGAGTTTTTCAGTCGAACTCACATGAATCGTTAATTGCAGTTCACTTATTATGGTATTTCACGGTTCTACTTGTCGTGACGAAATCACCGATAGTACACTACTGGCCATTAAAATTGCCACACCAAGTAGAAATGCATATGATAAACGGGTATTCATTGGACAAATATATTATACTAGAACTGACGTGTGATTACATTTTCAAGCAACTTAGGAGCATAGATCCTGAGAAATCAGTACCCAGAACAACCACCTCTGGCCGTAATAACGGCCTTGATACGCCTGGGCGTTGAGTCAGACAGAGCTTGGATGGCGTGTACAGGTACAGCTGCCCATGCAGCTTCAACACGATACCACAGTTCATCAAGAGTAGTGACTGGCGTATTGTGACGAGCCAGTTGCTCTGCCACCATTGACCAGACGTTTTCAATTGGTGAGAGATCTGGAGAATGTGGTGGCCAAGGCAGCAGTCGAACATTTTCTGTATCTAGAAAGGTCCGTACAGGACCTGCAACATGCGGTCGTGCATTATCCTGCTGAAATGTAGGGTTTCGCAGGGATCGAATGAAGGGTAGAGCCACGGGTCGTAACACATCTGAAACGTAACGTCCACTGTTCAAAGTGCCGTAAATGCGAACAAGAGGTGACCGAGACGTGTAACCAATGGCACCCCATACCCTCACGCCAGATGATACACCGGTATGGCGATGACGAATACACGTTTCCAATGTGCGTTCACCGCGATGTCGCCAAACACGGATGCGACCATCATGATGCTGTAAACAGAACCTGGATTCATCCGAAAAAATCACGTTTTGCCATTCGTGCACCCAAGTGCGTCGTTGAGTACACCGTCGCAGGCGGTACTGTCTGTGACGCAGCGTCAAGGGTAACCGCAGCCATGGTCTCCCAGCTGATAGTCCATGCTACTGCAAACGTCGTCGAACTGTTCGTGCAGATGGTTGTTGTCTTGCAAACGTCCCCATATGTTGACTCGGGGATCGTGACGTGGCTGAACGATCCGTTACAGCCATGCGGATAAGATGCGTGTCATCTCGACTGCTAGTCATACGAGGCCGTTGGGATCCAGCACGGCGTTCCGTATTACCCTCCTGAACCCACCGATTCCATATTCTGCTAACTGTCATTGGATCTCGACCAACGCGAGCAGCAATATCGCGATACGATAAACCGCAATCGCGATAGGCTACAATCCGACCTTTATCAAAGTTGGAAACGTGATGGTACGCTTTTCTCCTCCTTACACGAGGCATCACAACAACGTTTCACCAGGCAACGCCGGTCAACTGCTGTTTGTGTATGAGAAATCGGTTAGAAACTTTTAGCTTGGGACCTCATTCCGTGGTTTGGTGTGGCCATCCCACGAGTTTAAAATCACGAAAATTTTCTTACTGCCTAGCTGAGATTGCCTTGCAACAGTTGTTGGTTTGTCTCTTATCTACCCCACCATAATGCTGTTTGGTGCGCTGCGGTGTGGTAAAGTGAAAGTTCAAAATGGCTCTGAGAACTGTGGGACTTAACTTCTTAGGTCATCAGTCCCCTGGAACTTAGAACTCTTTAAACCCAACTATCCTAAGGACATCACACACATCCTTGCCCGAGGCAAGATTCGAACCTGCGACCGTAGCGTTCGCACGCTTCCAGACTGTAGTGCCTAGAACCGCCCGGCCACCTTGGCCGGCAAAGTGTAAGTGTTCAGTAGTACCGCACCTATTTCGTCGCCCCTTTCAAGATTTGCGAGCCGTATCCATATCGACGTATAATCCCAATACGCAATTTGTAAGTTGGTTGCGCCCTGTAAACGTTTTGTACATCGTGGAAAATCTTTCTCGTGCCGCGTGTGATCCTGAAGGAGAGCACGGCGCACAACAGCGCATGACCTCGACGAAATCAAAAGATATGTATTGTACATATATATTTTTTAACGGATGTAACCACTGAGCTTAACAGTTTGTGTGTTTTTTATTTTGAAGGGAAAAGATTAAATACCTGTTATAATTAACATCTGTGCTCAATTGTCATAATTCCTTGGGTGTAGTATCCATCACATGTATCGAGGTTTATGGTGTAAAGTGTTTAAAAGCAAGGAAAATATTTTGTGATACGGTGCACATCTTAGAGGCTACGGGGTTTGAGTGTACATTGATAGTAATCAGATTTTATTGTATTTAAGTTGTTGTTTTAATTAAAATTTTGTGATGAATATTTTATTGCATTTAGAGATTACAGGTGAAATCTACGAAAATTTTAGTATTGCAATGTGGCATTAGAATCTTCTATTTAACCTTACATTATGCAATTTGTATTTTTTTCCTTTGTTAAAAAGGGATTTTGAGTTTTAAGCGTTGTAAATTGATCCTGAGAGCTGTTCTTTGATCTTTAAAATAATAGTTCAGGAACTTTCATTAATAAACTACAGGGTGATTCAAAAAGAATACCAAAACTTTAAAAATGTGTATTTAATGAAAGAAACATAATATAACCCTCTGTTATACATCATTACAAAGCGTATTTAAAAAGGTTTTTTTTCACTCAAAAACAAGTTCAGAGATGTTCAATATGGCCCCCTCCAGACACACGAGCAATATCAACCCGATGCTCCAACTCGTTCCACAGTCTCTGTAGCATATCAGGCGTAACAGTTTGGATAGCTGCTGTTACTTCTCGTTTCAAATCATCAATGGTGGCTGGGAGAGGTGGCCGTAACACCATATCCTTAACATACCCCCATAAGAAAAAATCGCAGGGGGTAAGATCAGGACTTCTTGGAGGCCAGTGATGAAGTGCTCTGTCACGGGCTGCCTGGCGGCCGATCCATCGCCTCGAGTAGTTGACGTTCAGGTAGTTACGGACAGATAAGTGCCAATGTGGTGGCGCGTCCATCCTGCTGAAATGTGAATTGTTGTGCTTCTTGTTCGAGCTGAGGGAACAGCCAATTCTCTAACATATCCACATACTGTAGTCCAATTACGGTAGCACTTTCGAAGAAAAAGGGACCAAAAACTTTATTGGCTGAAATGGCACAGAAAACGTTCACCTTAGGCGAGTCACGTTCATACTGAGTTGTTTCCCGCGGATTCTCAGTGCCCCATATACAGACATTGTGACGGTTGACTTTCCCGTTTGTGTGAAAAGTTGCTTCATCACTAAACACAATCTTTGAAACGAAAGATTCATCTGTTTCCATTTGAGCAAGGATAAAATCACAGAAATCGATTCTTTTAATCTTATCAGCTGCAGACAGTGCTTGAACCAATTTCAGACGATAAGGTTTCATAACTAACCTTTTTCGTAGGACTCTCCATACAGTTGATTGTGGAATTTGCAGCTCTCTGCTAGCTCTGCGAGTCGATTTTCCTGGGCTGCGAACAAATGCTTGCTGGATGCGTGCTACATTTTCATCACTCGTTCTCGGCCGTCCAGAACTTTTCCCTTTGCACAAACACCCATTCTCTGTAAACTGTTTATACCAACGTTTAATACACCACCTATCAGGAGGTTTAACACCATACTTCGTTCGAAATGCACGCTGAACAACTGTCGTCGATTCACTTCTGCCGTACTCAATAACACAAAAAGCTTTCTGTTGAGCGGTCGCCATCTTAGCATCAACTGACGCTGACGCCTAGTCAACAGCGCCTCAAGCGAACAAATGTACAACTAAATGAAACTTTATAGCTCCCTTAATTCGCCGACAGATAGTGCTTAGCTCTGCCTTTTGTCGTTGCAGAGTTTTAAATTCCTAAAGTTGTGGTATTCTTTTTGAATCACTCTGTATATTGAGGATCTTGTTGTTCATGATAACGATTGTTCACTTACTATTTTAAAATCAAGTTAATAAAGCCATAAAATTTTAAAGGTAAAAAAGGGCTTTAATTAGAGAAACGATGCCTGCCCGTACCCCTCACAACTTCGACGTATTCAAAGCATTGGCCTTCGTGCGTTGTCTGATGTTTTCCTCGGTATCTATCGCAGCCAACGCCTGCGGGGCCATGTCAGTAAGTCTATAAGATTATCAAGAACTGAAGTGGTACTGGTTGTTTGTTAACTATACTGACCATTGTCTGTGGCAATTGAAAATAGCAAGAATTGATACTGTAACTCAAAGGTAAAGCAACTGGAACAAATTTGTAAGGTAATGAAATTTTGTTTATTTGTAAGGTGGCAGAATAAATGAAGGTCAGATTTGCACCTTACATGAGAGCTTTATACCTCGCAATGGCAAGGTGAATGTGGCACCTAACTTAATTTGGCAGTAATGAGCAGATTTGGCTGGCTCTGAGCACTATGGGACTTAACAGCTATGGTCATCAGTCCCCTAGAACTTAGAACTACTTAAACCTAACTAACCTACGGACATCACGCAACACCCAGTCATCACGAGGCAGAGAAAATCCCTGACCCCGCCGGGAATCGAACCCGGGAACCCGGGCGTGGGAAGCGAGAACGCTACCGCACGACCACGAGCTGCGGACAATGAGCAGATTTGCCTAGCAATATGTAATGCAAAAAGGGATGACATTCAATCAGTGGTAATTAACACACCATTCCTATAATGCATGTTTGAGCAGAAGGTGAAACAAGCAGCGAGAGGTCTTTTCGTTTGGAATTCAGAGGGACAATGCAGAGGAAAGGCCGCGCTACAGGGGGTACCACAGAAACCACTTGCAGGGGAGTCCCAGGCGGAAAGTCAACGACCGACCAGGTGACTCAGACGGGGAGAGTGACTATAATGGCCCATCTGAGGGAGGACGGGAAAGAAAGCTTTCAGAAAACTGCATTTCAGAATTCCAAATGGGTACGAAACAAGACCAGTGACGCATTTTCGATCACGTTTCAAGCAAGCGGTACACAAGTGAGAGAGTCAATGTACGTATTCAGGTGTCTGGAACAGGCACAAAACATCCTATTGGCGGAAACGCGCTAGGAAGGAGAAAATAGTCAAAGTTTCGACGCAATTTAATGGTAGGGACCTTGCGATTGTTTGAGAGAGTTTCCACAAAATAAGAGGAATGCTCCTATTGGTCGAAAAAAGCCGTGACGTGAAGAACGAAAGAACCTAGGTGGGGAGACAGTTTGGCTGTGAGTAAGACAAGACAGAAATTTTTGGGGACTCTTCTCTGAACTGGCGTCAAGTGCAGAATGGAGCGCATAATGCTCTGTACTATGCAGGAGAGTAATTTGTGTGAAGACTGCGTTCACAGCAGCTGACATCCAGCTAGAAATTAGCTGTAGCATCGTTTAGTTCCAACTGTGGAGAAATGAATCAGCCAATTAGTTAATTGTCGTTGAAAGAACTGTGAGGGCATTATAATATGAATGCTGCTCCAACCATGCCTGTGTATATTGCCATATTCTAAGATTAGGAATCAGTACACGTCCTTTCGCATAACGAGAAACATAGGGAAAGTTTCTGCTGGAAAATTCAGCAAAGGTGTAATTAGTTTTATAGGAATTTCAGCGGAAGAGAGTGGCCTAGCAGACAACAGCTCATCGCAGCTTAAGGTAAATACCGTGCGCAGAGGTGTAAACTTGTTGGTTCAGCAGCTTGCGTCCACTGTAAACTCGAGCGACCTTGGGTAATGTTTTGCTCACTTTATCACATAACCAACCGTCCACTGTAAACTTGATTGTAATCCAAAAAATAGTACCGAACTTTGAACCAAAATCGGAAGATTTTCGTAGCACTGACCAACATTATAACGTAAGTGTATGAACAATTTTGTAAAGAAACTTCTAGTTAAACTTTAATATTGCCGTGTTTAGTATAATTTAACCTTCTGAAAGTTAATATTTAATATTGTTGTGTTTAGGATTATTTCACTTTTTGATGTTGAAGAGCTGTTTTATCCTGACAACTGTTTTTCTTTTATTTTTTTTTACATTGAAAACTGTGTAAAAGCGTGTAATTTTGTGCTAATATTGCGACATTAAACATGTCATTTCAACTTACACAGTTGTCTTCAATCCTAGAATAAGTAAACCACAAAATATTGCACCTTAAATAGTTTAAAGTATGCAGCAACGCAATGTGCCTTTCGCTAATTTTTACAGTACTGACCCTTGAATACAGTAACCAAGTATTTTCAATCAGATTTAATGTATAGGTTTGTAATATTTTGTGTATTTTGTAATCCTGATACAGAGAAGTTAAATTTTGGAATCTATTTTGTCAAACGATGTCAGACCTTTTGTCATCTAATAATCCAAGTATTTTTAACTACGACAGTAAGTGAGAATTGTAGAACAGTTGAGAAGTTCACTGATTTTGAAGTTAAAAACATTCCATACCACATTTTGAGAAGGTAAAACCTTATTCTGAACACAATTTTCAAACTGAAGCATTGGGCCTTAGGATATCCCCTTATCAGTACCTCATCCTCTTCCACGTTGTGTTTATTTGAACCCAATGAATATTTTTTAAAAGAAATCATATTTACAACAGAATAAGAAAAGCATTAATGTATCAGAATCAGAAACGTATTAATATTTGTAAGAGTTTGGCTCTGAGGACTATGGGACTTTACTTCTAAGGTCATCAGTCCCCTAGAACTTAGAACTACTTAAATCTAACTAACCTAAGGACACCACACACATCCATGCCCGAGGCAGGATTCCAACCTGCGACCGTAGCGGTCGCGCGGTTCCAGACTGTAGCGTCTAGAACCGCTCGGCCACCCCGGCCGGCTTGTAAGGATTTCAATGCAGGCAGCATTGCGCAGCGCTGAGCCAGTATCCAGTATTTTCACTGAACATTTGCAAGGTTATTCATTTATCAACCAGTCTATTAATATTATTTGTATGAAGCTATTTTACGGCCGGCACTGCACCTCACTGTGCCAAGACTGAATATTTGCTCCGCCCGCTGTGGAGAGAACAGAATACCAAGATTACATCCGTTGCGACTTTAGAGCTAAGGAAAATTTATTTCATTGTTTATTTCCATAGGAAATTTTATCAGGATATTGGTTCAAAATGGCTCTAAGCAGTATGGAACTTAACATCTGAGGTCATCAGTCCCCTAGACTTAGAACTACTTAAACCTAACTAACCTAGTTAGCGTGGTTCCGGGCTGAAGCGCCGAGAACCGCTCGGCCACACCGGCCGGCAAAAATTATTTTGTGGCGGTGTTCGTAGCGACAAACACTTGGCTGTAGAAATGGCTTACGAAGTCACCGCCACACTTTTAATAGCGGGCCGACCGGTCCGCTGGAACAGTAAACAGAAAGATGAAACCCCAAACACTTTGATTAAATAAAAGTCGGTACTTATCTTTATTACCGAAGATACAGAAACACAGTAGTGAACTCTGTGTCTACAGAAATCTGTCTAGTTCGAGTCGGAGCGGCTAGGTCAGCGTCGGCTGACGACAAACAACAACTCTGCTGCGATGAACACACAACTGACTAGCAAGTACACAATTCGGTGGCGAGTGCACAACTGAGCGGCGAATACAGAACTGTCCTAGCGCTCGCGACTCCAGCGCTTAAGAAGCCAGAAGCCAGCGGTGGCGCGCGCAGACTTGCGGCGATTTCCTGTATCGCTGGCGCTGCTTATGCGGAAGGCGTCCGGACTTTGATGCTGCCAACCTTTTTGCAGCGGGCTCGGTTGGCATTACTGGCTAGGACATAACACTCCTCCCCCCCAAATCGCCGCACCGTCGTTGAATAATGACGTGGCGAGCGTCGACGGCGGGGGAGGGGTCTGGCCGCAGGCATAGCAGAAGAGACCGGGGCGGAGACGGTTGTCGGTGGCAGTCCCCGGTCCGCACCCCAGCATTGGCTGCGAGGGGCCTCGGGAAACACCGACTGAAAACCGAGGTCAGGGCGCACGCCTGTGACCACGGGCGCAGCTTCTGGTACTGGACGCGACGGGGCGTCGGGACCCACGAAGAGAGGCAGCGTCTCCTCACGCTGCGTCGACGGCTGCTGAGTGGGCGCCGGACAAGGCGCTGCGGTGTCAGACTCCTTGGGGTGCCCAAGGAAAGCGGCTGCAGGACAGGCTGCACTGCCACCGCTTGGGAAGGCGGCCCGGCTGAGGGGTCGACGTCCATCAGCTCCGAAGGCGGTGGCGACTGAAGAGGGACCGCAGGCGCCGGAGCGACCACCTGGGGCGCTCCCGAATGAAGCTGCGCGGGAGGCATCAACGGGACGGGCTGTCGGCGTGGTAGCGGCGACGGCTGCTGCTGCTGCCCTGGGGGCGGCAGCGAAGTCGGAAGGCGCGGCTGGAACCCGCCGCGGACCAAATCTGTGGACAAAGAACGAGCGGCAGAATCCGGGCGGCCAGCGCGGCGCAACTGGGTCTGATGCCTCCTGTGCACCCCAGTAGCACCTTGAACAGTATAAAAACCTCGACCCTGGACACTTATCACGGTACCACGTTCCCAACGACGGCGACCGTGATAAACTCTGAAAAAAAACGGCGTCGTTGCGCTGAAAACGCGTGCGATGCTCAGAAGCGGCGGGTCGATCCGGGGGGTGCAACAACCGTAGTAGGGTGCGATGACGACGGCCGTGGAGAAGCTCCGCAGGCGAAGGGCCGTCGCGTGGCGTGGTCCGGTGCGACGACAGGAACGTGATGAGGGCCTGCTGACGAGAGTGCGTAGCACGAAGGCGGTCCATATGATCCTTGAATGTGCGTACAAAACGTTCCGCTGCACCATTCGATTGAGGGTGGAACGGCGGAGTAAGAACATGGCGAATGCCATTGGCAGAACAAAAACGTTCAAATTCAGCAGAGGTAAATTGTGGACCATTGTCAGACACTAAAACTTCTGGAAGACCCTCAATACAAAAAATTGAAGTCAACGCCTGTATAGTTTGTGCAGACGTTGTAGACTGCATGGGCACAACAAACGGAAAATTACTAAATGCATCTATCACGATGAGCCAACGAGAATTCCAATATGGACCAGCGAAATCAATATGTACTCGCTGCCAGGGACCGGCAGGGCGTGCCCACTCAAAATAGCGTTGAGGCGGAGCAGCTTGGTGTTCGGCACACGTCGAACAATCTGTAGACATCTGCGTAATCTGCTTATCAATGCCGATCCATGTACAATGACGGCGGGCAAGCTGCTTGGTGCGGACCACTCCCCAATGACCTTGATGCAACAAGTCGAGGACCTTGGATTGGAGCACTTGGGGAACCACGACACGAAGCTGGTCATTCTCGGTGCGTAACAGCAAAACTCCGTGCGAAACAGACAACAGATGACGTTGCGGATAATAGCGACGAACCACAGGATCCGATATGTCCTTTGCCTTGGACGGCCAACCACGTTGAACAAAACGTAATAGTAAACTCAGATGAGGATCCGTAGCTGTCTCACGTGCCACCTGACGATAATCAATCGGAAAATCCCGGAGGGATTGATGCTCATCGGCGTCAATCTGATGGCAAGAGTCTTCAGAGGAATCGAAGACATCATCCGCAGCAATCGGCAATCTAGAAAGCGCGTCAGCGTTTGCATGCTGAGCTGTAGGGCGATACAATATCTCATACTGGTATTGTGATAACAAAAGAGCCCAACGTTGTAGTCTCTGAGCTGTCCGCTGAGGAACTGGTTTAGACGGATGAAACAGTGACGTCAGGGGCTTGTGATCTGTTACTAAATAGAATGGTCTACCATAGAGGTAGTGATGGAATTTTGTGACACCGAACACAATAGCCAACGCTTCCTTGTCCAATTGGCTATAATTACACTGAGCTTTGTTTAGCAATTTAGATGCGAACGCAATAGGACGTTCGGTGTTACCGACTCGGTGAGACAACACAGCACCGAGGCCGTAAGAAGAGGCATCACAAGCTAACACCAGAGGCTTGTTAGGGTCGTAATGGACCAGACAACGATCATTCAATAAAGCCTCTTTAAGCTGCTGAAAGGCTGATTGGCAATCAGCTGACCACACAAACGGAACATTCTTCCGGCGGAGACGATGCAACGGTGCAGCAATCTGTGATGCATTAGGTATAAACCTAATATAATACGTCAATTTGCCAAGAACTGCTTGCAATTCATGCAGATTGCGAGGGGCGGGCAAATCACGAATAGCTGCTAAATGTGACTGGGAGGGATGAATGCCTTGAGCGTTAATAACATGTCCCAGATACTCCATCTCCGTAAGGAAAAATGAACATTTATCGATGTTGCAACGTAGGCCTGCCTGAGACAACACTTTAAACAAACACTCCAAATTACGGAAATGTTCAGCAGGCGTCCGACCGGACACAACAATATCGTCTAAATAGTTGCAACACGATGGCACATTAGCCAGAAGTTGTGACAAAAAACGCTGAAAAACAGCTAGAGCTGACGCACAACCAAAAGGCAAACGCAGAAAACGGAACAACCCCAACGACGTGTTTATGACAAAATACTGTTGTGATTGCTCGTCGAGGGGCAATTGCAAATATGCTTCACGGAGATCAATTTTGGAAAAGAAACGAGCTTCCCCTAACTTATCCATCAGCTCGTCCGGTCTAGGCAAAGGAAAAGAGTCAATGACAGTCTGAGGATTAACTGTCGACTTAAAATCAGCACACAAACGTAACTTGCCAGACGGTTTCTTTATAATAACTAAGGGAGAAGCCCACTGGCTCGCTGAAACGGGTTGAATAACACCGTTGTTTTGCCAACGACGAAGTTCTTCTTCTACAGGTGCCCGGAGGGCGTGAGGCACTGGACGAGCACGACAAAATCGAGGCTGAGCATTATCCTTTAACGTAATATGAGCGGAAAAGTTCGCAGCACAACCTAGTTCGTCTTTAAATATGTCACTGTATCGTTTACACAAATCGGTTATGTTGTCTTGAGGAACAACAACAGAATTAATTTGCAACACATTGTCTTGGATAGACAGGCCAAACAAGTCAAAACAGTCTAATCCGAAAATGTTTACACTGTCTGTAGCGCGGAGCACTGTGAATGAAATTGTTTTTGTATTGCCACGGAATGTGGCTGGCACGCTACATACACCTAACACAGGAATTTGTTCGCCACTGTAAGTAGCCAAAGAATGTTTTGCCGCTGAAAGTTTAGGGCGGCCGATAGCCGCATACGTAGCACTATTTATGAGAGTCACAGACGCACCAGTGTCTAATTGAAAATTGAAGGTCTTATCCTGGATGCGTAGCTTCACAAATAGTTTATTACACTGTCTCTGGATCGGTGCAGTGGAGGCGGAAGACACAAAATCAGCGCGTGTAGCGCGTGGTCGCTGCTTACGACCACTCGTGGGTTGGGCGGGTGGAACAACAACTCCCGCTTCACTTGCAGTCTGTACATTACTGTTTACAGCGTTTGAATTACGCTTGGGTCGCATAGCAGAGGGCTGGGTGGGTGGCTTATTGCGAACAAGTTTATTACCCACACGAACCGTGGAAGAGTCTTTAAACGCGACCTTCTGGGCGGGCTGGCTTTGAAGAACATGAATATCCATGGGCTGGGCAGCACTAGAATTGTTCTTGCGTTTACGCAAACAAACAGTCTGGATGTGTCCTTTCCTTTGACAAAAGTGACAAACCGCGTTTCTCAACGGGCAACGTTCACGAGGATGAGCCAGAACACACTTAGGGCAAGACTTAACTTTATCATTTTGCACACGCGGCTGACGAATGGGTTTAACATGACGCGGCCGGCTAGTGTTTACAGTCTGACTCTGCCGGTGGGGCCGCGGGCGTGACCTAACTTGCTTAGCACAGCCAATTTGAGAAATACATGGCTGATCTAACTCACACTCGGCATAGTCAAAAGTATCTTGGGCTTCAATGATGTTCATCACAGTCTCTAATGACGGGTCAGGCAACTTTAAGATAGCAGCACGAATACGAGAATCTGCAATGTTTTGCGTAATAGCGTCTCGTAACATGACATCACTGTAGGAAGCTCCACACACACAATTAAATCGGCACTGACGGGTGAGGCCCCGTAAATCTGTTAACCACTGTTTATTAGATTGATGTGGCAGTTTCTTTAATCTGAAGAACTTGAATCGGGCTGCTGCCACATGAACTCGCGACTCGAAATACTCAGCAAGCTTGTTAACAACAACGTCATAGTCTAAAGCTTCTGGCTGGGATTCCGGGAACAACTTACAAAGTAGCCGATAGACTTCCACGCCTGCAGTGGAAATTAAATAAAGCTGCCGCTCAGTACCTGTGATTTTGTAGACTGACATGTGCGCCTGCAACTGCGCGAAATATTCGCGCCATTCTTCTCTGGATTCATTAAAAGCCCGGAACGGTGGTGCTGCCTGTGCTTGTTCCTTTTGTGTTGGAGGATTAGCCACTTGTTTGGCGATTGCTTCCACCAGACTTTGTATTTGCTGACTCTGTAACAAGATCAACTGTTGTAATTCGGCAGACATAGTGAACACAAATTAAACCAGCCCCCAAAAGTTTAGAGCTATAATTAGTATAACAAGAACAAGGTGAACCAGCCCTGCACACGAGTTCGGAAGACCTCGTCGCCAGTTTTGTGGCGGTGTTCGTAGCGACAAACACTTGGCTGTAGAAATGGCTTACGAAGTCACCGCCACACTTTTAATAGCGGGCCGACCGGTCCGCTGGAACAGTAAACAGAAAGATGAAACCCCAAACACTTTGATTAAATAAAAGTCGGTACTTATCTTTATTACTGAAGATACAGAAACACAGTAGTGAACTCGGTGTCTACAGAAATCTGTCTAGTTCGAGTCGGAGCGGCTAGGTCAGCGTCGGCTGACGACAAACAACAACTCTGCTGCGATGAACACACAACTGACTAGCAAGTACACAATTCGGTGGCGAGTGCACAACTGAGCGGCGAATACAGAACTGTCCTAGCGCTCGCGACTCCAGCGCTTAAGAAGCCAGAAGCCAGCGGTGGCGCGCGCAGACTTGCGGCGATTTCCTGTATCGCTGGCGCTGCTTATGCGGAAGGCGTCCGGACTTTGATGCTGCCAACCTTTTTGCAGCGGGCTCGGTTGGCATTACTGGCTAGGACATAACAAATTAAGTGTTTGTTCTAATGCCTACCTGCTATTACTCTACCTTCCTGTGATATTGTTAGGTAAGGTAACAGTTTGTAGTTGGTTGTTGAAAACTAGTTGAAGAATTTTAATTCTATTTGCAACCGGTTGGCTTGAAATTCGTGTCATTGTAATTAATTACGGATGCTGATCACAGCCATGTTCAAAACATTAACTTTGGATTGTTATTGCCGGGAAAATTTCCATATTTTTCAACGAATCATATATGTTTCTGAGTTTAGTTTTAGAATATCCGTAATTTTTTTGCTAACATTGTTTTGAGGTAGGCAGTCGATTCGAGGGTGCATAGGGTGGCCATGTTTGAGGGCAGTGGAGTTTGAGCGACGCTAAGAGCCTGGCGTGCCGCCTGTCTGGGGATGGTATTGGTTGGTAGCCACGATCGGAGACAAGTATGTATGTAGCGACGTTCGAAAAAGATCAAGTTGAGCGCAATATAGTGGATTAGGATAGCAGACAAGAGTGTATTTTGTGAACTGTGAACAGACTGTCGAGTGCCGTGATCGCGACATATGTATTTTATAGTGAAGTGTTGCCGCATCAGTTGGTTCCCGGGTTCGATTCCCGGCGGGTTCAGGGATTTTCTCTACCTCGTGATGGCTGGGTGTTGTGTGCTGTCCTTAGGTTAGTTAGATTTAAGTAGTTCTAAGTTCTAGGGGACTGATGACCATGGATGTTAAGTCCCATAGTGCTCAGAGCCATTTTGTCGCATCAGTTATTAACTTCCGCCCTTACGTAAAAGCCCCTCAGATTGCAATTCATTTGTTTAGTCAATATATTGAAGACTATTCGTCGAAAAATAGAAATAAACTATTTGTTAAAATTATAAATCAACTTGAGAGACTCAATATTTTTGAACTTCACCGCAATACCTGAATGCATTGCTTTTTCATATTTTATTTCAGCTTGAAAAATGCGTTTACAACAGGTGTGAGCTGGCACCCAATGACGAAAAACGTAGCCAAACATTGGGACCAGCCACATCTCTGGACCGCTCAATTAAGCTGAGTGTTGAGTGTAACAAATTATATAAGGCTCACCGGCCATTTGACCATGTTTTTCTGTGCAGATGCACAAACTGTGCCCGAACTCTTACAGGAGTCGGCAGTAAAGCCGCGAGTAATGAAAATAATGAGCAGGGGCACTATGAATATAGTGCAGGACAATAAGTTGCGAATGTGGGTCTCGCGGGAGGCGTGCCAGAGATAAGATAGAGCGCCTGCCATGTAAGCAGGAGATCCCGGGTTCGAGTCCCGGTCGGGGCACACATTTTCTACTGTTCCCGTTGACTTACACCAACGCCTGTATGCAGCTCGTGGCAGCTCGAGCCAAACTATTCAATCTACAGTGCGTAGCGCCCAGTACCGTTGTAATAGGACCTTACCACAAATTAAATTAAATTCATTCAGAGATCTGGAGGTCAGCATACCCCTCCACACCATAACATCTAGACCACTAAAACAATCATGTTTCACAATGTACACGGATGTATAACATACTGCCACTGCCGGCCGCTGTGGCCGAGCGGTTCAAAGGCTCTTGTGTCCGCAACCGCGCTGCCGCTACGGTCGCAGGTTCGATTCCTGCCTCGGGCGTGGATGTGTCTGCTGTACTTACGTTTGTCAGGTTTCAGTAATTCTAAGTTCTAGGGGACTGATGACCTCAGACATTGCGTTCCATAGTGCTCAGAGCCATTTGAACCATTTGTTCCCATTTTCTGCCTTATGAGATTACATCCAGAATCACTAAGGAGACTGAATCCGCTGTCATCCGAGCCCACACCTTGTTGGTCCACTCACTATGCTCTTGGCACCATCACAGATCTTTGAACGGTGTACACACATCGGTCAACGTAAATGTGACACAGTGTTCCTTCTGCATGAGCGTCTTTTTAACGATGCATTCGGTCCTGAACTAAAAAAAAAAATGGCTCTGAGCATTATGGGACTTAACATCTGTGGTCATCAGTCCCCTAGAACTTAGAACTACTTAAACCTAACTAACCTAAGGACATCACACACATCCATGCCCGAGGCAGGATTCGAACCTGCGACCGTAGCAGTCGCGCGGTTCCGGACTGAGCGCCTAGAACCGCTAGACCACCGCGGCCGGCCTTGAACTCATAGTCACGATGCCAACCAGTAGCGCAGCAGGAGAACCTGTTGGAAGGAAGGGACATTGGACGAATGGTCTGGCCTGCTCGTTCCCCCGACTTAAATCTCGTTGAGCGTATGATAGATGCGTTGGGCAGACGAATTGTACCAGCGGACAGCTATTTTCAAATTTCCGTGCAGCAGTTCATATTCCGGCTTGCTGAAGCTTCTGCGAATCATTTGACGTGAATGATGGGATAGTTCCTTTCAGTAAGCCATGGCAACGTTTTTCTCCAGTTGGGGCTAGTGATACCACAGTTCTTTTCACACACTTCCCGAACTGAATCTTGTAGTCCGTGTGTGACAACCGCACCATCGCGAATCTTTGATTCCAGTCTTCCTTTAATGCTTCCTGCGAAAGGAGAAGCGCCGTTAAGCGTAGTCTCAGACATCGGAGGAAGCGAGACGCTGACAGAAATAGGGATGACGCCTCCGAACCCGTCCCATCTGCCGCAGACTTTCTCTTCTGGCGCCAAACGCCTGCTAGCTGCAGTGCCGCGTTTACAGGATGCAACAGTCTGAATCCGGTGTTTCTTGATGAGGATGGTCGTTCAATAAATAAGGCAACGGCTGTAAAAATATTGGTGCCTTATTTATTGAACGACCATCGTCATCAAGAAACACCGGATTTCCCTATATATATATATATATGGTGTTACAAAAACGTACGGCCAAACTTTCAGGAAACATTCGTCACACACAAAGAAAGAAAATGTGTTACGTGGACATGTGTCCGGAAACGCTTACTTTCCATGTTAGAGCTCATTTTATTACTTCTCTTCAAATCACATTAATCATGGCATGGAAACCCAGAGCCACAGAAAGTACCAGCGTGACTTCAAACACTTTGTTACAGGAAATGTTCAAAATGTCCTCCGTTAGCGACGATACATGATGCATCCACCCTCCGTCGCATGGAATCCCTGATGCGCTGATGCAGCCCTGGAGAATGGCGTATTGTTTCACAGCCGTCCACAATAGGAGCACGAAGAGTCTCTACATTTGGTACCGGGGTTGCGTAGACAAGAGCTTTCAAATGCCCCGATAAATGAAAGTCAAGAGGGTTGAGGTCAGGAGAGCGTGGAGGTTATGGAATTGGTCCGCCTCTACCAATCCATCGGACACCAAATCTGTTGTTGAGAAGCGTACGAACACTTCGACTGAAATGCGCAGGAGCTCCATCGTGCATGAACCACATGTTGTGTCGTACTTGTAAAGGCACATGTTCTGGCAGCACAGGTAGAGTATCCCGTATGAAATCGTGATAACGTGCTCCATTGAGCGTAGGTGGACGAAACTAAAATGAGCTCTAACATGGAAATTAAGCGTTTCCGGACACATGTCCACATAACATCTTTTCTTTATTTGTGTGTGAGGAATGTTTCCTGAGAGTTTGGCCGTACCTTTTTGTAACACCCTGTATATATACGGAAACGTCCTTTCAGCTGCTTCAAACTCGATGTTTCATCTGCAAGTTTCGAACAGTTTCGACAGTTGGCAGAGCCGCAGTGAAGCATTAAAATGGCGTCTAAGCAAGACACTCGTTATAAGCAACCAGCTGTAATCGAATTCTTTGTTGTGGAGAAAGCAGCCGAGTTGGGCGTCCATAGACATCTGTGTAAAGTGTATGACAGTAACTGAAAACCATCATGATTTACCGCCAAAAGCTGCTTGTAAAATTTGTTTATTGAGGAATTAGTTTCGTCCCATAGCCCATTATTATAATCATAAAAGCATTTACATCCTTATACTATGCAACATAACATCAGAGACAATAGACAATAAAGTCCACGAATTCGGTGTAGTTGTCACGTAGTATATAATTACGTCGCCAATCATAAAATGTGCCAGGCTGCGCACCCATTCACGCTGTATCAACAGCCAGCATTGACACTACCAACGGAGGCAGTCTGCGCTCTACTGACTCCACAGCTCATCACTGATTAGCAAAAAAAATGGTTCAAATGGCTCTGAGCACTATGGGACTTAACATCTTAGGTCATCAGTCCCCTAGAACTTAGAACTACTTAATCCTAACTAACCTAAGGACATCACACACGTCCATGCCCGAGGCAGGATTCGAACCTGCGACCGTAGCAGTCTCGCGGTTCCTGACTTCAGCGCCTAGAACCGCACGGCCACCGCGGCCGGCTACTGATTAGCACTTGGACCAGAAGTTATTTGAAAGTCTGTAGTAGTGCTGGGCGATGCGTGAAGAGTGGAGTTGTATCCTGCCAAAGCTACGGTAATTTGTGTACAGTATATAAATAGTAGTACGTAAATTGTAGGATCACGGCAGTATTGGTAGGGAAAGAAACATGAATGAATGTGTGTGAAAATGGGAGCCCACGACTTCTCTTTGATTTTGTTTGTTTGTTCTGCATATGATTAGAATCGCACATCCTTCCTTGCGGTCCTTTGTGTATTTTATATCCTTACAAAATATGTAGTCCATTATATAAGTAGCAAAAAGTAGTTGATAGCCCAACTTTTGCAATTTTATTTATTTCTTTTGACGCACGTGCAGTTTACATGCACAGACATAAAAATCTGTGTAATTATTATCGTTATTTTCCACTCAGTAATATGTTCATCACGATCAAAGGCAAGAGCCTCCTGTTATCATTGATCAGTGCAAAAGGTGTTTATGAGTAACAGAAAATTGTTTTATATGAGCTCGATTTTTGTTTTGTGTTTTTCTTAATAATGCCTTTTTTGAGCAAATTTGCGTTTTCCAGCTATATATGATAAACCTGTACTTTTTTTTTGTTTCTGTTTCTACTAATTCACCCCTTTGTTTCACGTTACAAATCAACAATTTGCGAATAAAACCGGAATTAAACACTGACTGTATCAATTGTGTTACAAATAACATTTATTTTCAAGTAACAGGCATGAAAATAACAATGTAGAACAAAAACCTTTCCTAACTTCCGCGGCCCTTTTTACACTGAAGAGCCAAAGAAACTGGTCTAGGCATGCATATTCAAATACAGAGATATTTAAACGGGCAGAATACGGCACTCCGGTCGGTAACGCCTATATAAGACAACAAGTGTCTTGTTAGATTCGTTACTGCTTCTGCAATTGGCGGGTTATCAAGATTTAAGTGAGTTTGAACGTGGTGTTACAGGCGGCGCACGAGTGATGGGACACAGCATCTCCGACGTAGCGATGAAGTGGAGATTTTCCCGTACGACCATTTCACGAGTGTACCGTGAATATCAGGAATCCGGTAAAATGTGAAATCTCCTACATCACTGCGGCCGGTAAAAGATAGTGCAAGAAGGGGACCAACGACAACTGAAGAGAATCGTTCAACGTGACAGAAGTGCAACTCTACCGCAAATTGCTGCAGATTTCTATGCTGGGTCATCAACAAGTGTCAGCGTGCGAACCATGCAACGAAACATCATCGATATGGGTTTCCGAAGCCGAAGGCCCACACGTGTACTCTTGATGACTGCATGACACAAAGCTTTACGCGTCGTCTGGGCCAGTCAACACCGACATTGGACTGTTGATGACCGGAAACATGTTGCCTGGTCGGTCGAGTCTCGTTTCAAATTGTATTGAGCAGATGAATGTGGACTCTGCAAGTGAGGAGGGGAATGTTCAGGCTGGTTGAGGCTCTGTGATGGTGTGGGGCGTGTGCAATGGGAGTGATATGCGACCCCTGATACGTGTAGATACGACTCTGACAGGTGAGACGTACGTAAGCATCCTGTCTGATTACCTGCATCCATTCATGTCCATTGTGCATTCCGGGAACTTGGGCAATTCCAACAGGACAATGCGACACGCCACACGTCCAAAATTGCTTCAGAGTGGATTCAGGAACACACTTCCGAGTTTAAACACTTCCGCTGGCCACCATACTCCCCAAACATGGACATTAGTGAGCATATCTGGGATGCCTTGCAACGTGCTGTTCAGAAGAGATCTCCACGCCCTCGCACTCTTACGGATTAATGGACAGCCCTGCAGGATTCCCTCCAGCACTACTCCAGACATTAGTCGAGTCCCTGCCACGTCGTGTTGCGGCACCTCTGCGTGCTCGGGGGGACCTACACGACATTATGCCGGTGTACCAGTTTCTTTGGCTGTTCAGTGTATATTCTCACTCAGTTTCTAGGTGATTCACTGCCCTTGGTTTCTGTAGGAATCTAGAAAGACACCGATCAAATACACAAAAAAATCAATCGAAATGAGGTAACGAGCGACAGGTATGCAACACACCTAATGTATAGGCAGCGCCTTTACTACCTTCATTAGACCAGCCTGCTAGGAAAAGTACCGTATTCTACGCTTAGTTATTATAGAATTAAAGCGTCATGAAGTGCAGAAACTGAGCTTCATGGCCAGCCATTTCCTGTGTTGTGGACTGACCCGACAGCCAATCCACTATGACTTGTAGCCGAATAGCACGGGTTTAAGCTCACGCAGGCTGGCGTGAGGCCTGAAACAGATCAGAGAAATAAGACTAGCCAAACAAGAGTAACTGGTAGAATACTTAACTTTAATCCACAATTGGTGAACATCGCTGTTGTTGATACATTATATAATCTCAATATAAACTGGTAATGGCGCCTTGCTAGGTCGTAGCAAATGACGTAGCTGAAGGCTATGCTAACTATCGCCTCGGCAAATGAGAGCGTATTTGTCAGTGTAGCTTCGCTAGCAAGTCGGCTGTACAACTGGGGCGAGTGCTAGGACGTCTCTTTAGACCTGCCGTGTGGCGGCGCTCGGTCTGCAATCACTGACAGTGGCGACACGCGGGTCCGACGTATTTAAAGGCTACCACCTAGCAAGTGTGGTGTCTGGCGGTGATACCACATCCTGGACGTTCTATCAGAGCCACTGCTCCCAACATGATAAAAGTAAAGTCATACGACATTGTTGGCTGGGAGACCCTTTAGGCCAGGTTCAGCCGTCTAATTGCATGGTCATTCTGTCCATCGTGCGCAATGGCACCTTTCCTTCGCAAAGTGTGAGAGGTGTGCGTGATAAGTCCACGTGACTGTAATGTGTGTGTGTGTGTGTGTGTGTGTGTGTAGTGTAGTGTAGTGTAGTGTAGTGTAGTGTAGTGTTTGTGTTGGATGATTATGAGGGAAGGGACAGGGTGAAACCTGGTGCCAGCACACAACCTACTCCTCTCGAATAGCAAGAAGGGTGCCGCCGAGCTCAACGTCCCTATCCAACGGACGGATCACCATAAACAGTGTCACGTCCTCTGACTTGATGAGATACTGCTGATAAATTCGGAATTTAATCCAGTACATTGGCTCAAAGTCTCGTGATAGGGAATTTTACACTACCAACCATCCTCCCCTTTGCCTCAAAGACAAAGGGGGAGCAGCCTTGCACTTGTCATACTCAGATGGTGACACTCAAGTACTGGTCACGCCCGACATTGCATAACTTCTGACGATAACCAGTATAATCAACGAGGCAAGGCCGTTGGTCCCGACATGGTGAATCGGGTGGACGACATTATTCGAGAACACCGGCGCACCTCAACTGGACAGTTGCCTCTGCAGCTGTCGGTAAGGACTGAAAGTGCATGTGCACTGAAATAGAAAATTTACAATCAGTGTGTCTGCTTACTTTACACACGTGGGACTAGACGTGGTCTGTAAATAAATTATCACTCAAAAACTGACGCTTTCTCAGTGAGAAATGAAAGATGCATGTTGGGAATTTCTGGGAGAGACAGAAAACAGATGAATTTATCATGGGACTGACTAGAGTGGAACTCATAATTGTGACAATAATAATAATAATAATAATAATAATAATAATAAACCCCGTGGAGGCCCGGGAAAAGAATAGGCCTCCGGTTATGTTCTGCCAATCGTAAAAGGCGACGAAAACAACAAACCACTAGTAGGGCTGACCCCCTTTTTAGTGTGATTACTTGGTTCAGGACAGAACTAATGAAGCCTCGGACAAGCGCTGTCATGGTCGGGGACGACGCTTGAACCCTATGCCCGTCCACAATGGTAACGACACTGCTAGCCACACGGAAAATGATTTAAATCCAAATAGAGGTGTATTGCGGGATATGCTTCCTCCAACCACTCTAGAAGGAAAACAAAGACAGAGGATGAGATGGTCAGATAAAGTTAACCGACACCTCATGCTCTGTCATTACCAAGCAACAAACCTAGGAACCAACACAACTGGATACAGATCACAAGTACACACAACATTTATTACCAGATACCCAGAATTAAAATTTTTAACAAAACAACGACTAGCTGATCAGATCCGTGCAATAATCGAAATAACAGGATACCCAAGTCAGAATTAGAAAACATCAAACAACAAGTACAACAAATACTGGAACAAAATAATGTGCAATCAGAAGAAGAAGAAAATACAGTAATGGACTCAAACATCCCAGAGCAAACAAACAAAGAACAACACACATCAATCAAACAATCAGAGGAAAACGAAATCTTCAGACAGCCACCAGAACAAGCACAAATAGAACACGAAGTGACACACACGTTAGATATAGAAGAAAAATTTCAGCTCACATATATAGAATACAAAGACACAAATACAGACATTAGACCATTCTTGCACAGACCACCAAATAACCCACAAGTCGAAACAACAATTACAACTATCAACACAATCATACACAACAAAATAAATGAAAATACAACTATGGAAGAGTTACAACTACTGGTTTATATAGGAGCACTCACTACACTAAATATACACACTAGGCAGAGATGAGAACCAACCAACACACAGAAGAAACCCACAAAACCAGCATGGCAACACAGGCTACAGACCGGAATAGAAAACTGAGAAAAGACATCGGACAGCTAACACAAATTATAAGAAATGAAATATCAGACAAAAAACGAAAAAGGTTAGGTAAAATCTCACAACAGGAAGAGAGAGAGCAATTAGATGAAAAGAAGCAGAAATTACAAGCATTGGCCAAACGACTTAGAAGATACAAAAAAGTGAAAATAGAAGGAAACAAAACCAAACATTCAACACAAACCAAAAGAAATTTCACCAGACAATAGATAACACACACATTAAAATAGACAATCCACCAAACATAACAGGCATGGAACAGTTCTGGAGCAAAATATGGTCAAACCCGGTGCAACATAAGACATGCACGGTGGATACAAGCAGAAACAGATACATACAAGCTGATACCACAAATGCCTGAAGTGATAATTTTGCAACATGAAGTCACCCGAGCAATTAATTCTACACACATTTGGAAAGCCTCTGGAAAAGATAAAATAGCAAATTTCTGGGTAAAGAAGTTCACCTCAACACGTTCACATCTAACTAAATTATTTAACAGTTACATTGCAGTCCCATACACAGTCTCTGAAACACTTACAGAAGGAATAACTTATCTGAAACCTAAAGATAAAACAGACACAGCAAACCAAGCAAAATATCGTCCCATAACATGCCTACCAACAATATACAAAATATTAACTTCAGTCATTACACAGAAATTAATGACACATGCAACACAGAACAAAATTATAAATGAAGAACAAAAAGGCTGCTGCAAAGGAGCACGAGGGTGTAAAGAGCAGCTGATAATAGATGCAGAGGTGACATATCAAGCTAAAACTAAACAAAGGTCGCTACACTACGCATACATTGATTACCAAAAAGGTTTTGATAGTGTACCCCACTCATGGTTACTACAGATATTGGAAATATACAAAGTAGACCCTAAATTGATACAGTTCGTAAACATAGTAATGAAAAATTGGAAAAACACACTTAATATCAAAACAAATTCAACATCACAGCCAATACAGATTAAGCGTGGAATATACCAAGGAGACTCATTAAGTCCTTTCTGTTTCTGCCTTACTCTGAACCCACTATCCAACATGCTAAATAATACAAATTATGGGTATAATATTACTGGAACATACCAACACAAAATCACACATTTGCTATACATGGATGATCTAAAACTACGACTGGCAGCAACAAATCAACAACTCAACCAATTACTAAAGATAACAGAATTATTCAGCAATGAAATAAATATGGCTTTTGGAACCGACAAATGTAAGAAAAATAGCGTAGTCAAGGGAAAACACACTAAACAATAAGATTATGTATTGGATAACCACAGCGACTGCATAGAAGCGATGGAAAAAACAGATGCCTATAAATATCTAGGATACAGACAAAAAATAGGAGTAGATAAGACAAATCTTAAAGAAGAACTAAAAGAAAAATATAGACAAAGACTAACGAAAATACTGAAAACAGAATTGACAGCCAGAAACAAGACAAAAGCTATAAATACTTATGCTATACCAATATTGACCTACTCATTTGGAGTAGTGAAATGGAGTAACACAGACCTAGAAGCACTCAATACACTTACACGATCACAATGCCACAAATATAGAATACATCACATACATTCAGCAACAGAAAGATTCACATTAAGCAGAAAGGAAGGAGGAAGGGGATTTATCGACATAAAAAACCTACATTATGGACAGGTAGACAATTTAAGAAAATTCTTTATAGAACGAGCAGAAACTAGCAAAATACACAAAGCAATCACTCATATAAATATATCGGCTACACCACTGCAATTTCATAACCACTTCTACAACCCTTTAGATCACATAACATCAACAGATATAAAGAAAGTAAATTGGAAAAAGAAAACTACATGGCAAGCACCCGAATCATCTAACACAGCCACACATTGATCAAGACGCATCCAACACATGGCTAAGAAAAGGCAATATATACAGTGAGACGGAAAGATTCATGATTGCAATACAGGATCAAACAATAAACACCAGATATTACAGCAAGCATATTATTAAAGATCCCAATACCACAACAGATAAATGCAGATAAATAGAAACAGTAGATCACATCACAAGCGGATGTACAATACTAGCAAATACAGAATACCCCAGAAGACATGACAATGTAGCATAAATAATACAACAACTTGCCATACAACATAAACTAATAAAACAACACGTTCCCACATACAAGTATGCACCATAAAATGTACTGGAGAACGATGAATACAAATTATACTGGAACAGAACCATTATAACAGATAAAACAACACCACATAACAAACCTGACATCATACTCACCAATAAAAAGAAGAAATTAACACAACTAATTGAAATATCCATACCCAATACAACAAATATACAGAAGAAAACAGGAGAAAAAATTGAAAAATACATCCAACTGGCTGAGGAAGTCAAGGACATGTGGCATCAGGATAAAGTTGACATACCAATTATACTATCAACTACAGGAGTCATATCACACAATATCCACCAGTACATCAATGCAATACAGCTATATCCAAACGTATATATACAACTACAGAAATCTGTAATTATTGATACATGTTCAATTACCCGAAAGTTCCTAAATGCAATATAACAGTTAAAAGGAAGTCACGCTTGATCAAGGTCTGCGTTACTTTCCATTTTTAATCAGACATAACGTCTGAGAAGGAAAAGAAATAATAATAATAATAAAAGAGTGGGCGGGACATGTATCAAGGCTTGTGGACGACAGCTGGACCATGAATGTTGCTTGCTGGATTACGAAAGCTAAGAAAATAGCGAGTCAGTTAATACAATGGAACCAGAGTAGGTGATGTAGGAAACATGCAGGAGCCACCTGGATGTGTCTTTGACGATTGTAATGAGTGAAAAAATTTGGAGAAGTTCCTTATCTACCAGTGGATGTCAGATTGGTGCCACTGATGACGATGATGATGGTGGTGATGATGACACACTGATGAAGGCACTGATGAAAATGAAGGCACTGATGACATGAAGGCTCTGTTGCTGATGACGGCACTGGTGACGATGACGGCACTGATTTTGATGACGATGTTGTTGATGACGATGTTGTTGATGACGATGTTGTTGATGACGATGTTGCTGATGACGATGTTGCTGATGACGATGTTGCTGATGACGATGTTGCTGGTGATGACGATGTTGCTGGTGATGACGATGTTGCTGGTGATGACGATGTTGCTGGTGATGACGATGTTGCTGGTGATGACGATGTTGCTGGTGATGACGATGTTGCTGGTGATGACGATGTTGCTGGTGATGACGATGTTGCTGGTGATGACGATGTTGCTGGTGATGACGATGTTGCTGGTGATGACGATGTTGCTGGTGATGACGATGTTGCTGGTGATGACAATGTTGCTGGTGATGACGATGTTGCTGGTGATGACGATGTTGCTGGTGATGACGATGCTGGTGATGACGATGCTGGTGATGGTAACATAGCTGGTACCCATAATGGCACTGACGACCATGATGATGCTGGTGATGATGATGATGCTGGTGACGATGACGACGCTGGTGACGATGCAGATGATAATTACACTTGTTACGATGAAGGCAATGTAGACGACGTAGATGATAATTACACTTGTTACGATGAAGGCAATGTAGACGACGTAGATAATGATGGTGGTTATGACTATACAGATGATGATGAAGGCGCTAATGGCTGTGAAGATGATGGTGATGATGATGGTGATGATGAATCGCTGTCCTACAACACGTTACTGGGTTACCCTGGAAATTACCTTTTCACAACCTGCAAACGTCGAATTCACCCTGTTATCTCCATCCGTGGTTCGTAGGATAGACTGCGTGAATAATAAGAGTCGGTTTTCTGGTAACAGATTGCGGCACATCTACTGGTTAAGTACTTGAATGAATTATTTGTATAGAATGTTAAGGCACCTAGTATGAAATTTATTGCCGAATTGTGTTCAGGGAAGTGTAAAACACATTCCGAGTCTTAAATATGGAACAGATGTAAATGCTCCTGGAACACGGAAGGGAGGAGATGTTTTTTCTGCTGCGGCGACCACCACCACCACCGCCCGCTGGCTGAAACCTGTTGCTGTGAGGGTAATCCCGGGCGCGTCGCTTCCGCAGAGGTCTCGGGGAATTATTAATGAGGTCGCCAGCAGACGTAACGGGGAGCGCGCTGCCAACTGCGGCTGTTTCATATTTGTGTTAACCTGCGTCTGTTTCCCGAGCTTCTGGATCCTGTGGACAACTCATATCCGGCGACGACAAGTCTCTCCATCTGCATACTTTGCAGTCCATTGCTGGTTAAAGCGCGCTACCCCTAATGCTCTAAACTTTCTCAGTTGGGGAGATATCCGGCGACGTTGCTCGTCAAGGTAGGGTTTGACGAGGACAAAGACTAGCAGCAGAAACTCTCACCGTGCGCAGGTGGACGAAATGTAAGTCCAGGATGGCTTACCAAGAACTGTAACAAAACGGGGCGTAGAATATCGTCGACGTACCGCTGTGCTGTGAGAGCGCAGATGACAACCAAAGGGTTGCTGCTATAAAATAAGATGGCACCCCAGACGATTATTCTTGGTCGTTGGGCCGTATGACGCGCGAGAGCCAGTTGGATATCGCGCTGTCCGGCGCATCTCCAGACACACCTTTGCTGGTGGATGGGGCTCAGTTCGAAGAGGGACTCATCGCTGAAGACAACTCTGCCCCAGTCAACGGGGTTGTGGCCAAAGACCCGCCTGGAAACGCCTCGGACAGCATTGGGATACCAACGTGACTGTCGCCCGCCACGCCGACAGCCATGAGTGACGCTGTGCGCTCAAAGTAGGACCCATTTGGTTGGCATCCATGGCACTCTTACAGCGAGACGGTACGTCGACGATATTCCCCGCTCTGTTTTTTGCCTGTCAAGGCAAGCCATCCTGGGATTACGTTTCAGCAAGATAATGTCAGCCCAGACACAGAGGGAATTTCCTCAGGAGGACATCCAGCAACTTTCGCAATGAAGGCCGAGCCGAAAAACTGCTTGAGTAAGGACCAGAGGTGTACCAAGGCGTAATTGACATGGTCAATTCGTGAAGCTCTTTCTTTCGAATAAATCATCCAATTCTTCTGAAATCATTTGCTTGTTCGTACATGTGCATCACATCTGCCAATGTCCGTCCCATTCGGATGAATCCTTCTACACCCATGCTCATAAATTAAGGATAATGCTGATACATGATGAAACAACGCTCTGGTGGGCGGTTTGCGGGTTTAAATCACCTCGGGGTATGACCATGCGGTGCAACTGACCTGCGATCGTCGCACGGTAGCGATGGCAGCAGTCCACATACGCAGAGGTGTGTTGGTGCATGTCAGAGTACGGTGCAGCGGGTAAGTGTGCAGACGTTTTCAGACGTGCTAATGGTGACTGTGTGTTGTAAATGGCTCAAAGAACACATATTGATGACGTTATGAGAGGTAGAATACTAGGGCGACTGGAGGCTGGTCAAACACAGCAGGTCGCAGCACGGGCCCTCCGTGTGCCACAAAGTGTGATCTTAAGATTAGGGCAACGATTCCAGTACACAGGAAACGTGTCCAGGCGCTACAGTACGGGACGTCCACAGTGTACAACACCACAAGGAGACCGATATATCACCATCAGTGCCCGCAGGCGGCCACGGAGTACTCGGGTAGCCTTGCTCGGGACCTTACCGCAGCCACTCGAACAGTTGTCTCAGGCGACTGAACAGACATGGTTTATTCGCCCGGAGGCCTGTAAGGTGCATTCCACTGTCCCCTGGTCACAGGAGAGACCGTAAAGCCTGGTGTCAAGAACATAATTCATGGTCATAGGAACAGTTGTCCCAGCCTATGTTCACGGACGAGTCCAGGTACAGTCTGAACAGTGATGCTCGCCGGGTTTTCATCTGGAGTGAACCAGGAACCAGATACCAACCCCTTAAGGTCCTTGAAAGGGACCTGTATGGAAGTTGTGGTTTGATGGTGTGGGGTGGGGTTATGATTGGTGCACGAACACCCCTGCATGTTATGACAGAGGAACTGTAACAGGTCAGGTGTATCGGGACGTCATTTTGCACCAGTATGCCTACCTTTTCAGGGGTTCAAAAAAATGGCTCTGAGCACTATGGGACTCAACTGCTGAGGTCATTAGTCCCCTAGAACTTAGAACTAGTTAAACCTAACTAACCTAAGGACATCACAAACATCCATGCCCGAGGCAGGATTCGAACCTGCGACCGTAGCGGTCTTGCGGTTCCAGACTGCAGCGCCTTTAACCGCACGGCCACTTCGGCCGGCTTTCAGGGGTTCAGTAGGTCCCTCCTTCCTCCTTATGGATGATAACGCACAGCCTCAACGAGCTGCCATCGTGGAGGAGTACCTTGAAACAGAAGGTATCAGGTGAATGGAGTGGCCTGCCTGTTCTCCAGACCTAAGCCCCATCGAGCACGTCTGGGATGCTCTCGGTCGACGTATCGCTGCACGTCTTCAAATCCCTACGACACTTCAGGAGCTCCGACAGGCACTGGTGCAAGAATGGGAGGCTATACCCCAGCAGCTGCTCGAACACCTGATCCAGAGTATGCCAACCCGATGTGCGGGCTGTGTACGTGTGCACGGTGATCATATCCCATATTGATGTCGGTGTACATGCGCAGGAAACAGCGGCGTTTTGTAGCACATGTGTTTCGGGACGGTTTTCTCAACTTATCATAATTACCGTGGACTTACAGATCATTGTCGGGTGTGTTCCATATGTGCCTATGCTATTAGTTTTTTGTAGTGCCACCACGTTCTGCTATTATCGTTAATTTAAGAGCATGAATGTAGGTGTTTCTTTTTTCGTCTTGGAGTATAACTGTGGCAAATTGGGGACTCACAAGTCGACAATGAGTCGTCCAGCCGAAAGACTTGCAGCCAGTTATTGGGCCTCACGAAATCATTGTTATTACTTACTTTTCTGACAAATTTGACAGGTTGGTATTTCTTTCCTTTGTTTTATTGTCTTTCTACTCGGATCAGGTAGACGTTGGAGCACTTTCTCAGCAGTGACACTGCGATTTGAAAATAATTGAGCCCTGGTGGCGGGTATGATGCACTTTCACGCCATTAGCGCAAAGTACTGGCCGTAATGAGGGCGCGCGACTGTCTGGCTGGTCCGCAGAGCAGACGAAAGCGAAGGCATCGCACGGCTTCAGTTTCACTCGCACCTCCTCCGGCGCCTCAGCTGGCCACCCGCAGTCGGCATAAATATAGCCGCTGAAACGGAAAGGGTGCCACCGTAGAAGACCAGTCCGATGTATAACAGTCATTGTGGAGACGTTGACCATATAACGGGTCTAAAATGATTACGATTTCATTCCATTCCGATCTGATATTCATGATTATTATCAGTATAAGTTACCAACCCCGTGGGCAAGAGTACACCATAGCAGTCGTTGATGACATGGAAGCACACATTGACCAGATGTCTTGTTGAGGAAGTTTTAACCATTCCTGAAACACCTGGTCATTGTCAGTTTGTGGAGGTAGCTGACGGACAGCTCGTATAGCAGTAGCAGATTAAAAATGTACGGACTGCCTATGTAATCCGAACCCGCCAGTATAAAGGGAGGTGGGGAGTATTGTGTTGTCAGTACAGAAGTCGTGACAGCGGCATGGATCGATGAGGAGAGCTCACTGACTTCGAGCTTGGACTAGTTATTGGTTGTCACCTGAGTAACAAATTCTTCGGGAACACTTCAGTTCTTCTAAAGCTGCCCAAGACGAAGAACGACCACAGTAGAACCAAGACCTGGCACACCTCGTGTGCTGACGGACAGAGACTGTCGGCTGTTCCGGAGCGTGGCTGGGAGAAATGGCATTAAATCAGTGGAGGGAATGACTCAGGAGTTCCAAAGTTCTGCTAGCTCTCCAGCCAGCACAGTGACTGTACGCAGACAGAAAGAATGGGGTACAGTGGTCAAGCAGCTTGTCACTAGCCACACATTTCTGTGCTGAATGGTAAGCGGCGCTTGAATGGTATAAAAGCGATGCCACTGGACATTGGGTGACTGGAAAGGAGTCAGTTGTGGTGACGAATCACGCTATACCCTGTGCCAAAGCGATCTAAGGGTTTGGGTTTGACGAATGCCCCGAGAACGTTACCTGCCATCATGTTATTATACTATTTGTGCGTTTTTCGTGGTTGTTGGTCTTAAGAAGACGATGAATGCGGAAGGACACGAACAAATTTTACACCATTGTGTACTGCGTCAGCTAGAGGTATACTTCCACGACGCTGATTGTTTGTGTGGGCGTAACTGCACCCTGTCGTGAAATAGTGATTTATAGACAGTAACATTCCTGAAGTACACTACTGGCCATTAAAATTGCTACAACACGAAGATGACGTGCTACAAACGCGAAATTTAACCAGCAGGAAGAAGATACTGTGATATGTAAATGATTACCTTTTCAGAGCATTCACACATGGTTGGCGCCGGTGGCGACACCTACAACGTGCTGACGTGAGGAAAGTTTCCAACCGATTTCTCATACACAAACAGCAGTTGACGGGCGTTGCCTGGTGAAACGTTGTTGTGATGCCTCGTGTAAGGAGGAGAAAAGCGTACCATCACGTTTCCGACTTCGATAAAAGTCGGATTATAGCCTATCGCGATTGCGGTTTATCGTATCGCGACACTGCTGCTCGCGTTGGAAGAGATGCAATCACTGTTAGCAGAATATGGAATCGGTGGATTCAGGAAGGTAATACGGAACGCCGTGCTGGATCCCAACGGCCTCGAATCACTAGCAGTCGATATGACAGGCATCTTATCTGCATGGCTGTAACGGATCGTGCAGCCACGTCTCGACCCCTGAGTCAACAGATGGGGACGTTTGCAAGACAACAACCATCTGCACGAACAGTTGGACGACGTTTGCAGTAGCATGGACTATCAGCTCGGACACCATGGCTGCGGTTACCCTTGACGCTGCATCACAGACAGGACCGCCTGCGATAGTGTACTCAACGACGAACCTGGGAGCACGAATGGTAAAACGTCATTTTTTCGCATGAATCCAGGTTCTGTTTACAGCATCATGATGGTCGCATCAGTGTTTGGCGACATAGGGGTAAACGCACATTGGAAGCGTGTATTCGTCATCGCCATATTGGCGTGTATTCGTCATCGCCATATTGGCGTATCACCCGGAGTGATGCTATGGGGTGCCATTGGTAACATGTCTCGGTCACCTCTTGTTCGCATTGACGGCACTTTGAACAGTGGACGTTACATTTCAGATGTGTTACGACCCGCGGCTCTACCCTTCATTCGATCCCTGAGAAACCCTATATTTCAGCAGGATAATGCACGATCGCATGTTGAAGGTCCTGTATGGGTCTTTCTGGATACAGAAAATGTTCGACTGCTGCCCTGGCCAGCACATTCTCCAGATCCCTCACCAATTGAAAACGTCTGGTCAGTGGTCACCGAGCAACTGGCTCGTCGCAATACGCCCGTCACTACTCCTGGTGAACTGTGGTATTGTGTTGAAGTTACATGGGCAGCTTTACCTGTACACGGCATCCAAGCTGTGTTTGACTCAGTGCCCAGGCGTATCAAGGCCGTTATTACGGCCAGAGGTGGTTGTTCTGGGTACTGATTTATCAGGATCTATGCACCGAACTTGAGTGAAAATGTAATCACATGTCAGTTCTAGTATAATATATATGTGCAATGAATACCCGTTTACCATCTGCATTTCTTGTTGGTGTAGCAATTTTAATGGCCAGTAGTGTAATAGCAACCCAAATCAAGCCCATCGCTCTCTGTCGCCAATCTGATCTCGATCTGGCCGGTCGCTGTGGCCGAGCGGTTCTGGCGCTGCAGTCCGGAACCGCGGGACTGCTACGGTCGCAGGTTCGAATCCTGCTTCGGGCATGGATGTGTGTGATGTCCTTAGGTTAGTTAGGTTTAAGTAGTTCTAAGTTCTAGGGGACTTATGACCTAAGATGTTGAGTTCCATAGTGCTCAGAGCCATTTGAACCATTTGATCTCGATCTCAAGAGACAGCAACTTTGGTGAGTGTCCAGAAACTGGTACCAGAGCTGGCTGTGTCCCTCGCTAACTGCTGCTCGGTGAGAGTAACGCTCCACATTTAGCTTCCGCACGTCGCCTTTCACATTATGAACGCAGAACGTAGAATTCCCAGCTGTTGCCATGCTACCACTGCTTGGTGAGTACTTATGGTGATGGAAACAAAGCAGTGAGACGGCTATGGGAAAACTTTCTTGCCTGTAACGTTACCTGAAACGGCACGGTTTCCCATTTACCCACTGGCTGCTGCAGTCAGCAAACGTCCTTCAGACCCCTGCGCCAATATTCCAACATTCTCTTGCTGCCCTATTTCATCATGACACCATTTGCGGTTCCAATTAACTGACAAGTACCAATAAGTCTTCATTAGAGTTTCTACGAAGTGCAATAGAACCTTCAGGTTTACATATGACGTTTTGATTGTATTAGATACGACAAGCGACCCCTATAATACATAGAAAATACTCTTATTTACTGTTACAATGACAGGATCTCACATTCAAGTCACACCCATCATTCCATTCGCTAACCTGCTTGGCGAGCTTGCAATTAAATCCTTGAGCACTGGCTGGTTTCGTAACATCTCCTACAAATGTCACTAAGTACACAAGTTATAAGGACACACGATATCATTTACAGAAACGACAAACTGGCGAACTAAAGTTTCTTTCATGTCTTTGCACTTTTCTGTGTAAGACCGAGGACTTACACCGTCGCGAGGAAATTCGACAATACTCTGAAAATCTCCATGTATCCTTGTGGTGTCCTCTAGTTTAATTATTTAGCTCAATGAATAATTTTAATTAGTGTAAAAATATAATTTTTCTATGCATACTAACTGTTGCACGACAAATTGTAATTACGAAGAAAAAGTTGCAAATCACTTTTTTATGTAATTCTGCTAGCATGCGAAGCTAATTACAGAATATCTCTCTCGCAGCAGGATACGTAATCCATGGTTTTGGACGCCGCAACGAAATACCCATTATGAAACACTTAAACAGACAAAGATTACTAACACTAGGTTCAGACTAACGTGTCTCGTAATTACGGACCAGTTATTAATTGACCGCATCTATTTTAACAGTAAAACTCAAAAATGGTCGTGTCATCTGTTTGTCTATTTGAATACTAATCTCCACAGCTGTTAGACGAATTTATCTGAAATAGTTTGCTCAGCTTGTGTTAGTGGTTCGAAAGTTAAATCATCATGGAGTAGTTCACCGAAGGAACAACAGATGCCGCTGTTAGTTTAGTAGTACACAAAACAACAAATAGATGGCGTAGTTAGTGTTTCTGACCTCTGTGACACATGTATTTTCGGAAGTTTACTTCAGCGACAGAATTAAGTACAGCAAACTTACCTTTATGAAAACAAACAGCAAATTTACTTGGCTAGGATATACAGATTTACTGATTTAGCTTTGTGTATTAAAAGCGTAACGACATTGTTTTACCTCTTCCGATACATTTTATTTATATTTGACTTCTTTGCCGGCCGGGGTGGCCGAGCGGTTCTAGGCGCTACAGTCTGGAATCGCGCCACCACTACTGTCGCAGGTTCGAATCATTCCACGGGCGTGGGTGGGTGTGATGTCCTTAGGTTAGTTAGGTTTAAGTAGTTCTACGTTCTAGGGGACAAGACCTCAGAAGTTAAGTCCCATAGTGCTCAGAGGCATTTGACTTCTTTCCCAGGAAAGTTCTTTCTTTTTTTCTTTAACTCAGCGACAGAAGTATTTTCAGAAGTTTACGTCGATGGTAGAAGCAAACGCCTGAGCCTTATCTTTACGAATACAAACAAACACTGAATTTACTTGGACGGTGTAACAATACGAGTCAAGGTAGATGTAACGGAACTTGAGTAGCTTATTTGACTCTATTTGTTACGGTAGAGAGATCGATCTTTCGGTCCTGTCTGTATTTTTGTACATAATATTGCGTGACTAAAGGCTGGGCGAGTGTAAAGCTATCGTTAAAAATGCACGCCGTGCGATTTGTTACGATTTGGTCGGTCATAATAATAATAACATGCTTTTGAATACAATTAAAATATAACGGCGATACCTGTTTAGTGTTATTGGAAATAATATGTAGTAAATTCAGTAAGGTAGCTGATCCTATAAGAAGAGGTAAAATTGGGCATATTGAGGTGTTTTGCTTTATATCGACGAAGCCGATGATACGGCGTCATTTTTTCGTTTACTATTAGAAATAATCAAGTAAGGAAGTGCTAATTGTGCATTGTGAAAAAATTTAGGGGCGAGTTTTAAATAATTACGGTATACAATCAGAGTAACAAAAGGACAATTAGTTACACGATATCGCGGATAGCGAAATGTGGTCGTTAAATTGAGTACACCTACAGGGCGATCAATTCCGGGATAAATCTATACGCATCTCACGAGGGACTAGGTATTCAGACCGTTTTTTTTTAATTGTATCGCGGAGAGCGGGCTCCAATTTATGAAAAGGAGAAAAAAATTAACGTTTTACGCGAGCTCTTCATAATAGCCGATCGGAGAGAAAAGTGTGTAATCATCTTACGCCTGAGAAACATTCGTGGAGGGCGGTGGCTAAACTAGAAGAGTCAATAACAAAATACTGTATAATTATCATTGACTGGTGGTATCGAGCGACCAAAACTGTTGATCAAAGGGTTTCGATGGAACTTGGGAGTTAGGGTTCAGGCGCTCGCATATACTCCACATCAGGGTGTGAATGAGTGGTGAATGCAAAATAAAACTGTGAACGAAGTTACGTTAAATAAAACAGAAGAAACAAGACAGTTTGGTCGTATCTGTTATTATTCCATAAACTGTAACATTTCTTATCATTGTACGAATCCTTTATAGATGATTTTTATGACAATTTGCTTCGAAGGGATCTCCTTACGAGTTAAGTTTTGGGGACCTGGTTAAGAGGGGGTAGTTCGTAGATCCTAACTACAGCAGCTATTCTGGAATCAGGTGCTACCGTGACCGTTGTGTGTTGTCAGTGACTTAAGGTTACCATATCTCATGCTCTAAGATCGACGCGCCTTTCCACTTGGTATAACGCTGCCTCATGGCAACAAGGACAACGCCTACGACGAAGGAAGATACGGTAGAACGGGATGTGTTGATTTACTGATTTCGCTTTATGTATTAAAAACCTACTGATTTGATTCTTTCAGTTGTTTGTATTTACACTCCTGGAAATGGAAAAAAGAACACATTGACACCGGTGTGTCAGACCCACCATACTTGCTCCGGACACTGCGAGAGGGCTGTACAAGCAATGATCACACGCACGGCACAGCGGACACACCAGGAACCGCGGTGTTGGCCGTCGAATGGCGCTAGCTGCGCAGCATTTGTGCACCGCCGCCGTCAGTGTCAGCCAGTTTGCCGTGGCATACGGAGCTCCATCGCAGTCTTTAACATTGGTAGCATGCCGCGACAGCGTGGACGTGAACCGTATGTGCAGTTGACGGACTTTGAGCGAGGGCGTATAGTGGGCATGCGGGAGGCCGGGTGGACGTACCGCTGAATTGCTCAACACGTGGGGCGTGAGGTCTCCACAGTACATCGATGTTGTCGCCAGTGGTCGGCGGAAGGTGCACGTGCCCGTCGACCTGGGACCGGACCGCAGCGACGCACGGATGCACGCCAAGACCATAGGATCCTACGCAGTGCCGCAGGGGACCGCACCGCCACTTCCCAGCAAATTAGGGACACTGTTGCTCCTGGGGTATCGGCGAGGACCATTCGCAACCGTCTCCATGAAGCTGGGCTACGGTCCCGCACACCGTTAGGCCGTCTTCCGCTCACGCCCCAACATCGTGCAGCCCGCCTCCAGTGGTGTCGCGACAGGCGTGAATGGAGGGACGAATGGAGACGTGTCGTCTTCAGCGATGAGAGTCGCTTCTGCCTTGGTGCCAATGATGGTCGTATGCGTGTTTGGCGCCGTGCAGGTGAGCGCCACAATCAGGACTGCATACGACCGAGGCACACAGGGCCAACACCCGGCATCATGGTGTGGGGAGCGATCTGCTACACTGGCCGTACACCACTGGTGATCGTCGAGGGGACACTGAATAGTGCACGGTACATCCAAACCGTCATCGAACCCATCGTTCTACCATTCCTAGACCGGCAAGGGAACTTGCTGTTCCAACAGGACAATGCACGTCCGCATGTATCCCGTGCCACCCAACGTGCTCTAGAAGGTGTACGTCAACTACCCTGGCCAGCAAGATCTCCGGATATGTCCCCCATTGAGCATGTTTGGGACTGGATGAAGCGTCGTCTCACGCGGTCTGCACGTCCAGCACGAACGCTGGTCCAACTGAGGCGCCAGGTGGAAATGGCATGGCAAGCCGTTCCACAGGACTACATCCAGCATCTCTACGATCGTCTCCATGGGAGAATAGCAGCCTGCATTGCTGCGAAAGGTGGATATACACTGTACTAGTGCCGACATTGTGCATGCTCTGTTGCCTGTGTCTATGTGCCTGTGGTCCTGTCAGTGTGATCATGTGATGTATCTGACCCCAGGAATGTGTCAATAAAGTTTCCCCTTCCTGGGACAATGAATTCACGGTGTTCTTATTTCAATTTCCAGGAGTGTATATTCTTTGCTAGGATAAATGAATTTATTTGCTTTGTAATTTGAGTCCTTACTCATTACATTTTGACGTCGTTCCTTTTTACAAACAAAAAATTTCTAGCAAATGGTCGAGCCTTTCTGAATACACCAGCACAGCGAAAGGACTTTGCGGTCTCAAGGATCCAGCGAAGATCGTGTGGCGAGACTTACTGCAGCTCGAGAACATCAGGCCTTAACTCGCTCCTTGGGAACTCCTTCCAAAAGTGAGGTGCGGCGTAACTCTGTTTGTGAGCGTCATGCTTTATCTCGCTCCTCAGAACGCTTCACTCACGGAGGCTTAAAGTTACTTCTGAGCTTCGTCACCATAGAATGGGAAGTTTTGATGGGAAGTGGTCCAGCCGTGGACACTTAGTGCCAAACACGAGAAGCTGCAGTGGGTAGGACGCTGAAATTAATTTAAATGTTAGGAAGAATTTTCTTAAAGTATTTATCTGGAGTATATTTTAATATGGCAGCGAAACGTGGACGAGCAACAGTACAGACAAGAAAAGGCGGTAGCTTTCGATATGTGGTGCTATGTGTTACGGAATGACGCTGAAGATTCGATAGATAGATCGGATTACTAATGAGGACATACGTGTAGTTGAATCAATTGAACACCACAGTTGTCTTCTAGACCGAATCTTTGAACTGAGACATACCGCCAGTTCCAGTTGGACTTGCATGTTGACTTGAATTCCGAGCTACGGTGCATCTCTGCATTTTTCGCAGCGACATATATATCCAGAGGAAAAGGAAGTATGTGACAGATAAAAATCATCGGATCAAGCTGGGATCGAACCCGAGAGCTTTGCGTCTATCGTGTGACCCCTTAATGCTTATCGCTAAGTCACTGAGGTAGAGTGAATCGATCGAATGGGCGAGAACAGAAATTTATGGAATAACTTGGCTACAATAAGAATTTGGTTAATGGAATGAATTTTGGGACACCAAGAAATAATTTGTAATGGAGTGAAGTGTGGGGAAGGGGGTGAAAATTGTAGAGGCTAACCAAATATTGAGCACAGTAGGCAGGTTTCAAGTGGATGGAGGGTACAATAGCAACATAAAGGTGAAGTGGATTGCACAGAATAGACTGCCACGGAGAGCTGCAACAAAGCAGTCTTCGTTCTGCAGATCGCCTTCCCTTCCAGAGAAGAAAGCCACAAGTCATCCACACAACGGCTGCTCCCACCTGAAATGAGTGACGAGTTAATGCTACGGAGATGCCTGAGTGTCTGAGGAAACGGAAGCCATTCCTCTTGTGCGTATCTGGGGTGATTGGCGGGAAGTTTGTGTTTCAAACCAAGCAGCCCTTCGCATCGGCGATTAAAAAAACGTGTAGAGTTTTGCGAATTCATTCTGGACGCGGCTGTTGGAGAAACTATTTTTCACGTAGTGGGGTACTTCTGGTACAACTAGACGCCCCCCACCCCCACCTCCTTTCATCCTTTCCCTCTTGCAATCATTAATGGCGCTTGAGAAGAATGATTGTCGGTAAGCCACTGCATTAGCTCGAATTTCTCGAATTTCGTCATGTTGATTTCGTGTGGGAAGAAGTAATATTTTGTCAGACTATTCTGGGGGAAGAGCTCTCTCGAAATTTCAATAGCAAACCTCTCTGTGATGTACAACTCTTGTCTTCTAGCATCCGCCACTGGAGTCTGTTGAACATCTCTCTAACGCCCTCTCACCGACTAAACTATCCCGTGACGAAACGTGCCACTCTTCGTTGTATCTCCTCTATCCCTTCTATTAGTCCTACCTGAAAGATCCAATATCGATCGGTCGAATAATTGTCTTATAAGCCACTTCCTCCGTGGAAGAGTTGCATATCCTTGAGATTCTTCCTATGAATCTCAATCTGTCGTCTGCTTTTCCTACTATTCGTTTTATGTGTTGATTCCACTTAGGGTCGGTCTGGATGGTTGCTCCTAGATACTTTATGGAGGTAGCTTTTCCAGCAGTTTGTCATCAATAGTGCAGTTGTAAAGTAGTGAATTTCTTTTCCTGTGTATGCGCAATATGTTACATTTATTTACGGTCAGCAACAACTGCCAAAGCCTGCACCAGTCGTCAATGGTCTGCAGGTCCTTATTAGAATCGTTACTGTCTTTTGGCTTTGCTATATTCATGTAGAAATGGTTCAAATGGCTCTGAGCACTATGGGACTTCACTGCTGTGGTCATCAGTCCCCTAGAACTTAGAACTACTTAAGCCTAACTAACCTAAGGACATCACCCACATCCATGTCCGAGGCAGGATTCGAACCTGCGACCGTAGTGGTCGCGCGGTTCCAGACTGAAGAGCATAGTACCGCTCGGCCACAACGGCCGGGTATCTGCGAACAGCGTTAAAGAGCTTTCGACTCTTTCTACTATATCATTCATATACACTGTGAACAATAACGATCCTATCACACGTCCTTGGGGGTACCTCGGAAATTACGGCTACATCCGTCTGTTTCGTTATGTAAAGAGCGACGTGTTGAGTGCAAAAGTGGAAACGTAATAACATAGAGAACATAGCAGCCTCACACCATTGACGCACACGAGACAGTCTGCAAAATTTCATGTTTTGCGATATCTCCCCAGAGAATATTTACACCGCCGATGAAGAAGACTGTTGCAGGAATCGCGCACCTGGACGTGTTTGAGGTCTACTTTCTTCCACAGTTGCAACAATATGTCGAAAATTACGCTTTCCAACAGGGCGGAGCTCCACCGCAGTGGCGCCTAAACATAAGAGCATTTCTTAACAATCAGTAACGCCCATCTAGAATTTTCAAAGAACTGAACTCCCATGTATAAAAAGCATCTCAATGTTGATGACGTCATACCTCCTGAAGTAAGTGTCATATAATGACACAATTATTCCGGCATAATCCGCGGTATGTGTGGATACTGCCTGAAAAATGTGCTGAGAACACAGTACTAAAGAAGTACCGGTAATTAAAACGTGATGTCTGCTGCTGATGTTTTACTACATGAGTAGCGAAAGTATGGTAAGCAATTAACTCTCTTCATTATTTTGTGGCGAGTGTGAGTGAAAAAAAAGTTTCCAAGGGTTTGAAATTATGTGTAAAGTATGTTGGAAGGCACCAAGTGCTTTCATACTGCATTAATATAGTATGGATAATTTGAGTGCAGCGAGTTACACTACATCCAGACATGTAAACACTTTCCAACATAAATACTTGACTTACCGTGTTGAACATTTGACATACAAGGTCTGTCCAAAATTTCCGAACGTCGTCCACAAAATTTTTCTGCGCTTACCTGTTACTTACTGTGCATGGTCCCCTACGAAATATTCGCCGCCGCAATTGACACACCGCTCCCAACACCGTTTCCCGTTCCTGAAGCAGTCTTGGCACGCCTCTTGCTGGATCGTGGAAATAAAAAAAAGTCCGCAGGTGGCCACGTTTGAAGAGTATGGAGCTTGAGGCAGCACAGTGGTTTCATATTTTTTTTTTGTACTATAATGACGCACCAAGAAGCATAAATCTGCGGGTCCATTATCGTGATGCAGGAGTCATTAATTGTCTCGCCATAATTGAACTAATCCTTCAAAGACAACGAAAACCATCAGCGTGGGTTTGACATTCGATCTGACCTGACGAGCGTCTTTTGGTCTAGGAGAACCTCTCCCAACACATTGAGAAGATTGAACTTTGGTGTCAACATAATAACCGTGGATCGACGTCTCATCACCAGTTGTGATTCTCTTCAGGAACACCTCATTTGCGCGATCCAAAAGCTCTTCGCAGATTGCGACGCAAAGGTCTTTCTGGTCTTGGCTCATGAGCCATGGGGCGAACTTGGCGGCAACACGATGCATTCCAAGTTGCTGTGACCGCATTTCATGATATGATCCAACTGAAATCTTACGTTCTTCTGCAGTGTTTCGGACAGTCAGTCATCGATTGGCACGCGCAATTTCGTTGAGGTTCCTGACATGAGCGTCGTCGGTAGACGAGGGGCGTCCTGAACGAGGGTCACCTCTAACTTCCGTCCAGTCATTTTGAAACCGTGTGAACCATTCGTAGCATCGAGTATGGCTTAAGCACTCATTACCGTAGGCTTCTTGCATCATTTTGTGTGTCTCCGTAAGGGTTTTCTTGAGTTTTCCGCACAATTCAATGCAGACGCGTTGCTCCTCTAACTCTGCCATCTGTAAATTCGCAAATTGTGCAACACAATGTTCTACTCAATACGGCACTGAACATTAATTAACAGATATACAAAAATGAAACTCCCGGTAGTTACACATTAAACACAGGCGTGTGCAGGGATGCTAACCGCATTTCGCTCCGACTCACCACTGGCGCGAAATTACGAATGTTCCGGAATTTGTTGAAGAGATCTTGTAAGATTGTACCTCCTAAGGCGAATATTGCCACGTCATTTCAAATTTTTAAATTCGGTCAATAATTATATTGTCACGTAGAAGAACGTGTAATTAGATGAATGACGGACACTAACTTCACTAAGCGAAGGTTTATTCAGCACTTTACATACAAGACCTCGGAGCGAACTCCCTCCGGCCAGAACACACACAGTACATATACAGCTACAGAACATTTCAGTAGAACGATTCTTTACATTTGTGGATACTTCTAGAATTTACTCGAACCGAATATATAAATTAAAACTGTACATTCCAAGTGAGTTTTGAACTCACGAACCTCCATACAACAGTTTAATATCATAATCACTACACCACGTGCTACTCAGCTTCTGCTGCGACAATATTAAATATTGAAACATCAGATTTTTGTTGCTCCTGCAAGTCGTTCAACGTGCAGCTCGACTGTGCGAGCATGTGCCCGTTATATACCTCTTGACTGAATGATGGATCGGCAATGAGGGGCATCCGGATCTGATGTTGCAACATCGACTTCTAAAGTCACCTGATCTCGCTGTACGTTCTGAGGGTGTGGAGAATTTGGTGAGGATCCCTCTACGTTGCTTCCTTTCCGGCAACTATGGATGGACTACGACACTGCACAGCTGGTGAATGCAGTAAATCCTGACTTTCTCGCAAAACTACGGACCGAGTTGGAGTAACGTCTGCATTTTTGTCGTACGTCTGGTGGAGGGCACATTCAACATTTGAGAAAGGTGGATGAAAAGTTCAGGATCAAAGTTAATTGTAAGAAGTACCCTAACGTTGCACATCCATAAATGCATTAGAATCGGAGGGTCCTTTGAAGGTTCCAAGATGTTTTGTGGAACAATTGGAAGAACTTTGGAGAGAAAAACAAGAAAGGAAATACAAATAAAATTCTATAAAGTTATGGCTGTACCTACTCTTGTACATGGTTCCGAATCACGGACACTAACAAGAAACGAAAAATCCTATATACAGTTAGAAAGTGAAATTAGTAGGGGGTTGTAATAAAATGGATCAGATAAGCATTGGATCAGATTTGAAAGTCTTTTCAGTTAATGGGAAGACGGAAGAGAACAGAACGAACTGGAAGAATCATGTTGATAGAATGACAGAAAAGAGATTTCGAAAAAAAGATAATGAACTGTAGGCCGACTAGAGAGAGAGAGAGAGAGAACTAGGTAGGCCGCGTACGCAGTGGATGCATGGGTGCGTGGATGACACAGACCTGAACAGGTGACTTCAATATCTTATCCTTGGGAGATGACGACGATGATAATGAAGGTGATTTGTGAAATTACACTACTGCCCATTGAAATTGCTACACCACGAAAATGACGTGCTACAGACGCGAAATTTAATCGGCAGGAAGAAGATGCTCTGATATGCAAATGATTAGCTTTTCAGAACATTCACACATGGTTGGCGCCGGTGGCGACACCTACAACGTGCTGGCATGAGGAAAGTTTCCAACCGATTTCTCATACACAAACAGCAGTTGATCGGCGTTGCCTGGTGAAACGTTGTTGTGATGCCTCGTGTAAGGAGGAGAAAAGCGTACCATCACGTTTCCGACTTTGATAAAGGTCGGATTGTAGCCTATCGCGATTGCGGGTTATCGTATCGCGATACTGCTGCTCGCGTTGATCAGATCCAATGACTGTTACCAGAATATGGAATCGGTGGGTTCAGGAGGGTGATATGGAACGCCGTGCTGAATCCCAACGGCCTCGTATCACTAGCAGTCGATATGACAGGCATCTTATCCGCATGGCTGTAACGGATCGTGCAGCCACGTCTCGATCCCTGCGTCAACAGGTGGGGACGTTTGCAAGACAACAACCATCTGCACGAACAGTTCGACGACGTTTGCAGCAGCATGGACTATCAGCACCGAGACCATGGCTTCGGTTACCCTCGACGCTGCATCACAGACAGGAGCGCCTGCGATGGTGTACTCGACGCCGAACCTGGGTGCACGAATGGCTAAACGTCATTTTTTCGGATGAATCCAGGTTCTGTTTACAGCATCATGATGGTCGCATCCGTGTTTGGCGACATCGGGGTAAACGCACATTGGAATCGTGTATTCGTCATCGCCATATTGGCGTGATGGTGTGGGGTGCCATTGGTTACACGTTTCGGTCACCTCTTGTTCGCATTGACGTCACTTTGAACAGTGGACGTTACATTTCAGATGTGTTACGACCCGTGGCTCTACCCTTCATTCGATCCCAGCAAAACCCCACATTTCAGCAGGATAACGCACGACCGCATGTTGCAGGTCCTGTATGGGCCTTTCTGCATACAGAAAATGTTCGACTGCTGCCCTGGCCAGAACATTCTCCAGCTCTCTCACCAATTGCAAACGTCTGGTCAATGGTGGCCGAGCAACTGGCTCGTCACAATACGACAGTCACTACTCTTGATGAATTGTGGTATCGTGTTGAAGCTTGAAGGTACATGGGCAGCTGTACCTGTACACGCCATCCAAGCTGTGTTTGACTCAATGCCCAGGCGTGCGAAGGCCGTTATTACGGCCAGAGGTGGTTGTTCTGGGTACTGATTTCTCAAGATCTATGCACCCAAATTGCTTGAAAATGTAATCACATGTCAGTTGTAGTATAATATATTTGTCCAATGAATACCCGTTTATCATCTGCAGGTCTTCTTGGTGAAACAAATTTAATGGCCAGTAGTGTAGAAGGTGCGAAAAAAGAGACTGGCAGAAGTCAAGCTGCGAGAGTGGATCGTGGGTCGTGTTTGGGTACCTTAATCGGTAGAGCAGTTGCCTGCGAGAAACACATGTTCGAGTTCCCGTCCGGCCCACAGCTTTAAACTGCCACAAACTCTCCTAAACTCTATTAACCCGTACGTAAGCTAAAATTGACTCCATCTTGTTGTCTTCTTCGTGAAAAAGATAGTCTTTTGAATTGAGGTGAATTGTTTTGAGCACCCTGTATTAAGGTGTGATCTTTCTGACAAGAATGGCCAAAATCCTATTTTTTTCGCCTTGAGTGATGGTTATCTCGATGTAAGAGTGGAATGTACAGAGGTAGCTAGTTGTTCCATTGTTACGAGACTTTTCCTTCTCCCACGACGTTTAACGCGACGCCGGTGTGGGAACGGAGAGCGCGGTATTTGAGCCGCGCGGCTTCTCAACAGGCTTTTGCCGGCACGCAGCGCAGCCGGCAACAGGCCGTGTTGTCGCTGTTTTACAACCGCAGAAAGCGCCTCTGTGTGACAAACGATCCACGGCGAGGCTCGCTGCGTGTTAACGTTTGTCCGGCACGGTTTGCTACAGGGCAAACACCTGCAACACTTAAGCCGAAATCATAGAGACGCAGGCGTAGCAGCTAGCAGGTGGGTTTAGAACGTAGTGCGGGAACATCAGCTGTCGACTTAAATCCCTGTACACTCGGTATCAGGACACACTATAGCGGACACCGCCGCTCTGGATAAAGGTGTCTCTCTGGACTGCCGGAAAGCCTTCCATACAGTGCGCACGCCGGCCGGGGTGTCCGCCGCTCGTGGTCTCGCGGTAGCGTTCTCGCTTCCCGAGCACGGGGTCCCGGGTTCGATTCCCGGCGGGGTCAGGGATTTTCACCTGCCTCGAGATGACTGGGTGTTTGTGTTGTCCTCATCATTTCATCATCATCCAGGAAAGTGGCGAAATTGGACTGAGCAAAGATTGGGTAATTGTACGGGCGCTGATAACCACGCAGTTGAGCGCCCCACCAACCAAACATCATCATCATCATCACGCCGGCCGGGGTGGCGGAGCGGTTCTAGGCGCCTCAGTCTGGAACCGCGCGACCGCTACGGTCGCAGGTTCGAATCCTGCCTCGGGCATGGATGTGCGTGATGTACTTAGGTTAGTTAGGTTTAAGTAGTTCTAAGTTCTAGGGGACTGATGACCTCAGATGTTAAGTCCCACAGTGCTCAGAGCCATTTGAACGATTTTGAACCAGTTGCGCACCGTCGCCTGGGTCCACAGCTCGTGGTCCAGTGGCTACCGTTGCTGCCTGTGGATCACGGGGTCCCGGGTTCGATTCCCGGCCGGGTTGGGGATTTTCTCTGCCCGGTGTCTGGGTGTTTGTGTTGTCCTCCTCATTTCATTATAATCATCATTCATGACAGTAGCGAGATTCGACTGTGTACGGGCGCTGATGACCGCGCAGTTGAGCGCTCCACAAACCAAACATCATCATCATCATCGTCATCACCGTCGCCCGGTACATCTACACTCTTCAATCCACTCTAAGCTGTGTAGCGGAGAGTACTTGGTCTATCAGTCCCAGCGGCACCTTCTCACGTTACAGTCAAGAATGGTCCGCGAAAAGAACGATTGCCGGTAATCTTCTGTGTGAGCAAGAATCTCTCTTATTTTTACTTTATGATGCTTTTGCGAGATGTTTGTAGGAGGAAGCAATATATACTGCCTGGCTCTCCTACGAACGTCCGCTCTCGCACCTTTAACACTAACTATGCCGTGATGCAGAACGCCCCTTTTGCAGTGTCTACTACTACACGTAGTTGAGTATCTCCGTGACGCTTTCGCGCTTACTGCATGAACATGTGACGAAACGCGCCGCTCTTCTTAGGATCTTCTCTGCTCCCTTTATCAGATCTGTCTGAAACAGCCGGTCGGGGTGGCCGAGCGGCTCTAGGCGCTTCAGTCTGGAACTGCGCTATCGCTACGGTCGCAGGTTCGAATCCTGCCTCGGGCATGGATGTATGTGATGTCCTTAGGTTAGTTAGGTTTAAGTAGTTCTAAGTTCTAGGGGACTAATGACCTCAGATGTTAAGTCCCATAGCGCTCAGAGCCATTTGAACCATTTTTTTTGTCTGAAACAAGTCCCATAATGATGAACAGTATTCCTCTTAAAGGGGACAGGGGGTGGAAAAGGAGCATAAGTCACCATGTGCAAATCGCCACACTAAATCCAACAAGTGCTTGAGAATGAGGGTGCTTAGTGACTTGCAACAAGCTTTACACGCAATTTAAAACCCTCATTACTCGTTCCTTGCCCCCCTCCTGCGTGTACGTGCGCGCTCCCCCCCCCCCCCCCCCCCCCACACACACACACACACGATTATGAAAGGAAAAAAAATTGTATCGGTCACTTAATTTTCCCTATTCATGCAGTAAAACTGCCGCATCAGTCATGACGTTCCAGTTTATTACACACGCACACACGCACACGCGCGGTCACCTTGTGGTATGGGTTTACGGCATCATTTATCATAGGGCCATGTTTTTTTCGAAGAGACAGGTGCTTCCGGTCCTGTTAGCTGTACCGTCACTGGTAAGCGTTGTGAGTGTCTTTTGCGCAACCACGGCATTCCAGCTCTCCAACAGCGTAGATTTGTGGATGGGATCATTTGTATGCAACATGGCGCACCTCCGCACATTGCAAACCCAGTCAAGCAGCAGCTGAAGCGCCATTTCGGAAATGCTAGAATTATCAGCCACCATTTCCCTACAGCCTGGCCGTCCCGATCACCAGATCTTAATCCGTTTGACTTCTGGCTGTGAGGCTGTCTGAAAGATGTTGTGTTCAGTGTGCCGATTGAAAATTTAGCTGCATTGAAGGCTTGCATTGCTCTTACATGCCTAACGTGACCCCGGAAACATTTCGATCAGTTGTGGAACATGCTAGTTCTCGATTTCAACCTGTTGCAGAAAATGGTGAACAGCACATTGAACGTGTTTAGCGCAGGTCACACGGAAATTAACAATCCGATTTCATTTTGACTGATGCTTCTTATGCAGCACAATTAAAAACTAATATGACTGATGCTTTTTAGGCGGTTTTTGGCCTCAGGACAGACGTAACTAACGGTATTACACTTGTACACCCATACACACTGAATAGTACAGCTTGTTTAACGCCAGACACCCACCTTGGGCATTGTTGTATAATTCATTTGTCATTTGTAGTCGACCACTATTAAAGTATGATGCTTACAGCGCCATCTATTTCTACATTTCGTTACTATTTATTTCTCTTCATCCGTACACTTTCCCCCTTCTCGGATAATATTCCGCTGCAATTTGACACCATTCTGACCAGTAGTTTTATTTCTACAGCGGTTTGAAAGTTTAAGCGACGGCCTACACTGATGTTTTAAGCACACTCTTGCTTCCCACTGTTGAAGAGCAATTCGAGGTTGGCGGATGCATCTTTCAAAACGATCGAGCACCTGTTCATAATGCACGGCCTGTGACGAAGTGGTTACACGACAGTAATATCCCTGTAATGGACTGGCTTGCACAGATCCTGACCTGAATCCTACAGAACACCTTTGTGGATGTTTTGGAACGCCGACTTCGTGCCAGGCCTCACCGACCGACTTCGATACCTCTCCTCAGTGCAGCACTCCTTGAAGAATCGACTGCCATTCCCCGAGAAACCTTCCAGCACCTGATTGAACGTATGCCTGCGAGAGTGGAAGCTGTCATCAAGACTGTGGGCGGGTCAACACCATATTGAGTTCCAGCATTACCGATGGAGGGCGCCACGAATTTGTGAGTCATTTTCAGCACAGTATCCGGGTACTTTTGATCACATGGTGTATGTTCTTGCTTGTCACAAATATTTAGCTGCCTTCGAATCGTTAACAACACTGTCGTAAATTCAGAAAGATGGCAGTACACATTGATTGTTAATGAACCGTGTCCGAAATGGAAAATGAACATTGATGTTACGGTGTTCGAAGTAACACTCACGTGTTTTGTACCATAATTTCCATACTTTTACGTCACGTTAAATGTTCCTTTAAAGCCGAAATAGACACTTTATTATAGCAAGCAATATGTTCACAAGTTGCGACATGTTCGCGGATTTAAACAATGATCCAGGGAGTGTAAAATGAATTTTTTTTTCGTCAATCATTACAAAACTTTTGGTACTTAGACTACTGGTTTCCGTCAGCAATGACCACCTTCAGATCTGTTTTATAGCCAAGCCAGAGGCAATATGATTGCCGGAACTGAAGGCCTAGTTTGCATCAAATTTAAAGATGTTCGATAATATTACGCTGATTTTCTGTATATTTTGTGACGATGTCACAACGGCTTTATTATTTTACGACTATTTATAAAACAAATCTGAATATCGTCATTGACTAAAAACGATAGTCTATGGACCAAAAGTTTTGTAATCATTGGCGGAAATTAAAGAAATTCAACAGTAGTGGGCAACACAGTTAGGAATGCACTGACTTCTACAAATTACAAAAAAAAAAGTTTTAGGTGAATCTTTACAATGTGTCTATTTTCCAGAAACAGAAAATAGCGACAAGAGCACTCACGTATTGAAAATATGGCAAAGTTATATTTCCTCTTCTTTTTCAGAAAAATGACTGTAGTGACAAAATACACCAGTCCATGAATCATTTGCTGAGAAATTGTTCCACGTGTAGACATTCAGCTGTCGATATGTCCAAAGATAAAAATGTCTTCGCTGGACCGCACATAAGCTCATCCGAAACGAAACAAACCTGTTGGCCCTCGCTAACCTCAAATTCCATTGGTTATTCACGTTTCGTGCCGATCTATCCTTAATGGTAAATGTCTCGAGGGTGTCGCCGTGTTGGTATTGGATTTAGCAATGTTAGTGGTAGAGGGTGACCACTGTGATTCTAACACGAAAAAGTCAGTCTTTCGCCGTAGTCCGAGTCCTCGACTCCCCACTGGTTTACGGCAGATTGATCCATCCTATATAGTATCTTCAACTGATTTCACTTAGCAAGTTGCAATTTGAGATGTTAAATACGTATGAAACCGATGAGGTGCTTCGAAACGTGAATGGATTTGAGAATGGCATGTTCCTGATCGCGGCGACCGCATACAGGCTCTGTGGTCGCAGTTTCTCTTTTGGCTTTAACTGTCCTACTTCCGTAAAACAAATTTTACCAGAAGGGCACAGTGGGCTTCGCAAAAATCAAAAATTTTTTGTTACTTGAGTAAAGCTTATAGCCGCCCGCCCGTTTGGCCGTGCGGTCTCACGCACGGCTTTTCGGATTGGGAAGCAGCGCCTGGTCCCCGGCACGAATCCGCCCGGCGGATTTGTGCCGAGGTCCGGTGAACCGGCCAGTCCGTGGATGGTTTTTAGGCGGTTTTCCATCTGCCTCGGCGAATGCGGGCTGGTTCCCCTTATTCCGCCTCAGTTACACTATGTCGGCGATTACTGCGCAAACAATTTCTCCACGTACGCGTACATCACCATTACTCTACTACGCAAACATAGGGGTTACACATGTCTGGTGTGAGACGTTCCCTGGGGGGGTCCAACGGGGGCCGAACCGCACAATGACCCTGGGTTCGGTGTGGGGTGGCGGAGGGGTGAAGTGGACTGCGGTAGTCGTCGTGGGGTTCTGGACCACTGCGGCTGCGGCGAGGACGGAGTTACTAAGTCCCCGGTTAACATACAATACAATACAATACAATACATACCAAATCTTATAGCCTATCCTGATTACATTGGTAACCCTTTATTGGGTTTAGAACGAAAAATCGTCGCTCTGTACTGAATTTTAGAGTCGCCACCGTATACGCTGCCACACCCCGATTGAATTATAGTTTATTGTACTACTTTCTATTCTATACCTTTTCAATATCTGTACCTATCCAGCAGACCTAAACTTTATTGCAGATACATCTAAATTGTAAAGAAGTAAATATTTTATTTAGGAATAACATTCTAAAAATTAAAATATGACATAAAATAATTTTTATTCTGGTTACTAACGTTACGTGTGGAATTAAAGAGGTCTAGTATCTCAACCAACATGCCATATATATCTGGTGAACATTTGGTTTTCTTCACACGCATATTTAACGGTATCTCAATATAAAGAAGCGTTTTAGAAAATCTTGTGCATAATTTTTTTTAATTACCGTTGATAAAAGATATCAACATATCCTAAATTGCTCATATACTTGCACATTGTTTAGAACGTATTTTGCATTAACTGTGATAAACTACAAAACTACACTGCAGAGCCAAAGAAAGTGGTACACCGCCTAATATCGTGCATGGCCCCTCGTGAGCACGCAGAAGTGCCTGAACACGACGCGGCCTGGACTCGCCTAATGTCTGAAGTAGTTCTGGAGGGAACTGACACGATGAATCCTGTAGAGCTGCCCGTACCTCCGTAAGAGCACGAGGGGGTGGAGATCTCTTCTGAACAGTACGTTCCAAGGCATCCCAGATATGCCCAATATCCTCATTTCTGGGGAATTTGGTGGCCAATGGAAGGGCTTGAGAAGTGTGTTCCCGGAGTCACTCTGCAGCAATTCTAGACGTGTGCGGTGTCGCATTGACCTGCTGGAATTGCCCAAGTCCGTCGTAATGCACAATGGTCATGTATGGATGGAGGTGATCAGACACGATGCTTACGTACGTGTCACCTGTCATCTTCCTAACCACACGTATCAGGGATTCCGTATCATTCCAACTTCACACGCCCCTCATCATTACAGAGCCTCCACCAACTTGATCGGTCCCCTGCTGACATGCAGGGTCCGTGGATTCATGAGGTCGTCTTCGCCCGTTCCATATAATTTGAAACGAGACTCGTCCGACCAGGTAACATGTTTCCAGCCAACAGTCCAATGTCGGTGTTGACTGACCCAGGCAAGGTGTAACGCTTTGTGCCGTGCAGTCATCAAGAGTACACCAGTGGGCCTTCGGCCCCGAAAGTCCATACAGATGATGTTTCGTTGAATGGTTCGTTCAGCGTTGAAATCTGCAGCAATTTGCATAAGGATTTCACTTCTGTCACGTTGAACGATTCCCTTCAGTCGTCGTTGGTCCCGTTGTTGCAGGATCTCTTTCCAGCCGCAGTTGTGTCAGAGATTTGATGTTCTACGGGATTCATGATATCCACGGTTCACTCGTGAAATGGTCGTACGGGAAAATCACCACTTCAACGGTACCTCGGAGATGCTGTATCCCATCGCTCGTGCGCCGACTATAACATCACGTTCAAACTCCGTTAAGTCTTTATAACCTGTCATTGTAGCAGCAGTAACCGATCCAACAATTACGCCAAACATTTGTTGTGTTATATAGGCGTTGCCGACCGCAGCGTCGTATTCTGCCTGTCTACAAATGTCTGTATTTGAATATCATGCTTATACCACTTTCTTTGGCGCTTCAATATACAAGATCTGTACGAAAGAAATAGTTCATGAATTAAATAAATGCTAATTTTCAGAAAAAAATTCCATATCGCGAACTGTAGGGCAGCCTTGTTGAACCGTCTTTTCAGTCCGTCGTCCGTCGGTGTAAATAATCTCAGAGGTTGGTATTACATCCTGGCCGTGCATTTGTCGCTCACTTGCACTTTTTTTAAAGCACCCGCAGCTAAATTTCTTCCATGTCACTGTCACTTAAAATCTCTGAGAGTAGCTTTGTTTGGAAGGCCACAGTGTGGCCAAGATGCGGGGATATACTAGTTCAATATAGGAACAACCCGAAGAGTCACTTCTTCTTGCGTTAAGGTCTTCCGTGGACCACGTGTCAACTTCAGTTCCTGATCATTTCTTGTACTTTCCTTTTTTTCCAATCTTTCCACATTGTTCCGCTATGTTTTTTTTCTTATTTTGAAACCACTTTCTGCAGTTTTATTTTCCCTTCCGTTTTGTAATCCTACAAATTTTAAAACTTTTTCCTTGAAATCTCTCTTGCCGATACCTGTTCTTCTATTACGTTAATCCTTTCTAAGTCTTTCTTAAATTCTTGAATTCTTTTGGGTCTTAAAATGTTTTGTGCGTAAGATATTTAATGATCTACTTTGTGAGTCTGTCTCATCCATACTGTAACGAAAAAAAATGAGCAGAATAGTAATCTCGTCTTCCTCATTGTTTCTAATGTTTTCCATCCTCTGCTCGTTACTACTTAATTGCCAAAATGCTGCATTTTTCTAAGGATCTAATGTTTGTCATAAAATTCTTCTTTCTTATATCTCTAATTTATCAAGCCTGTACTTTAATGCCAGACATTCCTTACCGAATAAACATTTTGGTTTCGTTACTGTGTTGTAGTGTTTTAACTTATTTTTAGATAAGGTCATTTTGTTGTAACTTCTACAGTACGCTTCTTTCCTTTCCTCTAAAGCACAGTTTCTAACCCGCTTCCTAGTGTCCCCCTGATATTTGAATGTTTTTACGTTTTCACTTTACCCAGTGTCTGTCATTAAATATTTTGGAGAATTTTTTATAGTTGTCATAAATATTGTTTTCACTGCAGAGATTAGTAAGATTATCATGTCGGTTGTGTCTTTCAGAAGATTCACTTGCACTGTTGCATCTGTCAGGCTTTCAGAAAGCGTGGCAAAATCGTCCGCAAATGCTAAGCAATTTATTGCAGTACCTGTTTTTCGTTCTTGTTAGCACGAATACCGAAATTTTAAATTCTTTCAATTTCTCAATCCAAATTTTTATAATTTTATCTATTACACAGTTGAGAACGTTAGGACACGAACCATAGTCTAGCCTTCCCCCCGCATTTATTTTGAAAGATCGAGATATCCCAGCCATAAATTTCGCTTTCGAGACTGTATCTGTCAGAGTTTCTCGGATTAGGGTTGCCGACTTATGGGCGCTATAAACAGAGGTTCACCGTTACTCGGGTCACTGGTTTCCTAGTGATGCCTCCAAAGTCGTAACAAAGTCTGTGTTCGGGACCTTCCACACGTACTTGGCAGAGCAGAGAGAGTGGTTCTACTAAGACGCTGACAACGGCGCGTGCTCGGTTCTCGGTGGAATGCCGTAAACAGCTCTGCTCTCTCTCTCTCTCTCTCTCTCTCTCTCTCTCTCTCTCTCTCCTCGTGTTCCCGCGCCGCGTCCTTCGTTTCCACTCGCAACAGACCACTCCCTCGCTCGTGCTGGAACGTCGCTGCGCTAGCGTGCCAGACCCAACTGGCCTTTACGACCAATCGGGTGGTTACGCAAGAAATGGCGCATAAAAACTTCTTCCGCGGACGTATTCCGGAGGGCCACTCGCAGTCGGCCTCTGCTCTTGCCCTTCTGATGCCTCCTCCGTCTCATCGCATCAAAACACTATTTTCTGTTTTGTCTGTACAAAAAATGGTTCAAATGGCTCTGAGCACTATGGGACTTAACTTCTGAGGTCATCAGTCCCCTAGAACTTAGAACTACTTAAACCTAACTAACCTAAGGACATCACACACATCCATGCCCGAGGCAGTATTCGAACCTGCGACCGTAGCGGTCGCGCGGTTCCAGACTGTAGCGCCTAGAACCGCTCGACCACTCCGGCCGGCTTTGTCAGTACATTTTCTGACATTCCAGGTCTAGAATGTCTCTTCCACCATCTTAAAAATGTACCTATCGAGGCACAAAAAAGGCGAATGTGTTCATCTTCATCAAAAGACTGTGACTGAAAAGTAAGGTACCAGCTGCCTCATTCGACCTTCCTCATCACCATCACAACTTTTGCCAAGAATTTTGGCATAGGAACATATTCGCGCTCTGTTTACGTTGCAGCTCTCCTGACTGTAACTCCCTCACACCCACTAGTCCATTGCTGCAAGTCGCTCATACCCATCCACTCCCGCGTGCCCTTTCTCACTCGTTATCTCTTTGTGTCTCTATCATTGTCTCCCGTATCACAACCACCGTCCCCTTCGTTCTCCCCCACTACTACAGTCTCCTCTTGCTGTCACTCTCTCCCTCTCGCTCTCTCTTACTGCTAATATCTCTTCCTTCTTACTGCTGCTCTTTTCACTGTCACTATTTGTCTCTTTCTCTTTGTCACACACACCTTCTCCCCCGCCGCGTGGTCTAGGGCACCATGACACGGTTTGCGCGGCTTCCCCCCGTCGGAGGTTCGAGTTCTACCTCGGGCATGGGTGTGTGTGTGTTGTCCTTAGCGTTAAGTTAGTTTAAGTTAGATTAAGTTGTGCGTAAGCCGAGGGACCGATGACCTCAGCAGTTTGGTCCCATATGAACTTACCATATATTTCCAAATTTACTCTCTCTCATTATCACTGGCTCTCATTCTCTTCAATTTTCCCTTCCTTCATCGTCCTCCTCCTTCCCCTACCCCCACCTCATCACCCCAGCACTGTCTCCTTCGCTCTTTTGTTAGAACTATTCCGTCACTGTCAGTATGTTTCACTGCCACTGTGTCCTCTCTCTTTCTACCACAATGCCATTGTATCTTTTGCTCTTCCTATACCACAAGCAATGTTAATTATCATCAGGTTACCTTCCATTTACAAAGTGGGTGCACTCAGCAACTCTTATGTGGCATATAAATTATACAGTGCACCACTCAGTCGTCCTTTTTTTACATTTTACTACGCAAATACAGATTTCGGGTAGTGGCTAACCATTCTTAATGCATTATTTTTTATTCTAGATGCATGTAAGTCCCAGGGAAAAATTTTAAAGGTGCTGGAGAAGGGAGAATGAGGCAGCTGCCTACCTACTTTTCAGTCAGAGTACATTAGCCTTTTTTTGTTCTCCCATAGGAGCATTTTTCAGCCGGTTCCCTTCTTTTCCCTGCAGTAGCAGAGCACGTCACTCATATGCAAAGGACTTTAAGTGTCAGGAATATTTTGATTGTTTACTTACGTGAGATTGAAATAACGAATAACTAATTTCACAGCGGAGATCGGAATTAACGTGCTCGAAGATTTTACATATGCGTGAGTACTACCATATGGGGTTCCCAGAACTCTTCTGATGATAACGGAGACACTGTACAGAATTATTTCTGCCTGCTATGTCGCTTTATAAATTTTGTTTTTACCTCACACCGGATACAAGTAGGGTAACTGTGAATCTCAGTACCTCGGAAACGGATAAATATATCAAGAAAATTTCCAAGTTTCTTTGAAATCTGGGTCTTAGAAATATGTTGTAAAAATTTCAGGCATCTGCTGTGCATAGCCGACTTGGAATCCGCGGCTCGGTTTTGATACCCAAAAATCATGTTTTCTTGTTTTACTGTGAACTAAATGGTGCCACCATAAACTCTTTAAAGCGCTTCATAGGCCACGTACACTGAAAATCCAAAGAAACTGGTTCACCTGCCTAATATCGTGCTGGGCCCCTGCGAGCACGCAGAAGTGTCGCAGCGCACGACGTGGCATGGACTCGACTAATGTCTGAGGTAGTGCTGGAGGGAATAGACACCATGCATCCTGCGGGGCTGTTCATGAATCCGCAACAATATGAGGTGCATTCAAGTTCTAAGGCCTCTGATTCTTTTTCTCCGGACTGGAAAGAGATAGAAACATGCGCATTGTTTTAAAATGAGGCCGCATGCATTGTCAATACGTCCCAGAGATGGCAGCACCGTACGACAAATGGAATTTTACAACCAGCGGCGAAAATGATAACTGTTGTAAATACTTAAAATGGCGACGTTTTCCTTACTTCAACAGCGTGCAATCATTCGTTTTCTGAATTTGCGTGGTGTGAAACCAATTGAAATTCATCGACAGTTGATGGAGACATGTGGTGATGGAGTTATGGATGTGTCGAAAGTGCGTTCGTGGGTGCGACAGTTTAATGAAGGCAGAACATCGTGTGACAACAAACCGAAACAACCTCGGGCTCGCACAAGCCGGTCTGACGACATGAACGAGAAAGTGGAGAGAATTGTTTTGGGGGATCGCCGAATGACTGTTGAACAGATCGCCTCCAGAGTTGGCATTTCTGTGAGTTCTGTGCACACAATCCTGCATGACGACCTGAAAATGCGAAAAGTGTCATCCAGGAGGGTGCCACGAATGCTGACGGACGACCACACGGCTGCCCGTGTGGCATGTTGCCAAGCAATGTTGACGTGCAACGACAGCATGAATGGGACTTTCTTTTCGTCGGTTGTGACAATGGATGAGACGTGGATGCCATTTTTCAATCCAGAAACAAAGCGCCAGTCAGCTCAATGGAAGCACACAGATTCACCGCCACCAAAAAAATTTCGAGTAACCGCCAGTGCTGAAAAAATGATGGTGTCCATGTTCTGGGACAGCGAGGGCGTAATCCTTACCCATTGCGTTCCAAAGGGCACTACGGTAACAGGTGCATCCTACGAAAATGTTTTGAAGAACAAATTCCTTCCTGCACTGTAACAAAAACGTCCGAGAAGGGCTGCGCGTGTGCTGTTTGACCAAGACAACGCACCCGCACATCGAGCTAACGTTACGCAACAGTTTCTTCGTGATAACAACTTTGAAGTGATTCTTCATGCTCCCTACTCACCTGACCTGGCTCCTAGTGACTTTTGGTTTTTTCCAACAATGAAAGATACTCTCCGTGGCCGCACATTCACCAGCCGTGCTGCTATTGCCTCAGCGACTTTCCAGTGGTCAAAACAGACTCCTAAAGACGCCTTCGCCGCTGCCATGAAATCATGGCTTCAGCGTTGTGAAAAATGTGTACGTCTGCAGGGCGACTACGTCGAGAAGTAACGCCCGTTTCATCGATTTCGGGTGAGTAGTTAATTAGAAAAAAAATCGGGGGCCTTAGAACTTGAATGCACCTCGTACAAGTAAGTGGACTTCTCTTCTGCGAAGCACGTTGCAAGACAACTCAGATATGCTCAATAATGTTCGTGTATGATGGCAACGGAAGTGTTTCAACTCAGAAGAGTGTTCCCGAAGTCACTCTGTAGCAATTCTGGACGTGTGAGGTGTCACATTGCCCTGCTGGAATTGCCTAAGTCAGTCGGAATCCACAATGGACAGAAATGGATGCAGGTGATCAGACAGGATATTTACGTACGTGTCACCTGTCAGAGTCGTATCTAGACGTATCAGGTGTCCCATATCACTCCAACTGCACACGGCCCACACCATTATATACCCTCCACCAGCTTGAACAGTCCCCTGCTGACATGCAGGGTCCGTGGATTCATGATGTTGTCTCCATTCACACACACGTCCATCCGCTCGATACAATTTGAAACGAGACTCGTGTCACCAGGCATCAAGTTTCCAGTCATCAACAGTCCAATGTCGGTGTTGACGGGCCCAGTCATCAAGGCCGAAATCGGTTGAATGGTTTGCACGCTGACGCTCGTTGATGGCCCAGCACTGAAATCTGCAGCAATTTGCGGACGGGTTGCACGATTCTCTTCGCCCGTCGTTGGGCCCATTCTTGCAGGATCTTTTTCCGGCCGCAGCGATGTCTGAGATTTGATGTTTTACCAGGTTCCTGATATTCACGGTATACTCTTGAAATGGTTGTACGGGAAAATTCCCACTTCATCGTTACTTCGGGAGACTGTGTCCCATCGCTCGCGCGCCGGTTGTAACTCCACGTTCAGATTCACTTAAATCTTGGTAACCTGCCATTGTAAAAGCAGTAACCGATGTAACTGGTGCGCCAGACACTTGTTGCCTTAATAGACGTTGCCGACCGCAGCGCCGTATTCTGCCTGTTTACATATCTTTGGCGTTTCAGTGTAGATGAATTTTCATTGGGTTTTCGGATAATTTTAGAGTAGCTTGGGGCAAGTTATATGCTTTATTTCATCAAAATTGGAACACAGGAAATACACTTATGGGAATTTAAAGCTTTATCTAAAATCGTCCGCTCAACGTAGTACTTCGAATGTTTAACCATCAGAGTGTAGTACACGAAGTACCAGTAGATGTCACTCTTACTTTCTTAACTAGTGACTGACATGTTTTCGGAAGTTTACGACAGTGACAGAATTAAGCGCCGCAATGTTATATTTACAATTATAGACTAATAGCGAACATATACGCACTTACTTCGCTGTTTGTATTAAAACCTTACTGACATTGCTTTGCTTTCTTTGCTAGGAAAACCGAATTTATTAAGTTTGGTATGTGGTTTTGTGCTTACTCATTACATTCTGATTTCGCTTTGTTTGTAAATAAAAATGCGTAAACGATGGCTGAGTGTTTCTGGGTGCAGCAGAATGGCTAAAAGACAGAGGGCTGTGCGGTCTCAAGAGTCCAGTGAAGATGGTGAGGCGAGACTTGCTGCTCCTCGAGAACATTAGTCTTTAACTCGCTCTTTGGAAACTACTTCCGAAAGTGAGGTGCGAAGTAACTGTGATAGAGAGCGTCACGCATTATCTCGCTTCTGAGAACCCTTCACTCACAGAGCCTTAAAGTTACTCCTTTCATAGAAGCGGAAGTTTTGACGGGTAGTGGTGCAGGTCAGCGAGCTTTACACCTCGAATCCAGCTAATTGCTAACAACTTATCAGTTTGCTTTAAATGTGTACGGCAGTGGGACGATAGACAAATACTGTTTATTCTTTTCCTTTGTTCAGCGGTGTTAAAATGTTCCGTTGTTGATTATTCACCTTTATGTCTTACGAGAAAGAGAAATAAAGTTGTATGTTCTCGCTTGCGCTTATAAGAACCTACTATGTGATATGATGTTACGTAGCAGCCATAGAAAAATTCCCGACGAGCTTATGTTATTCCGTGACAATAAACAAGGTCAGTCGCTGCGTGTCGCAGGAGTGGACGTTTCTCGCTTGGCAAGTTCTATGTGGCTCTCTCCTGTGGCAGTGAATCAAACAAGCTCTTTGTTCATGTCGCCATTCACACCACAGGGTGATTATAAATAAAGTTAAACTTTCAAACCGCTGTAGAAATAAGACCGCTGGTCAGAATAACGTCAAATTGCAACGGAATATTAACGGAGAAGGGGGAAAATGCATGGCAGAAGAAAAATAAATAGTTACAAAACGTACCAATAGATGGTCGACTACAAACGGCAAATGAATCCTACAATAAAGCGTTAGGTGTACGTTTGACGTTAAACAAACTGTATTACTCAGTGTGCATGGGTGTACAGGTGTTAGTTACGTAAGCCCATCCACCACAGCGAGGTCATATCACATCGGTTGGGAAAAAATGTCCTGAGGCCAAAAACCGCCTAAAAAGCCTCAATCAAAATCAAATCGAGTTGTTAATTTCCGCATGACTGGCGCAAAACATGTTCAATATGCTGTCCACCGTTTTCTGCAACAAGTTGAAATCGAGAACTAGCATGTTCCACAACTGATCGAAATGTTTCCGGGGTCACGTTCAGCATGTATTAGCAATGCATGCCTTGAAGTGTTCGAAGTGTTTCCGGGGTTACGTTCAAAATGTGTTGCGCAATGCGTGCCTTCAAATGGTTGAAATGGCTCTGAGCACTATGGGACTTCACATCTATGGTCATCAGTCCCCTAGAACTTAGAACTACTTAAACCTAACTAACCTAAGGACAGCACACAACACCCAGTCATCACGAGGCAGAGAAAATCCCTGACCCCGCCGGGAATCGAACCCGGGAACCCGGGCGTGGGAAGCGAGAACGCTACCGCACGACCACGAGATGCGGGCTGCGTGCCTTCAATGCAGCTAGGCTTGCAATCGGAACACTGAACACATCGTCCTTCACCTAGCCCCACAGCCGGAAGTCACTCGGATTAAGATCAGATGATCGGGACGGCCGGGCTGTACGGAAATGGTGGCTGATAAATCTAGCATTTCCGAAATGCCGCTACAGAAGCTGCTTAACTGGATTTTCAATGTGAGAGGTGCGTAAAAGTGATCCCATCCGCACAACCACGCTGTTGGAGAGCTGGAATGACGTGGTTGCGCGAAAGACACTCATAGCCCTTACCAGTGACGGTACAGGTAACAGGACCGGAAGCATATGTCTCTTCGAAAAAATATGGCCCTATGGTAAATGATTACCTAAACCCCACCAACAGTGACCTTTTTCAAGATGATGCGGTACTGGCTGATCTGCGTGTGGATTTTCCATTGCCCATATTCGACAGTTCTGTGTACTGACGTGTCCTGTCAGATGGAAGTGGGCTTCGTCTGCTCACAAAATCTTCCACAGCCAATCATTTTCCACTTCCATGCAAGCAAGAAATCCTAAAGCAAAGGTCTCTCTTGCTGGTAGGTCAACAGGAAGCAACTCGTGCACATGAGAAATTCTGAATGAATAGCAAAGAAAGATTATTCGTAGGATTTTACGCACACCGTGATCACGGGTGACTTCAATGTTCGGGCGATTCTCCGTGCACTACACGTTTGCACACCACCACTCATCTCGTCTTGCACTGCTGTGGCCACTGCTTCCACTGACGTCGAATCTGTTCGTTCCTCCCTCTATCAGGTTGCACACCAAAAGACCCCATCTTTCCGAATCATTTTCTCCAGACTCACACCAGTCATCGGATCAACGCCGTTTTTCAGACCCTTCAGTGTCCGGAACTTCTGCAGAGCGACGTCTGCACAATCATTGTTGTAATTCAGCTTTATAGGCAGAGCGCGATCCTGCGTTCAGACATTCGTGGCGAACGTCGCAGACGCGAAAGGAGGAAAAGCCGGGTACCAGGCGTGTTTATACGAGTACCAATTTCAGTGGGTCGCGTGCGTGACAGGTGTTTTCATTTACGTATTCTGACACATACAGCGTTATCTACTGATCAATTTTCACACTATTTTTTCTTATTCTGCCATACGTTTTTCCTCTTCTGCGGTAATATTCCGTTGCAATTTGACGTCATTCTGACCAGTGGTGTTATTTCTACAGCTTTTTGAAAGCTTAACTTTAATTATAATCGCCCTGTATTTCAAGCGTTGCATACAAAGCTATAAAAGGCAAAAATAAATTCCACGTGTGTAAAGTGTCAGGCACAGCTACCGCGGGGTTGTAATTAAAGTTCAGGTACTTGTGGAAGTCCAGTGAGGGCTGTAATTATCGCACGGCAGCGAAACTTGGTAGATACGCTAATGCGTTAATGCGGAAGAGATTTATGCTTTAAATGGCTCTGAGCACTATGGGACTCAACTGCTGAGGTCATTAGTCCCCTAGAACTTAGAACTACTTAAACCTAACTAACCTAAGGACATCACAAACATCCATGCCCGAGGCAGGATTCGAACCTGCGACCGTAGCGGCCTTGCGGTTCCAGACTGCAGCGCCTTTAACCGCACGGCCACTTCGGCCGGCTTATGCTTTAAAAAAATATCCAATTTTTGGCACCAGGTGCAAATCTGGCGCTCATATTGAACAAACTGTGTAAGAGGTGGTTAGTAATAAAATGAACATTATGCCTTTCTAGCTTGTTTCCTTCCTAATCCTTTACACACGGAAACATTTCTGTACGTCTCTTTTACATTACTATGGTCAGACTTCCACCTCGTGGCCAAAATTAGAACTAATTTTCGTGCAGCGTAAAGCGATTCCGCATTAACACATTAGAGTATCTACCAAGTTTAGTTGGTGTACGATAATTACAGCCCAAACTGGACCTCGGTGAATAAGTGGACTTTGGTTATAGCCAGCCAGTGCAAATAAATACATCTACATCTACATCTATACTCCGCGAGCCACCTTAGGTGTGTGGCGGAGGGTACTTATTGTACCACTATCTGATCCCCCCTTCCCTGTTCCATTCACGAATTGTGCGTGGGAAGAACGACTGCTTGTAAGTCTCCGTATTTGCTCTAATTTCTCGGATCTTTTCGTTGTGATCATTACGCGAGATATATGTGGGCGGTAGTAATATGTTGCCCATCTCTTCCCGGAATGTGCTCTCTCGTAATTTCGATAATAAACCTCTCCGTATTGCGTAACGCCTTTCTTGAAGTGTCCGCCACTGGAGCTTGTTCAGCATCTCCGTAACGCTCTCGCGCTGACTAAATGTCCCCATGACGAATCGCGCTGCTTTTCGCTGGATCATGTCTATCTCTTCTATTAATCCAACCTGGTAAGGGTCCCATACTGATGAGCAATACTCAAGAATCGGACGAACAAGCGTTTTGTAAGCTACTTCTTTCGTAGATGAGTCACATTTTCTTAGAATTCTTCCTATGAATCTCAACCTGGCGCCTGCTTTTCCCACTATTTGTTTTATGTGATCATTCCACTTCAGATCGCTCCGGATAGTAACTCCTAAGTATTTTACGGTCGTTACCGCTTCCAATGATTTACCACCTATGGCATAATCGTACTGGAATGGATTTCTGCCCCTATGTATGCGCATTATATTACATTTATCTACGTTTAGGGAAAGCTGCCAGCTGTCGCACCATGCATTAATCCTCTGCAGGTCCTCCTGGAGTACGTACGAGTCTTCTGATGTTGCTACTTTCTTGTAGACAACCGTGTCATCTGCAAATAGCCTCACGGAGCTACCGATGTTGTCAACTAAGTCATTTATGTATATTGTAAACAATAAAGGTCCTATCACGCTTCCCTGCGGTACTCCCGAAATTACCTCTACATCTGCAGATTTTGAACCGTTAAGAATGACATGTTGTGTTCTTTCTTCTAGGAAATCCTGAATCCAATCACAAACCTGGTCCGATATTCCGTAAGCTCGTATTTTTTTCACTAAACGTAAGTGCGGAACCGTATCAAATGCCTTCCTGAAGTCCAGGAATACGGCATCAATTTGCTCGCCAGTGTCTACGGCACTGTGAATTTCTTGGGCAAATAGGGCGAGCTGAGTTTCACATGATCTCTGTTTGCGGAATCCATGTTGGTTATGATGAAGGAGATTTGTATTATCTAAGAACGTCATAATACGAGAACACAAAACATGTTCCATTATTCTACAACAGATTGACGTAAGCGAAATAGGCCTATAATTATTCGCATCTGATTTATGACCCTTCTTGAAAATGGGAACGACCTGCGCTTTCTTCCAGTCGCTAGGTACTTTACGTTCTTCCAGCGATCTACGATAAATTGCTGATAGAAAGGGGGCAAGTTCTTTAGCATAATCACTGTAGAATCTTAAGGGTATCTCGTCTGGTCCGGATGGTTTTCCGCTACTAAGTGATAGCAGTTGTTTTTCAATTCCGATATCGTTTCTTTCAATATTTTCCATTTTGGCGTCCGTGCGACGGCTGAAGTCAGGGACCGTGTTACGATTTTCCGCAGTGAAACAGTTTCGGAACACTGAATTCAGTATTTCTGCCTTTCTTCGGTCGTCCTCTGTTTCGGTGCCATCGTGGTCAACGAGTGACTGAATAGGGGATTTAGATCCGCTTACCGATTTTACATATGACCAAAACTTTTTAGGGTTCTTGTTTAGATTGTTTGCCAATGTTTTATGTTCGAATTCGTTGAATGCTTCTCTCATTGCTCTCTTTACGCTCTTTTTCGCTTCGTTCAGCTTTTCCTTATCAGCTATGATTCGACTACTCTTAAACCTATGATGAAGCTTTCTTTGTTTCCGTAGTACCTTTCGTACATGATTGTTATACCACGGTGGATCTTTCCCCTCGCTTTGGACCTTAGTCGGTACGAACTTATCTAAGGCGTACTGGACGATGTTTCTGAATTTTTTCCATTTTTGTTCCACATCCTCTTCCTCAGAAATGAACGTTTGATGGTGGTCACTCAGATATTCTGCGATTTGTGCCCTATCACTCTTGTTAAGCAAATATATTTTCCTTCCTTTCTTGGCATTTCTTATTACACTTGTAGTCATTGATGCAACCACTGACTTATGATCACTGATACCCTCTTCTACATTCACGGAGTCGAAAAGTTCCGGTCTATTTGTTGCAACTAGTCCATAAATAAAAGTGTCATTTCTGTTGCGTATGTGGAGGCTAAGCTCCATCGAGGTATGTTACTTGTCAGGGCTAAGCAAACGAAAGTTACGTTCATCCTCAAGTTCTGAACACCTGCGTTGGTAGGAGTGACGGCATTGTGTGTATAAGGAAAGATTACACAGCAGGGTTTTCCTTCAGAAGTCGTATATAGGGATGGGTGATGAAGCCTGAGACGGCGATAGTGGAGGTGAGAGGAATGTAGGTGTTTTTGGAACCAGAACACGGGTCGCCGACTTTTGCGGGCAAAAGCCATCGCGTGTGGCTAACGAGTCTTACTGCAGGATTAAGTGTGGGAACGGCTGTGAGGGAGCTCCGACGTGTCGTTATGTAAGCCGACCAGCCTGCGACAGACGTCGGATCGTGCCTCAGACTTGACTCTGAGCCCGTTTTGAGCGACTTTCTGGTAAAAAGCCACTAGCCCTTATGGGCGCGCGTCATGGGTCTGCGTGTAAATCAGCAGCCAGCCGACCACATTGCGAGTGGGTCAGTGACGACAGTGATCAATTAACTGTGCCGAGAGTGGAGTTTAAAAATCCTGAGTATGCAGCACATTGCGCATGCGCAGAAACAGCGGACTGTTGCGTTGTCCGCTAACGTTTTAAGTTGACCTTTTGTTGCCGCGCGCATTCCCGTTACAGTACTACATTTTGTGCTTTTGAGTTTTCCTTTTTTCCGATGCCACACTGCTGTAAAGGTTGTACCCGAACCTGATTGTTTCCTGCTGGTGTTTTCCCGCAACAGATACGAAGTATCTCCAAGCGAGAAGGTTCCGACATTTATGTTATGCAATACCTAGCCGAAGAAGAAGCCTACGTTACGTGTAAATAATAACGTAAATAAGTGAAAGTTTTGTAATGAAATCAGTTGCAACAGTGAAAACTTTCAGAATTATTTGACGAGAAAATAGTTTTTGATGTTATGTGGCATGCAGAAAGAAATCAAAATGCAAAGGATAAAGTAAAAAGGCGCTGTTTACTGTCTTCTAAATATTGTTTGGCGTAATCATTTGTGGTTGAAGGGCCTTCCTGGTCCACATTTGCTTCCTAATATGTAGTAAGGTAATGTGGTTCTGCTGTGAACAAACGCAATTTTTCTTGCTTTACTGCCCGTGTATACTACCAAGCCCCCCTCCCCCCCTCACTCCCACACACACACTCTGAGAGTGTGTGTGTGTGTGTGTGTGTGTGTGAGAGAGAGAGAGAGAGAGAGAGAGAGAGAGAGAGAGAGAGAGAGAGAGAGACAAAAACACAAGCCCCCGCAGCCTCATCTCACTGCAAAATTCAACAATCCCTCCCGCAACAAGATGGTGGAACAAGTGAACATCAAACGAACTGTGGAACAGTGTGTGTTGGGAAGCTTTCCGTAAACACCTTGTAAAAGCACGAAAACGGGAGGTACACGACAGTTAAGTACGCACATTTACATACATAGTCTGCTCGCCCTCTCCCATCAACATCTCACAAAGCCTAATCACAATCAGCATATATGCCAACACTCTTTTTTAAAAAATAGTCTCTAACCTAGATATCGCTGGTCGAAGAGTAAAATAGTGAATATTTGTTTACAAAACAACGTAATATAACGACAGTAGTGTAACAGAATAAAGTAAAAATAAAAAATCGATGATATTACATAGGTCTAAAAAACTTTGAGAAATTATGTTAAAAACATTGATAAACGTTTATTAATTGCATATGACGTACTGGAAGGCAATAATTATATCTATGCTGCAAATACCAAACAAACTTTTGAACAGCAATATTAATAATAATGTATATATTTGTTCTTTATTCTACTTATAGTAAAGTAAATACCATAATCTCAAAAAACTGGTAGATATCATAACGCAAAAATTCTTTGTATATTACTGAACAGATAATACATAAAACCCACTGAAGATGGAAAAACTTCTCTGAAATACCTGTGGGTAATAAAACAAGTAAAACTGTGTTTGCTCAAGACAGAGCCGCAGTTTCTTACTACATTTTGGTTGACATGTTTGTAAGTATACGGCATGAGGTATTTAAAAATTTTTTGGAAATAAATGGAAAACTGCAAATCAGATAAAAAAAGGTTGTAATAAAAATTGCTCATCCTGAATGAGGGATATCCAACGACCAACGACACCAAATCCGACCTCTCACCCAACCTTCAGGGAATTTTTTCTTGTGCAATCAGATTATCCAGGAGAAAGTACGTGACTTTTGGATTTAACATTTATCCCATTGCCTGATAGAAGTCACTGTAATCGACAAAAATCAAAATGGGACAAAAACCGTTGAAAAATGATATCATCTTCAGAAACACACGCCAGATTAGGATCCCAGGAGGTTATAAAGGCAACAATTGTAAAATGTTTAATGAGAAACCAGTTTTTATATGAAAAAGCTTGATTGCCAGGAAATGATACGTTTATTTGTCCTCAGTATTGGTGTAATTTCTTTCACTGAGGTCCCTAAAACGGAACGCAGATGGAACGTTCATGGGTTTGTTTGTAAATAGTTTAAAATCTTTTGGCGTTATACATCAACCGTGAAAGAAATTACACCAACAATGTGGACTAAGCAATGCACTTTATACTGGAGAATCAAATTTTTTTGCTATAAAATCTTGTTTATCTTTAAAGACTGTAGAATAACTGCCCTTATAACCTCCTGTGATCCTAATATGATGTATATTTCCTGAGATATTTTCATTTTCCTACGGCTTTTAATTTTTTTCATTTTTGTCCATTGCAACGCCATTTATCACACAGCGAAAAAAATTACATGTTTTTCCCCCAGATAATCCGACTTCGCAGTTAAGAATGGAGGTAGCTCTGTAAGATTTCAGAATTCGATTGGATGACTCCTTTCGTGACGAACAAGTTTTACTACGATCTTTTTTTTAATCGGATTTATAGTTTAACAATTATTTTAAAAAATTATAAATGTCTCACTTTCTCCATAAGAGCCTCGACTGCAAAATGTGGTGAGGAAAAGGTTGGCCTTTTCGGAGAAATTTCGCAATAAAGTTTCAGTAAAATTCCCAAATAGTATATTTCATACCAATACGAGTTTTTTAAAATTAAGAAAAGTCATTGTATTCAAATATACTACAACAACTATATTTTTAAAGTCGTAAATCATACACAAAATTTAGTCCTTAAAAATTCGTCAGTTGCCACTTTGTTTACTTGCAGACTGAGTTCACTTAACATTGGTTAGAACTCACTTAAAACTGTTACTTGCTGGACGAATTAAAGAAACGGTACTACGAATCCTCTCAAAAATAATGATTGGAAAGAGCGAATTGTTTCACCTTTTGGTTCTAAGATTTGCATTTAACAATGTTTCCAATAACAAAGTGTAACTGATCCAAACTTAATATATAGTTCACCACATTATAAAATTAATTTTAGTAAGCACGTTAGAGCAGCCCACAAAGAATTTTAAGTATGTCGCTTAAGATATCTGCCATCACAGGTCACGTAAATTCACGTCAACAATGTTAAGGGACGCAACTTCATATTGTTTACTTAGTTAAATAATTATTCACATTTACCTAATTAGCAACATCTTTTGGAGCGCATTTGCGTTTAGCAACAAATTCAGGATCTTTATGTGAGTCGTAGTTATCCACATCATCTTCAAATTCGTACAAATCGTCCCTGAAAAATATTCTCCTGGTACGAACACCGCGCGCATTACTACAAGTGGGAGGTATGTTTTTGCACTTACACTGTTTACGTGCTCACATCGGACAAAGCTCCCACTAGTGAGAACCTGAAATAGAGGTGGAGCTGTGATTTCTCGGTTTATCGTGAAACTATCAACTACTCTGAATAAAGCAGATCAAGTACTATGTTTTGCATGCATTATCTCTGTTTCTCATCGTCTGTCCATTGCGCCATAAATGGAGCAAATGATTCTGGCTGACATTGCTACTGTCACCCCCCTATTGAGCTCAAACAGGAGACTATGTCGGTAGCGTTCCGATTACTCCACTTGGTACTCCATTTTCTAACGTCCATAGCTCCACTCACTATCTCCAAATGACAAAATGACAATATGTGAACTTGGGACAACTGTAGAACGGGATACAACCCGTCGGTTTTGACCAATGACGTCATAATTTGCCACAGATGATTTATTAGACAGATTTAACAGCAAAAACGAGTGTTCATAAACAAAGGAATGCAGAAGAGGAAACAGATGATAGACGTGTATCACATCCAGTAATATTTCGAGCATAATGTTAAAGATGTCGCTTGTTTGAGTTCTAGTATTTCTGTAAAAAGTGAAGGAAAAAAAGGCCGGCCGGTGTGGCCGAGCGGTTCTAGGCGCTTCAGTCTGGAACTGCGCGACCGCTACGGTCGCAGGTTCGAATCCTGCCTCGGGCATGGATGTGTGTGATGTCCTTAGGTTAGTTAGGTTTAAATAAGTTCTACGTTCTGGGGAACTGATGACCTCAGATGTCAAGTCCCATAGTGCTCAGAGCCATTTGAACCATTTTTTGAAGAAAAAAAGGGATAGAAGTACCGGTAACATGGAATATCTCAGTTGACATATATATGAGTTGTATCTTGAACTTCTGTCGATCTGTATAGTTTAATTGCAGTACGGGATACAAATTTAACGTACGTAGACTTCTTCGTTTTCGTTAGCATTTATATGCTATTTCTCAGTTGACCTATATAGATAAATCTATAAGTACAAAAGAAAAAGAAAAACTAAGCATTCTCCTAAATAAAAAGCTATTCTTCCAAATTATCTCAAACTCAATAAGAATGAAATTAAGTACCGAAAGACTTGGAAAGAACCAATTATTTAAATCAATTCAAACGAAAAAAATCTTACGCAATGTCTAGCGCTGTCTTAAAAGCACATTCATTTATTTCAATTTACAATGATGGCCATTATTCACAGGAGACAGCCGATTTATCATCTACGGCTCTAAAGTAAGGACATTAATATCTATGAGCAACCTACGACGTTATTGCTCAAAGCCGACGGGTTATATCCCGTTCTTCAGTTGACCGTGAACTCAAATAGCAGCAGTGAACTACTTATAAAAGATGACCCGTAGCAACCGAAATACCAACATGCAAGACTAAAACCCGACGAACTTACGCACAAACCTAATAGATATTTTTCAATGTTCAAATGACAGGTTTCGTTCGTATTCTTTCAGTTCTCAGGAGTGAGGAGAACTTAACGTACAGCCTTTGTCACGGACATCGATTACGAATTTTGCTGTCGAAAAGAATGAAGTCCGTGATTGTCATTTGTCCCTCCAAGTCTGTTAATATATTTAGATTTTTTTCATAAAAAGTGTATTCCACTGCAACCCCACACTCACCGTTCGGGCGCCACACTGCACCCGAGACAACTCTCACCAGACACGCAATTTTGCCGCCGACGTGTCAATGAAATGGACCACGGTTGATAGGCGAAACGCAGTCCAGGAATAAAACGCCAGGGCGTTACCGTGGAATCGTTTGCCACGGGTAGCTGGTTGAGACAAGATAATCGCTCTACGAAGCGGCGCAGAAAACCAGTGTAGCATCTAGTTGCTACGAACTCGGCTCATATTGCCAGTAAAACTCCTTTTCATGCTACAGTGCGAGACACATTCCGATCTAGAACGAATTTACATGAAATTTTCCTTCAGACTAAAACCGTGAGTCGGATCGTGACTGTAAACCGGAAGCTTGCTTCCGTCGAGTTTAGAAAGTAGGAGATCAGTTACTGGACTGAAGTGAAGCTGTTACGGCGGTCTGTGATTCGTATCTGGTTATCTCAGTTGGTAACAGCAAGAGTTCAGAGTTCTAGCTCCGGTCCGCCGAACAGGTTTAATCTGATAGGACGCTTCAGGAACGAGCAGCACTCCTCTGCAGAATGCAAATTCATTTCGGAAACTTTCCCGCAGGCTGTGGCTAAGAAGAGGACCACTCGGCAATCTGATTTTTGTAAATTTTTATATTTATGGCACGTGAAGTTCTGAACTCAAAATTTAACGATCAGCCATAGCAGTTCAATGCGACTCGCAAAAGTTCTCGAGAAAATCGACTTTGAAATTCTCCGAGCGATTTTAATTCACTAAAGGTGGAGTAAAACTTTGGTTGGCCTTGTGGCTCCATCGGCAGCGCTCGAGACTGGTAATTGCTGGTCTACTGGTTCCAGACTCACTTCTGTCATTATTTTTTCTTTTATTGTTTTTTTCCCGTTCAGTTCGAATATCTACGTCATTTCAACATAAAATTAATAATAAATTAATAATATATCGTTTCTATGAAAAATGCACGTCTTTGTATTTAAAATTTAGGCTTTCTCTGGAACAGAGACTCAACTGAAGTACATTGAGATCGAGATACATAGCATCAAACGTTTGCAATAGTTTATCATTTCAAAGTTTCATACAAGGACTAAATTTCAGTCAAATACAAACAAAACATTGCAGTTTCAGAGTATATGACTTGTAGTGTAATATGTAAGAGTTACTGACATATGGATCTCAACTAGGTCGTTGTTCTGGGGAATGCTTTAGTTACACACCCACTGCACACAAAATTTGAGTTTTCGTTGCAAATATTCCGAAAAAAATTGAACCTGTAAAGATACACTACCTGTAGTGTGTACTCCGTGTTTTTACAACGCTTATCATGGTGGCACATGGGGGACCACATAAGTAGTATAAAAAATGGGCACAGTCCAGTTAAAGAGTATGTAATGTCGAACTCGATGTTTTGTTTCCATCTGTGACCCAAAAATGTAGTTTATAATGTTTTTAATTAACGTATCTTATAAAAGACTTTAACTAAGAGTTTATATTTCCAATGATAACTGGAATTTTATGTGTGATATGTCATTAAAAATAAGGAGATGTGCATTTTTTAACATTGTGTGCCGAACCAAGACTCTTACCTGGAACATTTGTCATAAAGGTTCCAGGTGATATTAATAGCAGGCCGTTGGGGCCGAGCGGTTCTAGGCGCTTCAATCCGGAACAGCGCTGCTGCTACGGTAGCAGGTTCGAATCCTGTCTCGGGCACGGATGTGTGTGATGTCCTTAGGTTAGTTAGGTTTAAGTAGTTCTAAGCCTAGAGGACTGATGACCTCAGATGTTAAGTCCTATAGTTCTTAGAGCCATTTGAACCATTTTTGTTATTAATATTGTGCCCTGCCCCACTGTCATAGTGCTCAGCCTCGCTGCACACTTCCCGCACCGCCATGGCACACTTGAGTTCGAGGAAGAGGGCAAACTGCGAATGCACCACATTCAAAAGGCAGTCCGGTTGCACTGCATACAACTTAGTTTTACACTTCCCATTTCGCAAAAACTCGGATCACGGACCAAACAAATTTTCAGTATTATTAAATTGGTTTTTTTTTTCCTTGTCTGTGCTGAAGACAATTTTTATCTGGCACAAACTGTCGGCATATGGACAGAGGCAGAAAATTTTTAATAATTTCGCACTCAGGTTGCCACTTATTTAGTCTTTTCTACGAATATGTCGATCGATATACTTTAGTACTTTTGCAGTGTCCTTGTGAAGATGTGGAAACTCCACCTAAGGAATGAAACATATAAGTGTTGGACAGATTTAAAGTAAAAGGATTTGTGATTAAAATGGGAATTACTTCGCGGGCCAATCAGTTACACCTGCACATGCATAGGGGTGCTTTCAACCGTGACGCAAGCAGTGTCGAAAACAGGTGTAAGATGGGCTGTGTCTTCGAGGAGCTACCCTTGTAATTCTTTGAAGGCCACAATTAGTTCAGACCTCGTGACTGTATGTACGCACGAGGCTATATGATAAGGCCCAGTGAACGTCTGTTCTCTCTGGCACTAGTCGCTTGGGACCGTTGATAGGCATGGCTTTGTATATGACGCTCCTGAACTCGTCATTTACTCACATGGTACTCGTGAATCCAGAACAAAGCGAGCAACAATAGGCTGTTGTCGAATCCAACATGTACTGGTGGAATGGAATGGACAGCGTCTTGAAAGAAAGACGTAAGGTGAACATTAACAAAAGCAAAACGAAGTAATAAAATGTAGTTGAATTAAATCAGGTGATGTTGAGGGAATAAGATCAGGAAACGAAACTTTAAAGTAGTAGGAGTTTTGCTATTTGAACACCAAAGTAACTGATGATGGTTTGAAGTAGAGAGGATATAAAATGTAGACTGGCAATGGCAAGGGAAGCATTTCTGAAGATAACATCGAGTATATATTTAACTGTTAGGAAGTATTTTTGAAAGTATTTGTATGGAAGTGAAGCACGCACGATAAACAGTTTAGACAAGAAGAGAACAGAAGCTTTAGAATTGTGGTGTTACAGAAGAATGCTGAATATTAGATCGGCAGACCACGTAACTAATCAGGAGATACACAATAGAATTGGAAGGAAAAGAAAATTGTGGCACACTCTACTAGAGGAAGGGATAGGTTGGTATTACAGATTTTGAGACATCAAGGGAACACCAATTTAATACTGGAATGAAGTGTATGAGGGGGGTAAAAATCGTAGAGGAAGCTCAAGAGATGAATATACTAAGCAGATTCACAGGGATGTAAGCTGCAGTAGATATTAGGAGATATAGCGGCTTGCACGGGATAGAGAAGCATGGAGAGCTACATCAAAACCAATCTGTGGACTGACGACCACAACAACAACAACTGGTAGCCATTTATTCTGATTAGCCGACCGGTGTGGCCGAGCGGTTCCAGGCACTTCAGTCCGGAACCGCGCGACTGCTACGGTCGCAGGTTCGAATCCTACCTCGCGCATGGATGTGTGTTATGTCCTTTGGTTAGGTAGGTTTAAGTAGTTCTAGGTCTAGGGGAAAAACTGATAGAAGCCGACCGCGGGGCAGATCAATTTGGATTCCGTAGAAATGTTGGAACACGTGAGGCAATACTGACCCTACGACTTATCGTAGAAGAAAGATCAAGGAAGGCGAACCTACGTTTCTAGCATTTGTAGACTTAGAGAAAGCTTTTGACAATGTTGACTGGAATACTCTCTTTCAAATTCTGAAGGTGGCAGGGGTAACATACAGGAAGCGAAAGGCTATTTACAATTTGTACAGAAACCAGATGGCAGTTATAAGAGTCGAGGGGCACGAAAGGGAAGCAGTGGTTGGGAAGGGAGTGAGACGCGGTTGTACCCTCTCCCCGATGTTATTCCATCTGTATATTGAGCAAGCAGTAAAGGAAACAAAAGAAAAGTTCGGACTAGGCATTAAAATCCATGGAGAAGAAATAAAAACTTTGAGATTCGCCGATGACATTGTAATTGTGTCAGAGACAGCAAAGGACTTGGAAGAGCAGTTGAACGGAATGGACAGTGTCTTGAAAGGAGGGTATAAGATGAAAATCAACAAAAGCAAAACGAGGATAATGGAATGTAGTCGAATTAAGTCGGGTGGTGCTGAAGGAATTAGATTAGGAAATGAGACACTTAAAGTAGTAAAGGAGTTTTGCCATTTAGGGAGCAAAATAACTGATGATGGTCGAAGTAGAGAGGATATAAAATGTAGACTGGCAGTGGCTAGCAAAGCGTTTCTGAAGAAGAGAAATTTGTTAACATCGAGTATTGATTTAAGTGTCAGGCAGTCGTTTCTGAAAGTATTTGTATGGAGTGTAGCCATGTATGAAAGTGAAACATGGACGATAAATAGTTTGGACAAGAAGAGAATAGAAGCTTTCGGAATGTGGTGCTACAGAAGAATACTGATGATTAGATGGGTAGATCACATAACTAATGAGGAGGTATTGAATAGGATTGGGGAGAAGAGGAGTTTGTGGCACAACTTGACTAGAAGAAGGGATCGGTTGGTAGGACATGTTCTGAGGCTTCAAGGGATCACCAATTTAGTATTGGAGGACAGCGTGGAGGGTAAAAATCGTAGAGGGAGACCAAGAGATGAATACACTAAGCAGAATCAGAAGGATGTAGGCTGCATTAGGTACTGGGAGATGAAGAAGCTTGCACAGGATAGAGTAGCATGGAGAGTTGCATCAAACCAGTCTCAGGACTGAAGACCACAACAACAACAACAACAACAACAACAGGTCTAGGGGACTGATGAACTCAGATGTAAAATCCCATAGTGCTCTGAACCATTTGAACCATTTGTCTCGCCACATTTCAGGCTTTCTCACATTTTCCCGAAGGGCCGCATCGCGTGCCGATAGTAACCACGATTAACAGTTTTGCGTATGGCACAAATTCATGATGAACCAGTCCTATCAGCATGGCTTCGACATTCGACCTGCACAGACTAGCTTTTTTTTTGGGTCTCTGAAAACCTTCCCTGACCCGTCGTTAAGTCTGAACGTTGGTCTCAACATCATTTTTTGGGTCTCTGAAAACCTTCCCCGACCCGTCGTTAAGACTGAACGGTGGTCTCAACATCATTTTTTGGGTCTCTCAAAACCTTCCACAGCCCGTCGTTAAGACTGAACGGTGGTCTCAACATCATAACTGCCCACGTCTCATTTCCAATTATGATTCTCTTAAGGAACAAGCCGCCCTCATTTGCACGATCCAAGAGCTCTTCACAGATCGCCAGGCAAAGGTCTTCCTGGTCCTGAACCCATGAGCTGTGAGACCAACTTGGCGGCAACACGATCAATTCCAAGATGCTGTGTCGGGATTCTATGACATGATCCAACTACGCGTAAAATGGTACATTCATTTGCAATCTCTCAGGCAGTCAGTCTGCGATTGGCATGCAAAATTTCGTTGACGTTCCTGACAAGGGCGTCGTCGCTAAAAGTCAGAGAAAAGTCAGAGAGCGTTTTGAACGAGGTCGATATTTGACTACTGACTGGCCTTTTTAAACCGTGTGAAACTTTCGCACAACCGAGTTCGACTTAAGCACTCATAGCCGTAGGCATCCTGCATCATTTGGTTTCCTTGAGTTTCAGGCAAAATTTAATGCAGACGCGTTGCTCCTACAACTCTGCCATCTCGAAATTCGCAAACTGTGTGACACAAGATTCTACTCAGTACAGCACTGAACAATAGAGACAAGACATGCAACAATCAAACTTCCGGCGGTTATAGATTAAACAAAGGCGTGTGCAAGTATGCCAACCGCATTTTGCCGCAACATACCATTGGCACGAAATTACGAATGTTCTGGAATTTTTTGAGCAGACCTTGTATTGTATAACTCTGCCATGAAATGCTTGACAATGGCGTACATCCAAAATTTCAACTCATGGGAGGAATAAAATTTATCTCTTAAAACATATTTGCTGTTTGTAAGCACTACTCTTTTACTACTGATTCTATCCGCAACATACCAGGTGATCAAAAAGTCAGTATAAATTTGAAAACTGAACAAATCACGGAATAATGTAGATAGAGAGGTACAAGTTGACACACATTCTTGGAATGACATGGGGTTTTATTAGAACCAAAAAAGTACAAGAGTTCAAAAAATGCCTGACAGATGGTGCTTCATCTGATCAGAAGAGCAATAATTAGCATAACAAAGTAAGACAAAGCAAAGATGATGTTCTTTACAGGAAATGCTCAATATGTCCACCATCATTCCTCAACAATAGCTCTAGTCGAGGAATAATGTTTTGAACAGCACTGTTCAGCATGTCTGGAGTTATGGTGAGGCATTGGCGTCGGATGTTGTCTTTCAGCATCCCTAGAGATGTCGATCGATCACGATACACTTGCAACTTCAGGTAACCCCAAAGCCAATAATCGCACGGACTGAGGTCTGGGGACCTGGGAGGCCAAGCATGACGAAAGTGGCGGCTGAGCACACGATCATCACCAAACGACGCTGGAAAGAGATCTTTCACGCGTCTAGCAATATGAGGTGGTGCGCCATCCTGCATAAACATCGTAGGTTCCAGCAGGTGTTTGTCAGCCGAGCTGGGGATGATGTGATTCTGTAACATATCGGCGTACCTCTCACCCGTCACGGTAGCAGTTAGTGACGTTTTGTTGTCCAGCGCCATCTGACGGACATTTTGTGAACTTTCTTTTTTTTCCCTAATAAAATCACAAGTCATTCCAAGCATGTGTGTCATTTTTACCTTTCTATCTACATTATTCCGTGGCTTATTAAGTTTTCCAATTTATACTGACTGTTTGATCACCCGGTATTTTGTAGGCAGTTTCACAATATATATAAATGACCTAGTAGATAGTGTCGGAAGTTCCATGCGGCTTTTCGCGGATGATGCTGTAGTATACAGGGAAGTTGCAGCATTAGAAAATTGTAGCGAAATGCAGGAAGATCTGCAGCGGATAGGCACTTGGTGCAGGGAGTGGCAACTGACCCTTAACATAGACAAATGTAATGTGTTGCGAATACATAGAAAGAAGGATCCTTTATTGTATGATTATATGATAGCGGAACAAACACTGGTAGCAGTTACTTCTGTAAAATATCTGGGAGTATGCGTGCGGAACGATTTGAAGTGGAATGATCATATACAATTAATTGTTGGTAAGGCGGGTACCAGGTTGAGATTCATTGGGAGAGTCCTTAGAAAATGTAGTCCATCAACAAAGGCGGTGGCTTACAAAACACTCGTTCGACCTATACTTGAGTACTGCTCGTCAGTGTGGGATCCGTACCAGATCGGGTTGACGGAGGAGATAGAGAAGGTCCAAAGAAGAGCGGCGCGTTTCGTCACAGGGTTATTTGGTAAGCGTGATAGCGTTACCGAGATGTTTAGGAAACTCAAGTGGCAGACTCTGCAAGAGAGGCGCTCTGCATCGCGGTGTAGCTTGCTCGCCAGGTTTCGAGAGGGTGCGTTTCTGGATGAGGTATCGAATATATTGCTTCCCCCTACTTATACCTCCCGAGGAGATCACGAATGTAAAATTAGAGAGATTCGAGCGCGCACGGAGGCTTTCCGGCAGTCGTTCTTCCCGCGAACCATACGCGACTGGAACAGAAAAGGGAGGTAATGACAGTGGCACATAAAGTGCCCTCCGCCACACACCGTTGGGTGGCTTGCGGAGTATAAATGTAGATGTAGATGTATCCATATACATCAGTGAATCTGCCTGCAAAATTGTGTCGTTCTCCGAGCCATAGTTAAGAACGGGGCCCAAGAGAAATACGGGCCTCGCAACGACGTCAGTCGGCCTGTTAGCCATACTTCGCGAAAGCTCGGCTCCATGCAGGGCCCACGGGAAATTAATGTGTAATTCAAAAGGTACCCACTAAAGATTTTAACTTTGTCTGTGCTATTGAGGCCTTGCATGCATTTAAACGAGCAGTCAAGAAATAATAAAGTCGTCTGAAACAGTCAGTGGCTCCACGCCCGAGGCGGCTGCTGCACTAGTAAAACCTGCAGTGTCACGCACCAAGGGCCTCGGTTCAGGAGTCGTGACGTCATAAACATTGATAGGCGTGGAAGACTAGTTATCTTGAAGCGGGACGCAACCTACTCAGACTACACCCATCCATTGTTTCATAATGAGAGCGCTAAGCGACTTGCAACAACCTTGAAACATAATTTGAAGCTGTTTTATCGATACATGTACAACATGGGAGTTTGATTCTTTAAAGAACCAGTGGTGGTGATGCTACTGGTGACATTTTAATCTATTACAATTAAACTGGTGCGGTAAAATAAGTGGACCTTTTTACTAACTGACCAGACAGATCCAAAATATTAGAAACAATCCTGTTGCCATAATCAGGAATCAGCCGCAGTCGAAAACGCGTGTGTACAGTGCCTACTATACTGGGGATCGCTTACTTTCAGTTCACGGTGCGATGCAGGCCCAGAGCGAGCCGCCGGAGAAAGTGTGGGTGCTGTTTTGCTGCGGTGGGTTTCGCTTGGAGGGTTGCCCCGCGTCAGCGACCACCGCCGGCTGCCCCTACTCCTCGGCAGATTTTCTCCTGCCACACCGCTAGGGTCAGCTTTTCTCCGGTACATCCCAAGTCCCCACTGTGTCAGCAGGTGTGCCGTAAACACGGTGGGAGCAGGATCCATCCCGATTTTCTTCTCCTGGATCCAGGTAGCAGGTAGCGCCCACTTCCCTCACCCCCCTCCCCTTTTTAGGGTTCCATGCATCAATCAGCAAGAAAGGAATCCTTATAGGATCGCTTCGTTGTCTGACTGTTAAGAACCCTTTTTCTTAAAACTTGGTAGATGTACCAGGTTCAAATTTATGTTTCAAAAAACTCACGACATTGATCTGCACACACTGTTTTTTTATACAAGAAAGATTAAGGAAAGGCAAACCTACGTTTCTAGCATTTGTAGACTTCGAGAAAGCTTTTGACAATGTTGACTGGAATACTCTATTTCAAATTCTGAAGCTGGCAGGGGTAAAATACAGGGAGCGAAAGGCTATTCAATCTGTATATTGAGCAAGCAGTAAAGAACAAAAGAAAAATTTGGAATAGGTATTAAAATCCATCGAGAAGAAATAAAAACTTAGAGGTTCGCCGATGACATTGTAATTGTCAAAAACAGCAAAGGACTTGGAACAGCAGTTGAACAGAATGGACAGCGTCTTGAAAGGAGAGTATAAGATGAACATCGGCAAAAGCAAAACGAGGGTAATGCAATTTAGTCGAATTAAGTTGGGTGATGCTGAGGGAATTAGATTAGGAAATGAGACAAAGTAGTAAAGGAGTTTTGCTATTTGGGGAGCAAAATAACTGATGATGGTCGAAGTAGAGAGGATATAAAATGTAGACTGGCAATGGCAAGGAAAGCGTTTCTGAAGAAGAGAAATTGTTAACATCGAGTACAGATTTGTCAGGAAGTCGTTTCTGAAAGTATTTGTATGGAGTGTAGCCATGTATGGAACTGAAACGTGGACGATAAATAGTTTAGACAAGAAGAGAATAGAAGCTTTCGAAATGTGGTGCTACAGAAGAATGCTGAAGATTAGATGGGTAGATCACATAACTAATGAGGAGGTATTGAATAGAATTGCGGAGGAGTTTGTGGCACAACTTGACTAGAAGAAGGGATCGGTTGGTAGGATATGTTCTGAGGCATCAAGCGAACACCAATTTGGTACTGGAGGGCAGCGTGGAGGATAAAAATCGTAGAGGGAGACCAAGAGATGAATACACTAAGCAGATTCGGAAGGATGTAGGCTGCAGTAGGTACTGTGAGATGAAGAAGCTTGCACGGGATAGAGTAGCATGGAGAGCCGCAACAAACCAGTCTCAGGACTGAAGACCACAACAACAACAACCGATTTCGGCCGTAAGCTATCATCTGGCACCAAAATCACTGAAAACATTTCACTTGTTATGAATTCTGAAAAACAAAACGTTGAATATTTTAAGCCACATGAAACATGTATTACAAAAACTCGTTCATAGCATTTACAAGTGCAGCAATCATCTTATTTACATAAAATAGGACGATTGCTCCACTTGTAAGTGCTATGAATGACTGCATATGATGGCTTACTGCCGAAACCGGTCTTACTAATAAAATCCAGTATATGCAGTTGTCATAAATATTTTGAAACATATATCGACTTCTAAAAATTGCCTGAAAAAAAACCTATCAAATTTACGTGGCTTATTGAGGTCTATGGTCCCTTGACGGTCTAAAAATTTTAAGCTTCTAAGTCATTTCAATCAAAAGACGCGGCCAGTTATGTCTCACATTCTGATACTAGAAGACCCACTCATCAAAATCTATAGTCTATTTCCCGTTGACCTAGAATCATGAAATTTGGCAAGGAGCAAAGGTTTCACAGTATAAGTGAAGCAAAAAATTTGAAAATTGTTAATTTAGAAATATATAACACAGAATTTTTTTTCATGTTTTTTATAAGTCTTTTTTTCTGCCCATCTGCTAACATACTTTTTCTCTGGAACTTTCTCTGGTGAATAAAGTTAAAATTTATGTCACATACTAAGGTTCAGTGTCCCTTGATTGAGCAAAAAGTTTTAAGCTTCTAAGTCGGTGCAGTCAAAAGATACGGCCATTTATGTCAGATATTTTCCTACTCGAAAGCTCACTCGTTAAAACCTACATTTTCTGTTGACCCAGAAACATGAAACCTCGCAAGAAAAAAACTTGCGCAGCACAAGGGAAGGAAAAAATCAGAAATTTGTTAATTTGTTATTACATCACATGAAAATTTTTTTTGTCTTATTTTTTCATCTGTATGTGTGCTCCTCTGTTAAGACCCATTTTGCTCTGGAATCAACGTATCAAGTTCAAATTTATGTCACATACTAATGTCTATGGTTACTTGGCGGTGTAAAAAGTCTAAGCCTTTTTCTCCAGAACACTCTGGCGCATGTGGTTCAGATTTGTTGCGCATACTAAGATCTAGCGTCGGTTAGCAGTGAAAAAATTTTAAGCTTCTAATTGTAAGTCGGTGTGCTGGAAAGATCCGCGTATTTATGTCTCATATTTTGAAACTCTCACATTCACTCATCAAAACTTATAGGCACTTCACGTTGACCTAGAATCATGAAATTCGGCAAGAGACAAAGTTTCACACTACAAGTAAAGTAAAAATTCTGGAACATCTAAAATCGTAACTACAGTACATAAGAAATATCTTTTTGCCACTTGAAGATACATTGCAGTCACGATACGTGAAAAGCGTACTAGACGAATATTACTGCATGCAAAAATAAAATGTAAGCTTCAGTCATGTTATAGCAAGTAAATAAGTAATTTTATCAAAACTTTCCTCTCTAGATATGTAAATTGAAGTCCACTGCAAGCTTCTTTTTTTTTATGTGCGAGTTACACTGACGAACTACTGTAGAAATTTTGATGCGGTCTTGGAATTCCTGAAACCTGAGGCGAATATATTGCCAGCATCAATGTCGATAACAAGCAAAAATTGTTGAGTTTCTCGGTTTCAAGGATGGATGAAAATATATACATATACACTGCAGAGCGAAATAAACTGGCACACCTGTCTAATATCGCGTACAGTCCCCGCGAGCACGCATAAATTCCGCGACACGACGTGGCATGGACTCGACTAATGTCTGAAGTGGTGCTGGAGGGAACTGACACCACAAATCCTGCAGGGCCGTCCATAAATCCGTAAGAGTAGGAGGGGGTGGAGATCTCTTCTGAAAAGCACGTTGCAAGACATCCCAGATATGCTCAATAATGTTCATGTCTGGGGAGTTTGGTGGCCAGCGGAAGTGTTTAATCTCAGAATAGTGTTCCCGGAGTCACTCTGTAGCAGTTTTGGACGCGTAGGGTGTCGCATTGTCCTGCTGAAATTGTCCAAGTCCGTCGGAATGCACAATGGACATGGGTGGATGCAAGTGATCACACAGGATGATTACGTAGGTGTCACCTGTCAGAGTCGTATCTAGACGTATCAGGGGTCCCATATCACTCAAACTGCACCCGCCCCACGCCATTACAGAGCCTCCACCAGCTTGAACAGTCCCCTGCTGACATTCAGGGTCCATGGATTCATGAGGTTGTCTCCATACCCGTACATGTACATCCTCTCGACACAATTTGAATCAAGACTCGTCCGACCAGGGAAGATGTTTCCAGTCATCAACAGTCCAATGTCGGTGTTGACTGGTCCAGACGACGAGTAAAGCTTTGTGTCATGCAGTCATCAAGGGTACCCGTGTGGGCCTTCGGCTCCAGAAGCCCATATGGATGATGTTTCCTTGAATGGTCCGCGCGCTGGCAGTTGTTGATGACCCAGCATTGAAATCCGCTGCAATTTGTGGAAGGGTTGCACTGCTGTCACGTTGAACGATTATCTTCAGTCGTCGTTGGTCCCGTTCTTGCAGGATCTTCTTCCAGCTGCAGCGATGTCGGACATTTGATGTTTAAGCGGAATTCTGATATTCAAGGTACACTCGTGAAATAGTCTACGGGAAAATCGCCACTTTATCGCTGCCTCGGAGATGCTGTGGCCCATCGCTCGTGCGCAGACTGTAACACTACGCTGAAACCCATTTAAACGTTGATCACCTGCCATTGTAGCAGCAGTAGCCGATCTAACAACTGCGCCACACACTTGTTGTCTTATATAGGCGTTGCGGATCACAGCCCCGTATTCTGCTTGTTTCCATATCTCTGTATTTGAATATGCATACCTATACCAGTTTCTCGGCGCTTCAGTGTGTAAGGATTCCTTTATTTTTGTTTTGGTCAGTTGAGGTGTTAAAGCCTAATAGCAATAAATTCAGGTAACGACGATAGATCTTTCCAAAGCAGATCAAACGCTCAGTAATATTGAGACCTAGTGACTCTGCTAGGCGGTGCGAGTTATGTAAACAGAATCCCTGTCGTCTTGGGAACACAGCATCACCATTGGGGGACAAACATTGTACTATGGGATGGTCTGATCAGCTAGTATGGTCACACAATCTTTGGCAGTAATGCGACCTTAAGCCCACGGGAAATCACGACATGGCTGCCCAAATCATCATCGATCTTCCACCATGTCTCACTCTTGGGAAGCAAAATCGGCCAGAAGTTGGAAACTGTGACAGACAAAACTCATGCGACCAAATACATTCTTCCATTGCTCGATTGCCCATGTTTTATGGCTTCGGCGCCACGTTTTTATGTTACGGGCTTTTGCGTCGTTGATGTGTGATCTTGAAAGTCCAGCCCGCTCTGTTGACAGGGTTCGCGAGTGCCGACAGTGACCTCTGCAGCTGTCGTCTCACTTTTCGTCACAACCCTCTTCAGTGACCGACTGCCACGATGACTCAGTACACACCTTCGCCCGTATTGTGACTTGGCGGGTGATGTTTTTCTGCTTTCCTAAATGCGGTATAAATCTTCACTAAGGTGTCTCTTGAAACACCAAACACTTCGGCTCCCTTTGTTACGGAAGCAGACACCATAGAGGCACCAGCACATTGCCCACGTTCGAATTCATTTAGCTCCTGCATAATGCAGTCACAGCTCCCCAGAACGCTGTTCTGACGACGATTGACGCTTGCAACGTGTTGAGGACATTGAAAAGGTGCTGTTTGTGGTCAAATCCAACAGAACAACCAGCGGCATTGACTAGCATCTGCATTTATGTCCAAGTATGTATTTCTTCTTCCGTATTTTTGTGTCAGTTGGGTGTACAGAATCAGTTCAGTAACATGGGTCGATTTGGAGATGCAACATAACAACAGAAAGGAGATATCATGTCTACACACGACCTATTTCTATAACATCAGTGTTTGCAAAAGTTATTGAAAAGGCTGTGTATGTAAGGATAATTGATCATTTTATATCACACGATTTGCTATCGAAAGTGCAGTTCGGCTTTAGAGGTCGTTTAACAACTGAAAATGCTGTATTCTCTTTTCTCTGTGAGGTACTGGATGGGCTAAACAAAAGGTTTCGAACTCTTGGCATATTTTTTTGATTTAACTAAGGCATTTGATTGTGTTGATCAGAAAATATTGCTCCAGAAGTTGGACCGTTAGGGAATACGGGGAGTAGCTCACAATTGGTTCACCTCTTACTTTAGCAACAGGCAGCAAAAGGTCATTATTCACAGTGTTGAGAATGGCTGTGATGTGGGGTCTGAGTACTGTCAAGTGGACGGTGTCCCAGGGATCAGTGTTGGGGCCACTCCTGTTCCTTATTTATATAAATCATATGCCCTCTCTTATTACAGGTAACTCTAAAATATTTCTGTTTGCTGATGACACTAGCTTGGTAGTAAAGGATGTTGTGTGCAACATTCGATCGGTTTCAAATAGTGCAGTACGTGACATCATTTCATGGCTTGTAGAAAATAAACTAACGCTAAATCACAGGGAGACTCAGTTTTTACAGTTTCTAACACACAGTCAACAAAACCCGACGTTTTAATTTCACAGAATGGGCATATGATTAGTGAAACTGCATAGTTCACATTTCTAGGTGTTCAGATAGATAGTAAGCTGTCGTGGAAAGCCCACGTTCAGGATCCTGTTCAAAGGTTTAAAGTTGCCATTTTTACTATTCGAACGGTATCAGAAGTGATTGATCGTTCTACAAGAAAAAAAATTCAATAAGCTACCACTCAAATTCAAAAATCGTAGCAGTAATCCACGCGCTTTCAAATCGAAACTGAAGAGTTTCCTCGTAGGTCACTCCTTTGTATTCTGTAGAGGAGTCCCTAGAAAAATTAAGCTGATTGTTATTGTATTGTTGATTGCGTTTACTTAAGCTTATGGACTATCTTTTTTCAGGTTCATAAACATTTATTTTTATCTGTTATTACTTTTATGTTGTAATATCATGTACTGACACGTTCCATGACCTTGGAGATTTGTTCCTCAATTTGGTCCTACGGAACTTGACGTGTAAATAAATAAATAAAATCGTACATGGACATGCCCCAACTGTTAATGTATCATCGCTGAGTGTCGAGCTTGTCTACAAGATGTAGCGCTCGCATGGGGTACCGCCAGCAGTCACGTAACACGGCATCAGAACAGCGACCGTAAAAGTACTAGGGTTGTTCAGTAAGTAACGCTACACATTTTTTTTTCCTGAAAGCAGGTTAGTTTTATTCAGGATTCAAATATACCGTATCATTCCCCAATCCTTTGGCTACAACAGTTCGACGGCCTTACGCTATCTTACAGGGAGGGCCTGGATGTCCGCATCGTACCACTCTACTGGTCGATCTCGGAATCGACGTCTTCCTGCACCCACAACCTCCACATCATCTGCGTACTGATTCCTGTGGAGTGCGTCCTGTATTGGGCTGAAATGAAATTATCGTATGGCATTGTTGGTCGGGAGGCCCCATGCGGGGAAGTTCGGCCTGCAAGTCTTTTTTAGTTGACGCCACTTCGGCGATTTGCGAGTCAATGATGATGAAGAACACACAACACCCAGTCATCACTAGGTAGAGAAAATCCCTGACCCCGCCGGGATTCGAACCCGGGACACCGTGCGCCGGAAGCGAGAACGCTACCGCAATACCACGAGCTGCGGACTATGTTGGGCTAAACAGATGGAAGCTGGAAGGTGTGAGACCCGGGCTGTAGGGTAGATGAGGAAGAACAGTTCAATGGAGGTTTGTGACCGCCTCTCAGGTGCGAGACCCCGCTTTGTCATGGAGAGGTAGAAATTCGTTTGCGTTTTTATGGCGACGAACACGCTGCAGGCGTTTCTTCAGTTTCCTGAGGGAGCACAATACACTTCAGAGTTTATCTTTGCATCATGAGAAAGGACATCGAGCAGAATGACCCTCTCAGATCCCTAAAAGATCATCGCATTAACTTTACCGCCTGAGGGTGCGACTTTGAACTTTTTCTTCGAAGGACAGACGCTGTGACACCTCTCCATGGGCTGCCGTTTTGTTTCCGGTTCGATGGGATCAACCCTGTGGAATCGCCTGTGACGATGTTCTACAAAAGACTGTCACCATCAGACACAACGCGAAAGCAATTCCGCACAGATAGTCCGCTGTTCCTTAAGCCGTCGGCACACGGACCGTGCTGTCGAACGTCAAAGTTGAGCGTTCCGAGTTCAACGTGCCCAGAAACGACGCGACCTGTGCACACGGTACGTGGGCCCCAACGTGGCATACGCGATCGCAACGCTCTCCAGTGGCAGTCGTCGGCTGTACCTGGCTCGTAAATTACACTGTTAACAAAATCGACGGGCGCAGAATTCTCATATTAGCTCTATTAAAACGTACTTTTCGCTCCCTCATCCATATGCTTGTCAGGTTGTTCTGTCTCTAATAAACATAAATAAAAACTTCAATATCCGTGAAAATATTATAAGGGAAAACGGAGAGTACCATATCCGGTCAGTAAGGACATCGGTTTATCAAAGTTGCATTATAAATAATGCGATACAAATGTAGAATTGTTCTCCACATGAGGTAGAAATTATTTCATCACTCTCAGTTTTTAGTAAAACCCTACGGTATTCTTACTTGATCACTCTTCCTGTTCATTAGCTAAATCTTTACATCTGAATTACAAAACTTAAAAGAAAACAGGACAAAATATCTTACAAATAGAGCAAGCTGTGCTATAGATTCAGGAAATCGAACTAAGTCATGCTACAAACAGAGCGCACTTGTATTTACATGCCAGCGAATATTGAAGTATGTATTTGTATTAAGTTAATAAGAAAGTATCAGAACGTATTAAAAACGCGAAAGTTAGAAAAAAAAATTGTAGACACGAATCACAAACACATTTGACTTTTCCTTACAAATCCATGCCACTACTCTTTTTTTTGCATTATTTTCGTAATTTGGCCGTAGCAGACGTCACATAACATCCCTTGAAGTGCGTTGGCGATCCCTATACTCAGTTTCTTTTATTAAAGAGACCAGCCAGGTCTGTGACCGAACACGCTTTTTTTTTTATCATTGTGTTTAGTCGTTGCGGACGTCACATAACATCCGGTCAAGTTCGTTTGTTGATCCTTGCACTGAGTTTTTTATTACAGAGGCCAACCAGCACTCTGACCGAACACGCTGAGCTACCGTGCCGGCCTTTTTTTTTTTTTTTTTTTTTTTTTTTTTACAGAGGCCAACCGGCTCTCTGACCGAACACCTTGGGCTACCGAACACGCTGAGCTACCGAGCTACCGGCACTCATTGAGCTCAATCGAACACGAAGTTTGGCGGACTATATATCTAGCATCTTATCGTGTCCTGAAAGTTTTAGTCGTAGCTGTATTACTAACTGAAATTTAATTATAACCGATTGTACCAACAGCAATGCGTTTGTGATGGATCCTCAACATGGCGTTGCCTTCTAGTGGTATATTCTTATAATACGCAAGTTACAATAATTCTTTTACCACGCATATGACGTTTCTCGTCATTTTATTAGAGCAAATGATAAAATTAACGGAGGGTTTTTGAGAGCTCTCCAGTTTGCTTGTGCTCAGAAGTGGCATATATACCACACGTGCTTCAAATGAAAGCCAATATAGCGCCTCACAACTCTGCATCGAATGGAGTAGGCGCGCATGTGACGTAGATAGCGTTCTGCCATCTTATTCGTCAACATTCAAACGCACGCTCAGAATATGTGATGCTAGATACTGCTCTGCACGTTCGGAAAGATTCCGGAACGTGCTGTTCCACGCTATGACATCAGAAACTCGGCACGTTCAACGTTCGGATGCACGGTCCGTGTGATGGCGAGGAACACAGTGTGGTGTCACCGCCAGGTGGTAGCCTTTAAATCGGCCGCGGTCCGTTAGTACACGTCGGACCCGCGTGTCGCCACTGTCAGTGATTGCAGACCGAGCGCCGCCACACGGCAGGTCTAGTCTAGAGAGACTCCCTAGCACTCACCCCAGTTGTACAGCCGACTTTGCTACCGATGGTTCACTGACAAATTACGCTCTCATTTGCCGAGACGACAGTTTAGCATAGCCTTCAGCTACGTCATTTGCTACGACCTACCAAGGCGCCATATTCAGTTACTATTGATATTTATATTGTGAATCATGTACTGTCAAGAGCGACGTTCATCATTAATGGATTAAAGTTAAGTATGAAACTAGCTACGTCCGATTTCTGAATTCTAATTCCTTGACATGTTCCAGACCTCACGTCAGTATAGTTCTTCCCTCCTCACGCCAGCCTGCGTGAGCTATAACACGTGCATTTTGGCCTCCTCTAGCAACACGGTGTTGGCTCTCCCGCCAACACTACACCCAGGGTTTATACACCTTTGCGTACGCCAACTTCGAGTTTTTCATCCGTCGATCGCCTCGAGTGAGAGTTCAAAAATGGTTCGAATGGCTCTGAGCACTATGGGACTTAACTTCTGAGGTCATCAGTCCCCTAGAACTTAGAACTACTTAAACCTAACTAACCTAAGGACATCACACACATCCATGCCCGAGGTAGGATTAGAACCTGCGACTGTAACGGTCGCGCGGTTCCAGACTGTAGCGCCTATAACCGCTCGGCCACCCCGGCCGGCTGAGTGAGAGTGTCCGCACGTTCGAACATTGCAGGAGTCACGCCTGTGTGTGGCTGGCCGACACACGGGAGATCGAATGGGTTTGCGCGACCTTGTTGTAATGGGGCAGACGCCACGACCAATGACTCACCGTGCTCTTGTTGACTGCCAGTTCTCCATAGACATTCTATGCCTATAAATATATGCATTGCTGTGGTTGCCCGCCAAAAGAAACCAAATGACAGCTCTCTGCTTGGAAAGTAGCTCCGTCACAATTTTGAAGGCTATATATAGCAACGTCACCTGTCGGAGATTCGTGAAACTATAGGGGCTAAAGTGGGAATATTCCTCGATGTCACGCAACAAGTTCAGCATTTTTTCAACGGAAACTGTAAGAGAAAAAAAGTGTTGCATTCCTTACTGGACGCCTCTCCTACTTAAGATGTCTTCGAGCCATTTACATATCTGACGACCTATGTCGGTAATGCCTGATATCTAGGCTGCCTGCACAACTGGCATGTTGTGTGGGTAGTATCAGAGCGCGTTCCAGAGAGACGGACAGACAGAGAAGGGAGAATAAGACATGAACATATGAGAATCGAGAGATGGGGAGGGAGTTGTTGACCGTTTCTCGGACTACCTGGCGCTGTGGAGCAGTGCTCTAACACGACTCGTTGTGTTCGCAGGCGCGGCCGGCGATGTGAGCAGAGAGACGGTGATGGCGCTGGACGAGCAGACGGCGCTGGTGCTGTCGCTGCAGCTGGTGGCGCTGTGCGCCGTGGCGCTCGGCCTGCTGCTCTACCTGGTGTGCCGCCTGCGTGCCGCCCCCGCCGACGCCGCCCCGGGCGCCGCCCCCGCGTGCGCCGCCCCCGGGCCTGCGCCGCGCGCCGTGTTGGTGACGAGTGCCGAGACGGCGCTGGGGCTGCAGTGCGCGCTGCGGCTGTCGCGCCTCGGCTACCGCGTCTTCGCCGGCGTCTCGCCGCCCCCGGACGCCTACGACGCCTACGACGCGGGCCCCGGCGCCGCCCTCGCCAAAGGCATCGCGCTGGCCGCCGAGTCGGAAGACGACGACGACGATGACGAGGACGTAGACTCCTCCACTGACGCGCACAGTGATGCCGGCGTTTCGCCGGAGACACGCACAGGTAGGGGCTGTAAAAATTTCCTAAAGCACTGTAATATACTTGCCGAATACCCAGTGTTGCCCAGGTGTTTACTTATTCCAGTCTTCCTATTCCCTCCCTCTGACTATATCTTCCTTTCCCCACTTTCTGCCCCACAACTCCCTTCCCATCTCTCGATTCACATACGAGGGGGGACCCAAAAGAAACAGGACTCCGAGGGCGCTGCCACTCGTAGACGTACTGCAGGGTTCTCACGCTTCATGAAACAGCTGTGCAGACGGCGTCAGTGTAGAGCTGAATATGCAACTGTCGTATTGTGTTTCTCTGACTGTTGGCGGGTTACCTCTGCGAAGTCGTTATGGCAACTTTAAAAGAACAGAGAGTGTGTGTGAAATTTTGTTTCCTGCTTAAGAAAACTGCAACGGAGACACACCAAATGCTTCAGGAAGCTTTCCAGGAGGACGCTATGAGCCGCGCACAGGTGTTCGAGTGGTTTGGGCGCTTTAAACGTGGTGACGCCATTCAGCATTTCGAAATGAGGAGAACATTGAAAAGGTCCGCCAAAAGATCAACGAGGATTGTCGCCAAACGATCGACCAAATTTCAGCAGAGACAGGAATCAGTTGGAGCTCGAGCCAGCGGATTTTGAGTGAGGATTTGCACATGAGACGTGTTGCTGCTAAATTTGTTCCGCGCCTTCTCACACAGGAGCAAAAAACCTTCCGCATGAATGTGTGTCAGGACTTGAAAACAGAGATCGCACGTGATCCAAACTTCTTGAACAAAGTCATTACAGGGGATGAGAGTTGGTGTTACAGGTATGACCCAGAAACCGAGCAAGCGTCAAGCCAGTGGAGGACTCCCAACTCTCCCAGACCAAAAACAGCGAGGCAAGTGAGGTCAAACGTGAAGACGATGATCAGTGCCTTTTTTGATGTTCGTGGAATTGTGCATCGAGAATTCGTACCCCCTGGCCAGACTGTTAACCAGCGCTTTTACTTGGATGTTTTAAGGCGTCTGCGAGAGGATGTGAGGAGGAAACGCCCGGAACTTTGGCGATCAGTTGACTGGTTTCTGCATCACATCATGACAACACTCCAGCACACACGGCCTTACGAGTGACCCACTATTTGGCATCTCAGAGGTGGTCTGTCGTATTCGCCGGACCTAGCCCCGTGCGACTTTTTCCTATTTCCACGAATGAAAAAAAAAACGCTAAAAGGAGGGCGTTCTGACGATGTGGAGGCGGTAAAAACAGCTTCGCAAAGAGCAATGGACAATATCAAACTTGAAGAGTTCCAAACATGCTTCCAACAGTGGGAAAAGAGACTTGACAAGTGCATCACATGTAATGGAGAGTATTTTGAAGGTGACTGAAGTAATTTTGTAAAAAGGTTCATCAATAAATTTTTATGACATCAATCCGGTTTGTTTTGGGTCCCCCCTCGTATGTTCCTGTCTTATTCTATGGGAGCTAGGTGAATCCCACTACCACAATACTTCTTTCCAGACAATAACTAGTAGGTGAACCAAATTTGGCTGGAACCGATCCAGTGGTTTAGGAGGATATGGGAGCATTTTTACAACAGTCATTGTCTTATGCTTGTCAACTTCCATAGTTTTCCTACATTTACTGCCTTCTTCCTGAAGGCACCTTGAAGCATTTTTAGTCATCTCACATCTAACTTTTAGGTGGTCTTCTACATTCTCTTCACTCAGCTGGTGCCCATTTATATATTACTTTTGGCCCTCTATTATCTTCCATTCTCTGGAGGTAGCAATGCCAAGATAATATTTTGCTTTGTATGGCATCGAGAATAATGCCTTTTTCTCTTATATTTTCCCATGTCTTAATGTCTGAAATGTTCCAGTCTGAGATACACCAACATTTCCGCCAAAAAAGACCACCTCAAGGAACATCTATTTATTTTTCTCCTATTAGCTTCTATATTATAGCTTCATATGTGGTGATACTCTCTACAATTGTCTTGTACAGTAAGATCGTTCTTTTTCTTTGCAATTTTTTCGCTCCATAGCAAGGATTTAAGCTGGACAACAACTCTTTTTTCTTGTCCATTTGTACTTGAGATACCTTATGTGGTTCTTCCATTTGTTGTAAATATGACGCCCAAGTATTTAAATGTACAGACACTTTTAATTTTACAGAATCCAACTCTCTTCGTTCGTCTTCATCCACTACCATGTATTCCGCTTTTTTTTCCTTGTGTGTGTGTGTGTGTGTGTGTGTGTGTGTGTGTGTTAATGTCAGGCGCCATTTTGAGTATGTTTCGTGAAGTTTCCTGTACAAGTAACTGGCGTCGTCTTTGTCTTCTTCTTCTTCTTCTTCTTCTTCTTCTATCAAGACCCGGTCATCAGTGAAAAGTAAAGTACACAGTATTTCTTGTGCTACAGGAATCTCTAAAAAATGGTTCAAATGGTTCTGAGCACTATGGGACTTAACATCTATGGTCATCAGTCCCCTAGAACTTAGAACTACTTAAACCTAACTAACCTAAGGACATCACACAACACCCAGTCACCACGAGGCAGAGAAAATCCCTGAACCCGCCGGGAATCGAACCCGGGAACCCGGGCGCGGGAAGCGAGAACGCTACCTCACGACCACGAGCTGCCGACCAGGAATCTCTATTTCACGACACTGCATCTTCCAGTTTTGCAAAATTTCTAACAGTGCTTTAAATGAAGTCAGCGCTAATGAGCACTCTTTTCTTAGATTACATTTTCGCAGAATTATTGCGAAATTTTGTTACCTACTTTAACCACCTGTAGCAGTGTTCGTGTAAGTTCCGTATTGCCTGACTTACTTCTTACCGATGTCAAAATTTTGCATTGCTGCCCACAGCTTACTTAGTAGGTCTATCAGATTTGTTCTGAAGATCAATCAGTGTTGAGTATAGTGTCATTCCTCCTGTTTACCATGATGCGTCTCGAGGAGATACACCCTCACCTTCAGGTGATGTGGATTGCATTACATTTTTGTTTGCTGAATGTCAACTGTTGTCTAATAACTTCGTTACAAAAAAAAGCTATAATTTGTCACTTGTTATCGTAATAAGGGACTGAAATTATAAATTTTAATCAACAATAAAGCTACGTACAAGATTCCTAGGAGAAGGAACACTGAGACACAAAGCAACAAGACAAACAGTCCAGAGACTGCACATATGTAATTTACAAGCCAGTATGTTTTTAAATTTCTTGACTGTTTCTTGTTGTTGTTTAGAATTTGTATGCCATTTAATGCTAAAAATGTAACCCCCAGGGCTCTTTCTGTTGAAACATCTTGTAAGACGCTTTATTATTATTCGTTTTTCTGCTTCTCCTACCGTCTTCCGACACGAATCTCTCCATTACTCGCGCAACAGCCTTCCAATTTTGAGTCTTTTTCTCGTTAAACGATCACGTCACTCTAGCATTAGTCAAGATGTAATACAGACTGATCGTAAACTTGAACTCGACAACTGTTTCTAAGACTTAATTCTTAATGTACATTATATTCTTATCATATCTGATTTTCAGTTATACTCCCAATATTTTCCTATTAGGGTATCCTCTTCCTTGTTGAAGCTTTTCTGCACTAGAGGCAAAAGATACCAAATGATAAGCAAAGAGAAGGTAGTTGAAATATACACTGGGACAATTTTTTTGTTTTCAAAAATGTTGTGTTGTCAGGTTCCAACTTGTATTTAAATACCTTGTTGAATCTTGACAGATTGACTTTTGCGCAGGTTGAAGGGAAACTTAATATGGGTCTGACTAAGAGTTTATTTATCTCTTCAAGTTAGATGAAGAGAAACAGCCATGATGTTGACTAAATAAGAAACAGGATCACCTGAACTCTGGAAGTCATTAGTGTAAAACAAGTAACGATCAGACAACCGGTATGTGACCGAACCAGTTATACCGCTTCAGGCCTAAACATGTAATTTAATCAGCGTAAAACCATTCCCGACAATGGCTTTTCGTCTTCAAAAAGTAGTGCTGCAATTAAGTGTAGGAATAGGTGAACCCAGTGGACGAAGAAATATTCACCCACAGGAGACATCACGCAAGCACCACTGGACTTGATAATGGACTCAAATCGACGGTGAAACGTGTCAACAAGATTTTTCGGGTGTGTCATATTCAGCTGAAACCACTCATACACGATTAGACCCTGCAGAGTTATCACGATCCGGATACAGTGGTTGCTACGTTCCAGCTGCTGTTCCAGATAGCCCCAACTATTGCCTATGGGATTAAGAAATGGTAAATAAGTGGGTGAGTCGACCTGAGGGACGTTTCGTCAAACTATGAACCTATGAGTGCGTTGTATACACTGAAGCGCCAAATAAACTGGTATAGGCATGCGTTTTCACATATAGAGATATGTAAACAGGCAGAACACGGTGCTGCGAACGGTAACGCCTATATGAACGACGGTTACTGCACGGTTGCTGCTACAATGGCAGGTTATCAAGATTTAAGTGAATTTGAACGTGTTTTTATAGCCGGCGCACGAGCGATTGGAGACAGCATCTCCGAGATAGCGACAAAGTGGGGATTTTCCCGTACTACCATTTCACGAGTGTACCGCGGATATCAGCAGTCCGGTAAAACACCAAATTTCCGACATCGCTGCGGTCGGAAAACGATCCTGCAAGACGACTGAAGAGAATCGTTCAACGTGGCGGAAGTGCAACCGTTCCGCATATTGCTGGAGATTTCAATGCTGGGCCATAAACAACTGTCGGCGTGCGAACCATTCAACGAAACATCATCGATTTGTCCTTTCGGAATAGGACGCCCACTCGTGTACCCTTGATGACTGCTTTACACCTTGCCTGGACCCGTCAGCACCGACATTGGACTGCTGATGACACGAAACATGTTGCCTGGTCGGACGAGCCTGGTTTGAAAATTTGTCGAGCGGATGGACGTGTACGGGTATGCAGTCCATTAACCCCGCATGTCAGCAGGGATCTGTTCAAGCTGATGGAGTCTCTGTAATGGCGTGGGGTGTGTGCAGTTGGAGTGATACGGGACTCCTGATACGTCTAGATATGACTCTGACAGGTGACACGTACATAAGCAACCTATCCGATCACTTGCATCCATTCATGTCCACTGTGCATTCCGACGGACTTGGCCAGTTCGCCGGCCGTTGTGGCCGAGCGGTTCTAGGCGCTTCAGTCCGGAACCGCGCTGCTGTACGGTCGCAGGTTCGAATCCTACCTCGGGCATGGATGTTTGTGGTGTCTTTAGGTTAGTCAGGTTTAAGTAGTTCTAAGTCTAGGGGACTGATGACCTCAGATGTTAAGTTCCGTAGTGCTCAGAGTCATTGGCCAGTTCCACAAGGACAATGCGACAACCCATAGGTCCAGAATTGCTGCAGACTGGCTCCAGGAACACTCCTCTTAATTTAAACACTGGCCACCGAACTCCCCAGACATGAACATTTTTGAGCATATCTGGGATGTCTTGCAATGTGCTGTTCAGAGATGATCTCCACCCCCTCGTACTCTTACGGATTTATGGACAGCCCTGCAGAATTCATGGTGTCAGTTCCCTCCGGCAGTACCTCAGATATTAGTCGAGTCCTCGCCACGTATACCAGCCATCAGGCAGGTGTACCACTTTTTTGGAAATTTGTGGTAAGGAGTGTTGTGGACTGACAAGACAGCCAGTCCACAGTGACGGGTAACCGAAAGGCACGCGTTTAAACTCACGCTGGCTGGCGTGAGGTCTGAAACAGGATACGTAATGAATGCTATAAAGAAAAGTACGTAGCTGCTGGAATACTTAACTTTAATCCACAATTGGTGAACATTGGTCTTGTTACTGTACATGCTTCATTAGATACATAGCAAAGAATAAATGGCGCCTTGCTAGGTCGTAGCAATTGACGTAGCTGAAGGCTATGCTAACTATCGTCTCGGCAATTGAGAGCGTAATTCTCGGTGAACCATAGCTAGCAACGTCGGCTGTACAACTGGGGCGAGTGCTAGTACGTCTCTCTAGACCTGCCGTGTGGCGGCGCTCGGTCTGCAATCACTGATAGTGGCGACACGGGGGCCGACGTATACCAGCGGACCGCGGCCGATTTAAAAGCTACCACCTAGCAAGTGTGGTGTCTGGCGGTGACACCACATTCCTCCCCCGCAAATCGGCGGACGGTTGTGTTATAAGGCTTCCGCCCGACGTGGAGAGGACCCCATGTTGACGTATACGACGAGGTGGGGAGCCTAACAACAGGCGAGGCTGTGCCACCCGCACCCTGCCATTCGGTCCGAGGGGAGCTAGGAAACGCCTGAAAACCAAGTCCAGGGTGCACGCAACATGCGGTCTATGCGCCCTAAGAGAGTCAGGAGGGGCCGAAGGGTCGACCTCCATCGAGTCGGAGCACCCGACTGGCGAAGACGACATCTGGTCCGGAGCGGGCAAGAGGTCCATGTCGGAGGACAGCTGGTCACGGAATGCGATCGGCGGCGCGTGACCCAGGGAGGCGCTTGGCGGCTGCAGCGAAGCGTCCACTGCGGGCGTCGCCGGCGGGAGAACAGGCGGCGGCGGCGGCGGCGGCGGCGGCGGCGGCGGCGCGTCGCCATGGGGCAAAATGGAAGGCAGCGTCGGTAACACCTGGGGATGAGGCGAGCCAGTAGATGGGTCCCCAGGGCGATGACCGGACGGCACCGTCGCTGAAAGCAGACGGGGAGCGGCAGAACCCGTGCGACGACAGAGGCGCAGCTGATTGAGATGCCGACGCACCTCACCAGAGACCCCCAAAACCAGATACATGGCGCGGCCGAGGCAGCGAAGAATGCGCCCTGCGAGCCAACGCCGTGAACCTCGATAGTTGCGATAGTAGACAACGTCGCCAGGGGCAAAAGCAGGTGGCTGCCGCTGCACAGGAACCTGATGCGGCGGGTGCAGCAAAGACATCAAGGTTCGATGAGGACGACCATGGAGCAACTCAGCCGGCGAGAGACCATCGCGGGACTGAGAGCGATAGGAAGACAAAAAGAGCAATAACGCGTCCTCCCGAGAATGCGACTCTTTCAACTTCAACATCTGTGACTTGAAAGTCCGGACCAATCGTTCAGCGGCACCGTTTGACTGAGGCGAAAACGGCGCGGATGTCAGATGTTAAATACCATTGGCCTTGCAGAATGACTGAAATTCTGCGCACATGAATTGTGGTCCATTGTCGGAAACAATAGTCTGTGGAAGACCTTCAATACAAAAGATAGCGGATAACGCTTGGATGGTGGCAGATGTTGAAGACATCCGGACAACCAAAGGAAAATTACTGAAAGAATCGACCACAACCAACCATCGAGCAGTCCAAATCATGTAATGTTCTGGTGACCTCATCACGCAATGCGTGGGGAACATTGCGCACTTTGAAAAATTTCGGTTGCGCGTTTACTTTCAGTTCCAAATGTGCTTCATAGTTCTTAGCGCAACCAAGGCCCGGTGCAAAAATGTCTGCAAATTCTTCACATAGACGAGAAACACTGGCTGAAGACACAGTCTGGTTCACTGATAGGACCTGATTGACTATAGACAAGTTAAACAACTGAAATAAATCTAAACCAAACAAGTTCACAGCAGAAGAAGAACGAAGTACGTAAAATGACACAAGTTTTGTTTGTCCCTTGTATGTTGCAAGAAGGCTGCACTGTCCTAACACAGGGATAGGCTGTCCGGAATATTACATAACTTAACATTTGCGGCACGCAACGAAGGTGTGCCCAGTTGTTGGTACGTGTCTTTATTGATCAATGAAACTGCAGCTCCAGTATCGAGCTGGAATGAGATCACTTTGCCATTAATGTCCAAGTCTACAAAAAGTTTATTGTCCTGCTGACGACAAGAGCGACTGTCTCGTGCAACGTGAACAGACACTGGTACAGAATCACTTCCTAATTGACGTGATTTCCGGCGACGTCGACGCACACTATTTGTGGGATGAACAGACACTGTTAGAGAGAGTAGCACTGGACGGAGTGGAATTAACTACATGAATGTCCATGGGCGAAGGTTCACGAGCCTGAGTATTCTTGGTTCGATTCCGGCGAAAAGCAAAGGGCCTGGAATGGTTTTTAGTGTCCGATCTGAGCTTGTTCTGGCAAACACTCTGAACATGTCCTTTTTTATTACAGAAAAAGCAAATAGCTTGGCGTGACGGGCAATTCGCACGCGAAAGTCTAGTAGCACACCGCGGGCATGACTTTAGTACTGCATTTGCATGCTGGCGCGGGACACGTGGCTGCTCGGCCGGGTGCGAGGGCTGTTTACAGTTCCGCGCAGCTCGCCCGGCGGGCCGGTTAATGTGACACACAGCTGGCGAAGTTTCAAATGATTCGTGAGCAAAGTCAAGTGTGTCTTGCCTATCCAATATGTCTATCACTTGTTGAAGGGAGGGATTGACTAGTTTCAAAATTTGCTCCCATATACGAACATCAGAAATGTTCTGTGCAATTGCATCACGCACCATATTATCGGAGTAAGTGAGTCCACATTCACACTCGAAAGCACAATCCCTTGTAAGGCCTTGCAAAGTTGCAACCCACTCCCGATTAGTTTGACCGGCCGTACGTGTTGTACGAAAAACGTATACCGTTTTGCAACTACACTAACTGATTCCTTGAAATAGGCATCTAAAGCAGACAAAATTTCTTCGTAGGACAGAGTTGCTACGTCGCGTCGGGGAAATAATTTCACTATCACACGGTACGTTTGCACCCCTACACACGCCAATAAATGAGGCTGCCGCTCGTTACCTTGAATTCTGTAGGCGGCGAGATGAAATCCAAATTGGCGTGACCACTCCGTCCAGCTTTCCATCGCCTCATTGAAGTGTCGAAACGGTGGTGCAACTGCATGTTGTGGCTGCGGTAGTGGTGGAGCGGCGGCTGCCGCATCGTTTTGCATTGCACGTTGACCCTGGACGAGCTGTCCAAGGGCATCCAATAACGCCTGCGTCTGCTGATTCTGCAAGCGATAAAATTCGGACAGTACATCTGGAGATTGTGGCGAAGCCATGACACAAGTAAATTAGAGCAATACGACCGTTAAATCGTCGTCGCCAAAAATGTTGTGGACTGACAAGACAGCCAGTCCACAGTGACGGGTAACCGAAAGGCACGCGTTTAAACTCAAGCTGGCTGGCGTGAGGTCTGAAACAGGATACGTAATGAATGCTATAAAGAAAAGTACGTAGCTGCTGGAGTACTTAACTTTAATCCACAATTGGTGAACATTGGTCTTGTTACTGTACATGCTTCATTAGACACATAGCAAAGAATAAATGGCGCCTTGCTAGGTCGTAGCAATTGACGTAGCTGAAGGCTATGCTAACTATCGTCTCGGCAAATGAGAGCGTATTTGTCAGTGAACCATAGCTAGCAACGTCGGCTGTACAACTGGGGCGAGTGCTAGTACGTCTCTCTAGACCTGCCGTGTGGCGGCGCTCGGTCTGCAATCACTGATAGTGGCGACACGCGGGTCCGACGTATACTAGCGGACCGCGGCCGATTTAAAAGCTACCACCTAGCAAGTGTGGTGACTGGCGGTGACACCACAAGGAGTATGGGACCAAACTGCTGAGGTCATCGGTCCCTAGACTTACGCACTACTTAATCTAACTTAAACTAACTTACGTTAAGGACAACACACACACACTCATGCCCGAGGGAGGACTCGAACCTCCGATGGGGCAGCCGCGCGAACCGAGGCAAGACGCCTAAGACCGCACGGCTACACCGCGCGGCTGTACCAGTTGCTTTGGCTCTTCAGTGTATTAAAAATTATATATATATATAATAATTCCTGGTGAAACCAGTATCACAGTTGCAGTAGCCTAAACGTTTGTTTTTTTTTTTTTTTTTTCCCACTGGCTGTTACTTACAATATGACACTGTACCATAGGCAGAAAACTACATTAAATGTTAACAATATAAACGATGGTTTAGTATTAGTTTATACACAGTGCACTCACGTTAATGTGACCACCATTCTATGCTCGACGTCAAAATGCAATAACCACTTACAAACGGCACGTGGCACAGCCACAGTGGGGGATATATAAAGCGTGTCGGTGGAACGCGGACAAGGGAGGAGTTGTTGTAACGTTGAAACTGTGCAGTTTGTCTGACGTCCAAAAGAGCATGATCATTGGCTTTCGGGCCAAGGTTGGAAGCATTTCCGAAATGGCTAAGTTTGTAAGCTGTTTGCATGCCGTCCTGGTGAAAGTATACCGTGTATGGCAAAATGGTGCAACCAAAAACCAGTACCGTGTCAACTGCGGTGCACCATGGACCATAGGTGATAGGACGGAGCGACGGCTGCAAAAATGTGTATGGGCAAAGAGACATGAAATAGTTAAGCAACTGCCGGCCGATGTGACCGAGCGGTTCTAGGCGCTTCAGTCCCGAACCGTGCTGCTGCTACGGTCGCAGGTTCGAATCCTGCCTCGGGCATGGATGTGTGTGATGTCCTTAGGTTAGTTAGGTTTAAGTAGTTCTAAGTCTAGGGGACTGATGACCTCAGATGTTAAGCCCCATAGTGCTCAGAGTCATTTGAACTATACTGTTCAGCAACTGACCGCCCAACGGAACCAAATGCTTATCAACAGCGTGTCCTCAACGAACGTTCAGCATAGGTTGCTGCATACGGCCTCCACAGCAGGCGCCTGGTTGCTATAAACATAGGTTTGACTCTCCTTAATCTCCCTTCCAGAGAAGTCTTAGGATTGGTTTTGCCTCACATCTCTTCGGAATCCAAACTGATCTTTCGCGCGGTCGGCTTCTGCCAGTTTTTCCATTCTGCTATAAAGAATTCGTGTTGGCATTTTGTAACCATGACTTATTAAACTGATAGTTCGGTAATACACTTGTCAGCATGTCCTTACTTTGGAACTGGAATTATTATATTCTTCTTGTAATCTGTCCGCCCCGATAGCTGAGTGGTCAGCCTGACGGATTGCCGTCCTACGGGCCCGGGTTCGATTCCCGGCTGGGTCAGGGTTTTTTCCACTCAAGGACTGGGTGTTGTGTTGCTTCATCATCATTTCATCCCAATCCGGCGCGCAGGGCGCCCAATGTGGCGTCGAATGTAATAAGACGTGCACCAAGGCGGCTGGACCTGCCCCGTAAGGGCCGGCCAATGACGCCAAACGCTCATTTTTTTCCCCTTGTAATGATGGTATTTCACTTGTCTCATACTTCTTGCGCAGTAAGTGGAAGAGTTTTATAGTGACTGGCTGTTCGAAGTCTATCAGTAGTTCTGGCGGAATGTTGTCTACTCCTGGAACCTCGTTTCGCCTCAGGTCTTTCAGCGCTCTATCAAATTCTTCACGCAGTATGATGTCTCCCATCTCATCTTCATCTACGTCATTTTCTATTTCTATAATACTGCCCTCAAGTTCATCTCGCTTCTATAGAGTATCGACACTCCTTCCATCTTACGGCTTTCCGTTCTTTCCTTTGGACTGGTTTTCCATCTGAGCTCTTGATATTCGTACAGCTGCTTCTGTTCTACAAAGGCCTCGTTAATTTTCCTGTAGGCTGTATCTATCTTTCCCATCGTAACATAGGCTTCTAAATCCTTGCATTTGTCCTCTGGCCATTTCCGCTTAGCCATTTTACATTTACAGTCAATCTCATTTTTTAGACATTTATATTCACTTTCGCTGCTTCGTTTACTGCATTTTTTATGTTCCCTCCTTCCATCAGTTAAATTCAGAACCTCTCCTGTTATCCAAAGATTTCTACTACGTCTTGTCTTTTTACCTATTTCCTTTCTCTAAACCACCTGTTCATATTTTACTGTACTTCTTTCCTTCATTTCACTGAATCCTTTCCTAATGCCCCATTTGAAACCGCAACCACCTCTGGTGCTTTCAGCTCATCCTGGTCCCTTATGTACAAAAAAAAAAAATGGTTCAAATGGCTCTGAGCACTATGCGACTTAACTTCTGAGGTCATCTGTCGCCTAGAACTTAGAACTACTTAAACCTAACCTAACCTAAGGACATCACACACACCCATGCCCGAGGCAGGATTCGAACCTGCGACCGTAGCAGGAGCGCGGTTCCGGACTGCAGCGCCTAGAACAGCTGGGCCACAACGGTCGGCAGAATTGATATAAGAAAGAAGTATAAGTACCGCGTGATCAAAAAGTCGGTATAAATTTGAAAACTGAATAAATCACGGAATAATGTAGATAGAGAGGTATAAATTGACACACATGGTTGGAATGACATGGGGTTTTATTAAAGCAAAATAATAATAATAATAATAATAATACAAACGCTCAAAAAATGTCCGACAGATGGCGCTTCATCTGATCAAAATAGGAATAATTACCATAACAAAGTAAGGCAAAGCAAAGATGATGATCTTTACAGGAAATGCTCAATATCTCCACTATCCTTCCTCAACAATAGCTGTAGTCGAGGAATAATGTTGTGAACAGCACTGTAAAGCATGTCCGGAGTTATGGTGAGGCATTGGCGTCGGATGTTGTCTTTCAGCATCCCTGGAGATGTCGGTCGGTCACGATACACTTGCGACTTCAGGTAACCCCAAAGCCAACAATCGCACGGACTGAGGTCTGGGGACATGGGAGGCCAAGCATGACGAAAGTGGCGGCTGAGCACACGATCATCACCAAACGACGCGAACAAGAGATTTTTCACGCGTCTAGCAATATGGGGCGGAGCGCCATCCTTCATAAACATCGTACGTTCCAGCAGGTGTTTATCAGCCAGGCTGGGGGTGATGTGATTCTGTAACATATCGGCGTACCTCTCATCCATCACGGTAGCAGTTTTGCTGTCCAGCGCCATCTATCGGACATTTTGTAAACTTTGGTTTTTTTTCTTTCTTCTAATAAAACCCCATGTCATTCCAAGCATGTGTATTAATTTTTACCTCTCTATCTACATTATTCCGTGGTTTATTAAGTTTTCAAATTTATACTGACTTTTTGATCACCCTGTATATGAGAATTTGAAAAGATTGCAGCGCCTGACAGTACACAACACGCACACACACACACACACACACACACACACACACACACACATATATATATATATATATATATATATATATATATATTGTCATTGTATGACACTTATTGTGAAACCCAGTCGTAATTTTACAGTTAATATGCTGCCTATGTACCCGTTAACTTGATGAGAAACATTCGTGTGCTAGTGTTCTACGGGCGTGGGTAGATAAATGAAAAACAGAAATAAAATAATCATAGGGTTCCGAACAAGAGGCACAAAACTGAGACGTCACGATACTAGCTAGTGTACCACCATTACGTGGAAAACGTTGCCCGCAGTTTTGTTAGATACGGTCGCGTTTCTACGGATATGCCGAAACATGTGTTCGGTTATTTTCGATGCTCTTCCAGTGAGCCAAGTTTGTGGGACATCGGGTTATGGCACTTTCCGTTTTCTACTCGTAAGAGGAGATGTTGGGTTGTAACGTCGGAATCTTCTCCAGAGAGGTACCGCTGGTTAAGTTATCGCGACAACAGTGGCAGATACCGGAGCTGGAATTAGCCGTGATTTCTACCGTGAGCGGCATCGTAATGACTGTTGATCGTGACGAGGCGGCAGTCACGTCCCAGTGTACTGATGCCGCTCTTGTCGCCGTAGCTGATGGCCGCCGCGTGTGGTCAACAGCTTACGTCATCGCCCTTTGAGGTAGTATGCGCAGTGCCTGCTGCCTCACAGGGGGATACATACTCTGTGATCTAGGCATCCTGATTAGCTACTGTTATGGTTCAAATGGCTCTGAACACTATGGGACTTAACATCTGAGGTCATCAGTCCCCTAGAACTTACAACTACTTAAACCTAACTAACCTAAGGACATCACACACATCCATGCCCGAGGCAGGATTCGAACCTGCGACCGCAGCGGTCTCGCGGTTCCAAACTGACGCGCCTAGAACCGCTTGGCCACACCGGCCGGCGACTGATAAGGTAAGGAATGAGGAGGTTCTACGCAGAATCGGAGAGGAAAGGAATATGTGGAAAACACTGATGAGGAGAATGGACAGGATGATAGGACATATGCTAAGACATGAGGGAATGACTTCCATGGTACTAGAGGGAGCTGTAGAGGGCAAAAACTGTACAGGAAGACAGATTGGAATACGTCAAGCAAATAATTGAGGACGTAGGTTGCAAGTGCTACTCTGAGATGAAGAGGTTAGCACAGGAAAGGAATTCGTGGCGAGCCGCATCAAACCAGTCAGTAGACTGATAAAAAAAAAAAAATATATATGTGCAGCAATAAAGGGATGTCTAAAAAATAAAACGCAGAAGGGAACAAGATTGAGATTTCATAAGACAACGGCAGCTGCAATGCCTCTATACGGAAGTGAATCGTGGGTTATAAGTAAACGCATTGTGTGGACGGGCGTTATCTTACTGAAATGTAAGACCCAGATGGCTTGCCATGAAGGGGGATAACCAGGAGCATTAAATTTCGTATACGCATCGCTGTGCTGTACGGGCGCCGCGCATGACAAGAAGGGCTCCCGCTATGGAAAGGAATGGCACGCAAGAACATCACTCATGGCGGGCGACATTCACATTGGTAACACACTGCTTTCCGAGGCGTTTCCAGACTCGACTTCGTTGGTCATCAGAGAGTTCGAAGAGCGATTAATCACAGAACACAGTTTCTATTCTAGTGAATGAGATTCCAAATGTGCATGGGGACGCCCCGAAGAGCAGTCGGATAGGAACTTAACCGTCGCCCGCCATCCCATACGACAGTTAGGAGTAATGTTCTGGGGTGCCATTTCATTCCGCAGCAGGACCGCCCTTTGGTTGTCATCCTTACAGCACAGCGGTACCTCAAAGATATTTTACGTCGCGTTTTGTTGCCTGTCATTGTAAGCCATGTTGGCCCTACATGTCAGCAAGATAATGCCTCCCCACGCACGGCAAGACTTTCTTCTGCTTGTCTTCGTGCTCGCGAAACCTTACCTTAGCCACCAAGGCCTTCGTAGCCCTCTCTCCAATTGAGAACGATGGAGCATTATGGGCAGGGCCCTCCAACCATGTGGGCATTTTGACGATCTGATGCAGCAATTCCACAGAATCTGACAGGACGTCCCTCGGGAGGACATCCGCCGAATCTGTTGATCAAATGGTTCAAATGGCTCTGAGCACTATGGGACTCAACATCTGAGGTCATCAGTCCCCTAGAACTTAGAACTACTTAAATCTAACTAGCCTAAGGACATCACACACATCCATGCCCGAGGCAGGATTCGAACTTGTGACCATAGCAGCAGCGTGGTTCCGGACTGAAGTGCCTAGAACCGCTCGGTCACAGCGGCCAGCTAAGGGTAGTATCGACTACCCCTGTTCCGGCCCCGTTGCCAGTATCTGAGGAAGAGTTGGTGTCTGTGAGTTGTGTACTCAGAAGGCCTTCTTTTTTTTTTCTTTCTTGTCATTTAAACACCTTTACATAAGGTGGGCTGGCAGCAGCATACTACGCTGCTCTTTAGCCACAAGTTTAACAAATGAAAAACGATGGAGACACACAATAGAAAGAACAAAATTGTGGGGCAAAAAAATGTAGACACACAAACAAAGAACACGTAGCCCTTCACACGCGAAAACACCGAAAGAAACTGTTGGCACTGCACACGGACACTGATGAATTAGAGGGTACAGGTGAACGAAGGAGCGTGGCGGTGAAAAACACTAAAGCACAAACACGATTGCACACACACAATAAACTGATGGCGATGATCTCCGGCGCGCGAATGTCCACTGAGTGTGTGCGAGTCCGGGGACCTGCCAAGAGGGGGGAAGGTGGTGGGGGTGGGAGAGGGGAGAGCAGGGATGCCAATGGCAGGGGGGGATAGGGGGAGGAATGAAGGGAGGAAGGGGTAGGGGAAGCCTGGGAGACGAGGGGGGGAGGAAGGGAGGATGGAGGGAAAGGAGAGAGAAGGGAGAGAGGATGCCCACAGGAACAAACACGGGAAGTGGGAGAGGAGGATCAAAGTTGGTAGGAGGGGTAGATCGAGGGCAGGAGGGCATCATCAGGGAGGGGGAGCTGGTAAGGAGGGTGGAGAGATGGAGAGCAGGTAGAAGGCCTTTGCTTGCCGATATATACACGGGTTCGCTGGCCAGAGAAAGGAGGCACCAAGTTTGGGGATTGGCGGTAGCGTCGCGGCGAGAGGCGGTCACGAGGTCCGCAAGGAGGGCCTGCGCAGAGTAAAGACACCGGGGTCAGCGCCGGCTACAAGCACCAGGCCGACACCCCGTAAGTTGGTTGGCAAAATTCGTGTCGGTCAACCGCTCGTGGCCTGGCTGCCCTTTTCTACCTGGCTGTCATCGGCACCACTCAGTAACTGCCGCGACGCGCCGGGGATCCATGGAGCTGTAATCCTCGTGGTGATTGGTGTCATTGTCTACCCTACCTCCTAAATGTTTTCTGGTTTGTACCCTACCCACAGAGTTTCACTCGGTCGGCTCTTTGGTCGTAAATGTAGGCCATAGTATTGTACTGAGACACTGGGTGTCGTTTCAAAATTTGTTCTGATATTATATTACCCTTCCTTTCTAGATCATACCCGATCAGTAATGTTTTAATGAATCAGCTCCTCGTCGGAAATACAGTCCGAACAATTGTACTGAGGCACAGGTTGCCGTTGAATAAACAGGGGTCTTGTCGTTAGATTTAGATGTTAACAGGATCAATTCCTTGATTGTAATTGTGCTTGAGATAATCTGAACTACCTCTTGTACTAAGCTGTCCGTTCCTGTATTTGAAAGACCGGGTCATTATTGCGTATTTTTAACTGGATCTTGTCGTTCCGCCGAGTGAGTTCTCTTGTAATAAGAGCTCTTAAGACGTTCCTTCAGAGCGGTCTTTATAACTGGGTAGCAGTTTAACTTTTGACGTATTAACTGTCACCAGTGGTTTAGTCAGAATAAGTTTGTCAAAAGGTATGGGTTGGGATCCAGTCGCACCTTGTTGCTGATTGAAATGAAAAGGTTGCTCGCTTTGAAGCGAGCATTATCATTGTCATAATTGTCTCCTAATTTGTTTAACCTTTAAGCACTGGTGCGCATCTTAACCCCGAAGCTTTCGACATACAGTTCCACCCCCCCCCCCCCAAAAAAAGTCATTTGTTTGAATAATTGAAACACTATTGTCATCAATTGTAGCATGTCAGGTACGCCAGATACGAAAAATACGGTATTTTTTCATTACCCGAACATGTTTCAGCACCACTGTGCCATAATCAGTGGTTTTACGCTTTATTTATTTTGTAATGCGAACATTTTTATTAAATGATTACAAAGTTATGTGAATGTCTAGTTCAATTAATAGTTCGTTTGTTTTTGTTAATCCCTTCACACTTGGTGTGCATGACTTTTCCGGATCACCTGTGTATTATTTACTACAGGTAGATTGTCATCTCCAGCCAAACGATGTTGATGAGAAATTTTGCTGGGAGTTAACCAATCATCTAGAATGTAATTTAGATTGTCGCATTATTTCTCGCCTAAATAATCCACATAATTTTGTAATCATTTAATAAAAATGTTGACATTACACAATAAATAAAACGGAAACCCACTGATGATTGCAGAGTGGTGCTGAAACATGTTTGGATAATGAGAAACAACGGTGTTTTGCATAACTGTCGGACCTCACATCGCCGGCCGCTGTGGCCCAGCGGTTCTAGGCGCTTCAGTCCGGAACCGCGCTGCTGCTACGGTCGCAGGTTCGAATCCTGCCTCGGGCATGGATGTGTGTGATGTCCTTAGGTTAGTTAAGTTTAAGTAGTTCTAAGTCTAGGGGACAGATGACCTCAGATGTTAAGTCCCGTAGTGCTCAGAGCCATTTAGATTTGGACCTCACATCGTACAGTTTTAACTGCAAACACAAGGAGCTGGAAATCCAAACAATGAATATCTCGTCATCAATATTACTTACATGTTTCCAGCGCAGTGGTAAACACCGCTTTCACCAGATAACGGGTGGCCTGCAGGTCCGGGCCCTTGTAACTAATGTCATGCTCTTCTTCTTTTGATTTCTCTTGTAAAAGCTTATTCATTTCACAAATTTGTTAATTTGTAAAGAAAACGAATTTATTATTATATATTGTTAAATAAACAGGTTGTGTGAAAAGAAAGTTACATTGGTGGGTCGCCCCTTCCACGTTTTCTTTAATACCGGTAAATGCCATGTCTCAATACGAGTGTGTTTTCCGGGCAGTTTTATATTGTTCACCCTACGTAGCGTGTGATGGGCCGGTGTAGAGTGTGAGATAGAGAGAGCACAAGTTCCACGAGCCACACACCTTACCGCGGCCTACAGGGTGTGTATGTTAATGTCACGCTCTGACGCGTTTAGTTGGCTGTCGGCTCCCAAGGGCCTAACGAAGTGCGCGCGACCTTGTCCCTGTTACAACGCCTCCCATTCACGGGTCGGACTTCGGCACAAGACGAATGCCTTAACTTAAGCGTCCTGGTTTCTCGTCCGCTCTAACACAGTTGAAGCGCGAAAAACAAAGTCGTTAACTCACAACCGCCTAGGCTGGCCCTCTGAACCAAGGACAAATTATTTGAACGGTACCGGAATTCTTCATGTTTACACCAGTTGTATGGTAAGCCACAACTCGGAGTGAAAATGCCATGTTATGGGTGATCAAAAAGTCAGTATAAATTTGAAAACTTAGTAAACCACGGAATAATGTAGATAGAGAGGTAAAAATTGACACATGCTTGGAATGACATCGGGTTTTATTAGAAGCAAGCAAAAAAAAAAAAAAAAAAAAAAATATTGCTAGACGCGTGAAAGATCTCTTGTGCGCGTCGTTTGGTGATGATCGTGTGCTCAGCCGCCACTTTCGTCACGCTTGGCCTCCCAGGTTCCCAGAGCGCAGTCCGTGCGATTATTGGCTTTGGGGTTACCTGAAGTCGCGAGTGTATCGTGATCAACCGATAACGATGCTGAAAGACAACATCCGACGGCAATGCCTCACCATAACTCCGAACACGCTTTACAGTGCTGTTCACAACATTATTCCTCGACTACAGCTATTGCTGAGGATCGATGGTGGACATATTGAGCATTTCCTGTAAAGAACATTATCATTGCTTTGTCTTACTTTGTTATGCTAATTACTGCTATTCTGATCAGATGAAGCGCCATATGTCGGACATTTATTGTACTTTTTTTTCTAATAAAACCCCATGTCTTTCCAAGCATGTGTGTCAACTTGTACCTCTCTATCTACATTATTCCATGATTTACTCAGTTTTCAAATTTATACTGACTTTTTGATCATCCAGTAGATTGTCAACAGTTCTGCACAACGGCCAAAGGCAATCCCACCACGACAACACAAGTAAAGTACATCTCTGACAGTAAGACACAAGTAAAGTACATATCTGACAGTGTATGGGCTGTTGTTACACAACGCTATCAGATTATAAGAGTCTCCAAAACTGAAATCGTATAAATTTATTTTTAACTAACTCCAACCAAATTAATTAGAAGACGTAAAAATGTATACTAAATAAGCCGTCCTGTGAAATTCTGTATTGTACATTGCAGTGTGTAGGCTATTGCCGCAGTGCATCACGTCACACTGTGTGACTTCCAGTTTCAACACACAAGACTCAAAGAATAAAAATGCTACATAAAATTAACAATCTAACTTTCAAAGAATAGATATTCAGAATGTTTCTGCTAAAATTCCCCGTGAATTCACTCGCACAAGCTGACTACAAAATTTCCACATACTGCTCGATATGCACGCAAATATAACACTGCACTCTCGGAATAAAACTGTCCGCATAAGAAATAAGATCTGAAATAAACTTTACCTAATCTGACCCTGAATTTGATTTTGACAGTCAACACCTAGAATGCTCTTATTATCTTGCCTGTAATGTAACTGGCTCTAAATAATTTTCATGGCTTACCTGTGGCAATGGAAACTCGGTACTGCTCGAACTGATGAACATAACAAAATGCAGCGCAGCAGCAAACTGTCTAATACGAAGGAAAGCCTTGGGTAGCGCAATGGAAGGACGTACAACACTTATAAGCACATTAAGCTTTAGTGGTCTAAAAAAATACCTTTCGTACCTTGGACCACATCCCCAGAAAAGTGATGGTGGAGACAGTGTGGCCAGGTTTCGGATTGCGACCCCTGCCCACACTGCCCCCGCCAGCCCGTGCCCTGATCCCCCTACCAAAAAAAAAAGGGGGTTAGCGTCTTTGGTTCACAATCAAACCGTCCTCGGTCCTGGGTTCGAAATTCACCACCGGTTAAATTTTGATTAATAATCAGCATTGGCGGCCGAAGAATTCCGGCGGAAGTCAGCCTCATTCTGCCAACGGCCTTGTCAAAGAGGGCGGAGGAGCGGATAGAGGTTCAGGGCACTCTCTTGTCCTAGAGGTTGGAAACTGCCCCTAAAGGCGAAAGACGATGCAGAAGGCAATGGAAACCAGTGCATTAAAGGCCGGCTGAGGTTGGCCGAGCGGTTCTAGGAGCTACAGCCTGATGACTACTACAGGTTCGAATCCTGCCTCGGGCATGGATGGGTGTTATGTCGTTAGGTTAGTTAGGTTTAAGTAGTTCTAAGTTCTAGGGGACTGATGACATCAGAAGTTAAGTCCCATAGTGCTCAGAGCAATTTGAACCATTTGAACCACTGCATTAAAGACACGTAACGTGTATCCACAGGACATATGGCCTGTAATTGAAGAAGTGTCATGATGATCTCTCTATTGGCAAAAGAGTCCGGAATAGTCCCCCATTTGGATCTCCGGGAGGGGACTGCCATAGGGGGAGGTTACCATTAGAAAAAGATTAAATAATCAACGGAAGGATAACGTTCTACGAGTCGGGGATTGGAATATCAGATGCTTGAACGAGGTAGGGAAACTAGAAAATCTGAAAAGGGAAATGCAAAGGCTCAATCTAGATATAGTAGGGGTCAAAGAAGTGAAGTGGAAGGAAGACAAGGATTTCTGGTCAGATGAGTATCGGGTAATATCAACAGCAGCAGAAAATGGTATAACAGGTGTAGGATTCGTTATGAATAGGGAGGTAGGGCACAGAATGTGTTACTGTGAACAGTTCAGTGATAGGGTTATTATCAGAATCGACAGCAAACCGACACCGACAATGATAGTTCAGGTATACATGCCGACGTCGCAAGCTGAAGATGAAGAGATAGAGAAACTACACTCCTGGAAATGGAAAAAAGAACACATTGACACCGGTGTGTCAGACCCACCATACTTGCTCCGAACACTGCGAGAGGGCTGTACAAGCAATGATCACACGCACGGCACAGCGGACACACCAGGAACCGCGGTGTTGGCCGTCGAATGGCGCTAGCTGCGCAGCATTTGTGCACCGCCGCCGTCAGTGTCAGCCAGTTTGCCGTGGCATACGGAGCTCCATCGCAGTCTTTAACACTGGTAGCATGCCGCGACAGCGTGGACGTGAACCGTATGTGCAGTTGACGGACTTTGAGCGAGGGCGTATAGTGGGCATGCGGGAGGCCGGGTGGACGTACCGCCGAATTGCTCAACACGTGGGGCGTGAGGTCTCCACAGTACATCGATGTTGTCGCCAGTGGTCGGCGGAAGGTGCACGTGCCCGTCGACCTGGGACCGGACCGCGGCGACGCACGGATGCACGCCAAGACCGTAGGATCCTACACAGTGCCGTAGGGGACCGCACCGCCACTTCCCAGCAAATTAGGGACACTGTTGCTCCTGGGGTATCGGCGAGGACCATTCGCAACCGTCTCCATGAAGCTGGGCTACGGTCCCGCACACCGTTAGGCCGTCTTCCGCTCACGCCCCAACATCGTGCAGCCCGCCTCCAGTGGTGTCGCGACAGGCGTGAATGGAGGGACGAATGGAGACGTGTCGTCTTCAGCGACGAGAGTCGCTTCTGCCTTGGTGCCAATGATGGTCGTATGCGTGTTTGGTGCCGTGCAGGTGAGCGCCACAATCAGGACTGCATACGACGGAGGCACCCAGGGCCAACACCCGGCATCATGGTGTGGGGAGCGATCTCCTACACTGGCCGTACACCACTGGTGATCGTCGAGGGGACACTGAATAGTGCACGGTACATCCAAACCGTCATCGAACCCATCGTTCTACCATTCCTAGACCGGCAAGGGAACTTGCTGTTCCAACAGGACAATGCACGTCCGCATGTATCCCGTGCCACCCAACGTGCTCTAGAAGGTGTAAGTCAACTACCCTGGCCAGTAAGATCTCCGGATCTGTCCCCCATTGAGCATGTTTGGGACTGGATGAAGCGTCGTCTCACGCGGTCTGCACGTCCAGCACGAACGCTGGTCCAACTGAGGCGCCAGGTGGAAATGGCATGGCAGGCCGTTCCACAGGACTACATCCAGCATCTCTACGATCGTCTCCATGGGAGAACAGCAGCCTGCATTGCTGCGAAAGGTGGATATACACTGTACTAGTGCCGACATTGTGCATGCTCTGTTGCCTGTGTCTATGTGCCTGTGGTTCTGTCAGTGTGATCATGTGATGTATCTGACCCCAGGAATGTGTCAATAAAGTTTCCCCTTCCTGGGACAATGAATTCACGGTGTCCTTATTTCAATTTCCAGGAGTGTATATGAGAATATTGAAAGCCTAATACAATACGCAAACGGATATGAAAATCTAATAGTCATGGGAGATTGGATTGCAGTTGTAGGCAAAGGAGTAGAAGGAAAGGTTACCAGACAATACGGGCTTGGGAAAGGAATGAGAGTGGAGAAATACTAATTGAGTTCTGCAACAAGTTTCAGCTAGTAATAGCGAATGCTCTGTTCAAAAATCACAAGAGGAGGTATACTTGGAAAAGACTGTGTGATACTCAAGGATTTCAGTTAGATTACATCATGGTCAGACAGAGATTCAGAAATCATTTGCTGGATTGTAAGGCGTACCCAGGAGCAGAAATAGACAGGTAGTGATGAAGAGTAGGCTGAAGGGCAAGACATTAGTCAGGAAGAATCAATATGCAAAGAAGTGGGATGCGGAAGTGCTGAGGAATGACGAGATACATACGAAGTTATCTAGGATTGTAGATGCAGCAGTAAAGAATAGTCCAGTAGGCAGTACAGTTGAAGAGGAATGGACGTCTCTGAAAAGAGCAATCACAGAAGCTGGAAAGAAAAATATAGGTACAAAGAAGGTAACTACACAGAAACCATGGGTAACAGAAGAAATACTTCAGCTGATCGATGAAAGAAGGAAGTACAAAAATGTTCACGAAAATTCGGGAATACAGATCGCTGAGGAATGAAATAAATAAAAAGTAAAGGGAAGCTAAGACGAAATGGCTTTATGAAAAATGTGGAGAAATCGAAAAAGAAATGATAGTCGGAAGGACTGACCCAGCATATAGGAAAGTCAAAAGAATCTTCGGTGAAATTGAAAGCAAGGGTGGTAACATTAAGAGTGGAACCGGAATTATTGTTAAATCCAGAGGAGAGAGCGGATAGGTGGAAAGAGAACATAGAAGGCCTCTATGAGGGGGAAGATTTGTCTGATGTGATAGAAGAAGAAACAGGAGTGGATTTAGAAGAGATTGGTATCCAGTATTAGAATTTAAGAGAGCTTTGGAGGGCTTAAGATCAAATAAGGCAGAATGAATCGATAATATTCCATCAGTATTTCTAAAATATTTAGGGGACGTGGAAACAAAACGACTATTGACGTTGTTGTGTAGATTATATGAGTCAGGCAATATATCGTTTGACTTTCGGAAAAGTATCATCCACACAATTCCGAAGACGGCAAGAGCTGACAAGTGCGAGAATTATCGCACAATTAGCTTAACAGGTCATGCATACAAGTTGCTGACAAGAATAATGTACGGAAGAATGGAAAAGAAAATTAATACTGTATTAGATGACGATCAGGTTGGCTTTAGGAAAGGTAAAGACACGAGAAAGGCAATTCTAACGTTGCAGTTGATAATGGAAGCAAGACTAAAGGAAAATCAACACATGATCATAGGATTTGTCCACCTAGAGAAAGCGTTTGACAATGAAATGGTGCGAGACGTTCTAAATTCTGAGAAAAATAGGGGTAAGCTATAGGGAGAGATGGGTAACACGATATGTACAAGAACCAAGAGGGAATAATAAAAGTGGACGACCAAGAACGAAATGCTCGGCTTAAAAAGGGTGTAGGGAATGTAGTCTTTCGCCCCTACTGTTCAGTCTGTAGTGGAAGAAGCAATGGTGGAAATTAAAAAAAAGGTTCAGGATTGGAATTAAAATTCGAGGTGAAAGGATATCAGTGATACTATTCGCTGATGACATTGCTATCCTGAGTGAAAGGGAAGGAGAATTATATGATTTGCTGAATGGTATGAACAGTGTAATGAGTGTAGAATGCGGATTGAGAGTAGATAGAAGAAAGAGGAAGGTAATGAGAAGCAGCAGAGATGAGTACAGTGAGAAAACTTAACATTAGGGTTGATGATCACGAAGTAGACGAAGTTAAGGAATTCTCTACGCAAGCAGCAAAATAAACCAATGATGGACGGAGCAAGGAGGACATTAAATGCAGACTAGCACTGGCAAAAAGGGCATTCCTGTTTAAGAGAAGTCTACTAAAATCAGATATCAGCCTTAATTTAAGGAAGAAATTTCTTAGAATGTACATCTGGAGTACAGCATTGTATGGTAGTGAAATATGGACTGTGGGAAACCGGAACAAAAGAGAATCGAAGCAATTGAGATGTGGTGTTACAGACGAATGTTGAACGTTATGTGGGCTGATAAGGTAAGGAATGAGTAGGTTCTGCGCAGAATCGGAGAGGAGAGGAATATATGGAAAACGCTGACAAGGAGAAGGGACAGGATGATAGGACATCAGCTAAGACATGAGGGAATGACTTCCATGGTACTAGAGGGAGATGTAGAGGGCAAAAACTGTAGAGGAAGACAGAGACTGCAATACATTCATCAGATAATCGAGGACGTAGGACGAAGAGGTTAGCACAGGAGAGGAATTCGTGGCGGGCCGCATCAAACGAATCAGAAGATTGACGATTAAAAAAAAAAAAAGTTTTTGTCCTGCTTTTGCGCAGTGCGCCGACACACACAATCAGAAAAATGAAATTCTTTCGTGAGGAGACTGTAGTGGTATTTCAACTAGCTAATTGCTTGAAACGGGATCTAACTTTTAAGAAACTATAGCACGAAAACGGCAACTCGTCCTTTGAGTATTACAATGATCTTTAAAAAAATTACTTTTTATAAAACGTACTACTCTGCCGGGAAATTAATTCAAAAATGGTTCAAATGGCTCTGAGCACTATGGGACTTAACATCTATGGCCATCAGTCCCCTAGAACTTAGAACTACTTAAACCTAACTAACCTAAGGACATCACACAACACCCAGTCATCACGAGGCAGAGAAAATCCCTGACCTCGCCGGGAATCGAACCCGGGAATCCGGGCGTGGGAAGCGAGAACGCTACAGCACGACCACGAGCTGCGGGCGGGAAGTTAATTATTGGAGTGGTATAAAGAAGTGGTACGTCCGCAGTCTCTGAGTGCTGCCCATGTGAACTCATAACTTTACTTAATCAGGTGTCAACATTGAAAAACCAATAAAGAAAAATTCCATTAAAACCTTCCGTTATTCAATCATCTCAAAACTACGTACAAGTAAGATCATTACCTCCAGTCTTCACTTGTCAAATTAATCTTTACCAAACCATATTCCAAAATCCGTCATCGTCGTCCGTATACTTATCTCTGTCCTCTGGAAGTTATTTCAGTCCGTTCTGTGGCATTGCCAAACCCAAATCACCCACTTCGTTCTCTCACAAAGCTACAGCAACGACAATGCTACCAGCGACCAAAGATCACATTGCTTCCACTCAGAAACTCTGTGGCGTAACATACCGAGTGTTGAATGAAAACTCCGTGTGAAAAATATCCAGTACAAAGATGTGAAGTATGACACGTCGAATGACAACAGAGCTTACATCATTTTCCTCGAATACCAAAAAAAGTAGCAACGTTCCAGTCTACAACGGCGTTATTGCTGACAGAGTATGTCGTGTAGCAACTTCACTAATCGCCACTGGTTTAAGAGGAGGGAAAAAGATGTTCGTTCTGTTATAAAAGTTAACTCGTACGGCATGACAAAACGGGAATCCGTCAATAGACATGTTCAGCTAGCTATTAGGTAAGTTCTTTCAATTCGGACGCCACTTTGCTGACTCAACCTACCCGAATAATCTACACCGACATCGATACTCCGTAAGCTACCGTACAGTGCGCGGCGGAGGGTACTCTGCACCACTATTGGTCATTTCCTTTCCTGTTCCCCTACCAACCAGAGCGAGGGAAAAACGTCTGCGCACATGCCTCAGTATGAGCGCTAATTTCTCGTATCATATCTTCGTGGTCCTTACGCGCAATGTATGCTGGCGGCAGTAGAATCGTTCGCCATTCAGTTTCAAATGCCGGTTCTCTAAATTTTCTCAATAATGAGTCTCGAAAAAGACCGTCGTCTTCCCTCCAGGAATTCCCATTTGAGTTCCCGAAGCATCTCGGTAATACTTCCGTGTTGTTTGAACCTTCTGGCAACAGATCTGGTAGCCCGCCTATGAATTGCTTCAATGTCTCCGTTCGATTCGACTTGGCACGGGTCCCAAACACTCTAGCAGTACCCAAGAATGGGTTGCACCAGCATCCTATATGCGGTTTTTATTACAGATGAACAACTCGTTGCTGAAATTCTGTCAGTAAACCGAAGTCGACCGTTCGTCTTGCCTACCACAGTAGTCACACGCTCGTTCCATCTCACATGGCTCTGCAACGTTACGCCCAGATATTTAAACGACTTGACTGTCTCAGGCAGGACCCTAGTAATACTGTATCCGAACGTTACACGTTTGGCCTTCCTACGCATTCGCATTAACTTACATTTTTCCGCATTTACAGCTAGCTGATTCATCACATCAAGCAGTAATTTTGTCTACGTCCTCTTGTATCTTCCTACAGTCACTCAACTTCGACACCTTACCGCACATCACGGCATCATCAGCAAACAACCGCAGATTGCTGCCCACCCTGTCCGCTGAATCGAGAGAGAGAGAGAGAGAGAGAGAGAGAGAGAGAGAGAGAGAAGAACAGCAATCCTATCAATTTCTCTGGGGCACTCCTGACGATACCCTTGTCTCTGATAAACACTCGCCGTCGTGGACAACGTACTGGGTTGTATTATTTAAGAAGTCTTCGAGCCACTTACATATCTGAGAACTTGTTCCATGTGTTCGTTCCTTCGTTGACAGCCTGCAATGGGGCACAGTGTCAACTTATAAATTCTAATTCATTATATTTGAAGAAATTGACTTTCGTTAACTTTATGAATACGGTTGGTAGGATATGGAACGCATGTGGTATCTGTATGTATTATTTGGCTGCAAAGGAATGGTCATGCTCATACTACTTTATATTCCGTGATATGAATATGTTGGCCTTACAAAAAAAAAGGTACAGTTGTTCAGTTTTACCAGTGACTAGCGTGACTCCTACAGCGTAAAAACAAACTCTCTCTCTTCAGGCCACAACTGGCCTATCGGGACCATCCGACCGCCGTGTCACCCTCAACTGAGGATGCGGATAGGAGGGGAGTGTGGTCAGCACACCGCTCTCCCAGTCGTTATGCTGGTTTTCTTTGACCTGAGCCGCTACAATTCGGTCGAGTAGCTCCTCAATTGACATAACGAGGCTGAGTGCGCCCCGAAACAAGGCAACAGCGCGTGGCGGAAATCTAGAAATATTGAATCTGACTGTTGCCCTTCATCCATACATCGCCCTGCATCATGTGAGAAAAGCGCACGCTGCATTGCTCACGAGCGATGCTTTTTATAAACGATGCTGATTCTTGGATATAAGATTGTCAGTCTCAAGAAGTTTGTTATATTCGAACTGAGTATATGTTAAAGGATTCTGCAGCAAATCGTCGAAATGGCACGCACAGTTTAGCGCAGATTGCGCACCATGTGTCGTTCCTCGTACATCATCACATCATTGAGAGATAAAGGCCGGCAGACTGGAAAATTCCAGCTTCTGACCAGAATTCGATCGCGAGTCTCCAGGCGCGCACTTTGCCACTAGACTGTCAAGCACAATTTTATTTTATTAAATAGCGACAATAGCACATACAATCCCAATAAATAAGACAAAAGTTTTAGGCTGTAGGCAACGGCATTGCCGCAGTGGTTACACCGGTTCCTGTGAGATCACCGAAGTTAAGGGCTGTCGGGCGTGGCCGGCACTTGGACGGGTGACCATCTGGGCCGCCACGCGCTGTTGCCTTGTTTCGGGGTGCACTCAGCCTCGTGATGCCAATTGAGGAGCTACTCGACCGAATTGTAGCGGCTCAGGTCAAAGAAAACCAGCATAACGACTGGGAGAGCGGTGTGCTGACCCCACGCCCCTCCAATCCACATCCTGAAGAGAGGTTGTGTTTTTTTTTTTTTTTTTTTTTTTTTTTTTTTTTGGCCGTAGGAGTTAGGCTAGTCACTGGCAAAACTGTACAACTATACCTTCTTTTTGTAAAGCTAACATATTCTTATCACGAGATATAAAGTAATATGAACATGACCATTCCTCTGTAGCCAAACAATACATGCAGACACCGGCTACGTTCCATATGCTACCAATTGTATTCATAAAGTAATGAAAGTCAATTTCTTCAAATACAATGAATTATAATTTATATGCCGATACTTAGTTCTTACCTGAACACTACCCAGATATGTAGTTCTCATGTGAACGCTATGAGTAAAAGAGAGATATGCTACATTGTAGCAACGAATATTATTGAAATAATTCTTCGATTTCTCTTTAATTGTTCGATTATTTGAAGTGAGTCCTTCATTCAGTGCGCTGAAAAATAAATTTTGGGTGAACGGCGGCAAACTAACTTTTCCCTTATGACAAAACAGTGTGAATACTGTTGTATGACGTAAAGTAATCTCAAATGCGAAGCTTTTTGCATTATAAAAACTATACCGGAAATTTATCAAATCGCAAATCGCTACTCTCAAAATTATCTGGAATTACGTTTAGTGCGCATTTAAGTATACCTTTCAAATTGACAGTAGAATAATCATTATCAATGTCCACATTATTCCTTTTACTTTGACTAAGTCTACATCTGCCAGTACAATCCGTTAGTGTTTCGCTTCGAGTCATAGCCTAATACAAATATAGCTTCTATATAATAAAGTAAGTCGCAGCTATTCAAAACGAATAAATTGAAAATCAGGAACTTACTTCAAATTTTGTACTAATGGTGCCATGTGAACAGAATTTCGTATACTCTTAGACAAAGGTAAGCGAGAAACCGTCGCTAGTAAGCAACATTACGTGCATTTGTGTTGCCCTCGAAGCCTTCGGTACAACTTCGACCTTCCACTTGTGGCGTTGTAGCTGCAACATTTAAACATGAACGTTCCTAGATGGCGATTTTCCAATACACTGTTACTTTTGTGTGTAATCCCTACCATGGCAACTGATCGGTGCGCGAGGTAGAAGCTGGTAACAGTGTGAGAGAATGAGGAAAACTTTTCTCACCTCTCCCAACGGCTCTGTACACACATGAGTTTTTTTCCACATCTATGGCAAAGTTCCTTTCGAATTGCATCAGTTTCACTTGTATTCTTGTATAATTAATATTAAAAATCGATACTTCAATTTTCTATGTGCACATATTAATATTACAATTACATATTACGAGACGCAATGTAAATAATTTCATAACGATACGCTGGTGTAGCGACTGGAACAATAGACTCCGACTATGGTGGTCGTGGGTTCAGTCACGGACAGGAGCGGTTATTTTCCCTCGTTCCAATCCTACTTGGACGGCTCCAGATCCACTCTGCCTGCTGTCATAGGAAGAGCGGAAATGGTAAAGGTTCTAAGTGACATTTTTCTTCACAAAACTCGTGTTGAGTGCTATCACGTCCGCGGTACTACGGCGCATGCCCCTGCACTTCACCCAGGTGCCAAACCACTGAGGGAGTCTCTCAAACATGCGTTAGTAGATGGTGGATAGTCTTTTTTTTCTCAAGCAGTGCTTCCCTCTGGAGTTTCACAATTTATGAGAAGCGACTTTTGTTGACTACAGTTGTATTAGTTAAAACCTAATGCTGTATTTCTGTACTTTTTTAATCACAAATAAAACTTAGTGCGTCAGTATTAATGGCACTTGGAACATAAACTTTCCTCCTGATATTTTGTCAAGAGCTAATATTTTTGAGACTATGGAGCTGTACAGACTACAAGTTGACCGTTGCAAAAAAGAAAACAGCAACCAGCAGAAGAAAACAGGAACCAAACGCTGTTAACAATGGAAAAATTTGGAAATTTGTGGTGAGTTCTATGGGACCAAACTGCTGAGGCCATCTGTCACTAGGCTTACACACAACTTACTCTAACTTAAACTAACTTACACTAAGGACAACACACACACCCATGCCCAAGGGAGGACTCGAACCTCCGACGGGAGGATTCGCGCGAACCGTGGCAAGGCGCCTGAGACCGCACGGCTACCACGCGCGGCTGTTAACAATGCTATTTCTTCACACAAATAACACCGACACCAGTTTCGAACAGACAGGTTTATCTTCATATGGCCTTTCACATTTATATTACATTGTTTGTTGTTTATATTAGTTATTGGGAGAAAAAACAGTCAACAACTAACGTAAACAACAGCAAATCTAATATAAGCGTGAACTGAAGACGAACCTGTAGGGGGGGAAACTGGTAACAGCGCTATTTGTGTGAATAAATAGCATTGTTAACACCGGCTGGTTGCTGTTTTCTTCTTAGATGGATCAAATGGTTCAAATGGCTTTGAGCACTATGGGACTTAACATCTGAGGTCATCAGTCCCCTAGAACTTAGAACTACTTAAACCTAACTAACCTAAGGACAGCACACACATCCATGCCCGAGGCAGGATTCGAACCTGCGACCGTAGCGGTCGCGCGGTTTCAGACTGAAGCGCCTAGAACCGCTCGGCCACACCGGCCGGCTTGCAAGGATCAACCCGTAAAAACTTCCCTATTGAGACTTACAACCAGCCAGTTCTCCGGTATGGCACTTGCAATGTTCTTAATAAAGTATTTGTTTTCTAATTTCTGGCATAATTTTTTTGCAGTGATCTGTGGAGAAGCTCAGTTCAGTCGTTTCAGAATCCCTTCTCAATTTTTTGTATACAAAACATTTATGTACCAGAGGTAGTAACATGAAACGAAACAGCTGGAAAAAATACCTTCACAATTTTTTGTGTACGAATCATTTATGTCCCATTGGCCTTGTTGCAGTTGGTAACACTGATTTACGTCAGATCGCCGAAGTTAAGCGCTGTCCGGTTTGGCTAGAACTTTGAAGGTGACCGGCCGGTCTGCCGAGCGCTGTTGGCAAGCGGGGTGCACTCAGCCCTTGTAAGACAAACTGAGAAGCTACTTGATTAAGTTGCGGCTACGGTCACGAAAACGGACATACGGCCGGGACAGCGGTGTGCTGACCACATGACCCTCCATATCCGCATCTGGTGACTCCTGTGAGCTGAGGATGACACGGCGGTCGGTCAGTACCGAGACCTGTTCGGACATCATTTACGCACCAGCGGCAATCAAATGAAAACTATACAGCTGGGAAAAAGTAACGAAACTGTTTATTATTTCAAAAGCAATCTTCGTAACTATTAATACATCTATCCCACTGTAAGAGAAGATGGGCAATGCCTTCATGGAAACATGTTTGTGGTTGCCTACGGAATCATGACTGGATCCAGGCGTGCGCCTATTCGTCCGAAGCAAATTGACGGCCACGAATGTCGCTCTTAGGGCTCCAAAAATACGTGTATCGCTTGAAGAGAGATCGTAACTCTATGGAGGATGTGTAAGGACTTCCCAGGGAAACTTCCGCAGGGTTCCCGGAACCACCTTGATGACGCGTGACTCTCTCTCTCTCTCTCTCTCTCTCTCTCTCTCTCTCTCTCCCTCTCCCTCTCCCCCTCTCCCTCTCCCCACACGATTTCCTCATTTTTTGGGCGCTGAAAAAAGAAGACATTTGTGACCGTCGATTGTCTTCGGACGAAAGTGGTGGTGGTGGTGGTGGTGGTGGTGGTGTTGATGATGATTGGTTTGTGGGGCGCTCAACTGCGTGGCCATCAGCGCCTGTACAAAGTCCCAATTTTTACACAGTCCAATGTTTAACTCAATCCAACTTAACAACTTTCACGAATGATGATGATGATGATGATGATGATGATGATGATGATGAAATGATGAGGACAACACAAACACCCAGTCCCCGGGCAGAGAAAATCCCCAACCCGGCCGGGAATCGAACCTGGGACTCCGTGATCCAGAGGCAGCAACGCTAGCCACTAGATTCGGACGAACAGGTGCACGCCTCGCGACAATCATGGTTCTATAGGCAAGCGCAGTCATTTTTGAATATCTTGTCTCATAGTGGTATAAATTTATTAACAGTTACGGCGGTTACTTATGAAATAATTTTCGTTTCTCTTTCACACAAACAAAAATACAGGTTGTTTCAAAAATAATATACGTAGTACAAAGTATCAAGTCAAAAGTACCGATCGCTGCGCCACTGCTCGGTTATTGGTGGAAATAATACAGTATACTCTGTTCATCATAAGAATAAACCTGATGTAATCATTACGCCATGTATTCTTCCGCGTTTGCTGTCCAGATCAGTCAAGTACGGTCACAAGGATACCTTTTATGCTGTGTTACACGCACATAGACTGAGCGATGACGTGGGGGACAACAGCTTTAAACTTGAACACCACTGGCCAACCAGCAATTCAACTAACCTGCAATGATGTGAGCAGTTCAGAGGTAAAAAGAGACGGGCAAGAAAACAATACAGCTTCGAATGTCATTCAGTTTTTAAAGAGAATGAAATAATACTCGGAAAAACTCCAGCACTACCGCGCGCTTTTTAGGTGGCCAGATGGAAAGCGTAAAATGCACTCGTTCTCTCCTGACACAGTATTCTAATTACAAACAAGAGTAATGAAAATTCCTATTTTAAACACAGGGTGTCGTAATTTTAAGTACTTGGGAGTGACACTGTCGTCCAATGGTAGAAGTATGGATGATGTAAACAATAAACAATCAAATATGCCAGGGAAAGCGAGCCATAAAACAACTAAATGGTATTCTCTGGAACAAAAACATAACGCGCATAACAAAACATACCACCTACCACACAATTATTGAAAGTATCACAATATATGGTGCAGAGTTGTGGGAACCAACTCAGAGGCAGAAAGATCGCCTGCTGGCTGTCGAGATGGATTTCTGGAGGCGGAGTTGTGGGTACTCCAGACTTGACCATATTAGAAATGATAGGATCAGAGAGGTTATGAATGTCAAAAGCACAATCCTAGACTACATACATGCCAGACACAAGATGGACAAAACGGGTACGGCAATGGACTCCACATCAAAGAAGAAAGCGCGGTAGACTTGCGAGATGCTGGAAAGACGAATTCAACGAAGCAATGGCGGCGAGAGGATTTAATGAAGGCGACTGGAATGACCGTGAACGATGGAGATTGAGATGCGAGAGGCGGTGGCAGCCGTAGAAACCTCGCTCATTATATATATAACACAGAGTAATTTTTCTGAGCTAGCTATATGTGATGTAAGAGCATATTGCAGGGATTTCACCGTACTGTTGAATACTGAAGCCACTGAAGGTATTACTTACAGTCAGTCGTCTGGTAATCTCTTAGCTCTTTTCTTATCCGAATCCGAGAAATACATTTCAGTACTGGAACTGTCATCTGCTACGTTCACTACGTGTCGGTCAACAACAGAATCCACGAAGCCATTGCAGATCTCACGTTCTCTTCCCTTTTATGGCGTGCCGTTCTGTATCCCGCCAACGTTCGGCTGTGACGTGTGAAACGGCTGCGTGCGTTAGTTCCAGTACGTCTGGCAGCTTAACAGTCTTGGTGTTTCTCGGTCCAAATCCCTTAACTTGGCTCCAGATCACTTCTGTTGGGTTCATATTGTAATGGTACAGAGGCAAATGTGAAAATGCAGCATTTGTATGGTGTGCCCGATGCTGTGAAAATGATTTTCATACTTCTATTATAATATTAAAATATTTGCATATCTTCGTGAATCACCATGTATACTGGAGTCACATGCGCTTTTTCCCAGTTTCTTGGTACTTGCGCGACGGATGCACGATAAATGCAAGCTTGGTAGTGGACCAGCACCATAAAGTAGTCTTTGTAAAATCGAATTGGGATTCCGTCCGGACACGGTGATTTATTTGCTTTCAAATCTTTTAGTTGTTTATCTACGCCAGGGGTGCTTATTACTATGCCGTCCATAAGGGAGTCTGTTCGATGGTCGAATGACGGTATGTTTGTACGATTCTCCTGTGTGAACGACATCTTCAACGTGAAATTCCATTTTGCGTTGTGGTGACGGAAAGATAATCACTCCAGTCAGTTATTGCGTCCTAGGAAAACAGCGTTCCGTAATCCGTTTCCACGACCGGAAATTCATAGAAGACTTTCAGCACGATTTGAGGACAAAGATTTGTCTCAGTGCAGTGTTTACCAGCGGACTGAACAGATCAGAAATGATGGAACGGGCGTTAAGGATGAGGAAAGAGAGGGGTGAGCAGCTACAGCCGCAACTGACGCCTATGTTGAACAGTTCGCTGGCTAAGTTCGGAATAAGAATGGAGTGACTGTTGATAATACGGCAAACTGTATGTGGGTTAGTTGTGGTTTTCCATACGATATCATACAAAACAGTCTCCATTTTCACAATGTGTGCGCGAAATGGTTTACAAAACAACCCGATGAAGTACGATCTGTAATTACATAATCACTGGAGACGGTCCATTTGAACATAACTTAAAAGTTTTCATGTTTGTAGACTGAAGCAGCGAGTGGAAATTTGTACCAAGCCCGGGAATCGAACGCGGGTCTCCTGGTTACTAGGCAGGTGTGTTAGCCACTAAGCCACCTTCGCCCAGCGGTTCACCCAACTGGACGAATTACCCTGGCATGCCTCCCTCCTCGATCCAAATTCTCACTTCCACCACGGTCTACTTAAATTTCCCCATACATACGAACATAATTGCCGAGGCTCGCCATATTCTGGAATAGTGCCTCAGCAACGAATGTTAGTGAGGGATCCAGCCTGAAATCCAGGTGCAGGTACTTCTACAAATGAAATGACACATTTTCAGAGACTTTTGCTGGTCTCATACAGATATGATTTTATGTGTATGTCATTTCATTAGTGTTATTCATAAGGCCTTCGATTCATCTCCGATCAGCAGGTGAAGCAAGCGGAGCAGACTTGCATTGCTACGCTACCAGACACCTTTCTCTCTTTTCAGTGTTTATTGGAAAACGTGTGCAACGGCGGACCCAGTGAAAAATTATGTCGATAAAAATTGTGTGCTCTAAGTTTTAATAAACCATTATGATTCAAACGTTGGAATTATATAGCCAACCCATTGCAAATAACTGTTTTGGTACAATTCACCTAGGATTCGACACCTGCTAAAAGTGTCATCAGAATGAAATTTTTACGTCATAAGGCTTAAACGTACTTCATTTCATTTTTGACTTGAACATAGCTGCTATAAATTCTGACCATTGCTTTCTTGCAATGTAATTTTACGATTCCTCAAAATTTCATTCTGATGAAGATACCCTTAATAGGTGTCGAAACGCAAGTCAATTGTCCGACAACACTTATTTGCAACTGACCTGACTGTATAATTCCTATTTTTGAAAATTGTATACGGTTGCCAAGAAACAGCCATGTTTAAAACTGTATTTTTATTATTTCGTCGGCCCCCGGTAGCTGAGCTAGCCTCAAAGTCTATCGCTGGGATGTTTGCAGGTGCGGTGCCGCCTACACACGCCGGCTCTGAGGGGACTCCACCCACAGGCGAGGGGGCGGACCCGACGCCCCCGCCCTCAGCCCCAGCGTCGCCGCTCCACACGACGCCACCAGTCGTCGCGACGTCTCCCCCCACCAGACCGGCGTCGTCCCGGTAAGCAAGCAGCGCCCGCTCTCCGCCCGTCTATACGGCTAGTCATTAAGTCGGAGAAAGTTACAAATTTGGCCGTGTTTACTTGTATACAGTACTGGCCATTAAAACTACCTTAATGACAGCATCCTGCAAACGTCAAACGTGGCATCCGCTGTAACTACGCGCTTGGACAATCGAATAATAAGCACTTCCGCGCAACTTCACAAACCAGATATGGCTAACGCTATATACAGGGAGTGGACAAAAATGTGGAAACAATATGATGTAGAAAAACTGTTGGCATTGAAAGCAGCTTCCAGTCGTCTCGAGATGGATTGTATATTTATCCAATTCTGTTCATTCAGACGTGGGCACGGTAGTCTAATGGTAGAGCGCGCACATCGAAACCGAGAGCCTGCGGGACTGAATCCTGGTCGAATCATGGAAATTTTTCGGGCTTCGCCGCTCAGTGATGAAAAGATTCACCAGGAATCGTGGATGGGACTCCACATTAAGCTGCAGGTCCCCTTTTCTCGGTAGTATTGCTTGGGCAGGTTGGAGACACGCTAGTCACCGAAGTTGTGGCCAATAGAAAGACTTACTCCCACCAGGCTATTGAGCCACACGAAATTATAATCAGTTCATGCAGAGCTCTTTGCCGCCAGCAATATCTCACGCCCTTGTGCATCCTGTTGACCCGAACCACAGTGGTGCAGCCCTCGTGTTTAAAATAACGTATGAGACTGCTGTAGCTTTAGTCTCTCTGCTCGCTCACTCGGAAGCTGGGCGAGGTATAAGTCAAAGAAAAACATGTTACACTACTGGCCATTAAAATTACTACACGAATAAGAAATGCAGATGATAAACGGGTATTCATTGGACAAATATATTATACTACAACTGACATGTGATTACATTTTCACGCAATTTGGGTGCATAAATCCTGAAAAATCAGTACCCAGAACAACTACCTCTGGCCGTAATAACGGCCTTGATACACCTGGGCATTGAGTCAAACAGAGCTTGGATGGCCTGTACAGGTACAGCTGCCCATGCAGCTTCAACACGATACCACAGTTCATCAAGAGTAGTGACTGGCGTATTGTGACGAGCCAGTTGCTCGGCCACCATTGACCAGACGTTTTCAATTGGTGAGACATATGGAGAATGTGCTGGCCAGGGCAGCAGTCGAACATTTCCTGTATCCAGAAAGGCCCGTACAGGACCTGCAACATGCAGTCGTGCATTATCCTGCTGAAATGCAGGATTTCGCGGGGATCGAATGAAGGGTAGAGCCATGGGTCGTAACACATCTGAAATGTAACGTCCACTGTTCAAAGTGCCGTCAATGCGAACAAGAGGTGACCGAGACGTGTAACCAGTGGCTTCCCATACAATCACGCTGGGTGATACGCCAGTATGGCGATGACGAATACACGCTTCCAAAGTGCGTTCACAGCGATGTCGCCAGACACGGATGCGACCATCATGATGCTGTAAACAGAACCTACATTCATCCAAAAAAATGACGTTTTGCCATTTTTGCACCCAGGTTCGTAGTTGAGTACACCATCGCAGGCGCTCCTGTCTGTGATGCAGCGTGAAGGGTAACCGCAGCCGTGGTCTCCGAGCTGATAATCCATGCTGCTGCAAACGTCGTCTAACTGTTCGTGCAGATGGTTGTTGTCTTGCAAGCGTTCAAATGGTTCAAATGGCTCTGAGCACTATGGGACTTAACTGCTGCGGTCATCAGTCCCCTAGAACTTAGAACTAGTTAAACATAAGTAACCTAAGGACATCACAGACATCCATGCCCGAGGCAGGATTAGAACCGGCGACCGTAGCGGTCGCGCGGTTCCAGACTGTAGCGCCTAGACCCGCTTGGCCACACCGGCCGGCTCTGGCAAGCGTCCCCATCTGTTGACTCAGGGATCGAGACGTGGCTGCACGATCCGTTACAGCCATGCGGATAAGATGCCTGTCATCTCGACTGCTAGTGATACGAGGCCGTTGGGATCCAGCACGGCGTTCCGTATTACCCTCCTGAACCCACCGATTCCACATTCTGCTAACAGTCATTGGATTTCGACCAACGTGAGCAGCAATATCGCGATACGATAAACCGCAATCGCGATAGGCTACAATCCGACCTTTATCAAAGTCGGAAACGTGATGGTACGCATTTCTCCTCCTCACACGAGGCATCACAACGACGTTTCACCAGGCAACGCCGGTCAACTGCTGTTAGTGTATGAGAAATCGGTTGGAAACGTTCCTCATGTCAGCACGTTGGGTGTCGCCACCGGCGCCAACCTTGTGTGAATGCTCTGAATAGCTAATCATTTGCATATCACAGCATTTTCTTCCTGTCGGTTAGATTTCGCTTCTGTAGCACGTCATCTTCGTGGTAGCAATTTTAATGGCCAGTAGTGTAGGTCCTGACGAAAGCAAAGTAATCAGAAGTAGCAGAAATGAGAACAGCGAGAAACTTAACATCAGGTTTGGTGAACACGAAGTTCATGTGCATATATACTCCGCTAGCCACCAAGTGGTGTGTGGCGGAGGGCACAATTCGCGCCAAAGTCATATTTCCCACCCTCTGTTCCACTCGCGGATCGCGCGAGGGAAATACGACTGTCTGAACGCCTCAGTACCAACTCTAATTGCCCTTATCTTTGAATGTTGATCATTGCGCGTTTTGAAAGTTGGTGGTAATAATATATGCTCTACATCTTCGACGAAGAAAGGGTTTCGGAATTTAATGAGCACCCCCTTTCGTTTAGCGCGTCCTCTATCTGCAAGTGTATCCCACTTCTAACATTCAATGAGATTTGTAACGCTCTCGCGGTCGCTAAATGTACCAGCTTTCCCAAACAAGAAAACTCTACGCTGTTTCTTTGGCTTTTTTTTTTTTGCAACTTCCACTGACATAGAAGCCACAACGACATTGTGGTCGCTAATACCTTCTTCTAGATTAACTTCCTCAAAAAGATCACGTCTGTTTGTCGCCACGATATCTAATATGTTCCCATCTCGAGTTGGTTTTCTAACCTATTGCTCAAGGTTGTATGTTGAGAGCGCTCCTAGAATAGCTTCACTCGAGATGACGTTGAGAAATTCTGCTGCCTAGGCAGCGAAATAACCTATGACGGACGGAGCGAAGAGGATATTAAAAGCAGACTAGCACAGGCAAAAAGGCATTCCCGATCAAGAGAAATCTGCTCGTATCGAACACAGGTCTTACTTCGAGGAAGAAATTTCTGAGAACACACGTTTGGAACACAGCACTGCTTGGTAGTGAAACATGCACTGTGGGAAAAATCGGAAGAGGGAACAATGGGAGGATTTCAGATAAGGTGCACATAAGGTAAGAAATGAGGAATTTCTCTTTAGAAATGGTTCAAATGGCTCTGAGCACTGTGGGACTTAACATCTGAAGTAATCAGTCCCCTAGAAATTAGAACTACTTAAACCTAACTAACCTAAGGACATCACACACATCTATGCCCGAGACAGGATTCGAACCTGCGACCGTGGCAGCAGCGCGGTTCCGAACTGAAGCGCCTAGAACCGCTCGGCCACAGCGGCCGTCGTTCTCTTTAGAATCTGTGAGGAAAGGAAGGGGGGAAACATTGACTAGAAGAAGCGACAGAATCGTAGAATATCTGTTAAGACATCACGGAATAACTTCCACAGTAATAGGGAGCTGTAAGGGAAAAAACTGTAGAGGAAGACTGAGACTGCAATTCAACCAGCAAATAACTGAGGATGTAGATTGGCACATGAGACGAATTCATCTCTGGCTGCATCAAGCCAAAGCCTCATGAGACTCAAAAAACCGCTCTCGAGGGAGTCTTATGCCATGCTACAACATAGTGGCAAGCGAAGGTAACAATGATGGAAATGGATAGCGATCACACACCGTTCTCTTAATGTAGACCAGAAAGGCTCAGTAATACTGAGATCTGGTGACTATGGAGGCGAAGGAAAATGTGATCATTCATCCTCGTCCTCACAAAGGCAGGCCTGGAGGATGTGAGCAGCGTGAACAAGGGCCCTGTCGTCTTAGAACACAGCATCACCACGCCAAGGGGCCCGAGTTCGATTCCCGGCTGGGGCAGGAGATTTTATCCGCTCAGCGAATGGTGTTGTCTTCATCATTTCATCCCCATCTCCGACGCGCAAGTCGCCCAATGTGGCGTCGAATGCAATGAGTACCTGCCCTTGGCGGCACAATTTCCTCCAATAGAGGACTCCCGGCTCACAATACCGTACGCTCATTTTCACAGCATCACCATTGGGGAACAAACATTGTACCATAGGATGGATCTGATCAGCCAAAACGGTCACGTAATCCTTTGTAGTAATCTGATCTTGGAGAGGAGTACCCATGGGGCCTCTGGAATATCACGAAACGGCTGTCCAAACCATCACTGAACCCTCGCCATGTTTCGCTCTTCGGATGCAATCTTGGCCAAAATCTGCAAACAGTGTGCAAGAAGACTAAAATGACTCTCTTCCAGTGCTCCTAATTCCAGCTTCTATGGCTTCGGCACCGTGTTTTCCTGTTCCAGATATTCGCGTCAGTGGTGTGTGCTGTTGGAATTCCAGCTGGCCCTGAAATCCCCTGCTTATGGAGCCCCCATCGTGTTACTTTGGCGCTGGCAGGGTTTGCGAGTGTCACATTTAGTTCTGTATTGGCTGATGCAGGTGCCGTATTCTTATTTTTCGTCACGATCTTTTTAGTGACAAACTGTCACTATCGCTCAAGACATGATTTCGAACGCGTTGTGACGTAACTGGTAATGTTTTTCTGCTTGTATAAGTCTTCCATACAGTGCCTCTTGGAACTTCAGCTACGGTGGTTCCAGAAGCATCCACCATTTCAGCACGAACAGTTTGGCCACTTTGGAATTCACTTAGCTCCGACATACACTATGTGATCAAAAGTATCCGGACACGTGGCTGAAAATGACTTACATGCTTTCTTTGGAACTGGAATTATTATATTCTTCTTCTCACGTGTCTTGCACACTAGATGGAGGAGTTTTGTCATGACCGGCTCTCCGAAGGTTATCAGTAGTTCTGAGGGAATTTCGTCCACTCCCGGGGCGGTGTTTCTTCCACCTCATATTCCTTTACGTTCTCTTCCATTTCTATGATATTTCCTTCAAGTACATCTGGCTTCTGTAGACCATCTACACTATGTGATCAAAACTATTCGGTCACAAGTTCGTGGCGCCGTCCATCGGTAATGCTGGAATTCAATGTGGTGTTGGCCCACCCTTAGCCTTGATGACAGCTTCCGCTCCCGCAGACGTACGTTCAGTCAGGTGCTGGAAGGTTTCTTGGCGAATCGCAGCCCATTCTTCACAGAGTGCTGCTATGAGAAGAGGTATCGATGTCGGTCGGTGAGGCCTGTCACGGAGTCGGCGTTCCAAAACATTCCAAAGGTGTTCTATAGGATTCACGTCAGGATTCTGTGCAGGCCAGTCGATTACAGGGATGTTACGGTGGTGTAACCACTCCGCCATAGGCCATGCATTATGAACAGGTGCTGGATCGTGTTGAAAGTTGCTATCGCCATTCCTGAATTGCTCTTCAACAGTGGGAAGCAAGAAGGTGCTTAAAACATCAATGTAGGGCTGTGCTGTGATAGTGCCACGCAAAACAACAAGGGGTGCAAGCCTCTTCCATGAAGAACACGACCACACCATAACACCACCGCCTCCGAATTTTAATGTTAGCGCTACACACGCTGGCAGATGATGTCCACTGGGCATTCGCCCTACCCACACCCTGCCGTCGGATCGCCACATTCTGTTCCGTAATTCGTCACTCCACACAACGTTTTTCCACTGTTCAGTCGTCCACTGTTTACGCTCCTTACACCAAGCCAGGCGTTGTTTGGCATTTACCGGCCTGACTAGTGGCTTGTGAGCAGCCGCCCTACAATGCAGTCCAAGTTTTCTCACCTCCCGCCTTACTGTCATAGTACTTGCACTGGATCCTGATGCAGTTTGGAATTCCTGTGTGATGGTCTGGATATATGTCTGCCTACTACACATTACGACCCTCTTCAGCTGTCGGCGGTCTCTGTCAGTCGAGTTCGGCCTGTATGCTTTTGTGCTGTACGTGCCCCTTCACGTTTCCACTTCACTATCACATCGGAAGCAGTGGACCTAGGGGTGTTTAGGAGTGTGGAAATCTCGCGTACAGATGTATGACACACGTGACACCCAATCACCTGACCACGTTCGATATCCATGAGTTCCGCGGAGCGCCCCATTCTGCTCTCTCACGATGTCTAATGAGTACTGGGGTCGCTGATATGGAGTACTTGGCAGTAGATGGCAGCACAATACACGTAATATGAAAAACGTATGTGTTTGGGAGTGTCGCGATAGTTTTGATCACATAGTGTTATGCACACACAACTACACAAAAGCCGGCCGGAGTGGCCGAGCGGCTCTAGGCACTACAGTCTGGAGCTGCGCGACCGCTACGGTCGCGGGTTCGAATCCTGCCTCGGGCATCGATGTGTGTGATGTCCTTAGGTTAGTTAGGTTTAAGTGGTTTTAAGTTCTAGGGGACTGATGACCTCAGAAGTTAAGTCCCATAGTGCTCAGAGCCATTTGAGCCATTTTTGAACTACACAAAACACTGCTCGGGCCAGGATTAAGACTTGTAACCTATTGATATAATTTCATAGGTACTGTTAGTGTTCAATTCCAGCAATGCAATCTGCAACATTGAGTAGTATCTGCATTTATGTTGGAGCATGCATTTATCGTGGTGTTCTCAGTCAGAAATCGTTTTTGAATGTTGGTTGTTCTTGAAAAGATCGTGTTGTGCCTCATGTAAAAGACAGAAACGTCTACCAGCATGTGTCGGGATTCGACGGAGATAAGATCGAGACCTGCCAAGACTATGGTTTATCATTCCACGATACTGCTGCTAACGTTGGTCAGGAGCCACAACCCTCATGCGATGTTTTGAGAAGCATCATACTCAGTGCGTAGCGTTGTTTCAACAGATACACGTGACTAGCGCCCGGGAGGACAGACACATTCTTCACTTTGTTCCGTTCGTACCGTGAGTCAGGAAGTGTCCTCCTTTGCGAGAAAAAAGTATCCAAACAGCACGACGACGTCTGGAGAAGAGCAGACTGTCAGTGCAGTGACCACTGTTGCGACTTCCTTGACAAAGCAACAGAGAGAGGTAAAAGGACAGTGGCGCCCACTAATCTGGACATAGCAATGACAGAACGTCGTCTTTGCAGGCGAGGCCCCTTCCTTTGTGCAGCATCACAATGGACAGATCCATCTATGGAGGCCATGAGAAGAATGGGAGCCTGCAAACTGCTCTCAGCACCGTTCAAACGGTTCAAATGGCTCTGAGCACTATGGGACTTAACTTCTAAGGTCATCAGTCCCCTAGAACTACTTAAACCTAACTAACCTAAGGACATCACACACATCCATGCCCGGAGCAGGATTCGAACCTGCGACCGTAGCGGTCACGCGGTTCCAGACTGTAGCGCCTTTAACCGCTTGGCCACCCCGGCCGGCCAGCACCGTCATTCCAACCCAGTACCTGGTGTCTACATCTACATTTATACTCCGCAAGCCACCCAACGGTGTGTGGCGGAGGGCACTTTACGTGCCACTGTCATTACCTCCCTTTCCTGTTCCAGTCGCGTATGGTTCGCGGGAAGAACGACTGTTTGAAAGCCTCCGTGCGCGCTCGAATCTCTCTAATTTTACATTCGTGATCTCCTCGGGAGGTATAAGTAGGGGGAAGCAATATATTCGATACCTCATCCAGAAACGCACCCTCTCGAAACCTGGCGAGCAAGCTACACCGCGATGCAGAGCGCCTCTCTTGCAGAGTCTGCCACTTGAGTTTATTAAACATCTCCGTAATGCTATCACGCTTACCAAATAACCCTGTGACGAAACGCGCCGCTCTTCTTTGGATCTTCTCTATCTCCTCCGTCAACCCGATCTGGTACGGATCCCACACTGATGAGCAATACTCAAGTATGGGTGGAACGAGTGTTTTGTAAGCCACCTCATTTTTTGATGGTCTACATTTTCTAAGGACTCTCCCAATGAATCTCAACCTGGTACCCGCCTTACCAACAATTAATTTTATATGATCATTCCACTTCAAATCGTTCCGTACGCATACTCCCAGATATTTTACAGAAGTAACTGCTACCAGTGTTTGTTCCGCTATCATATAATCATACAATAAAGGACCCTTCTTTCTATGTATTCGCAATACATTACATTTGTCTATGTTAAGGGTCAGTTGCCACTCCCTGCACCAAGTGCCTATCCGCTGCAGATCTTCCTGCATTTCGCTGCAATTTTCTAATGCTGCAGCTTCTCTGTATACTACAGCATCATCCGCGAAAAGCCGCATGGAACTTCGGACACTATCTACTAGGTCATTTATATATATTGTGTGTCACAGTATGCAACGCCATAATGTACCGAATGCCATCGCCTCAGGTTTACATACCGGTAATTTAGAAATAAGTCGTTATATTTCTGTCGTTGGCCCTGGTCTATCTTCCAACAAGACAGCACCAGACTATCTGTCTACAAGGTAATGGAAGACCGCATGTTGGCATGCTATCCTGACCTGCTGTGATACACAGGGTGTCAGACCATTGCCCTGGCCAGCTCCTCCAGGTGTATCAGCAACTGAAAACATGTGGTCACTGGTTGCCGAGGGATGCAACCACCTTACAGCCACCTTAATGGATGAACTCTGGCATAGGGCTGAAGCAGTGTGGATCTGTCATTGGGGCTCAGTTCGTCTCGAACTGTCAGTGAGGTTCAGCGGCCGTTGCTGCCATAAGAGGCAGCTCTGTGTGCTACATTTCGTACCTGGTATACCTACAAATCATCCATAAATTTATCTATTTACACTACTGTAATGTTCATGCAAAACAGAGAAAATTTCGTGATTTGCTACGCTTCTTGGTGTTGCTATTTTAAGAAGACAACACCGGATAAACCGCCCATTGACTCGGTGGTTCTGACTACAGATTCAGATGTGGGGATGAGTGCGAGGAGTTTTACCTGCCGTTTATCTTTTCTCCTACGGCAATTTGTTTTCATTGTGAAAAATTCCGAGTTTGTTTCGGATACACACAAAGATGTAGATCTCCCCAGTTCAAAGGTCTGAGGACGGAAGAGGATTACCATCTTCAGCACTGGGGCCATGCCTAGTAAACCACAGTAGTGTACAAACCAAACTTGAAAATAATGACAGGTTGTTTTTTTATATCCCTGTCTTCCTCTATACTTTTTACCTTTTGCGCTCCACATAAATTATTCCGTGATGTCTTAACGCGTGTCATTTTACCGTGCCCCTTCTTGTAGACGGTGTTTTCCATATCTTCCTCCCTTCGCCGATTTTCCTAAACTTATCAGCCCACCTAATCTTCAACTTCCCTCTATAACACCACACCGACGCTTCGATACTGTTTGTTTCTTTCTGGTTTTCCCACAGTTCTTTCCATACAATGCTGTGCTCCAGACGTACATTCTCAGAAATTTTTGCACCAAATTAAGGCCGAAGTTTGATACAGACTAACTTCTCTTGGTTAGGAATGTCCTCTTTGCCTGTGGTAATGTGCTTCTAGTCTCCTCCTGTCTTCGTGCATCACGCGTTAATTAGCGTCCACAGTAGCAGAGCTCCTTAATTTTATCCGCTTCGTCGTATCCAATTTTGATGTTAAGCCCATCGCTAACCTCAGTTACGCCAATCCTCGTTACTTTCTTCTTTCTTCGGTTCACTCTCAGTCCATATTCTGTGCTCAGTGGGCTGTTCATTCCGTTCACCACGTCGTGTAGGTCTTGTTCAGTTTCACTGAGTGTAGCAATGTCATCAGCTACAGCTTCACATTGTTTTGTGAGACCCTGTGATCAGCAACAGCTTCACATTTTTTTTTTATGAGACCCAAACTTTGTGGGGTCTAAATTCTACAGGTTCTCGAGGGTCCAAAACTGACTATTCTTAAATAAGAAACCATTTGTCTGAAACGAGGTACGAGGTGTCAAGAGGTATTGAATGTCGCTCCTGATACTCAACTCTCTTATGTTTCGTAAAAAAACAACCACGGCTTGCAACATCTACTTTGGTGGCGTTATCTGTCACTCGTGACAGACTCCTGGTTGGATTTACCACTGTGTACAGGCAATGACTTACGTCGACGATAGAGCATACTTGATGTGTCGTGTAGCGGTATGTAATGCGAAGAAAGCCGGAAGAATGCACAGATAAAAGATTAACAGCAGGTGAATAGATATTATTTGCTGGTGGAAAATGGAGACGAGGGGAGAAGGATGTGACTCGAATGCATTTCCGGAAGACATCTGGTCCGCCACGCTAGCCGGTTGCGCTACGGCCTCTGCTCGACGGCTGGCGGTGCCGTACGGCATTCAACAACTTCGTAAAATTTAGAACCTCGATTTCTGAAATACGTTTGAGAAGCGCAGCGTCCGAGACCATCACTTTTTTACATCTAAATATTTACTGCAGTACTGCCAAAGATGAGCATTATAGGAGGCCTCTTGTGTATATGGCGACAAAAGTCCTGAAATAGCGATATGCAAATGTACAAATGTCAGTAGTATCTCGTACACTAGGGAAAATAGGGCAGTGAATTGGCGCAGTTGTCATTTGTAATCAGGTGGTTTACACTACTGGCCATTTAAATTGCTACACCAAGAAGAGCCGGCCGCGGTGGCCGAGCGGTTCTAGGCGCTCAGTCCGGAGCCGCGCGACTGCTACGGTCGCAGGTTCGAGTCCTGCCTCGGGCATGGATGTGTGTGCTGTCCTTAGGTTAGTTAGGTTTAAGTAGTTCTGAGCTCTAGGGGACTGATGACCACAGATCTTAAGTCCCATAGTGCTCAGAGCCACACCAAGAAGAAATGCAAATGATAAACGGGTATTCATTGGACAAATATATTATACTAGAACTGACATGTGATTACATTTTCACGCAATTTGGGTGCCTAGATCCTGAGAAATCAGTACTCAGAACAACTACCTCTGGCCGTAATAACGGCCTTGATACCCCAGGTCATTGAGTCAAACAGCGCTTGGATGGCGTGTACAGGTACAGCTGCCCATGCAGCTACAACACGATACCACAGTCCATCAAGAGTTGTGACTGGCGTATTGTGACGAGCCAGTTGCTCAACCACCATTCACCAGACATTTTCAATTGGTGAGAGACCTGGAGAATGTGCTGGCCAGGGTAGCAGTCGTACAGGACGTGCAACATGCGGTCGTGCATTATCCTGCTGAAATGTAGGGTTTCGCAGGGACAGAATGAAGGGTAGAGCCACGGGTCGTAACACATCTAAAATGTAACGTCCAATGTTCAAAGTGCCGTCTATGCGAACAAGAGGTGACCGAGACGTGTAACCAATGGCACCCCATACCATCACGCCGGGTGATAACGCCAGTATGGCGATGACGAATACACGTTTCCAATGTGCGTTCAAGGCGATGTCGCCAAACACTGATGAGACCATCATGATGCTGTAAACAGAACCTGGATTCATCCGAAAAAATGACGTTTTGCCATTCGTGCACCCAGGTTCGTCGTTGAGCACACCATCGCAGGCGCTCCTGTCTGTGATGCAGCATCAAGGGTAACTGCAGCCATGGTCTCCGAGCTGATAGTCCATGCTGCTGCAAACGTCGTCGAACTGTTCGTACAGATGGTTGTTGTCTTGCAAACGTCCCCATCTGTTGACTCAGGGATCGAGACGTGGCTGCACGATCCATTACAGCCATGCGGATAAGATGCCTGTCATCTCGACTGCTAGTGATACGAGGCCGTTGGGATCCAGCACGGCGTTCAGTGTTACCCTCCTGAACCCTCCGATTCCATATTCTGCTAACAGTTACTGGATCTCGACCAACGCGAGCAGCAATGTCGCGATACGATAAACCGCAATCGCGAAGGTTACAATCTGACCTTTATCAAAGGCGGAAACGTGATGGTACGCATTTCTCCTCCTTACACGAGGCATCACAACAACGTTTCGCCGCGCGGGATTAGCCGAGCGGTCTGGGGCGCTGCAGTGATGGACTGTGCAGATGGTCCCGGCTTAGGTTCGAGTCCTCCCTCGGACATGGGTGTGTTTTTGTCCTTAGGAATATTTTAGGTTAAGTGTGTGTAAGGTTAGGGACTGATGACGTTAGCAGTTAAGTCTCATAAGATTTCACACACATTTGAACATTTTTGAACAACGTTTCACCAGAAAACGCCGGTCAACTGTTGTTTGTGTATCTGAAATCGGTTGGAAACGTTCCTCATGTCAGCACGTTGTAGGTGTCGCCACCGTCGCCAACCTTGTGTGAATACTCTGAAAAGCTAATCATTTGCATATCACAGCATCTTCTTCCTGTCGGCTAAATTTCGCGTCTGTAACACGTCATCTTCGTGGTGTAGCAATTTTAATGGCCAGTAATGTATTTTCGAAAAGGTCCACAGTCTCAAGAGTGTGTCGAGAATATAAAATTTTACGCATTACCTCTCACCACGGAGAAAGCCGTGGCTTTCACTTAACGACCGAGAGCAGCGGCTTTTGCATTGAGTTGACAGTGCTAAGAGACAAGCAACACTGCGTGAAGTAACCGCGTAAGTCATTGTGGGACTACGACTAACACATGCGTTGGGACAGTGCGACGAAATCTGCCGTTAATGGGCTATGGCAGCGAGCGAGGGCCTTTGCTATGGGTGCGACATTGTCTACAGCTCCTCTCCTGGGCTCGTGACCGTATTGGATGGACCCTAGACGACTGGAAAACCGTTTCCTGGAGAGAGCTCCACGAAGCCATGGACTCAGGTTGTCAACAAGGTACTGTGCAAGCTGGCGGTGGGACCATAATGGTGTGGATTGCTTTCACACGGAAGGGATGGATCCTGTGATCAATCTGAACCGCTCATTGACTGAAAACGGTAATTTTTCACCACTTGGATAGCGTTTGCAGCCATTCATTGATAGATTTTTTTTATGACAATGCGCCGTGTCACTGCACCACAACTATTCGCGATTGGTTTGACGAGAACATTCTGGATAATTCGTACGAATTATTGAGCACCCACATCACCCGACTTTAATCCCATCGAACTTGTATGGGACATAATCGATAGGTCAGTTCCTGGAGGAGGCAGCGTCGCTCATTATTTCTCCAGTGTACTTCCAACGACTTGTTAAGTCCATGCCACGTGAAGGTGCTGCTCTACGCCGAGCGAAAGGAGCTCCGACGATTTCGGTTAACGCATGAGACCTCTCCTGAGTAGAAATAACCTGTAACCGATGCACTTCTGCATATTTACTCTAGCCTTGGCACCCTCGCATTGACGATGGGAACAGAAATCGCTTCGCCATTGCATACTATAGGGTCTAAGCCGACGTTTCTATGGTACTGAGGCGATTACAGTATTGAACTCAGTGTATTGTAGTGTAATTCGGAATCTTGAATCAGAAAATTTGTGACCCAGCAATGTATAATGTTGAAGGAGACCAGTAGCATATGCCTTTTCCGGATGAACACATGTCGGTGCGTCTGATCGCCGGATGGAGTATGTTGAATAATTTTCTTTTTTAAAAATTGTTTTTTTTCTTTTTATTGAGATATTCTATGTAGATTTTGCCTCAAATATCATAATGCTCAGTTATGGTAACACATTTGAAGTTATGTTAAGATATTATGTGCTGTATTCATGCCAATTCATGTCCAACATCTGGTTTGTTCTTGTACCTACACTCATACTCATAATTTTTTTTTTTTAAATCTTATGGGACTGAACCGCTAAGGTCATCAGTCCCTAAGCTTACACACTACTGAACGTAAATTATCCTAGGGACAAACACATACACCCATGCCCGAGGGAGGACTCGAACCTCCGCCAGGACTAGCCGCACAGTCCATGACTGCAGCGCCTTAGACCGCTCGGCTAATCCGGCGCGGCATACTCATAAACTAAGGATAATGCTGATACATGGTGAAACAACGCTCTGGTGGGCGGCTTGAGGCTTTAAATGACCTCGGGGTATGACCATGCGGTGCATTTGACCTGCGGTCGTCGCACGGTGGCGCTGGCAGCAGTCCACAGACGCAGAGGTGTGTTGGTGCATGTCAGAGTACGGTGCAGCGAGTAAGTTTGCACACCTTTTCAGACGTGCTAATGGTGACTTTGTTGAAAATGGCTCAAAGAACAGATTTTGATGACGTTATAGGGGTGGAATACTAGGGCGACTGGAGGCTGGTCAAACACAGCAGGTCGTAGCACGGGCCCTCCGTGTGGCACAAAGTATGACCTCAAGATTATGACACCGAGCGAGGTGGCGCAATGGTTAGACATTGGACTCTCATTCGGGAGGACGACGGTTCAATCCCGCGTCCGGCCATCCTGATTTAGGTTTTCCGTGATTTCCCTAAATCACTCCAGGCAAATGCTGGGATGGTTTGAAAGGGCACGGCCGACTTCCTTCCCCATCTTTCCCTAATCCGATGAGACCGATGACCTCGCTGTCTGGTCTCCTTCCCCAAACAACCCAAGCCTCAAGATTATGGCAACGATTCCAGCAGACAGGAAACGTGTCCAGGCGCTACAGTACGGTCACATGTGTTTCGGGATGGTTTTCTCAACTTATCAGCAACACCACGGACTTACAGATCTGTGTCGTGTCGTGTGTGTACTCCCTATGTGCCTATGCTATCAGCGCCAATTTTGTGTAGTGCCACGTTGTGTGACACCACATTCTGCAATTATCCTTAATTTATGAGCATGAGTGTAGATAGCAGACCAAAAGAAAGTAGTACGTACATCATGTAAATTAACTGTATGCTTCCCTAGTGAGATGGAGATATTTATACGGGGGAGAAAGTCCTGCTGGCCAGTATCAAATCAGTCACAAGAATTACGACAAAAAAAGTGTCTTCCAAGTGTATCTCATTGAAGACAACGTACAGCATCGGATATTCCTTTCTGACCATGGTTTCTTATTCCAATATGCCCCGATTAGGGGCTCCCCGTCGGTTTAAATTTGTCCCTAAGGCTGGTGTTACACTATCAAATTTCTTTGTCAAATATCTTTGTCAAAAGTCTTTGTCAAAGATATTTGATGGTGTAATAGGATCTTTGTCAAATGTCGTCCAATATTTGATCAAATATAGGGTCTCGCTGTAGATTTGATCAAAGAAATCGCTTGTCTTCTGTTCACTGCAATGTGACATGTTACCACATGGAGCGCTAGCATCGCTGCAGCATTCTGTCGTCTGTAGTGTTTTTATAAACATTGCCGGTAAATACAATTGGTGTGTGCCGACAACTACAATATTAATAAAGATGTAGGAAGCTGATGAGGCGCATTACAAAGTGAGGCACCCTGAATACAAAAATAGATTAAGAAGATTGTAGACCTGACCTGACCTGATCTGATCTAACCTAACCTAACCTAACCTAACATAACCCTCTCCTGTAGCAAGGAATCGGAGTGCTACAGTGTGCCTGTCTTCTGAAGACGTAGCAGTTCTTAAGTGAATATTGTGCTTTGTGATATGAGGATACACTTCACTGAGCACATACAGAAATGTATGCTCATCCATTCTTAAGTAATTGATGTACGATTTGACGTCTTCCACTGTAAGCTCACGTAACAAGTTTTGTTGAATGCTTTTATCGTGTCGTCGTAAAACCCACGGCTTCACCCAGATTAAATTAGTTTTTCGTTCCATAGAGCCGTGCTGAGGAGATCCTCGTGGATGTGTAACATGTCAATTTTTTTTAAAGCTGGAATAACAATACGGTACTAATAGTATGAATAAACACAATACATCATTTGTTTCTATTAAAAATTTCGTCAATGGAGTAGAAGGAGTTGGCCACTAGTAAGTCTTTCAGGCTCCTTTTAAACTGATCTTTATTTGTAACTAAATTTTTTATGTTTGCTGGCAAATTATTGAAGATGAATGTTCCTGAGTAGTGGACCCCTTTTTGAACTAAAGTAAGTGCTTTTAAGTCCTTGTGCAGATCATTTTTGTTCCTGGTATTGTATGTATGAACTGAGTTGTTTGTTGGAAAAAGAGATATATTATTTAGGACAAATTTCATTAAGGAGTAAATATACTGAGAGGCAGTAGTTAGTATACCCAGTTCTTTGAATAGGTTTCTACAGGACTTCCGTGAATTTACTCGACAAATAATACGTATTACACGCTTTTGGACTCTGAAAACTTTTGTTTGACTTGAAGATTTACCGCGAAATGTTATACCATATGACATTATGGAATGAAAGTAGGCAAAGTATGCAAGCTTTTTCATTTTTATGTTGCCTATGTCTGCTAACACTCGAATTGCAAATACAGATTTGTTAAGGCGTTTCTGCAGTTCTGTGGTGTGCTCCTCCCAACTGAATTTATCATCAAGTTGTAATCCCAGCAATTTAAGCCTGTCAACCTCGTATGTATGGTTCCATTTTTTCCCCCACTTCTTTCCGCATGCGCACACAATGCTGCGGTTAGTAACAGGTTGTTGTCAGCCATCTTGAACTTTGACGAAAAACTTGATGACAGTGTAATACCACTTCTAGCGCTACGTCAAAGATCTTTGTCGGAATATTTGATCACATCTTTGACAAATAAATTTGATAGTGTAATACCGGCCTAAGCAGACTGGGACATTCTTGTACGTACGGACCTGGTGCTGCTGACAGTATTCTTGTGTTCCAGGGGCAGCCGTCGCTGGAGCGGCGTGCTGGGAGTGCTGCGAGCGGCGGCCAAGGCCCGCGAGGCGACTGGAGCTGGAAGGCTGGTGGCCATCCCGCTGGACGTGACCAGGGAGGACCTGCTGCACGAGGCCACCGACCTGGTGCGCGCGCACCTGCCCGCCGGCGAGGACGGTCAGTAGTCGCCTCCACGGCAAACATACGTCCACGTATGTCGACAACGTTGTCTGTGGAGCACTTTGATTAAAGCAACAGTCGAGACCGCAGTAACATTTCTTTATTATTACCGGTTTCGGCTCACGTTAAAGCTATCCTCAGTCCTGCAAGGGTAGGAACAGTAATGTTTCAAACAGTACTGGGCTGAATACTGTGATCAACCTTTTGCATTTCTTTTATGTTTTCGCCTTCCTTAAAGGCAAAGAGAAAAGATGAAGTGGTAGCCCATCATAGAACCTATGCCTACAGTCAGCTATTTTTGATTCTCAGTTGTTAAAAAAGACAGGAGTTTTTCTTGTACCAGTAGGAGGAAGGAAGGATTCGCACTCAGCTAGTGAACGAGTGAGAAGCACGCCATTTTTAGCGAGTAATTGTAGACCGCCATATTGGGGTCGCTTTGAATAAGTGAGGAGTATGTATTTCTTATGTGCACCGTTTAGAAAAATACAGTATTGTTTTATTAATAGAAAGGTCGTGTGAGTTGTTATTTCAAATAGTACAATAATTACAAGGACTGAAGCCCACCTGTGTACTTTGGACAATTACGAAGATCCGATAAGCTTAATGGGAATACAGTCAAGACTTCAGAGGTGAATACGGCAACCAAACGTAGCATTATAAAGAATGGTAAGCACAAATCTACAGCGGAGAAAGAAACTACTTCGCCCTGTAAAATAATATGAACTAATACGAAGTTGTTTCCAGGCATAGCTCAGCTTACTGTGCCTGTCATTCATGCTGAAAAATTAATCTCATTAATTCAATACATTTTAAAAAGCCACGCATTTCAACATTTTATTATCATCTATTCCATTATTTTATTATATTATAAAGTGGCGACCGTGACAGGACTGTAAGGGAGGAACAGGAGAAGGTAGTAGCAACAGACGAAACGAACTACGTAAAAATCTGGATGTTTAATGGAGGTTTAGAGGATTTTTTGGATAGACATAAGAAAGATAATGTCGGAAATAAGTCTCTTTATTTAGGGAGACAGCGGTCGGCAATGTGTATACAAGAACACAAGTTTCCGGCGCAGTTGTCAGATCGGTTGCTGCTGCCACAATGGTATGTTATCGACATTTAAGTGAGTTTGAACGTGGTATTACAGTCCGCGGACGAACGATACGACACAGCATCTCTGAGGTAGCGATGAAGTGGGGATTTTCCCGTAGGCCATTTTCACGAGAGTACCGTGAAATCAGCAATCCGGTAAAACATCAAATTTCTGACGTCGCTGTAGCCGGAAAAAATCCTGCAAGAACGGGACCAACGACGACTCAATAGAACCGTTCAACGTGACAGAAGCGCACCACTCCCACAAATTCCTGCAGATTTCAGTGCTGGGCCATCAATAAGTTTCAGCGTGCGAACCATTCAACGAAACATCATCGATATGGCTTTTCGGAGCTAAAGGCCCACTCGTGAACTCCTCATGACTGCACGACACAAAGCCTTACGCCTCGCCTGAGCCCTTAAACAACGACATTGGATTGTGGATGACTAGGAATATATTGCGTCGTCGGACGAGTCTCGTTTCAAATTGTATCGAGCCCATGCACGTGTACAACAAAGGAGACAACCTCATGAATCCATCGAGATCTCTTCTCAACAGCACGTTGCAAGGCATCCCAGATATGCTCAATAGTGTCCATGTCTGGGAAGTTTGGTGGTCAGCGGAAGTGTTTAAACTCGTGGACCCACTCTGTAGCAATTTTCGACTTGTCGGGTGTCGCGTTGTCCTGCTGCATTGCCCAATCCGACGGAATGCACAATGGACATGAATGGATGCACGTGATCAGACAGGATGCCTACGTACGTCTCACCTGTCAGAGTCGTATCTAGACGTATCAGGTGTCTCAGATCACTCCACCATTACAGAGCCTCCACCAGCTTGAACAGTCCCCTGCTAACAAGGATTCATGAAATTGTCTTCATAGCAGTATACGTCCATCCGCTCGATACAATATGAAAGGAGACTCCTCCGACCAGGCAATATGTTTCTGGTCATCAGCTGTCCAACGTCGGTGTTGACGAACCCAGGCGAGACGAAAAGCTTTGTGTCGTCCAATCATCAAGTGTACAGGAGTGGGCCTTAGGTTTCGAAAGTCCATATCGATGATGTTTCGTTGAATGGTTCGCACGCTGACACTTGTCGGTGACGCAGCATTGAAATCTGCAACAATCTGCGAAAGGCTTGAACTTCTGTACGGTTGAACGATTCTCTTCAGTTGTCATGGGCGCCGTTCGTGCAGCATGTTTTTCCAGCCGCAGCGATGTCGGATATTTGATATTTTACCCGATTCCTGATATTCACGGGACACCCTTGGAATGGTCGTACAGGAAAATCCCCACTTAATCGCTAACTCGGAGATGCTGTGTCCCATCTTTCGTGCGCCGACTACAACACCACGTTCAAACTCACTCACATCTTGATAGCCTGCCGTTGTAGCAACAGTAACCGATCTAACAACTGCGCCAGACACTTGTCTTATACAGGCGTTGCCGTCCGCAGCGCCGTATTCTGGCTGTTTACGTATCTCTGCATTTGAATACGCATGCCTATACATGTTTGGTAGGAGCTTCAGTGTATACTTCTCTGGTTTCTTAGTTGCCACTTCGGCCGTTACGTTACCATGACAACGGCGTCCCTTTGAGTACAGGCTTCTTTGATTTCATGGCGTTGCCTAGAAAACGGCATCGTTTTGAATTCTTACCATGGGGTACTGACTAGTACATATACAACGACTGTTTATGATTTAATATTTGTATCCTTTACTGTAATTTTACCTGCTATTACGTCTGTATGTAATATTATTATGTGCACATAATTACTGCTAGTTTATTCGTTTATCAACAAAATAAGAACGATGTGTTTGTTACTAGATGACACTTCTTATTTTCTTGTTTCCTAAGTTTGTGTATTTTATTTTAACATAAATGTCTATTTCCTTACGGTTTACAATGTTTTAACATCTTATGTACTCGTACTTGGTTTACTAGAACTTACTTTGCAAATTTCGTGCGGCAACGACATTTCAATTCTTATGAAGCTGTTGCCGACGGAATTCATGGTCGACGCGGGAATTGCACACTATGTAACAAGTGACTCCACAGTCGTTAGTCGCAGAGTACGATCGTGGTATGGCGTGAAAAACCGAGGAGCCCTCAGCACCACAGGGGTGAATGCTACAGCATTTTCTCTGTTTTCTACTAACGGTGTATGCAGTAGTACTGTTTGTAACTTTGTTGTTTCTTCCCTTGCAGGCCCTAAAACCGCTGAGGATGGCTTTCACATAAGCCGAAACCGATAATAATAAACAAACGTTATTGCGACCTCAAATGTTGTTTTAATGAAGTATACGTCCAATAGCCACTACTTTCAGTGCAACCTATATACATCGCCATCTACGTCATTACTCTGCTATTCACAATAAAATGGTTGGCAGAGGGTTCAAAAGAACCAGGTTCAAGCTGTCTCTCTACCCGTTCAGAGGAACCATCCCGTCATTTTTCTTAAGCAATTTAGGGAGATTACGGAAAACCTAATTCGGAATGGCCGAACGCGGGTTTGAACCGTCGTCCTCACGAATGCGAGTCCAGTGTGCTAACCACTGCGCCACCTCACTCGGTCATGTAGAAGAAATCAGTCATATTTATACTGATGGGGGTCGCATGACCTAATTTGCTGCCGGCCAGAGTGACCGAGCGGTTCTAGGCGCTACAGTCTGGAACCGCGCGACCGCTACGATGGCAGGTTCGAATCCTGCCTCGGGCATGGATGTGTGTCATGTCCTTAGGTTGGTTAGGTTTAAGTAGTTCTAAGTTCTAGGGCACTGATGACCTCAGATGTCGAGTCCCATAGTGCTCAGAGCCATTTGAACCATTTTTGAACCTAATTTGCTGTAGGAACAAGGAAGCGAGGAGGAAAACAAATTAGTTCTTTAAACAATCGATCTATTTTTTCTAAATTGCTTCACAAGTAAAATGGATATTTTCTCGAAATGAATCTATGAACCATTATTCATTTGATGAGCAAATAAAAGACGAAATGTATCTTCTAAAATCCAGCAAAAAGAATCTCCACAAAGAAATGCACATAGATGTGGCCAAAAGTACAATAAATGATCGTTTGTGCGAAGCTAACGAAGGTACAGATTATTCTGCTAACAAGTGGTGGATACTTCCAATTGAACAGAAGATTGCTAACAAACCGTGATTGTCTTTCCAGAATCTGTGCAGCGCGCAAACACAAGTTAAAAACCTCATCCAAAGTCTAAAGACACTGGAAAGTGACAAAAGTTGCGGAACTGTTCTCAGAAATCGTGAACTATGCAGAGAAGAAACAGCACCAGCGCTAAAGAGGCGGCGCTTACTCGACCAGCTCAGAGTAAACCGCCAGGCTGGGACCAGCCTCCTCCCTCTCTCTGAGTGACCTCTCAGGCACCCCATCCTCGCACCGACTCCCAGACTGGTCCACGTTCCTCTCCGTTCCGAGAAAGCTACGGTTTAGAGGGAAGGATCTACGACTTTCACTACAGTCACGACCAAGAATTCATACACTACTGGCTATTAAAGTTGCTACACCAGGAAGAAATGCAGATGATAAACGGGTATTCATTGGACAAATATATTATACTACAACTGACATGTGATTACATTTTCACGCAATTTGGGTGCATAGATCCTCAAAAATCAGTATCCAGAACAACCACCTCTGGCCGTAATAACGGCCTTCATACGCCTGGGCATTCAGTCAAACAGAGCTTGGATGGTGTGTGTACAGGTACAGCTGCCCATGCAGCTTCAACACGATACCATAGTTCATCAAGAGTAGTAACTGGCGTATTGTGACGAGCCAGTTGCTCGGCCAGCATTGACCAGACGTTTTCAATTGGTGAGAGATCTGGAGAATGTGCTGGCCAGGGCAACAGTCGAACATTTTCTGTATCCAGAAAGGCCCCTACAAGACCTGCAGCATGCGGTCGTGCATTATCCTGCTGAAATGTAGGGTTTCGCAGGGATCGAATGGAGGGTAGAGCCACGGGTCGTAACACATCTGAAATGTAACGTCCACTGTTCAAAGTGCCGTCAATGCGAACAAGAGGTGACCGAGACGTGTAGCCAATGGCACCCCACACCATCGCGCCGGGTTATACGCCAGTATGGCGATGACGAGTACATGCTTCCAATGTGCGTTCACCGCGATGTCGCCAAACACGTATGCGACCATCATGATGCTGTAAACAGAACCTGGATTCATCCGGAAACATGACGATTTGCCATTCGTGCACCCAGGTTCGTCGTTGAGTACACCATCGCAGGCGCTCCTGTCTGTGATGCAGCGTCAAGGGTACCGCAGCCATGGTCTCCGAGCTGATAGTACATGCTGCTGCAAACGTCGTCGAACTGTTCGTGCAGATGCTTGTTGTCTTGCAAACGTCCCCATCTGTTGACTCAGGGATGGAGACGTGGTTGCACGATCCGTTACAGCCATGTGGTTAAGATGCCTGTCATCTCGGCTCCTAGTGATACGAGGCCGTTGGGATCCAGCACGGCGTTTCGTATTACCCTCCTGAACCCACCGATTCCATATTCTGCTAACAGTTATTGGATCTCGACCAACGCGAGTAGCAATGTCGCGATACGATGAACCGCAATCTCAATAGGCTACAATCCGACCGTCATCAAAGTCGGAAACATGATGGTACGCATTTCTCCTCCTTACACGAGGCATCACAACAACGTTTCGCCCGCATCTCGTGGTCGTGCGGTAGCGTTCTCGCTTCCCACGCCCGGGTTCCCGGGTTCGATTCCCGGCGGGGTCAGGGATTTTCTCTGCCTCGTGATGGCTGGGTGTTGTGTGCTGTCCTTAGGTTAGTTAGGTTTAAGTAGTTCTAAGCTCTAGGGGACTTAAGACCACAGCAGTTGAGTCCCATAATGCTCAGAGCCATTTGAACCATTTGAACCAGGCAGCGCCGGTCAACTGCTGTTTGTGTATCAGGAATCGGTTGGAAACTTTCCTCATGTTAGCACGTTGTAGGTGTCTCCACCGGCGCCAACCTTGTGTGAATGCTCTGAAAATCTCATAATTTGCATATCGCGATAAAAGATATTTATTTAAGTGGCGACTAGTTTCGGGCAAAAGTCCATTTTCAAACCAACACGTAAAGCAAGACTGTGACAACCACAATATATCTGTTAATAAAACCATAGAAGATGGATAGCAGTCGATATTCTATGGTTTTATTAACAGCTATGATGTGTTTGTAACATTCCTTTTTAACATGGTTGTTTGAGAATGGGCTTCATGCTGTCGGTTAAATTTCGCGTGTGTAGCACGTCATCTTCGTGGTGTAGCAATTTTAATGGCCAGTAGTGTATTAAGATGGTGAAACGCAGGGGGAAGCCTGCCGGAACGTCTCCAGTCTCGCTTACAGTACGGCCATTAACTGGCCCAGAGGTTGGTACACCATATGCTGCGTCGCCACTCATTGGTTCGGAGATTTACGCTATAGCGCCTATGCCGATGATCCTTCTGATTGGCTGACATCATCCGGACAGTTAGTTTCTGAAATTTTCCCACACTGAACACGGTACAATGTCGGTGTCGCGCATTTGCAACCACCGACAGGAAATGCAGAATCGTCACACCAAAAATGCTCAGTGGGGGCGCCTGCTCCCCTTGGTACGACTTCCAAGACGTTCTGCCTCGCCAGCAGTCGATCGGCGAAAGCGACAGCCGTCGCATATTCGTAGTGCTGCAACAACCCCCGTCCGTTACTGTGCTCCCTCAGGCCTACCTCGGCAAAGGGAAACTCGCGAATCTTACACCAGAAGCCACTAACGATTTATTTCCCTCATGCACACAGAAGAACATCAAGCTGCCAATTTTACTTATTATCGCAAAGCGATATATGTGACGGTACTGTCAAAGTAGCGTATACAGGGTGATATTTTCCACTGTGTACAGACTGTATGAATTGATCGATGATGGTTCAGATGGCTCTGAGCACTATGCGACTTAACATCTTAGGTCATCAGTCCCCTGGCCTTAGAACTACTTAAACCTAACTAACCTAATGACATCACACACATCCATGCCCGAGGCAGGATTCGAACCTGCGACCGCAGCAGCAGCAGTAGCGCAATTCAGGACTGAAGCGCTAAGAAGCGCTCGGCCACAGCGGCCGGCGAATTGATCGTTGAGAAGATACGGAACAGAAAAGGTCTAATGCGTGGTTTCTGTGCTAGAGACAATTTATTCAGTCACACTTTGTTGTAGAGTCTGCGGTCGAATACGCACTGTACCATGCAGCCAGAGTGACAGTACGCTTGGTTTCCTCCTAGAGGGTGGTGCTGCCCTCATACATTGTGTGCTAGCGCCCTCTCCTGCCATAGCAGTTGGTAATTTCGTGTCCGACTCGCTTCTCTTGGTGACTCACCTTCTAGTGAATGTGGTACAGTGTTGTACACAGTGGTTCCGTATTCGAACCGAGAGCTTGCCAACATGGTGCGTACTTACGGAAAGGCGAATGGCAACGGGCGGCGGGCAGCAAGGTTGTGTCAGGAGACTTATCCCCACCGACAACAACCACAGCATTCAATGTTTGCGGAAGTGTTTCGCCGTTTGTCTGAGACAGGGTCGTTCCAGGAAATAGAAACCATGAATGACTTAGTCAAAATGTTCGGACACCAGACTAGGAGGAAAATGCGGTTAACACTGTGGAAGGCGACTGCCGTGTCAGTACCAGGCAGTTGGCCCGCCAGCACAGGCTAAGCCAGACGACCGTGTGGAGCATTCTCTACGACAATTGTTACAACCCTTGTCACTTACAGCGTGTGCAGGGCTTACTAACGACAGACTTCCCAGTCTGCCGGCCAGGGTGGCCGAGCGGTTCTAGGCGCTGCAGTCTGGAACCGCGCGACCGCTACGGTCGCAGGTTGGAATCCTGCCTCGGGCATGGATGTGTGTGATGTCCTTAGGTTAGTTAGGTTTAAGTAGTTCTAAGTTCTAGGGGACTGATGACCTCAGATGTTAAGTCCCATAGTGCTCAGAGCCATTTGAACCATTTTGAACTTCCCAGTCTGCACTTTTGTGACTGGTTTCTTCACCAGACAACCACGCTTCATGGATTTGTGTCGTCCATGCTGTTCACAGATGAGGCCACCTTTATGCGGAGTGGTATTTTTAAATTTGGTAAGTCATCACTGGGCCAGTATGCAGAACCCCGCGGTATGGCGACAGCGAATCATTAGCATCGGCACAGCCGCAGTGTGTGGACCGGGATAATTGGTTACTGTATCTTGGGACCAGTCTTCCTTCCACGTCCCTTAACAGGCCGGAAATATCGGCGTTTCTTGGTTCAAATGGCTCCGAGCACTATGGGACTAAACATCTGAGGTCATCAGTCCCCTAGAAGTTACAACTACTTAAGCCTAACTAACCTAAGGACATCACACACATCCATGCCCGAGGCAGGATTCGAACCTGCGACCGTGGCAGTCACGCGGTTCCAGACTGAAGCGCCTAGAACCGCTCGGCCACTTCGGCCGGCTCGGCGTTTCTTCCTGGTGACCTTACTTCCCCTTCTGGAAGAAGTGCCACTGACGATTCGAAGGGTTATGTGGCTGGAACATCATCATGTTTCGCCCTTAACGTCCAGACCCATCTCAATCGTGTCTTCCCTGGTCGATGGATCGAACGAGGGGGTCCAGTTGCACGGCCTGCTCGTTCACCGGATCTCAATTCGTGCGATTTCTGGCTGTGGGGTCATCTCAAAACTATGGTGTATGCAGAGCCCATTCGAGAAGTGGAGACACTGGAGCAGCGTATTCATGCTACCTTTTGACACTGTTCGGATGTAGTCTGGCCGATGTGAACGTGTGAGAGAGAATATCCTACACCGCGTACAAGCATGCTGTGAGGCTCGTGGAAACCATTTTCGACACATGCTGTTACTGTGGCTGCATGGTACAGCGCGAATTAGGTCGCAGTCTATGTGAAAATGTATAGGTGAATAAATGGTCTCTAGCATGTAAGCCATGGATTTCTGGACATAAGTTCATGATACTTTTTTTTTGTCCCACACCTCCCCATCGGTAAGTTCCTAGAGTTTGTACACGGTGGAAAAAATTGCCCTGTATATCAGAACATGTGACAGGAATTCATTGTACATGATTTTTTCCGATACGGAGTCTGACTGATAGTAAAGTCAAGCAGGTGTTGCATTTCACCCACACTGATTGGCTGGGAACAGCACGGTAGACAGCCTCGAACTTGAGAGTCCTTAATTCAAATTAAGGAAATAACAGACTGAAGCATACACCCTGCACAGCCATCGCCCCGAACGCTGGCAGTAGGGCCCCCCCCCACCCCAGCTGGCACCAGCGTCTCTCGCGGCCTTGGCCGCTCCACGCCCCGCATGCCCCGGCGGGCAGCGCGTGCTCTGCCGGCCCGGCGAGTTTCTCCAGCCTGGCTGCCCGTCTGAGCGAGTCGTTAGAAAGCGGGCCGCGCCGTCGTCGCACGCACGCACACGCACCTGCTCGCACTCACGCGCCTGCCGATAGCCATCCCGTGGAGCGCTCGCCCACGGCTGGCCGGCGTCCGTCCATCGACAACCCTCCCTTCTGGTCGATTCTGCTGGTTCACTACCCCAGGCGGAGTCAGTGCGAGAGACCAGAAAGGAGCCTCCGGCCACTGACGTAACAGCGATGACTGACATGCAACTATATACCAAGCACTCCGTATTCAGGCCACAAGTGGCCCATCCGACTGCCGTGTCATCCTCAGATGATGATGCTGATAGGAGGGGCGTGTGGTCAGCACACCGCTCTCCTGGTCGTTACGATGGTTTTCTGCGACCGGAGCAACTATACAGGGTGTTACAAAAAGGTACGACCAATCTTTCAGGAAACATTCATCACACACAAATAAAGAAAAGATGATATGTGGACATGTGTCCGGAAACGCTCAATTTCCATGTTAGAGCTCATTTTAGTTTCGTCAGTATGTACTGTACTTCGTCGATTCACCGCCAGTTGGTCCATTTGAAGGAAGGTAATGTTGACTTCGGTGCTTGTGTTGACATGCGACTCATTGCTATACAGTACTAACATCAAGCACATCAGTACGTAACATCAACAGGTTAGTGTTCATCACGAACGTGGTTTTGCAGTCAGTGCAATGTTTACAAATGCGGTGTTGGCAGATGCCCATTTGATGTATGGATTAGCACGGGGCAATAGCCGTGGCGCGGTACGTTTGTATCGAGACAGATTTCCAGAACGAAGGTGTCCCGACAGGAAGACGTTCGAAGCAGTTGATCGGCGTCTTAGGGAGCACGGAACATTCCAGCCTATGACTCGCGACTGGGGAAGACCTAGAACGACGAGGACACCTGCAATGGACGAGGCAATTCTTCGTGCAGTTGACGATAACCCTAATGTCAGCGTCAGATAAGTTGCTGCTGTACAATGTAACGTTGACCACGTCACAGTATGGAGAGTGCTACGGGAGAACCAGTTGTTTCCGTACCATGTACAGCGTGTGCAGGCACTATCAGCAACTGATTGGCCTCCACGGGTACACTTCTGCGAATGGTTCATCCAACAGTGTGTCAATCCTCATTTCAGTGCAAATGTTCTCTTTACGGATGAGGCTTCATTCCAAAGTGATCAAATTATAAATTTTCACAATCAACATGTGTGGGCTGACGAGAATCCGCATGCAATTGTGCAATCACGCCATCAACACAGATTTTCTGTGAACGTTTGGGCAGGCATTGTTGGTGATGTCTTCATTGGGCCCCATGTTCTTCCACCTACGCTCAATGGAGCACGTTATCATGATTTCTTACGGGATACTCTACCTGTGCTGCTAGAACATGTGCCTTTACAAGTACGACACAACATGTGGTTCATGCACGATGGAGCTCCTGCACATTTCAGTCGAAGTGTTCGTACGCTTCTCAACAACACATTCGGTGACCTATGGATTGGTAGAGGCGGAGCAATTCCATGGCCTCCACGCTCTCCTGACCTCAACCCTCTTGATTTACATTTATGGGGGCATTTGAAAGCTCTTGTCTACGCAACCCCGGTACCAAATGTAGAGACTCTTCGTGCTCGTATTGTGGACGGCTGTGATACAATACGCCATTCTCCAGGGCTGCATCAGCGCATCAGGGATTCCATGCGACGGAGCGTGGATGCATGTATCCTCGCTAACGGAGGACATTTTGAACATTTCCTGTAACCAAGTGTTTGAAGTCACGCCGGTACGTTCTGTTGCTGTGTGTTCCCATTCCATGATTAATGTGATTTGAAGAGAAGTAGTAAAATTAGCTCTAACATGGAAAGTAAGCGTTTCCGGACACATGTCCACATAACATATTTTCTTTCTTTGTGTGTGAGGAATGTTTGCTTAAAGTTTGGCCGTACCATTTTGTAACACCCTGTATATTAAGCGTCTTCAGGCCACAAGTAGCCCATCGGGACCATCCGACCGCCGTGTCATCCTCAGCTGAGGATGCTGATAAGAGGGGCGTGTGGTCAGCACACCGCTCTCCCGGTCGTTACGATGGTTTTCTGTGACCGGAGCAACTATATACACTCTAATACAAAAGAAGGCGCGGCGAAGGAATTTACCGAATGGAACAGAAATCGGCAATTGTTATGTACACGTACAGAAAAGCAAATGATTACAATTTCAGAAAAATTGGATGATCTATTACAGACAAAGAGCTTCACAAATTGACCAAGTCAGTAATGCGTTGGTTCACCTTCTAACAACCCTACTACAACAAAGGTCAAAAATTAATTATGATTGAGATGTTGCTCACGCTGCTAAATACTGCATTTTCGGGCAATAAGAAAGTTATATTATGTGGCAGGTGTGATTAGAGCACAGTTAATAAAGTCATTTCATGAAACAATGGATAAACAAGGCTCTCATCTTTTCGTGTTTCCCACGCTGGTCTCGTTGTGAAATCATGGCTCAATCGTCGAAAATCTAGGTAGTGATGATTCCAAGCTCGGATGCAAAGAGGCCTAGGTGTTATTCTGCGATATTCAAAAGTTTTATAGACGTGTTTCATAAACCATTCTTGAAGATTAAACTTTTGCAAGTTAGCACAGTGGTGATGTAAAAAAAGTAATCAGCACTCGGAATTTATGTTACACTTCTTTTTTATTACTTTTGTTGCAATATCACGTAACTCACAAAACATCACTTCACAATATAAAACATACTTGAAAATATCTTCCTCACTGTTAAAGTTCACATTTTATAAACTGACTACAATTTACGTCTTTTCAACATGACGACCAAGACTTGAGTCTCTAATAACAGCTTACGCGCCCAAAAATCAGGGTTACATGTACGTCAAAGATCATAGTGACGAAAGAATACACATAAGAATAATATTATTGCAATATAAACATATCGGTATATCAAAGTACCTCCACATTAAGGAAATCAAATCTGAATGTTGTCACAGAAATATATTAACTATTTTACAGAAATACAGTAGAATATTGCTAGTATCGAGAGGTTGAGGTGAGGTGCCGTAATGGTTATGTAATTCAAGAACCATTACAACCACTGGCCCTTATATAACCAATTATTTGGCTCGGCATTCATTGACAGACTTGGATGTCCTCCTGAAGAACATGGTGCGAAATTCTGCCCAACTGGCCTGTTACATCGTCAAAATCTCTAACTGGTTGGAGGGCCCTGCCCGTAACGCTCAAACTTTCTCGACTGGAGAGAGAACCAGCGACTTTGCTGGCCGAGGTAGTGTTCCGCAAGCACCAAGACAAGCACTAGAAATTCTTGCCATGTGCGGGCAGGCACTATCTTGCTGAAATATAGGGCTAGAATGACTTGCCATCAAGGGCAACAAAACGGGGCATAGAAGATCGTCTACGCATGGCTGTGCTGTAAGGGTGCCAGAGATGACAACCGCCCGACGTCATCACGCCTGGTTGTCAGCCTCGAATCTCATTGGCTGGAATAGTTATGGAGCGCAGATGAGCAGCGCAGACGTGTCTGGGGAGGACCAGACAGCTGCGGGCTAGCAATCTGTCATTCACCATAAGGCCTGACAACCAGGAGTGGTGGTCTGGAGTGCTATTCCTTTTCGTAGCAGGACTCTTTTGGTTGTCATCTCTGGCACCCTTACAGCACAGCCATATGTACACGATCTTCTGTGCCCCGGTTTGTTGCCCTTCATTGCAAGCCATCCTGGGCTTTCATTTCAGCAAGTTTCTGTACGTGGTGAGAGTTTCCACCGCTTGTCTTCCTTCTTGTCAAAATGTAGCTTAGCCGCCAAAGTCGCCGGATCTCTCCCCAACTGGGAACACTTGCAGCATTATGGAGAAAGACCTCAAACCAGCTCGAGATTTTGACGATCTAGCGCTCAAATTGACAGAATTTGGTGTGATATCCCTCAGGACCAACTCCAACAACTCGATCAATCAGTGTCAAGAAGAGTAACTGCCTGCATAACGGTCATAGGTGCACCAGCGCGATATCGACACGTTCAGTTTGTGAACCTGTTTCTTCTCATTAAATAATCCAGTTTTGTCTGATATTGTAATCGTTTCTTGCCAGAGTGGCTTGCCGTCAAGGGCAACAAAACGGGCACACAATATCGGCGTATCGCTGTGTTGTAAGGGTGCCGGGCACGAAAACCAAAAGGGTCCTCATTTTCTTTTTTAGAGTCTATTTACACTACTGGCCATTAAAGTTGCTACACCACGAAGATGACGTGCTACAGACGCGAAAGTTAACCGACAGGAAGAAGATGCAGTGATATGCAACTGATTAGCTTTTCAGAGCATTCACACAAGGTTGGCGCCGGTGGCGACACCTACAACGTGCTGACATGAGGAAAGTTTCCAACCAATTTCTCATACACGAACAGCAGTTGACCCGCGTTGCCTGGTGAAACGTTGTTGTGATGCCTCGTGTAAGGAGGAGAAATGTGTACCATCACGTTTCCGACTTTGATAAAGGTCAGATTGTAGCCTATCACGATTGCGAACAGTTCGACGACGTTTGCAGCAGCATGGACTATCACTTCGAGACCATAGCTGCGGTTACCCTTGACGCTGCATCACAGGTGGGAGCGCCTGCAATAGTGTTCTCAACGACAAATCTCGGTGCACGAATGGCAAAACGTCAATTTTTCGGATGAATCCAGGTTCTGTTTACAGCATCATGATGGTCGCATCCGTGTTTGGCGACATCGCGGTGAACGCACATTGGAAGCATGTACTCGTCATCGCCATACTGGCGTATCACCGGGCGTGATGGTGTGGGGTGCCATTGGCTACACGTCTCGGTCACCACTTGTTCGCATTGACGGCACTTTGAACAGTGGACGTTACATTTCAGATGTGTTACGACCCGTGGCTCTACCCTCCATTCGATCCCTGCGAAACCCTACATTTCAGCAGGATAATGCACGACCGCATGTTACAGGTCCTGTACGGGGCTTTTTGGATACAGAAAATGTTCGACTGCTACCCTGGCCAGCACATTCTCCAGATCTCTCACCAATTGAAAACGTCCGGTCAATGGTGGCCGAGCAACTGGCTCGTCACAATACGCCAGTCACTACTCTTGATGAACTGTGGTATCATGTTGAAGCTGCATGGGCGGCTGTACCTGTACACACACCATCCAAGCTCTGTTTGACTCAATGCCCAGGCGTATCAAGGCCGTTATTACGGCCAGAGGTGGTGGTTGTGGGTACTGATTTTTCAGGATCTATGCACCCAAATTGCGTGAAAATGTAATCACATGTCAGTTCTAGTATAATATATTTGTTTAGCATCTGCATTTCTTTTTGGTGTAGCAATTTTAATGGCCAGTAGTGAAATATGTTTTTCTTTGACGTACACCTCGCCCAGTTTCCGAGTGAGCGAGCAGAGACTAAAGCTACAGAAGTCTCATACGTTATTTTAAACACGAGGGCTGCACCACTGCGGTTCGGGTCAACAGGATGCACAAGGGCCAGAGGTGTTGCTGGCGGCATAGAGCTCTGCATGAACTGATTATAATTTCGTGTGGCTCAATAGCCACTTCGGTGGCTAGCGTGTCTCCAACCTGCCCAAGCAGTACTACCGAGAAAAGGGGACCTGCAGCTTAATGTGGAGTCCCAGCCACGAATCGTTGTTCCTGGTGAATCTTTTCATCACTGAGCGGCGGACCCCGAAAAATTTCCATGATTCGACCAGGATTCAGTCCCGCAGGCTCTCGGTTTCCAGGTGCGCGCTCTACCATTCGACTAACAAGCCCACGTCTGAATGAACAGAATCGTTGGCTAGACGCTCGGTCCGTGCTGGGATATCTATGCACCAATCAGATCTACACTTAAACGGCGTTTTTGCGACATAATGAGAGAAAACGCTGCAGCCTATGCTTTGTCCAGGTTGAAGCTGCTATATCCTATTAATTAATTAAGTGCTTCGCAAAACGAATTTTCGCTGTTTCGTTCATCACACCAGGAAGAGGACGCCTGCAGTCGACTAGAGATGCACGGATCACCGAAGGTACACCACCTTTCTTCTTTTCTTGATGGTGGTGTAGAGGGAAGGGGAGCATACGTCTTACCAGTGTTCCCCTCTTGTGCAACCTCTTAATCTCAGACAGCACACTTGCGCCTTATGTCCTCAGTTAGGCCTTTGAGTGTGATCCAGTCTCTGTCTTCCCATCTGCCCCTACAGTTTTTACTCTCTACAGCCCCCTTCAATACCATGAAAGTTTTTCCCTGGTGTCCTACCAGATGTTCCAATCGTTGCCTATTCTTCGGAGAACCTCATCTTTACTCATCTTATAAGTCCACCTAATATTCAATATCAGGTGCGGCACATCTCAAACCGTTTGATTCTCTTCTTTTCCGGTTTTCCCACAGTCTGTTTTTCACTACCATACAGTGCTGTGCACCGAAGCACATTGTCTGAAATTTATTGGCTCCAAGCACTATGGGACTTAACATCTGAGGTCATCAGACCCCTAGACTTAGAACTACTTAAACCTAACTAACCTAAGGACATCACACACATCCATGCCTGAGACAAGATTCGAACCTGCGACCGTAGCAGCCGCGTGGTTCCGGACTGAAGCGCCTGGAACCGCTCGACCACAGCGGCGGGCCAGAAATTTATTCTTGAGATTAAGCCGATGTGGACTTTTCCCCCAGAAATTGCCTCTTTTTCCTGTGCTAGTCGTCCTTGTTTTGTCCGTCTTGAGTTGTGCTGGAGATAGACGAGTGTGTATAGCTCGTTTACAAAGAGGCTGCCTTACAGAATAACTGTGGGAGTCAAACGCGCTAATTTTCTCGACTGGCGTCAATTCTAATAAAATCGTCTTGGGTATCCGCCCTTGCTACTTGGAAACACTAGAAACAGTTGTATAGGGTGTCCATAAATTCCCGCTATAATTTAAAAAAATTATTAGAAGCTATTAAAGACAAAGCATCGTGGTTTGTTGTAAAACGTTTAGTAGCTCTGAAAGGTCTTTTTGTGTGTTGTACCCGAATTTCAATGTGTACCACACTCGCCGCTCGTAGGACATCGAGGCGATATTAGAGTTCTGTCCATGTACGGGTAAGCGTTGCGGAATCTGCAGTTCTGACTGCTTGATTGCTTCGTGCGCAAAGGATAGCAATGTCAGTGACGGCCGTTTGTGTTCCTTGACGTAACACCACGAACATAAGTCTAATGGCGTGACATTGGGTGAGCGCGGAGGCATGCGATGGGTATTTGACAATACCTGTGTCTTTAAACCTTTTGAACTATCTGGTGGTGCTGGTTTTTGCCTGTGGTGCCCCACCATACTAGCGTCGATAATTCCGCAGTGTCGTCGTCGCAGATCTAGACTTGTATGCCAAGTGACGCATTGCGCCTTCTCCTGGTCTGTCGCCATTTTGATACACTCCTAGTGAAATATGCAACAACGACAAAGGGCAGAAAAACTTTGAGAGCTGCCTAAGCAGTGGTCGTCAATTTTTTTCCTTAAGAGACAATATTGATATTGTAGGCGACAACTCGAGCCTGGCTTAGCCACAGCTTGGAAGAAAGGAGTGTTAGTTCTGCAAGGTTCGCAGGAGAGCTTCTGTGAAGTTTGCAAGGTAGAAGACGAGACATTGCCGAAAGTAAAGCTGTGAGAACGGGTCGTGAGTCGTGCTTGGGGAGCTGAGTCGGTAGAACACTTGCCCGCGAAAGTCAAAGGTCCCGAGTTCGAATCTCGGTCCGGCACACAGTTTTAACCTGCCAAGAAGTTTCATATCATCGCACACACTTCGCTGGAGAGTAAAAGATGCATTCTGGGAACGCGAGAACAGTGCACGTCTGCGAGGGCGGACGCACTGGCAGATGCGTGTTGGTTGTTCTCATCTAAGCGTCTCGTAGAAATACCTAGTCGGATATCCCGCGAAAGAGGTAGGTTACCGAGCGGTAGCTTGCTGACAGCATTCCAAGGCAGAGCGTCTGCCAAAGAATGTGTCACTGTTCAGCCTCCGGTAGCAGTCGGCTCACGTAGCGGGCGTGACGGCGGGCCGAGGTTAATTACGTGTAGCAGGCGTATAGGCGGCGCTCTTCGCACGCCGCGGCCGTCAGTGGTGCGGGAAGAACACGATCTGATGCTGCTTCAGTGGGGTCGTGACTTCAATTAACGGCCGACAATAGAGCGCATTTGTAGATGAGGAGCCTGGCACACACGTAAAAAAACGTTTTACATCAGCTCCGTTCCGAGAATTCCGGAAGCTGCACAGAAAAGTGGAGTAGAGGTCAACATAAGCATCATTTTCACCCTTTTCATTGCTCATGAAAACCACTTATTGCATATTGTACCACGATACAGCGAGACCTTCGGAGGTGGTGGTCCAGATCGCTGTACACACCGGTACCTCCAATACCCAGTAGCACTTCCTCCTGCATTGATGCATGCCTGTATTCGTAGTAGCATACTATCCACAAATTAATCAAGACACTATTGGTCCATATTGTTCGGCGATTCGGCGTAGATCTCTCAGAGTGGTTGGTGGGTCACGTCGTCCATTAACAGACCTTTTCAATCTATTCCTGGCATGTTCGATAGCGTTCACGTCTGGAGATCATGCTGGCCACTCCAGACGAGCGATGTCGTTATCGTGAAGGAAGTCATTCACAAGATGTGCACGATGAAGACAAATGCCTCGCCAATATGCTGCCGATATGGTTGCATTATCAGTCGGAGGATGGCATTCACGTATCGTACAGCCGTTAAGGCGTCTTCCATGACCCCCAGCGGCGTACGTCGGACGCACATAATGCCACCGCAAAACAGCAGGGAACCTCCACCTTGCTGCACTCGCTGGACAATGTGTCTAAGGCGTTCAGCCTGACCCAATTGCCAATCCGACGATTGTCTGATTGAAGGCATATGCGACACTCATCTGTGGAGAGAACGTGATGCCAATCCTGAGCGGTCCATTGGGCATGTTGTTGGGCCTATCTGCACCGCGCTGGATAGTGTCGTGATTGGAAAGATGGACCTCGCCATGGACGTCGGGACTGAAGTTGCGCATCATGCAGCGTATTGCGCACAGTTTGAGTCGTAACATGACGTGCTCTGGCTGCACGAAAAGCATTATTCAACATGGTGGCGTTGGTGTCAGGGTTCCTCCGTAGACAGCGGTCATCCACTGCAGTAGTAGCCCTTGGGTAGCCTGAACGAGGAATGTCATCGACAGTTCCTGCCTCCCTGTCCGAACATCACATCGCTTTGGTTCACTCTGAAACGCTTGGGCACTTCCCTTGTTGAGATCCCTTCGTGGCACAAAGTAACAATGCGGACGCGATCGAACCGCGGTATTGAGCGTCTAGGCATTGTTGAACTACATACTACACTTGTCGTGTCCGTCCTTCCTGGTGGAATGAGTGGAACTGATCGGTTGTAGGACCGCCTCCGTTCAATAGGCGCTGCTCAATGCATGGTTGTTGACTTCTTTGGGCGGCTTGAATGACATCTGAACAGACAAAGGGACTGTGTCTGTGATACAATATCCACAGTCAACGTCTGTCTTCAGGAGTTCTGCGAACCGGTTTGATGCAAAAGTTTCTTTGATGTGTGTATTTCAGAAAGGTACGGAAGAGTACATCGAAAGCATGTACAAAGGTGAGCAGCTGTCCGAAAGTGTGGTGGAAGAGGGGAGGCAAGGTTACTGTGGAAGAAACGGCAATGACCAGAAACATTGTGAACACATACTGGATGGTTATAAATAAGCGCACCTACTCACAAAGGTCCAATGTGGGCTGTAGAGAATCGTGTAGCAGCGAAATTTTATAGATACGCTAATGTTTCAATGCGGAACAGATTGACGCAGGAAAAAAATTTAATTCCGATTTTGACCACCAGGGGCAAAGCTGGTGCTATACAGCATCTCTTAGACGTCTCCAGTGCTCATATTGACCGAATTGTGTAAGCGGCGGGTAATAATAAAATCAGCACTGTGCCTTTGTCACGTGTTTTACCTTTCCTGCCCACGTCCCGTTCCTAATCCATTACATATGGAAACCATTCTGAACGACTTTTCTTCATTCACAGAGCCAGATTTGCACCTGGTGGCCAAAATTAGAACTATTTTTTCCCCAGAATAAGTCCGCTCCGCATGGAAGCATTGGAATATCCACCAAGTTTCGCTGCCATGCTACAACTACAGCCGACACTGGAGCTTTGTGAGCAGCGAGACTTTAATTATAACCACCCGCTACTTAACAGCGTGCTGGCCCACACTGGGGACTCAACGCAGCCGCGATTCGACAAGCTCTTCTAGGTTTCTGGGAGCATTTGGTACCAGATGACTACGCAGAGGCGATGGGATTCCTGTAAATTGCGGGCCAGTGCAGCTCCTACCTGATATCGCACGAGATGCGTTTTATCGCTTGCAAACAGGCGACCAAGATGTCAACGCTAGTTGATTACCATGTCAGTCAAACCGCTGTAAAACGATTCTGGTCCTGTGATGCGAGCTGACGTCCTGCTGGCAGACGTCAAGTTTGAGTTGCATATGGTTGTCATTAATGTTAACGTAGTCCACAGCTGTAAAGGAGCATTCGACCAGTGGCTCAGTTCCCATGGCAGCTCACGTGAGTCTCCCTCACAGTACAAAGTTGTTACACTGGCCAGTCGCGCTAATGGGGCCACCTGTCAAAAGCCTCAGCAACCAGATTTTGCCTTGGGGACGAACTACGGAAGAGTATAGTCGCTGAATGCCGCACCGACGAATGAGAAACGCTGGCTTAGCCACGCCTCCTAGAGCTTCGCTATGACGCCACAATCTCGATTATCTACTTACGGCACAGTTACGAGGAGGGCTAATTGGTTCATAAATAATGTGCTATGCAAGATGACAGTGAAAGACACTATAATGTTTGCAGTGGAATCTTTTGTAAGGTTTTGTTTTTTATTTTTGTTTATGCTTATTTTAACACTTGGTTTAAGAATCATGAAAGAAGGTTGTATACATGGAAGAACCCTGGAGATACTAAAAGGTATCAGATAGATTATATAATAGTAAGACAGAGATTTAGGAACCAGGTTTTAAATTGTAAGACATTTCCGGGAGCAGATGTGGACTCTGACCACAATCTATTGGTTACTACCTGTAGATTAAAACTGAAGAAACTTCAAAAAGGTGGGAATTTCAGGAGATGGGACCTGCATAAACTGAAAGAAGCAGAGGTTGTACAGAGTTTCAGGTAGAGCATAAGGGAACAAATGACAGGAATGGGGGAAAGAAATACAGTAGAAGACGAATGGGTAGCTTTGAGGGATGAAGTAGTGAAGGCACCAGAGGATCAAGTAGGTAAAAAGACGAGGGCTAGTAGAAATCCTTGGGTAACAGAAGAAATATTGAATTTAATTGATGAAAGGAGAAAATATAAAAATGCAGTAAATGAAGCAGGCAAAAAGGAATACAAACGTCTCAAAAATGAGATCGACAGAAAGTGCAAAATGGCTAAGGAGGGATGGCTAGAGGACAAATGTAATGATGTAGAGGCTTATCTCACTAGGGGTAAGATAGATACTGCCTACAGGAAAATTATAGAGACCTTTGGAGAAAAGAGAACCACTTGTATGAACATCAAGAGCTCAGATGGAAACCCAGTTCTAAGCAAAGAAGGGAAAGCAGAAAGGTGGAATGAGTATATAGAGGGTCTATACAAGGGCGATGTACTTGAGGACAATATTATGGAAAAGGAAGATGATGTAGATGAAGATAAAATGGGAGATACGATACTGCGTGAAGAGTTTGACAGAGCACTGAAAGACCTGAGTCGGAACAAGGCCCCTGGAGTAGACAACATTCCATTGGAACTACTGACGGCCTTGGGAGAGCCAGTCCTGTCAAAACTCTACCATCTGGTGAGCAAGATGTATGAAACAGGCGAAATACCCTCAGACTTCAAGAAGAATATAATAATTCCAATCCCAAAGAAAGCAGGTGTTGACAGATGTGAAAATTACCGAACAATCAGTTTAATAAGCCACAGCTGCAAAATCCTAACACGAATTCTTTACAGACGAATGGAAAAACTAGTAGAAGCCGACCTCGGGGAAGATCAGTTTGGATTCCGTAGAAACACTGGAACACGTGAGGCAATACTGACCCTACGACTTATCTTAGAAGAAAGATTAAGGAAAGGCAAACCTACGTTTCTAGCATTTGTAGACTTAGAGAAAGCTTTTGACAATGTTGACTGGAACACTCTCTTTCAAATTCTAAAGGTGGCAGGGGTAAAATACAGGGAGCGAAACGCTATTTACAATTTGTACAGAAAGCAGATGGCAGTTATAAGAGTCGAGGGACATGAAAGGGAAGCAGTGGTTGGGAAGGGACTAAGACAGGGTTGTAGCCTCTCTCCGATGTTATTCAATCTGTATATTGAGCAAGCAGTGAACGAAACAAAAGAAAAATTTGGAATAGGTATTAAAATCCATGGAGAAGAAATAAAAACTTTGAGGTTCGCCGATGACATTGTAATGCTGTCAGAGACAGCAAAGGACTTGGAAGAGCAGTTGAATGGAATGGACAGTGTCTTGAAAGGAGGATATAAGATGAACATCAACAAAAGCAAAACGAAGATAATGGAATGTAGTGGAATTAAGTAAAGGAGATTTGCTATTTGGGGAGCAAAATAACTGGTGATGTTCGAAGTAGAGAGGATATAAAATGTAGACTGGCAATGGCAAGGAAAGCGTTTGTGAAGAAGAGAAATTTGTTAACATCGAGTATAGATTAAAGTGTCAGGAAGTCATTTCTGAAAGTATTTGTATGGAGTGTAGCCATGTATGGAAGTGAAACATGGACGATAAATAGTTAGGACAAGAAGAGAATAGAAGCTATCGAAATGTGGTGCTACAGAAGAATGCTGAAGATTAGATGGGTAGATCACATAACTAATGAGGAAGTATTGAATAGGATTGGGGAGAAGAGAAGTTTGTGGCACAACTTGACCAGAAGAAGGGATCGGTTGGTAGGGCATGTTCTGGGGCATTAAGGGATCACCAATTTAGTATTGGAGGGCAGCGTGGAGGGTAAAAATCGTAGAGGGAGACCAAGAGATGAATACACTAAGCAGATTCAGAAGGATGTAGGCTGCAGTAGGTACTGGGAGATGAAGAATCTTGCACAGGATAGAGTAGCGTGGAGAGCTGCATCAAACCAGTCTCAGGTCTGAAGACCACAACAACAACAATGCTTATTTTATAACTGTATCTGACAGAACGAAATCACTTTTGTTTCGTATTACGTTCTGTGTTTACATTTATCTTGACCACTTTATTATCTCATTTCGGATCTTAGTAGTGCTCTACAAGCTCTCCACACTCACACCCGAATCATTGTCCATCTAAACGCATTTCCACGCTGCACCAGTTTATCATTTCACACAAACTTAATCTGTAACAATGTCGCGCATGTGACTGCACTAGTGCGATTACGTCACAGGGAAAACAAATACGGCGCGACAAACGCGAACAACGGTGATCTACCTAAACTGGGCTCTACATCGACATATATACTCCGCTAGCCACCAAGCGGTGTGTGGCGGAGAGCAAAATACGCGCGAAAGTCATATTCCCCCCTCTGTTCCAATCGCGGATCGCGCGAGGGAAAAACGATTGTCTGAGCGCCTCAGTAGGAGCTCTAATTTCCCTTATCTTTGAGTGATGATCATTACACGATTTGAAAGTTGGTGGTAATGACATATGCTCTACATCCTCGGCGAAGACTGGATTTCTGAATTTAGTGAGCAGCCCCTTCCGTTTAGCGTGTCGTCTATCTGCAAGTGTGTCCCACTTCAAACTTTCTATGAGATTTGTAACGCTCTCACGATGGCTAAATGTACCAGTCACGAATCTTGCCGCTCTTCTTTGGATTTTCTCAATCTCTTGAATCAGACCCAACTGGGTAGTGTCCCATACAGACGAACAGTATTCCAAGACTGGACGAACTAACGTATTGTAAGCTAATTCATTAGTTGAAGGACTGTATCGCTTCAGGATTCTACCAATAAAACGCAATCTAGAGTTCGCCTTACCCGTTACTTGTGTGATCTGATCATTCCATTTGAGATCATTTCGAATAGTCACAGCCAGATACTTGACTGATGTTACCGCTTCTAAAGACTGGGCATTTATTTTGTACTCATACATTAATGGAGATTTTCGCCTTGTTATACGCAGTAGGTTACACTTACTAATATTGAGAGATAGCTGCCGGTCATTACACCACGCATTTATTTTCTGCAAATCCTCATTGATTTGTTCACAACCTTCGTGTGATACTACTTTCCTGTAGATTTCAGCATCATCGGCAAACAGTCTCAGGCCGCTGTCAATACCATCAACCAGATCGGTTACGTAAATCGTAAAAAGCAGCGGACCTGTTACGCTGCCCTGGAGCACACCTGAAGTTGCGGTTGTTTCTGTTGAAGTCACCACGTTCAGGACGACATACTGCTCCCTGTCTGTTAGAAAACTTTCTATACAATCGCATGTGTCACTGGATACACCGTAAGCGCGCACTTTTTGTAGTAAGCGACAGTGCGGAACTGAGTCGAACACAAAGAGGGCCAGCTGTGTCTCGCATGACCGCTGTTTCCTAAAACCGTGCTGGTTTCTGCAGATGAGCTTCTCAAAGGTCATTATGTCTGAACACAAAACATGTTCCACGATTCTACAACAAATCGATGTCAGTGAAATTGGCCGGTAATTATGTGCATCCGATTTTCTACCCTTTTTATAGATTGCTATGACCTGGGGCTTCTTCCAGTCCCGCGGAACTTTCCGCCGTTCCAATGATCTGTGATAGATGACGGATAAGAATGGTGCTAAATTTTTAGCTTAGTCAACATAAAATCTTACACGGATACCGTCTGGGCCAGATGCCTTCCTGGCGTCTAAGGAGCTTAACTGTTATACAATCCCAGATACACGAAACACTATGTCAGCCATCCTTTCGTTTGTTCGATAATTGAAATTTATGCGTTATTAGTCTCGTGGTTATCAAGGATTAAAACGTCACGGTATTTGGTCACACGAGAGATTCCACCGACGAGAGGTTAGCCGAATTCAGAAAGATAAGCACGGTCGGTGATTCTCGCGGCGTCTGCTGGGACTCCCTGTCTTCAGTGCCGGCGCTGGCAGGTGTCTGGTGTCCGCTGGTGGGAGACGTCCTTGCCGAGGGCGCGTCCGCCGCGGAGGTTTCCTTTTTTCCCTGTTCCTTTTCCTGCTCATTTCCCGCGGCGCGAGGCCGCAAGGACGGCTGCACTTGCCGCCGACGGAGCTGCTCGGACCACTCCCCGAGTCAGAAACCTCTTACGTCACAGCCTGGGGCAAGACAGTCACAAGTTACCAAATGTCTCTAATACCTTGCACTTACCTGCCCTATTATGAAATGCTCTAGCAAATGATTTAATGACTGTGGAGAATATTACCAAAGCAGTTACATTGAAGCGCCAAAGAAACTGATACAGGCATGCGTATTCAGATACCGAGAGATACAAACAGGTAGAATACGGCGCTGCAGTCGACAACTACTGTTACAATGTCTGATCATCAAGATTTACGTGAGTTTGAACGTGGTCTTACAGTCGGCGCACGAGCGATGGGACACAGCATCTCCGAGTTAGCGATGACATGGAGATTTTCCCATACGACGATTTGTAAGTAGGCTGTTAAGGTTTTTATGTTGGTAACGCCACGTAGCGCTCTATATGAAAATCACTAACTGTGCTGTGTGAAGTCTGTGGCTGGTTGGCATTGTTGGAATAGTCGCTATTGTAGTGTTGGGCAGTTGGATGTGAACAGCGCGTAGCGTTGCGCAGTTGGAGGTGAGCCACCAGCAGTGTTGGATGTGGGGAGTGAGATGGCGGAGTTTTGAGAGCGGATGATCAGGACGTGTGTCCATCAGACACAGTAAATCTGTAAGACTGTATGTCGTGAACTGATGTATATATGATGACATTTGAACACTATTAAGGTAAATACATTGTTTGTTCTTCATCAAAATCTTTCATTTGCTAAGTATGCCTATCAGTAGTTAGTGACTTCAGTAGGTAGAATCTTTTATTTAGCTGGCAGTATTGGCGCTCGCTGTATTGCACTAGTTCGAGTAATGAAGATTTATGTGAGGTAAGTGATTCATGAAAGGTATAGGTTATTGTTAGTCAGGGCCATTCTTTTGTAGGGATTATTGAAAGTCAGATTGCGTTGCGCTAAAAATATTGTGTGTCACTTTAGTGTTGATCAGAATAAGTAAAGAGAGAAATGTCTGAGTACATTCAGTTTTGCTCAGCTGTTTGAAAATCAAATAACGTAAGGGGTTTATCAGCACAGTGATTCATTAATTTTTCTAAGGGGACGTTTCACATTTCACGGGTTTACCATGAATATCAGGAATTCGGAAAAAAAAAAATCATATCTCCGACATCGCTGCGGCCTGAAAAAGATCTGCAAGAACGGGACCAACGACGAGTGAAGAGAGTTATTCAACGTAACAGAAGTGCAACCCTTCCGCAAATTGTTGCAGATCTCAATGCTCGGCCTTCAACAAGTGTCAGCGTGCGAACCATTCAACGTAACATCATCGATATGGGCTTTCGGAGCCGAAGGGCAGTTGGATGAACTCCTTGACCACGACACGACAAAAAACTGTACGCCTCACCTGGGCCCGTCAACACCGACATTGGACTGGTGTTGACTGGAAACATGTTGCCTGGTCGGAAAAGTCTCTCTTCAAATTGTATCGAGCGGATTAAGGGTACGGGTATAGAGACAACCTCATGAATCCATGAACCCTACATGTCAGCAGGGGACTGTTCAAGCTGCTGGAGGTTCTGTAATGGTGTGGGACGTGTGCAACTGGAGTGATATGGGGCCCTTGATACGTCTAGATAAGACTCTGACAGGTGGCAGGACAATGCAACACCACACACGTCCAGAATACAGGGTGGTTCCAGGA